>NC_086099.1:127159667-127759667 GCF_963921235.1 Mobula hypostoma | reverse complement strand
TCTGCATATCCTATATTGTTGATGTTAACACCTCCAATTTTTATCCCATCTAGGTCTTCTATTTCTCTGAGAATCATTTCACTACAGATATTAAATAATTCCAGTGAGGCAACGCATCCCTGTCTAACTCCTCTTTGAATTTTAGTCCTGCTGCTTATATTATCATCAATTTTTACTGCCACTGTTTGATTCCAATATAAATTTTGAAGCAGTTGTTGGTCCCTTCCATCTATGTTTAGTTTAGCGAGAATTTGAAATAATTTTTCATGTTGCACTTTGTCAAATGCTTTAGTGAAATCAATAAAACATAAAAAGACATTATTTTCATATTCAATTGCCCTTTCTGAAAGCATTTGTAGTATGAAAATTGCATTCCTAGTTCATCTATCCTCATAAACCCATATTGCTGTTTAGAAGTTCTTGGTCTTAATTTGTTTTTAATTGGACTCAGAACAATTCTCAGAGAACACTGCTGGCAGCTGATGGGGTAACATATTTTTGAACTTTCTCCTACCTTACCTATCTTTTTGTTTCCTACCAGTTTTTTGAAACCTTATTGTAAATCTCAATATTGCTCTATTATGTCCTCGAGAAAGACCAAAGCCTCTGCAAAAGAAAAAGAAGATGATTCTCCAACCACTTTTGAATCAATTGGAGATATTCTTAAAAAACAAAGAACAGAACTTTCTGAGGAATTTCAACAGCTTAATGTCAAGTTGGACACTATTCAACAAACTCTAATCGATAATGATAAGCGAATTAAGGAGAATAAAGAAACTATGTCGATACTGGAAGCGGACTTGGAAGACATGAGTAAGCTCTAGAAAAAAATATCATTATCTAATAAAAAATTAACAAAGAAGATTACCAACCTGGAAAGCAGAAGCAGAAGGAACAATCTACATATTCCGGGTCTTGAAGAATCAATTGAATGTGCCCACCTCACAGAGGTTTTTGCAAGCTTTCTGAAGCAGCTATTCCCTGATTTATTGCCATTTGTGCCTAAGTTGGACTGTACCCACTAGTCACTGGCCTCGAAGTCAAAGTCGGGGGAGTGACCTAGGTCGGTCATTCTGTGTATTTATGAATTTCATACTAAAGAGCTTTTAATCCATCATACCCGTTGAGTAGAAATGATCGATTACAATTGAAAAATGATCAGATTTGTGGAAGATTATACACCAGAGGTTATGGCTGAACGTGCCAAATGTAAAGAGGTTATGTCGCTGCTTTATAACAAAGGGTTTAAGCCCTCCCTTTGCTTCCCCACATGTCTTAGAATCGTTCAGAAAAATGGTGTGCGGAAATGGCTGGGATTGGTTGAAGACACACAGAAGTTTTTGAAAGCAGAAGATTAATTGTGTTATATCTCTTACAAGAGCAATTATCTTATTAATGTTGGATAGAATAAGATTTTAATAAACTTACATTTTGACTATTTATATATCTTGCTTTTTGATATTTTCTTTGATATTTTTTATTTCTTTACTCTTATTTCTGATGTTTTTCTATATATATTTTTTTGAAATTGTTAAAATGAATCCTCTTATGTTATGGTTTTCAGATCTAAGTTTATTTTGTCTGCTTTCTCTTGGTAGGAACATAATATCCTTGAATGATTGGAGATTTGCCAGCAGGATTTCTTTGGGAAGGTTGTCTTTAGGGTTCAGCATGCCGTCTGTTCTGTGGCCAGCTTTTTCGGCTTTGGGAGGGGGAGGGGAGTGGGGTTTTTTTTTCTCTGGAAGCTGGGTAGGGCTACCACACAAATTTTCTGTTTGAGTACCTTATTTTATGCTTTGTTCTCTAGTTCTAATAATTTATGGTCAGATCTTTTAACTCCTCTGTTAATTAGTATTTAAAATGGATCGAAATATTAATTTACTTAGTTTTAATGTGAAAGGGTTAAATCATCCTGTGAAAAGGAATAAGGTTTTTGCTTACATTAAAAAGTTAAGGGCCCCCATTATTTTTCTACAAGAAATGCATGTACGTAGTTGTGACAACACATGCCTTTTTAATCGGTGGAGGGGTTTACAATTTCATTCTTCCTTCAGAGTAAAACCTCGAGCGGTCTCAATTTTTATAGACAATGCAATTTCTTTTGTTCAACATAAAGTTGTCTCAGACCCTAATGGGAGATTTGTCATAGTGTCAGGGAAACTAGATAATAAATTAATTGTATTTGCTAATGCGTATGCCCCCAATCTGGATGACCCAGGATTTTTTGAGCGTTTCTTTTCATTCCTCCCAGATTTGAGTCTTTATTCTTTAGTGATGGAAAGAGATTTTAAATCTTATCTAGACCCAATATTCGATTGTTCTTCTCCTAAATCAGCCACACCTAATAAATCAGCTTTATTTATTCAGTCCTTTCTAATAAAATGTGATACTGTTGATACCTGGCGTTTTTTTCACCCGGCAGAAAGGGAGTATTCAATCTTCTCTCATGTCCATCATTCCGATACCAGGATTGATTTTTTTATTGATAGTCAAATGATTCCATTAGTTCGATCCATTGACTATAGAGAAATAGCTGTATCTGACCATTCTCCTGTACTTCTATCTTTAAATCTTCCTGGTTTCACTCATATGAATAGATCCTGGCATTTTAATTTAACTTTTTTATCTGATAAGGAATTTCTAAAATTTCTGGAGAATCCAATTACTCTTTTTTTTGAAGAAAATACATTGGAAGAGACTTCCAGTCTTATCATTTGGGATGCTTTTAAGGCATATATTAGAAGACAAATGATCTCCTATACTGCGTACATTAAGAAAAAAGCTAATAAAGAGAGAACTGACTTAGTTAATCAATTAACACAATTAGACCAGAAATATGCTTTGGCACCAGACCCTGAACTATACAAAACACATATTGAAATTAAAACTAAATATGATCTTCTTATAACATATCCAATTGAAAGCCAACTTTTAAAAGATAGAATCCAATTCTATATACATGGAGAAAAAACTTCTAAACTATTGGCTATTTAATTGAAGACCTTTATAGCTAAACAGCAAATTAAAGAAATTCGTGAAACAACTGACCATTTTGAAATAAATTACACTTTTAGAGAATTTTATTCTAAACTGTATAGTTCTGATTTTGTTAAAGATAATACTGCAATGAACAATTTTTTAGACCTGTTAAATATTCCTGGACTTCCGGTTGATAATCAAAAGCAGTTGGATCAACCTATTTCTCAGGAGGAAATCACTGAGATATACGTTCATTGCATTCTGGGAAATCTCTAGGACCTGACGGATTCTCTGGGGAATTTTATAAGGCTTTTTCTTCACTGCTTATACCTCATTTATGTTCTACCCTTACTGATTCCTTCAAGGTGGGTAGGTTGCCACAGTCTTTTTACGAAGCTTCCATTTCGCTTATTCTTAAAAAGAATAAGAATCCCACTGAATGCTCTTCATATAGACCAATGTTGATGCTAAGATCCTATCTAAAGTTTTGGCGCATAGACTCAAGAATATTATACCTTCTATAATATCTGATGATCAGACAGGATTGATTAAAAATCGGTATTCCCATTTTAATATACGGTAATGGTTAAATTTTATGCATTCTCCATCCGAGGAAATATTGGAATGTGTGATTTCTCTGGATGCGGAGAAGGCTTTAGAACATAGAACATAGAATATAGAATAGTACAGCACATTACAGGCTCTTCGGACCACAATGTTGTGCCGACCCTCAAACCCTGCCCCCCATATAACCCCCCACCTTAAATTCCTCCATATACCTGTCTAGTAGTCTCTTAAATTTCACTAGTGTATCTGCCTCCACCACTGACTCAGGCAGTGCATTCCAGGCACCAACCACTCTCTGAGTAAAAAACCTTCCTCTAATATCCCCCTTGAACTTCCCACCCCTTACCTTAAAGCCATGTCCTCTTGTATTGAGCAGTGGTGCCCTGGGGAAGAGGCGCCGCCTGTCCACTGTACCTATTCCTCTTAATATCTTGTATACCTTTATCATGTCTCCTCTCATCCTCCTTCTCTCCAAAGAGTAAAGCCCTAGCTCCCTTAATCTCTGATCATAATGCATACTCTCTAAACTAGGCAGCATCCTGGTAAATCTCCTTTGTACCCTTTCCAATCCTTCCTAAAGTGAGGCGACCAGAACTGGACACAGTACTCCAAGTGTGGCCTAACCAGAATTTTATAGAGCTGCATCATTACCTTGCGACTCTTAAACTCTGTCCCTTGACTTATGAAGGCTAACACTCCATAAGCTTTCTTAACTGCCCTATCTACTTGTGAGGCAACTTTCAGGGATCTGTGGACATGTACCCCCAGATCCCACTGCTCCTCCACACTACCAAGTATCCTACCATTTACTTTGTACTCTGCCTTGGAGTTTCTCCTTCCAAAGTGTACCACCTCACACTTCTCCGGGTTGAACTCCATCTGCCACTTCTCAGCCCACTTCTGCATCCTATCAATGTCTCTCTGCAATCTTCAACAATCCTCTACACGATCGATAACACCACCAACCTACGTGTCGTCTGCAAACTTGCCAACCCACTGGCCTCCACCACGACCCTTTGCTTTCTGCAGGCAAGTCAATTTTGAATCCACCTGGCCAAACTTCCCTAGATCCCATGCCGTCTGACTTTCTGAATAAGCCTACCATGTGGAACCTTGTCAAATGCCTTACTAAAATCCATGTGGATCACATCCACTGCACTACCCTCATCTATATGCCTGGTCACCTCCTCAAAGAACTCTGTCAGGCTTGTTAGACACGACCTGCCCTTCACAAAGCTGGTTGACTGTGTTGAATGGAATTACCTGTTTAAAACCTTAGAAAAAATTAATTTTGGGCCCAATTTTATTTTTTGGATTAAATTATTTTACTTATCGCCCTCCGCTCGGGTCCTTACCAACTTTCAGAATTCTAAACCAATTAATCTTCAACGTGGAACCAGACAAGGATGTCTGTTAAGCACTTTGCTTTTTGATTTGGTATTAGAACCTTTAGCAATTGCCTTTCGAGAGTCTAAAGATATCACTGGTATCTTAAGGATAGGTAATATTAATAAAATTTTGCTTTATGCTGATGACCTATTGCTTTTTATATCTAATGTTACAAGTTTTTTACCCTCTATGTTTCTTTTACTGACTAATTTTAATCAGTTTTCAGGATATAAATTGAATTTATATAAGAGTGAGTTGTTTCCTTTAAATAATTTGATACCACCCGATATTAACCTTCCTTTTAAAATTGTAAGAAAACAATTTACATATTTGGGTGTAACAATCACTAAGAATTATAAAGATCTATTCAAAGAAAATTTTCTAACCTTAATGAATTATGTGAATAAGACACTTCTTAATTAGTCACCTCTCTCTTTATCATTAATTAGTCAAATTAATTCTATTAAAATGAATATTTTACCTAAATTTGTATACCTTTTTTCAACCCATACCTGCTTTTATTCCTGTCTTTTTTTGATTCTTTAGATTTGATTCTTTCTTCCTAAATATGGAAGAACAGAAAACCCTGATTAAATAAAGACCACCTTCAAAAAATTAAAAAGAATGGAGACCTTGTTCTACCCAATTTTAGGCTATATTATTGGGCAATAAACATACGAAATCTCACGTTCTGGTATATTATATTAATTGTGAGGATTGTCCAATATGGGTCTTTTTGGAAGCCAACTCTGTTATGAAATTTTCCATTATTTCTCTTCTTGTATCCTCTCTTCCTTTATCTTTAAATAAATTAACTGACAGTTTGGTGGTTAAACACACTTTGATGATCTGGTTACAGTTTAGAAAACATCTCAGTTTGTTGAAATTTTCTCTTTCTAGTCCTGTTTTTTCTAATTTTTTTAAAACCATCTACGACTGATCTGCTTTTTAGAGAATTGGAAAGATTAGGCATTAAACAATTTCAGGATCTGTTTGCTGGAGGAATTCTTTCTTCTTTTGAGCAGCTGTCAGTGAAATATAACTTATCAAATACCCACTTTTTTCAATATCTACAGATTAGAGATTTTTTAAGATTTGACCTACATATATTTCCTACCAGCCAGGAAAAGAACATAATAGATGTAATTTTTAATTTGAAACCTTTTGATAACGGCTCACTATCTTATATTTATAGTCTGTTGTTGGGACTGAGAATGGCTCCTTTAGACAAAATTAAAAAAAGTTGGGAAAAGGATTGACAGACTTCATTATCTGATGAGACCTGGAGGGCTATTTTCAAAATGGTTAATTCTTCATCATTATGTGCTCGTCATTCCCTCCTACAATTTAAAGTGGTACATAGGGCCCATATGTCTAAAGACGAGCTCTCTCGTTTTTTTGCAGATATATCTCCTTCTTGTGATGGATGTAATAATGGAGAGACTTCATTAATTCATATGTTTTGATCATGTTCGAGTCTTGAAAAATATTGGAAAGATACATTCCAAACTTTTTCTGTACTTTTTAAAGTTAATTTTAAGCCCAATCTTTTGACTGCCTTATTTGGTATTGTTGAGGAAAGAGCTATAACTCTGAAGCCTTCTCATTTGCGGGTGCTGTACCGGCTTTTATTTCTCTTATGGCTAGGAGGGCGACCTTGCTTAAATGGAAGGAGGTTGCCCCCCCACCCCCCACCACACGTGCTCAATGGTTATGTGATGTTATGTCATGTTTAAATTTAGAGAAGATTTGTTGTTCAATTTCTGATTCTAATCAAGATTTTCAAATGTTATGGGGACCCTTTCTGAACTATCTTGAAAATCTTTGAATTATTATTGTTATTAAAATATAGATCTGGGCTATTATTATAAAACACTATATGGTAAAGTACTCTTTTTGTGTTTTTTTTTACCAACCAGCTTTGTCTTGGTAGCGGGTGTAGATTTTTAAAAATAATATAATTAACCCTATTATTGTATTTCATGATTCCATTTATTTTATTTGATTGATCATGAATATGGGATACTGTTATTGTATCAGTGTGATTTATATACAGTGCATTATCTGTGACCTTATTTTGATTTATAAAATAACTATCCTTATAAATTCTGTATTTATGGATATGAAATTTAATAAATTTAATAAAAATATTGGAAGCAGAAAAGAAAGAACAATTCTCAACACAATCTTTATTATGTGACTCATAAGACTGATCGTTCTATAATTTTTGCAGTCAATAGTTCCAGGAATTTTTGGCAGAGTTATAAATACTGATATCAAGAGATCATCAGGCAATACACCAGACTCATATATGCCATTTATCAGTTCGAAAAGAATATCTATGCCCAGATCTTCTAGGGCTTGTATCACTTCCACTGAAATTTCATCAGGTCCAGTGGCTTGACCCTGTTTCCTGCTTTTCATTGCTTTAGTTATTTCTTCTTCGGTAATAGGTGGGCCAGAATTAGGGTGTTTAGTACCTGGGGGTTCCCCTCTATTATCTTCAAAAAGCTGCTCTATATACTGAATCCACCTCTCACATACTTTATCTGGATTTGTTAGTATTGATCCGTCTGCTGATCTTATGCATCCTATAGAGGAGGTTTTCTTAATTCCAGTAATTTCCTTAATCTTCTTGTGTATTTCTTTGCTGTTAATATGGGCTTCTACTTCATTGCATTTTTGATTCAGCCATTCTTCCTTTGCAAAATTGCCCAACTGTCTGATCTGTCTGTCTGGCTCTCTGTATTGCACTTCATTACTCTTCAATAACCGTCTTTGTTCCATCAGATCTAGAATTTCTTGGGTGTTGGATTTCTTGTACTGGAATTATCTCCTTTGCTGATTGCTGTATAGCATATTTAAATCTGTCCCAAATAGGTGTTGTTTCGTTTTTGTTGAGGTGCTCTTCTACAGCTGTTTTGAATTGTTGCTTAAGTATACTATCTTTTTTAAGTTCTCCCAACATATACTTCTTTCTCTTTCTTCCACTTTTCAGTTTCTTTAATTTTGTTTTGATGGTAGCTATTACTGGATGGTGATCTGAACCACAGTCTGCTCCTGGGTAGGTTTTAGAATTTGTGATATTATTTCTAAAGCGTTCATTGATGGTAATGAAATCTATTTGATTCCTTGTTCTATTTCCAGGGCTAATCCAAGTACACAATCTGCGTGGATGGCTCTTATACCAAGTATTGGGGATTAGTTGGTTGTTTCTGACAGACCGATCAGTAAACCCTTCTCCATTTTCATTTTTCTCCCCTAATCCAAAAGGTCCTATGATGTTATCAACCCTTTCCTGACCAACTTTGAAGTTAAAATCTCCCATGACTAGTTTTATATCCTGAGATTTACTTGCTCATAAGCACTGTCGAGTTCTTCATAAAACTTCTTGATAATTTCTTTATCTGCATCATTTTTTGGTGCATAGGCTTGGATTATGCTAATGTTAAAAGGGTTACCCCTTAATTTAACTAAAAACAGTTGGTCGGATAACTCAACAGATCAGACAGCATATATGGAAATGAATCAACAGTTTCCCATCCTAATGCTACAGCATCTCCTGCCTGATGGTGGGGGGGGGGGGGGGCTGGTGGTGGTCAAAGCGATTGCTGGATGGATGGAAGGGATTGTTGACAATGCTAAGGGCCCAGCGTATGCAGTGCTCCTGATAATAACCTCTGATGGGTCTAAGAGAGACCCTGATGATCCTCTCAGCAGTCCTTGCCAACCTTTGTAGAGTCTTGCAGTCAGATACCTTGGAACTTCCTTACCCGATAGTGATGCAGCAGGTCAAAATACACTTAACGGCATTCCTGTATGGGCAGCATTTTCCAGGTCCGATAGGACAGAGTGGAGGGCAGAGGCTGTAGCATCATCAGTGAAGTGATTTGAGTGATAAGTGAACTGGAAAGGGTCCAATATAACAGGAAGATGAAATTTAATGCGATCCATCACCAGCCACTCAAAGTATTTCATTATTGTTGAGGTCCGTGCCACTGGGCAATAACCGTTGAGGCAGTTACTGTCACTCTTTTGGGCATCACAATAACAGTGGCTACCTTGAAGACTGTGGGGACAGTGAACTGCTTCAGAGAGATGTTGAAGGTGCTGGAAATAATGATTTCTGTACATACAATGTTTCCTTTCATGCTGACTCCATCAATATTCCTGTTCCTGAGAAGGCTACACCAGATACCATTGTTGTAATTCTACAGTGACCAAGCTGTCGTGTACAGAAATTGATAAGGTTCATTTCTGAACCCATCTATATTGAGAATGACTCCTTGCATCCATTCTACCTCCAGCCCACCCTGATAGCTCCCTTTCAGCTATCCTTTATAATTTAGGACTCAGTCTATATATTTTATATATCCCCTCCCGATTTCACCAATCACATCGTATTTGTTCCTCCCCTTCCCCCACCTTCTTACTCTGACTTCTCACCTTTAATCTCCAGTCCTGATGAAGGGTCTCGGCCTGAAACTTTTCCAATAGATGCTGCCTGGTCTGCTGAGTCCCTCCAGCATTTTGTGTGTGCTGCTTATATATTTTCATATGACCTTATTACTCTCAGTGCAATGTCATCCCTCCCCCCCCCACTTTCCCTGCACAACACCTTCTCTAACATGTTTATTTATTCTCCTGCCGAACCGTCTCCGCAATGTTTCACAGTTGTCAATTAACCTGATAACAAGCACGTCTTTGGGGTGCGAATGGAGACCTGGGCATCCAAAGGAGACCCCGTTGGCTCCCAGGGAGAATGTGCAAACTCTTCACAGGCAACAGAAGAAAGGCTCTGATTCTCTCCCTCCCTTTTGCCAGCTTTCTTTCATTCTATTCTCTCTGCTGACTCAAATCAGAGCAGCTTTGTTACATCTGTCCCTGCTACATAAGGTGGCACTCACTACCTCCAAAACCTTAAGGTTCTGTGACAACCATTATTAACAGGATATAACACGTTAATGATTCTGTTTTGCATTTGTTGTGCATATACATTATGCAACAGAGGTCTGTGCCTATAATACCCATTCCTGCTGAAACGGAATGAATAAAAGCGAAAGCTAATTATCCTATTAAATGTTTCACTGTAAGTGCAAACTGATAGCAAAGCCAGTTACTTCAAGGATTAAGAATCCACTTTAATTGCCAAATACATTACATGTATTAGAAATTTGCTGTGGTGTATCATTGTGACTCGCAATAAAAAACAACATTCAACAAGTATAAGATAAAAAAATTTTAAAAAATATAAAGAATATAAAGCGAAACCTTAAGGTTTAAATATAGACATGGAATAAAATGTGCATAAATACATAAATGCGAGCATGTATTTACAATGTAAATAGCATTTAAAAAACTGGTTTAAAATATTTACACTGCAGTGACTGGTATTATAGATAAAGGAGGATGGAGAGGGGCTAACTGCATTGGTTAATCAGATTTACTACCTCAGGGAAGAAATTTGTCAAATGGCTTGAAGCCTTTGTTTTAATAGCCCAATAATGTTTTCCAGAAGGGAGCTTCTGAAAAAGAGCAGTGTGCCAGGTGGGTTGTGTCTGCAATAATTAGATTGGGACTGAATTTTCTAGGTGAAATTACATTTGCAAAGATCACTAAGCAGTGTAGTTGGTGTCACTAAGGGAGAGTGAATTCCTCAGCAATGGAGACAGAACTAAGATTCTCTCAACCTGGAAAAATGTGCAACAGATAAAGGAAATGATGGGCTAAACTTCCCAGCATAACAATTGCTGAGGCTCGTGTACTGAAAGTGAAAACTAAAATCCATATTTGGCTTATTTCCAAGCCCATAATGCATAGAAAATACTTTGGAACAAGAAGCGACTCTACCATTCCGTCTATATCAGAACCAACTATATCAATCAGTCCTCCACCTGTAAATATGCCCCAAGACTGGACAACAATGCAGACGCTGTGGAAGTGCTCCACGCAGGTGTGGAATGGAGCTTGGAAAAGCAGCCAGTTTTCAGTGGGTGTCTTTGGCTGGACTGTAGCATAGTTGCAGTAGGAGCATTCCCGCACAGGTCCAGAGAGGAGCTTGAAAATCCCCAGTCTCCATAAAAGAGAGGTACCATCTAACGGAGTGGTCATCATCAGAGTGGTCATCGTGGGAGCGGTCTGAGTTAGAGTGGTAAGGCTTTGGCTCAATAGGCTTTGGTGAGAACAGGCAGAGGCGAGGTAAGTAGGTAAGTTTATTTCTTATTTAACTCTTGAGCTCTTGAAAGAATAGAAGGTGTATCTACAGGGCCAGTGTTCTGTTCTGGGTGTCAGCTATGAAATTCCAGCCTCCCCGATGGAGATGCATCCTTAGAGACCGTGTTAAGGATATGAAGCTGCAGCTCGATGACCTTTGGCTTGTTAGGGAAAGTTAGGAGGTAACTGACAGGAGTTACAGGGAGGTAGTCACCCCAAGGCTACAGGAGATAGATAAATGGAGATAGAGAGGGAAAGGAAAATGTTAGATAGTGGAGAGCACCCCTGTGGCTGTCCCCCTCAACAATAACAATAAGTACCTCATTTTGAGTATTGTTGTTGTGGGGATGGGGGGCACACAACCAACCTGGGGGAAGCAACAGTGGCCGTGCCTCTGGTACTGAGTCTGGCCCTGTGGCTCAGAAGGGTAGGGAACTGAAGAGGATGGCAGCAGTGACAGGAGACTCTATAGTTAGGAGGACAGATAGGTGATTCTGTGGATGCAAAATGAAACATGGATGGTAGTTTGCCTCCCAGGTGCCAGGATCTGTGATGTTTCTGATTGCACCCACAATATCCTGAAAAGCAGCCAGAAGTCGTGGTACATATTGATTTCAATAACATAGGCAGAAAAAGGGAGGAGGTCCTGAAAACAGACCACAGGGAGTTCGGAAGGAAGCTGAGAAGCAGGATTTCAAAGATAGTAATCTCGGGATTGCTGCCACAGTGAGGATAGGAATAGAATGAGGTGGCAGATAAATGAGTGGCTGAAGAACTGGAGCAGGGGGCAGGGATTCAGATTTCTGGATCATTGGGACCTCTTCTGGGGCAGGTGGGACCTGTACAAAAGGGATCGGTTGTACTCAAATCCGAGGAGGACCAATATCCTTGTAGATTTTCTAAAGCTGTTGGGAGTGGATTAAACTAATATGCGGGGGGATGGGAACCAGGATGATAGAGCTGAGGATGAGCCAGCAGGTTTACAAGTAGATGATGAGTGTATCATGAATGTAAGGAAGGACAAGCCAATGATTGGGTACGAATACAGACAGTGCAAAGAATTAAGTTGTACCACAGAGGCAATATTCAAAAGGGCACAGAATGCAGGACTAAAGGTGCCGCATTAAAATGCACGTAGCACTCAGAATAAGGTGGATGAACTGATGGCGCAATTAGAGATTGGTTGGTATGACGTTGTGGGCATCACTGAGTCATGGCTGGATGAAGGTCATAGTTGGGAACTTAACATCAAAGGTTATGCTCTGTATCGAAAGGACAGGCAGGAAGGCATAGGCAGTGGTGTGGCTTTGTTGGCAAGAGATGGAATTACATCTTTAGAAAGAGGTGATATAGGGTCAGAGAATGTCGAATCTTTGTGGATGATGTGAAAAAACTGCAAGGGTAAAAATAAACATTATGCAAATCATATGTAACCCTCAGGTTTGGCCAGCTGTGTTAATCCAGAGGGAGACAGCCTCTGGCCCGGCCAAACTTGAGAAATCTTGTTTGGGTGGAAGCTGAGTGATGTGTTCCTCTGTTACAAATCAGTACCATGAAATAATAAACAGCACACAATATGCAATTAAATGATTGAGCTTTATAATTCTTAATTTGACTATAGAGTTAGTAAAGAAAACAAAAAGAAAAAGGGCCCATTTTCATGAAACAGTCTAATATGCATGTTAGAGCTCACTACTTTCCCATCTGTTCGTTCTCCATCAGTATCTCCTGGGCTTTGTTGAATCCCGACCCCATTCCAAATCCGCTCAGTCCTGCTGTCTACGACTTCCTTGCCCTGGCATCTTCCCTCTCCATCTTCTCTCAAACCAAAAACCTGCAAATTCCCTTCTCTCAGGCACATAAGAAAGAAAAACCTTCACTAATTGGTCAGCGCACAGTCCAAAGCCCCCGTTATCTCTAGTCATAAACCAAACACTGCAGCTACAGAGAAACCATTACTTTAGCAATAAATCCTTTCCCAGGGCATTACATATATCGGCCTCCAAATAGTAGCTGAGGTGTGGAGTTGAGATTGCAAAGGAAGCTGAAAAGGCATGTAATAAGGGTAATGTCACAATTGTAATGGGGACATCAATATGTAAGGGGATTGGGAAAATCAGGTTCATGTTGGATCGCAAGAGAAGGAATTTGTTGAATGCCTATGAGATGGCTTTTTAGAGCAGCTTGTGCTTGAGCCTACTCAGGGAAAGGCTATCTTAGATTGGTTGTTGTGTACTAATCCAGATCTTATGAGGGAGTTTAAGGTAAAGGAACCCTTAGGGGATCAGCGATCATAACATGATTGAATTCATACTTCAATCTGAGAGGGAGAAGCATAAATCAGATGTATTAGTATTGCAATGGAATAAAAGGAATTACAGAGGCATGAGAGAGGAGCTTGCCCTGGTGGATTGGAGGAAGATATTGGTGGGCATGATGGCAGAGCAAACGTGGCTGAAGTTTTTTGAAATAGTTCACAAGACGCAGAATCGATATGTCCCACTGAAGAAGAAGTTCTCAAATAGCAGGGGTAGGCAACCGTCACTGACAGGGGAAGTTTAGGACTGCATTAAAATCAAAGAAAGGGCATTTAGTGTAACAAAAGAGAGTGGGAGGTTTTAAAATCCAACAAAAAAAAACAAACTAAAAAAGCCATAAGAAGGGAATAGATGAAATATGAGGGCAAACCAGCCAATAATATAAAGCAGGATACTAAAAGTTTCTTCAGTTATATAAAGAGTAAAAGAGAGGTGAGCGTTGATCTTGGACAACTTGAAAATGATGCTGGTGAGGTAGTAATGGGGGACAAAGAAAAGGCAGATGGACCTGCTAAGTACTTTGCATCAGTCTTCACTGTGGAAAACCCTAGCAGTGTGCCAGAGGTCCGTGAGTGTCAGGGAGCAGGAGTGAGTGCCATAGCTATTACAAAGGAAAATGTGCAATGCAAACTCAAAGGTCTTAAGGTGGACAAGTCACCTAGACCAGATGGACTACATCCCAGAGTTTTGAAAGAGATTGCTGAAGAGATAGCAGATGCTTTGGTTATGATCTCTCAAAAAGCACTTGATTCTGGCATGGTCCAAGAGGACTGGAAAATTGCAAATCTCACTCTACTCTTTAAGAAGGGAGAAAGGCAAAAGAAAGGAAATTTTAGGCCAGTTAGCCTAACCTCAGTGATTGGGAAAGTGTTGGAGTCTATTATTAAGGATGAGGTTTCAGGGTACTTAGAGACTAATGATAAAATAAGTCAAAATCAGCATAGTTTCTGTAAAGGGAAATCTTGCCTGACAAATCTGATAAGAGTTCTTTGAGGAAGTAATAATAGTAGTATCAGAGAGGAGTTGGCCAAAGTAAATTGGAAGGAGCTGCTGGCAAGGATGTCAACAGAGCAGCAATGGCATGCACTTCTGGGAAAAAATGAGGAAGGTGCAGGACATGCGTATTCCAAAAACTGAATAAATACTCAAATGGCAAAATAGTACAACCGTGGCTGACAAGGGAAGTCAAAGCTAATGCAAAAACAAAAGAGAGGGCATACAACAAAGCAAAATTTAGTGGGAAGATAGAGGATTGGGAAGTTTTTAAAAACCTACAGAGAGCAACTAAAAGAATCATTAGAAGGGAAAAGATGAAATATGAAAGCAAGCTAGCAAATAATATCATAGTGGATTGTAAAAGCTTTTTCAAGTAGGTAAAAAATAAAAGTGAGATGAGAGTGGATATAGGACCGCTAAAAATGAGGCAGGAGAAATAATAACGGGGACAAGGAGATGGCAGATGCATCAGTCTTCGCTGTGGAAGACACTAGCAGCTTGCCAGATGCTGTAGTGTGTGAAGGAAGAGAAGTGGGTGCAGAAACTATTACAAGGGAGAAGGTGCTCAAAAAGCAGAGAGACCTAAGGTGTGTTGAAAGAGGTAACATTAGAGATTGTGGCAGCATGTGAGGCTGCTTAACAAGGTGAAATCCGTTGGTGTTACAGGAAAGGTGCTGGCATAGATAGCGGAATGGTTGGAGGCAGCAAGCGGAGATAAAGCAGACATTTTCGGTTGGCTGCCAATGACTAGTGGTGTTCCTCGGGGGGTCGATAATGGGACTGCTGCTTTTCACATTGTTTGTCAGTGATTTAGATAATGGAATTGATGGTTTTGTGGCAAAGTTTGTGGATGATATGAAGATAGGTGGAAGGGTAGGTAGTGCTGAGGAAGCAATGTGATTGCAGAAGGAGTTAGACAAATTGGAAGAATAGACAAAAAAAGTGTCAGATGGAATACAGTGTTGGGAAATGTATGAAATGCATTTTTGTAAAAGGAACAGAAGTGCAGATTAATATGTGGATGAGGTTCAAACATCAGAGGTGCAGAGGGACTTAGGAGTCCTCGTGCAAGACTCTCCGAAGGTTAATTTACAGGTTGAGTCTGTGGTAAAGAAGGCAAATGTAATGTTGGCATTCACTTCAAGTGGAATAGAATATAAAAACAAGGAGATAATTCTGAGGTTGTGTAAGACACTAGTCAGGCCGCATTTGCAGTACTATCAACAGTTTTGGGCCCAATGTCACAGAAAGGATGTGTTGTCACTGGAGAAAGTCCAGAGGAGTTTCACGAGGATGATCCTGGGAATGAAGGGGTAAACATATGAGGAGCGTTTGGCATGTTTGGGCCTTTACTTACAGGAATTTAGAAAAATGCAGGGATATCTCATTGAAACCTACCGAATGTTGAAAGGACTAGATAGGGTGGATGTGGAGAGGATGTTTCCTATGGTGGGGGTATCCAGAACGAGAGGACACAGCCTCAGAATTCAGGGGTGACCCTTTAGAACAGAGGTAAGGAGGAATATTTTTAGCTGGAGATTGGTGAATCTGTGGAATGACCTGCCACAGATAGCCGTGGAGGCCAAGACCATGGGTAAATATAAAGCGACAATTGGTAGTTTCCTAATTGGTCAGGGCATCAAAGGTTATGGCGAGAAGGCAGGTGTATGGGGTTGAATGGGATCCAGGATTAGTCATGATGGAATAGCAGAGCAGACTCGATGGACTGAATAGCCTAATTTTGCTTCTATATCGTGCAATCTTATGGTCTAAGTTTTCTAAAGTTCAAAGTTGAAAGAAAAATTTATTATCAGCGTAGTAGGCAACCATCGAACACAGGGGATCATGGGTTTGTGCCTCTGGTGGACTGTGTCCTCTCCAGGGTGCAAGCCTGGGCGGGAAGATTTGTAGATCCGGCTGTTGCCCATGCAGTGCGGTCCCCCTCTCCATGTCACTGATATAGTCCAAGGGAAGGGCAAGTGTTGATATAGCTTGGCACCAGCGTCATCGTAGAGGCTGCCAGTGAGATTCTTTTTCTGCAGGCATACTCAGCAAATCTGTAGAACGGTAACTGTAAACAGGATCAATGAACAACAAACTGTGCAAATGCAGATGTAAGTAACTAGCAATAAATAATGAGAACATGAAATAACAAGATAAAGGGTCCTTAAAGTGAGATCATCAGTTGTGGGAACACCAGAAATAGAATGAGTGTAGTTGTCCCCTTTTGTTCAAGAGCCTGATGGTAACTGTTCATTAACCTGGTGTTGTGAGACCTGAGGTACTTGTACCTTCTTATTGATAACAGGAGTGATCCATTCAAATCTATCCATTAACAGTCTGACCTGTCAGGCATGTCCCGCAGCCCTGTAATTACAGACAAAGAAAGCATAATTTTCCTCTGACTCCACGTTAATCTATTTGGCCCATAAGGGCCATTTTCCTGCCCCATCCATCCATCCCTCTAACTTCTCAGCAGTATAAAACTACAGACTGCTCCCAGATTGTGACCATCTGATGACAGATATATGAACAAGCTTCCATTTTATTAAATTTTAAAGTCTGATGTTTGTGCATCCTTGTTCCAATTAATAGAAAAACTATTTTTCTTTCTATACTCTTTAAATAATTGTTCTTATTAGTCTCTGATACTTATTAGTCATTCATTACAATTCTGGGGATATGATTACCGTATCAGCCGATCTTTGTGTACTTCCCAACTTATGGACTAAATCAATATAGAGATGTCTAAAATCACAACCTGCTTGTCACCTCAGGATGACCTATGACCTTTTCTGTCCCTTTCCCAGTTATAATAAAGGATTTCTGATTTGTAACGTGGGCTGTTTCTCTCACCACAGATACTGACACACCTGGTGATTGTTTCCACAATTTTTTGTTTTTATTTATTTTCAGATTCCCAGCATCCGTAACTTCAGTTTTTAATGTTTGGAAACAGATTTATTATCACCTACTTACATGATGTTAAATGTGTTGGTTTTGCAGCAGCAGTTTAATGTATGGATTAAAAATCACTCTAAATTCTGAAAACAGTACAAAAATAGCAAGAAATAACGAGGTAGTGTTCATGTATTGTTCAAAAATGTGATGGTGGAAGGGGAGAAGTTGTTTCAGAATTGTTGAGTGTAGGTATTGAGGCTCTTGGATCTCCTCCCCAATGGTACTGATGAGAACAGGGAAAGCCCTGGATGTTGAGTGCCCAAAGTGATGGATGCTGATTTCGTCAGACACCACCTCTTAAAGATGTCCATGATTGTGGGGAAGGTTGTGCTGTGAAGCACCTGGCTGGGTCTACAACCCTCTGCAGCCTCTTGTCATCCTCTGCATTTGCGGCTCCATACCAGGCTATGATGGAACCCATTAGAATGCTCTCCATCATACATCTTTCAAGATTTGTAAGAATATTTGATAACATAGGACTTAACGTTTGGTAACACAGACATAGACTCCTCAAAATGCTACCAGAGTTAGGAAGGAAGGCTGGTCAGCTTTCCTTTACGGCAAAGGTATACTTAATAAGTGGGAAGCCTTCAAAATTAAATTTTGAGAGTACAGAGTTTGTTCCTGTCAGATTAAAAGGCAAGAACAGCAGGTTTAGGTTTAGGGAACTTTGGTTTTGGTCCTGGTTTAGACCAGGAAAGAGCAATTAAGGTACTTGAGGCGTATAAGAATTGCAAGAGAATATTTACGAAGGAAATCAGGTGGGCTAAAGGAAGGCATAAGGTTGCCCAAGCAGACAAAAAAAAGGAGAATCTCAAGGATTTCTACAGATATATTAAGAGCAAAAAAGATAGCAAGGGACTGAATTGGTCCTCTAGAAATTCAGAGTGGTAATCTATGCATAGAGCCAAAGGTGATGGGGAAATCTTAAATGAATTTATTTTTGCATCTGTATTTACTCAGGAGACAGACACAGAGACTATAGAAGTGAGGCAAAGCAGCAGTGAGATCATGGCCCCTATACAGATTATGGAGGAGGAGGTGTATGTTGTCTTGTTCCCTCAGACCCGGAGGGAGGCTAGTGCAGAAATTGCAGGGTCTCTAGCAAATATATTTAAAATTTTCTTAGCTATGAGTGAGGTGCTGAAGTTGTTTGTTGTTTAAGAAAGGCTTTAAAAATAAGCCAAGAAATTGTAGGCTGGTGAGCCTGATATTAGTAGTGGGTAAGTTATTGGAAAATATTCCAAGGAACTGGATGTAGAAATATTTAGATAGACAGGGAATGGTTAAGGATAGTCAGCTTAGCTTTGTGCATAGTAGGTCATGTCTAACCAATTTTATACATTTTTTTGAGAAAGTTATCAGGAACGTTGATGAAGATGAGGTAGTGGATGTTGTCTACATGGACTTTAGTAAGGCCTTTGACAAGGTCCTGTATGGGGGGTTAGTCAAGAAGGTTCAGTCACTTGGCATTCAAGGTGAGGTAACAAATTAGATTAGACATTGGCCTCATGGAAGAAGCCAGTGAATGACAACAGATGGTTGCCTCTCTGATTGGAAGCCTGTGGTGTGCTGGAGGGAACGGCGCTGGATCAGTTGTTGTTTGTCATCTATATAAATGATCTGGATGTTAATATGGTAAATTGGATCATGAGTGATTCCAAGATCAAGGTGTAGTGGACAACAAGGAAGATCAAAGCTTGCAGCATGATCGGAACCAGCTGGAAAAATGGGGTTAGAAAATGGCAGATGGAATTTAATGCAGTCAAAGTGTTGCAGGTTAGGAGGACAAACCAGGGTAAGACTTACATGGTGAGAGATAGGGCGCTGAGAAGTGTGGTAGAACAGAGGGATCTGGAGATACAGATCCATAATTCCTTGAAAATGGCATCACATGTAGGTGGAGATGTAAAAAAAGCTTTTGGCACATTGGCCTTCATAAATCAAAGTATTGAGTACAGGAGTTAGGATATTACCTTGAAGTTCTATAAGACATTGGTGAGGTCTAATTTGAAGTGTTTTATGCAATTTTGGTCACCTACATACAGGAAAGCTGTCAGTAAGACTGAAATAATATGGAGAAAATTTACAAGAATGTTGCCAGGACTTGAGGATCTGAGTTATAGGGGAAGATTGAATGGGTTGGAAGAATGCAATCTGCAGCCTGTAATTTCTCTTTAAGCAACATGCTTTTGAACTGTCTTAATAAACCTGCGATTTAACAATCCCTGAAGGACTCGTAGATTTATCTCTCAGGCATGCAGGTACAGCAGCTTTAAGCAGATGAAGACACATCACCATGGCTGGAAGAGAGTGAAGAGAGGAGGACTCTAAGCAGAGCTGACATGCCAAGAAATGAAAGTTCCTCTACCCAGCATCTTGTTAGCAAATGCACAGTCACTGGAGAACAAGACTGAGGACCTATGGGCCAGATCGCTGTATCGGACAGAAATGAGGAATTGCTGTGTCTGTGGTTCACGGAGACGTGGATACACTGGATATGTCGATAAGACCCGGAGGCTTCTCGATACCAGGATGAACTGAATTGTTGATTCAGGAAGGCAAAAGGCAGGTGTCTGTGTCTGTGTCTGTGTCTCTGTTTCATGATAAACTCTTTGTGGGGCTTGAATGCGATGGTTTCATCATACACTTCTTCTCCCGACCTGGATATTAAGTGCCAACCAGTTTACTTACCAAGAGAGCTCTCCTCCATGATCCTGACTGCAATTTACATACTGCTGAAAGCTAACATTAGCTAGGTACTTGAAATATTGAGTGCTACCATCACCAAACAAGAAACAGTCCATTCGAACACATTTCAAATCATTGTTGGGAACTTAAATCACGCTTATTTGAAGAAATCTCTGTCCAGTTACCATCAGCATGTAACCTGTAGCACCAGGGATTCCCGACACATTAGACTATTGCTATAATGCGTTGAGGAATGTCTACCGTTCCATGCCCAGACCTCATTTCAGGAAATCTGATCACTTGGCTGCCCTTCTCCTACCTGCCTACAGGCAGAGGCTAAAGAGCAAATCTCCAGAGATAAGGATATGGGAGGCAGAGAAACAGCTTTGGGTTGTTTTGAGTCAGTAGACTAGGCCATGTTCAAGGACTCACCAGAGGTTCTGAATGAATACACCACAGGGCTGTGTGCTTATCCCCCTGTTCTACTCACTTTACAGTTATGACTGTGTGGCTAAGCACAGCTCCAATGCCATATTTAAGTTTGCTGATGATACCATTGTCATTGATTGAATCAAAAATGGTGATGAATCAGCAAATGGAAGGGAGGTTGAAAGTCTGGTTGAGTAACAACAACAACTACTCACTCAATGTCACAAGACCAGGGAGCTGATTATTGACTTCAGGTGGAGGAATCGGAGGTCCATGAGCCAATCCTCAGTGTTTTCCTTTCAGAGCATCTGTCCTGGATCCAGCACGCAAGTGCCGTTACATAGAAAGCACAGCAGCTTCCTTAGAAGTTTGCGAATACTTGGCTTGACATGACAATCTTCTATAAATGTGTGGTGGAGAGAATGTTGACTGGTTGCTTCACAGCCTGGTATGTACACACCAATGCCCTTGAACAGAAAAGCCTACAAGATGTAGTGGATATGGCCCAGTCCACCACAGGGAAAGCTCTCCCCATCACTAAGCGCATCTAAACAGAGCGCTGTCGTAGGAAAGCAAGGGCCCCCACCACTCAGACCATGTTCACTTCTCACTGCTGCCATTAGGAAGAAGGTACAAGTGCCTCCGGGCCCACTCAGTAGGTTGAGGAATAGTTATCAACAGTCCCCTCAAACATCAGGCTTGAGAACCAAAGGGGATAACTTCATTCAACTTCACTAGGCCCATCATTGAACTGTTCCCACAATCTATGGACTCACTTCCAATGACTCCATCTCATGTTCTCGATATTTATTGCTTATTTATTTTTATCATTAATATTTTCTCTTCTGTATTTGCACAATTTGTTGTCCTTTGCACATTGGTTGTTTGTCCTGTTGGGTGCGTGACTTCATTGATCATATTGTGATTCTTGGATTTACTGTCTATGCCGGTAAGAACATGAGTCTCAGGATTACATATGGTGACATATATGTACTTGACAATAAATTAATTTGAACTTTGAGAAATGAGGGGTAATATGGAAGAGGTATACAAAATTATGGAGGATATAGATACAGTAAATATAAGCAGGATTTTCCCAGTGATGTTGGAATATACTAGAAGTAGATGTCACAGGCTAAGAGTGAAAGGTGAAATGCTTAAGGGGAGCATGAGGAGGAATTTCTTCACTCAGAGGGTGGTAAGAGGGTGGAACAAGCTGCCAGCTGAAGTGGTGGATGCGGGTTCAATTTCAACATTTAAGAGAAATTTCAATGGGTACATGAATGGGAGGAATATGAAGGGCTATGGTCCAGCTGCAGGTCGATTGGACTAGACTGGTAAATATTTTGGCATGGACTAGATGGGCTGAAGGGCCTGTTTCTGTGCTGCAGTGTTCCCTGTCTCTATGACTCTTCATCATTGCATCAGTGTTTTGGGCCCAGGATAAATCTTCCAAGATGTGTTGGGCCAAAGAACTTGAAGCTGCTCACTTTACTCTTTCCACCACTGACCGTTCAGTGAGGACTGGGGTGTGTACTCCCAACTTCCCCTTCCTAAATCCATGATCAATTCCTTGGTCTTTCTGACGCTGACATCACGCTGCAGACATTTTGCCCACCAACTTCTTCATTAACTCTAGTTTAATGGTTGAAGAGTAAGGAGCCTTAGCAACTGGAATTGCATTTGAATTTAATTTACTATTCAGAAGGGTTCAGAATTAAGAGAATCGTAGTTCTTTTTCTTTTAAAAACCATTTTATACATCTCATAAAGCTTGATCTGCAGAGTGACAAGTTGAAGAGAATTATTAACTGAAAGGCTACTTTCAGGACAATAAACTTATATAGATAGTGTGCTGATTCTAGTTTTACCTAATTGAGTGATAAGACACAGATTCTTTCCTCCAAATGCAGGTTTTACGCCCATTGAAACAATTGTAATAAAATATATTGGGTGGAAAGCAGATGTATCTGCTGGCTAGGAGTTTATTGATAGCGCAGTTGGAAAGATGAACTCACATGGGCACTTTGACTTCACAACAAACGAAACCACTTAACTGCTACCACTGCAGCATACAATGACTTGCATGCTCTGTAATGAAAGATGCTCCCAACAAGCTAAAAGAAAACAAACTTGTGATCAAAATTATTGCGAAATCCCAACCAAAGCATGTGGATTTCTACACAGAGTGCAGAGAGTGAAAGATAATTTCATAACGTCAGCCTAACTCATAGCAATGCAGTGTTCAGCAGTACAGTAAGGGGAACATACCTAGTTACTGCTAGTCTTACCATTAAAAGTAATGCTACTATGTGTCATCATCATCATTATGTGCCGTATGACATGGGCCATCGTGGTCCCATGACCATGATTGTCCTGGGCAAATTTTTCTACAGAAGTGGTTTGCCATTGCTTTCTTCTAGGCAGTGTCTTTACAAGACAGGTGACCCCAGTTATTATCAATACTTTTCAGAGGTTGTCTGCCTGGCATCAGTGGTTGCATAACCAGGACTTGTGCTATGCACCAGCTGCTCATACGACCATGGCTTCATTTGATCCTGATTGGGGGGCTAAGCAGGTGCTAAACCTTGCCCAAGGGTGACCTGCAGGAGGGAAGGAGCATCTTACTCCTCTTTTAGTGGAGATATATCTCCACCCCACCACTCGTTATTATGTGTAGCCATGAGACTGAGTACATTGCAGTTAGTGCTTGTTGGTATAGGTTGGAATCTTAATTAGAAATGCTGCTTTGGCTTTTGTCGAAATCCCTGGAGACGAGAGTTAATTAAGAGTCAAGGCTACATGTCTGGAGAAGGCAAGGGATTGTCTGCACAAGGTGTGCCACACCTCACTGAGAAAATATTAATCCTGAGATGCTGGTGGAAATGTATTTATTTTCCATTAATGATGTTCATGACCTTCCTGAGAATAAATTCTTCAGGAGGGTATTTGGATTTGATTGGAACAGCCTCATATTCCGTATGGAAAGCATGGGGTGATTGATATGCCGTACTGAGAGTATGAAATCAAAATTAATGTTCCTTGTTAGCTTCCAACACATGGTGCAGCTACGTGACTGCATTCTGATGCTTCATTATGCCACTTAAGAGTGATAGCTTTGTAACGGATCTGATCTTCGTTTTCCTGACATTACAAACATGAACAGGCTGTGTAAACAATTTTTTAGAGATATTATTTTCATAGCATTTAGTTAAAATGCGCTTTGAAGTATGTCAGTATTCATCTGCAGAGCATTCCTGGATTTTATGCACAATTATAATTAATCAGAATAAACTGTTGAGCTGGTTTCTTGAATTAACCCACCAGATGCGTCAAACACACAAAGCTATAAATTTTCACTGGTAAATTAGTTTATTATTGTCATGTGTACCAAGGTACAATAAAAAACTTTGTTTTGCATGCCATTCATACAGATAATTTTGTCAGCTCATGTAGTACAAGGGAAAAGCAACAACAGGATGTGGAAGACACTTACATTACACAGAAAGTGCAGTGAAGGCAGACAATAATGTGTAAGGCCACGATAAGGCAGACAGTCCTTATTGCTGGAAAGGGACATTCAGTAGCCTTACAACACGGGAGAGAAGCTGTCCTTGAGCCTAGTGGGTATATGCTTTTGAGCGTTTATATCTTCTGCCTGATGGGAGGAGTGAAATGAGAGAATGTCCAAGGCTTCTCATTCTACAACACAAAGAGAAGTGTAGTCAGAGATAATGGCCTCAGTCTACCTACTTAAAATCTCTACCAATCTTCCACTATCACTTCAGACTTGGAGTCTAACATGCAAACACTGCATGACTGAAACCACCAGTAGTTTTCCCAGCAATGTCTTGCATCCCAAGATTTGGACAGCACATCATATCCATATTCCTGTATTAAGGCACCTTCTTGCATTCAGTATTTCAGCCTACCTCTGAGTGTGTCAGGAAATCCTGATTCTAATATATTCATATGAAGAGGAAAAGAGAATGAAATCCTCCTTTGGGAAAATTATGTAATAACACTTCGGCTCTGTCTTTCAATGGGAGTAAATAGTTTAGTGAAGTCTACGATGGAACTCTGCAAGACTGGTGTTCATTTGTAATTCATTCCAAATTAAAAACTGGAAATGTTCCTGAACAGAAGATGTGAGTGTGTCATAATGTGAAGCAGCGAGTGAGAGAACAAGATTGCTGCAGGGTGGGACCCATTTAAAAACTCATTGGGAGTGAGTTTTATTTGAGCTAATAAAAGAAATTAGGTTGAAGTGGAATGGCAATTGTGGGAGTGGGCCAGGGTTAGAGTGTGAAGTTTTAGCTTAACAGGCCTGGGTGACAACAGGTGGAAGCAAAGGGTGCTGATTAATTTGGAATAATTTAATTGATTTTGGAACTTGAGCTTGAGAAGCTAGAGCCAAAGGTATAAAAAGCTTGGCAAGAAGAAGCTGAATAAGTGACCTAGGCAAAACTCAAAGTTTCAGAAAAAAGGCACGGGTAGGAACAGGTGAGGTTTTTTTTTGGCTGTCTGTGAATCTTTAGTGCTTAATTCAATGTAGGTAGGGTGGTAGTTAAGACGGTGGAATGCTCCTCCTCTAAGATATGAGATTTCAGGGTGCCTAACCATCTCTCTGATGACTACATCTGTAGGAATTTCACCCACCTTCCTGACCGACCAAGAACTGGAGATGGATTACTCATGGCCATATAGAAGGCTGAAAACCTCAAGAACTTAAGTCTTACTGAGATGGTCACACACAGACTTCAGGCTTCTGTTAGGAGATGGGCGTCCACAAGAAGAAATAAGGGGAGTAAGCAGTCAGTGCAGGGTTTCACTGTGACCATTCCCCTTACCTACAAGTATACCCCTTTGGATACTACTAGGGAGGAATGACTTACCAGGGCACAGCAGCAGCAGTCAGATCAGTGGCAATGTAGCCAGCTCTGAGGCTCAGCAGGGAAGGGTGAAGTCAAGCAGAGTGGTAGTGATAGGAGACACAATTATTAAGGCAACAAACAGGAGGCTTTGTGGCTGCAAAAGAGATGCCAGGATGGTGTGTCTCCCAGCTGCTAGGATAGGCTCCAGGACATCTCAGAATGACTATAGAAGACTCTAAAGAGGGAGGGTGAGCAGCCAGAGGTTCTGGTGCACATTGGCACCAGTAATATAGTTTGAAAAGAGGGAAAGGTCTTGTGCAGTGAGTATAGGCAGTTAAGAAAGAAACTGCAGAGCAGGACCTCCAAGGTAGTAATCCCTGGATTTCTCCTGGAGCCACAAGCTGGCCAGGGCAAGAATAAGATGATGGTGCAGATGAACGGGTGCGGGAGGCTGGGTTTCAGGTTCATGGATCATTGGAACCTGTTCTGGGGCAGAGGTAACCTGTCAAGAGGGGTAGGTTGCACCTAAACTGGAGGGAACCAATACCCTCCAGTTGGGAGGTTGGGAGGTTCACTAGTCATACTCTGGAGGGTTTAAACTGGGTTGGCAGAGGAATGGGAACTAGAGAACCAGGTCAGAAAGTAGAAGAATGGAGGGGAAGGTCGATGTCAGGGCCAGTGAAAACAGGCCGGAGCACAGTAATAGATACACAGGACGGTTAGTTTTAAGTGTGTGCATTTTAATATTAGGAGTAATATGGGTAAAGGTAATGAACTTAGAGCATTGATCAGTACATGTTTGGCATTATGGAGATTTGGTTGAGAGAGGGTCAAGAATAGGTGCTTTATGTCCAAGGGTTTTGATGTTTTATGAAAAATAGTGAGGAAGGTAAAAGAGGTGGGAGAGAGTTGCACTGTTAATCAAGGACAATATCACAGCTACATTCAGAGGGAATATAATGGAGTGTTCATCCACTGAGACTATATGGGTGGAACTCAAAAATAGGAATGGTGCAATCATTCTGATGGGATTGTACTATAGACGGGATTGTACTGATAGCAACTGGACATTGATGAACAGATACGTAGGCAGATTAAGGAAAGTTGTAAGAAATATAGGATGTCATCATGAGGGACTTCAACTTCCATAATATACTGTAAACTAGAAGTTTCCTAGTGCCAGATGTTCAGATGGGCATCTAGGAGGGTTTCTTAAATCACTATGTAGATAACCTACGAAGGCAAGAGGCTGTACTGAACCTGCTGCTGAGTAATGAGCCCGGCCAGGTCACCAACCTTTCCATGGGTGAGCAGTTAGGGAACAGTGTCCATAACTCCCTAAGTTTTAAGATAGCTATAGATAAGGTTAAGTACGGCGCTGCGGGAGAGTATTAAATTGGAGAAGGACAAATTGCAAGAACATTAGGCAGGAACTAAAGAGAGTTAATTGAGAATAGCTGTTTTTGGGCATCTTCACATCTGACATGTGGAGGGTGCTTATAAACCAAATGTACAGAGTACAGGACAGGTGTGTTCCAGTCAGGAGGAAGGACATGGATGACAAGGTAAGAGAACCTCGGATATTGAGGGAGGTGAGGAATTTAGTCAAGTAGAAAAAGGAAACGTTTGAAAAGCTTAGGAAGCTAGAATCAGAGTTCTTGAGGAGTATAAAGAAACCAGAATAAACACAAGAAGGGAATCAGGAAACTCAGGAGGAGCCATGAAAAGTCCTTAGCAAGAAGGATTAAAAAGAATCTCAAGGCATTCTGCACATTCATCAAAAGCAAGAGTACAACTAGGGAGAGGATAGGATCACTCACTGATAAAGGGGGGAACATTTTCTTGGATGCAGAGTATGTGGGTGAGGTCCTCTATGAGTACCTTACGCCAGTCTTTACCAGGAGAAGGATGTGGAGGATAGGGAGATCAATGCTGAGAGCATTAATATTCTCATTAATTTCAAAGTAAAGGAAGAGATACTGTTGGGTCTTTTAGAGAGCATTAAGATGGATAAGTCCCCAGGGTCTGATGGATATACATCAGGTTATTGAAAGAAGCAGTAGAAGAGATTTCTGGGACCCTGACCAATATCTTTCTGTCCTCTCTTGCTACAGGCAGGGTCCCAGAGGACTAGTGCGTAGCTAAGCAACACACATCAAAGTTGCTTGGTGATGTGTGTTGCTTGAATTTCCAGCATTTGCAGAATTCCTCCTGTTTAGTGAGTGGCTAATGTTGTTCTATTATTCAAGAAGGGAACAAAAGATGATCCTTGAAACTATAGACTGGCGAGTTTCATGTTAGTGGTAGGGAAGTTACTGGAGAGAATTCGTAGGGATAGGTTTTATGAGCATTTGGAAAACCATGGTTAATTAGGGAGAGCCAGGATGGCTTTGCGCGGGGCAAGTCATGTCTTACTAACTTGGTTGAGTTTTTTGACTAGGTGATGAGGGTGATTAATGAAGTTAGAGCTGCGAAAGTTGTTTACATGGAATTTTTATAAGGCATTTGGCAAGGTTCCTTATGATCGTCTCAAATAGAAGATTAAGATGTATGGTGCATTGACAGTTTGGATTCAGAAATGCTCCACTGCACTCAGCTTGTGTAGTATCCTGTGTAGTGGAGGTTGCTGAGAGATATCAGACCCGTCACTTGCACCAAAAACCTGTACTCTGACAGGAACACCCATAGCCTTTCACAAGAGACCCAAACTAATTCACAGAACAACTGAAACAAATTCAATGATTCACGTCTAGTTGGGTTAATAACTTATATAAAAACAGAAAGTGTTGGAAACACTTAGTTAATTAGATGGTATCTATGGAATTAGAAACAAAATTAAGAATCTGAGTTGAAGATGCTTCATGGTGGTTTTGGTGATGTGTTTGGTTAAGATTCTGTAAAATTCTTTGAGATGAAATATTAATTTACTTTCCTCACATATTCATCTCTATTTTAAGATTGATTTATGAGTTAAGATACAATAACTTGTCTTGGGCCCTTTCAGGCATTGACATTAATGGGAGGGACTCTTCACATCAGGATTGACCTAGCATTGGTCTTTTTAGCATACTCATCAATCTGCACAATTCCATGGTTCATCATGATACTCCTTGAGGGGCTGGTAGTTGTAATGTAATTGACAAAAATAACAAATGACAAGGCTTTAGTGTTTGTGAGGAATATCCAAAGTTGCTGCAGTTAATATCAGTATTCATGTGAGCAATATTTCTGTGATTCAAGAGGGTCGGTTATGACCTTTCATAAGCACTTATTTAATTGCAAATGAATTTATTGAACCAGCAAACACTTCTCTCCTTCCTCTATATTCTGAAAATTAGGCGATGAAATCAGGTTAATGACTTGGGACAGAGATTAATTAGGAGGGCATATTATGTTACAATCAATGGATGTCTCAGATGCAATTACTTTTCATTTAGTTTGATAAGAAACTGACTCACTCGAAAATGATTTTCCAGCTCAAGATTCATAAGTTAATCTTTGTTCCTATCACTATTTCTACCTTCACACACAAAATACTGAAGGAATTTAACAAATTAGACAGCATTTTTGGAGGGACATAAACCCTTGACATTTTGGACCAAGGCTCTTCATCAGGACTCAGGAACTTTGTGTGTGTTGCTCAAGATTGGTAGAATCTATTGTGTCACTATTTCTATTTTGATTCTTGTTCATTTATACTTACATTCTTTTGATTACATTTTCATTGTAGTGTTCTGCTCACCCAACCATTGTTTGCCTGTGCATGACTTTGCTTTATGCACCTTATACCCTGTACTCTAAATCTTTACCTTTTACATTAGGTGTGTGCTTGTGCACTCCTTCCTCCTCGTCCCATCCTCCTTCCCCGCATTTCCAGCTGATGCTCATCTTCCTTTCTTATCTTAGACAAGGAGAGTTGGATCCGGAATTGGCCACTGAGATCAGAGAAGGCAGCTTATCACTCAGGTTTTCTAAATCTTGAGAATTCTCTACTCCAGAGGACTATGGCTGAACAATATTTTAAAGTATATCGTTGAAAACTGAAGGATTGTCACCAAATAAATCAAAGAAAATGGGGATTAGGTATGAAATTATGTGAGATGCAAGAACTTTGGAGTTGTGAAGTAGGTGCAGCAGAACGCAAAGTCTTACCTTCTCATCCCGTAGCCCTGCTGCTTCCTTCCAAGCTTTCTCCTTTCTTTCTTTTTCTCTTCCTCTCTTATCTCTTACCTTTCTACCATCATCTTCAGCTACTTCGCTGATATCTGACTTCTGAGTTTTACTATCTCATTCTGTTTGTTTCACTAACTACCAGGAATGGATGAACACCCAGTATTAAATAAAACCAACATTGTGAGCCAGTTCGGAGCTCAGTCAAGCAGCCCAGCTCTGGTCCTACGTTCCATGGTTGGAGGAACAGCAGATGCCTCTGGCTCGTCCAGAGGTGTGTTGACATGCTCAAGGTCAGGTTGTAGCATGGTGGTGGAACTCTCAAAATCTTGGTGGGCCGGTTTAAGGCAATCTAGTGAAACGTGTTGTAGCGTGGATGAAATTACCGGAGAGACAGAGTCACTGGTAGATACAAAGCAGCTTTTTTATTTGACACAACAAGGTACAGCAGGCATCTTAACGGATGAGATGCTTCCCGCAGGAAGGTCTGCTAGCTAAATGTGGGCTCGATATTTATATGCTAAACACAAAGGCAATCGCTACTTAAAAAGTTACAGACAATGCATAGACAATGCTTCCTATTGAAGCTACATACAAAATCTCACACTATCCTTTCCTCCTGACGCCAGCATTTCTGGGTTGGTATCTACAATTAAGTCTAAAATACATTTATTTGGCATTTCCCGTGCTAACATAGAAAACAATTCATACAATTAATATTTATAATGTGTAGGTGATACTGCCTTCAAAACTACAGCATCAGGCACCAGAAGCATCTGGTATTTACACCTTTTAGGAAGCCCATTGTGGTGGACTCAATCCACAGTCCTTTGTCAAACAGTTAAAATAGAAGTCTGGTGGCCAAAGTCATTTAAGTGTTAACAAATCAACTACCCAAAAAGAATCCACTCTAACAAAACGCATCAAGTTTTACCCCCTGATCAATGATAAAAGTCTTTTTGCTCATTTCCAAAATGCGGAATGGGCCATCGTAAGGGGGCCTAAGGGGACATTGGTGTACATCATGGCAGACAAAAACAAAGGAAGCAGAATGTAGGTGAACAGGAACCTAAGGGTGCTGTATGCCATGATTGGAAATAGGAATAGGTGCAAAGGAATTGAATTTACTGAGGAGGGTGGAACGTTGTCAAGAGGCCGACCAAGCCGTGATGTCACGAGGAATAAAATCACTTGGCTGTCCATTCACCAACTCAGTCACAGACGGCTGCAGGAACTCTTTTGGAGCTGTTCTGAGCCATAGCAGGACCAACGTGAGGTGTTTATGTCAGTGCTCAGTGGTCAGGGAGGCAGTCAGAGCTGCCTTTAAGGAGCAGTGAAACCACTCGCATACGTTGGATTGTGGATGATACGTTGTGGTGTGATGTAGCCTAACACAGAGTTCTGGGCTATTGTAGCCCAGAGGTCGGACATGATTCGGGGACTGCAGTCAGAGGAAATATCGGATGGAATGCCAAACTGAGCAACCCAGGTGATGAACAACACCTGAGCCACGTCTGCGGCCGTCATCGATGCTGGAGGGATGACCTCTGGCCACCTGGTGGAAGGGCCACCATGGTAAGGCAGTCCGTAAAACCGCGGAAGGGTGAAGATTGAACAAGGTCCAGATTGACATGGTCAAACCGTCGCTCAAAAGGTGCCAATGGCACCTGAACATGATGGTTAATTTTTGCCCGCCGGCACTCCCCCACAGGCTGCAGTCCAATCACGCACGTCCTAAGGCCGTGCCACACTAACTTCAGTGCAACTAGTTTCTGTGAGGTCTTCTGGCCCAGATGTGAGAGGCCATGTATGGAGTTAAAAACAGCATGCCTCCAGTTTGTGAGCATGATGGGGTGAGGACGACTAGTTGAAACAACGCACAGGAGAGAAATTCCAGCTTCCCCGAACTTAATGTCAGCCAATCGCTGTTCGGTACCCATGAACCTCTGGTTCAGAGACTTGGTCGGCTGCCATGCCGGTATAGTCAACATCTATATGTATGCCCCAGTGGTTGGCTGTGAGAGGCAATCAGCCTTAGCATTATTTTTCCCCGTAATATATTGCATATCAGTTGTGAACTCTGATAGGTAGGCCAGTTGGTGTTGCTGCTGTGCAGACCAAGGGTCCGATGTTTTAGCCATTGAGCGCATAAGGGATTTGTAGTCAATGGATGCTATGAAATTGTGATCCTCTAGAAGAAAACAAAAATGGCGGACAGCCAGATGGAGACCGTGATGCTCACAGCCAAACATGTTGTACTTCTTTATCGCAGGGATGGAGCTGCCGGCTGGAGGTGGAGAGCGGCTGCCACCATGCTCCGATCAACTGTTCACGCAAGCACCCAGAGCATAGTCTGAAGTGTCAGTAGTAATGGCTATGGGTGCATTGGGGAGTGGGTGGGTGCACCAACACGGTCGCGTTGGAAAGAGCTTGTGTGGTATCATCAAATGCCCTGCTCATGTCCGCTGACCAGTCAAGCATGTGATTAGGGGTATTGCCTTTAAATGCACTATACAGGGGGAGCATAAGTTCAGTAGCTTGCAGAATGTAGTGGTGATAGAAATGAACCTTCCCTAAAAACTCCTGTAGTTTTTTCTGTAGTGCAGGGCTGTGGAAAATCCATAATAGCAGCTACTTTTGATGGGAGGGGTTTCGCACCTTCTGCCGAGATGCAATAGCCGAGAAGGTCAGTGGTTGACAACCCAGCCTGGCATTTTGCAGAGTTAATAATCAACCCATGTTGGCTTAAGTGTTCAAAAAGTGTGCGGAGATGAGATGTGTGTTTGGATTTGGATGCACTGGCGACAAGTAAACTAAAATAAAATGTAAATCTTTTAATACAGAGTCCATCAGCCATTGGAAAGTCTGTGCTGCATTTTTTCAATCCAAATGGCATATGCAGAAACTTAAAGAGGCCAAACGAGGTTACCACGGTTGTTTTGGGAATGTCCTCCATGCACACAGGCACCTGATGGTAGCCCCTATCTAGATCGATTTTGTAAATAATTTACTTTTCAGCTAAATGTGCTGAAAAGCCTAGGATGTGTGAGAGTGGGTAAGAATCGGGTGCTGGCCTCATTAAGGCATCAGTAATTGCCTCTTGGGTGACAACCACCATTGAGCTTTTGGACCATATGGAGGGGTGAAGCCCAGAGGCTATCTGACCAGCGTACAATTCCAAGTCTTTTCATTTTGGCAAACTATCGTTCATAAGTTCAATCTATTGTTGTCACCCATCTGGCGATTCACAGTTGCCAGTTTATCTGGGTCCTGTCTACACATGCAGGCATGGACTGGGGGGCCAGTTGTGGGAATGTGTTGCTTGATTCCATGTTTTGTGACTGTGGGGGAGGAGGTGGGCTTGGTGAGGTTTGGGAGTTCACCCAGCAGTCGAGTAAGCTCCCATGCAGTGGTGCATGTGCTTGATAGAGTCCTTGTGGGGAATTTACTGAGGGAGCAGGGTAACCACCCAAAGTTCTTGACACCCACAAGTCAGCAGCTTTTAAGATTGACTGATAGCCGTTTGGCACACAGGAAGTCTGTACTGAGCAGAGGCCCAGCCACTTTAGCCAGGACAAAATCCCTTGTGTAATGTCGCACTGAAGCAGGGCATCACCCATTGTGTCCCATAGGTTGGATCCTGCTGCTGCTGGAGGTTTCAATGCTTCTTGCCTTCTCATTGTGCTGCAAGGAGACACTCTGGCACCCTACATCTCTATAATCGTCCTTGATTACACTCCACGTCAAGCTACCAAAGATCATGACAAGCTTGGTTTATCTTAAAACCACAACAAACCAAAAGGGTCGGACCAGTTATGCTCACAGATCTCGATTTTGCAGATGACATCGTCCTGCTCTCTGACCAGATGGAGGAAGCACAGCAGCTACTGACAGAAGTGGAAATTGAGTGCAGTAAAGTTGGACTTCACCTAAACGCTAAAAAGACAGGGTATATGGTGTTTAACTATGACGAAAGTACTCTCAAGACCGTAAAGAATGATACCATTAAGAAAGTCTTTGACTTCAAGTACCTCGGGTCAAGAATGATGAGTTCGGAGAAGGACATAAAGATACGGAAGGCGCTGGCGTGGAAGGCTATGAACGACATGAAGGAAATCTGGAAGTCAAACCTGACTGGAGGGCTTAAAAAGAGGATCTTCATAGCAGTCAAACACTCCATTCTCACATACTGATGCGAGATATGGACACTCACAAAGACTATGCGAAAGTCTCTAGATGTTTGCTATACACGAATGCTCCGGTTGACTCTTGACGTGAGTTGGCAACAGCACATGATGAACGTTGAGCTCTATGATGACCTACCGATGCTCACCACTAAAATCGAGGCGCGAAGACTGCAACTAGCGGGGCACTGTCTACGCCACCCCGAGCTACCTGCCAGCCTAGTCATCATATGGGAGCCCAAGCACGGGGGGATGAACCCTGGGCGCCCTCCCAAGACTATGGCCAACACGCTCCTAGAAGACAGTGGCGCTGCTAATATAGATGAACTGAACACACTGATGAGGGAGAGGGAGAAGTGAAGAGTCCATCATCATGCCTGACGCCGGCCCCTTAGGCCTGAGTCGACGTAGTAGTAGTAGTAGTAGTATTGCCTTCTCATTAATAGGCAATGCTGGCAGCATACTGATTTGTGCACCCATGTCACACATCAACTGTTGCCCTGAAAGGGTGTCCATAATGAACAGTAGACAACCCTGTCAGCTGGAACCCACGGTGTTTACAGACCTCTGATATCCCTGTTGAAGCTGCAAGGCAGTTCCTAGCATTTGTACCAAAGTGAGTGTGGTTAAAACACAGACCCAGCATTGTCTGTTTCACTGTATTAGTTAGCAGTCTGTTTTGTGTGCTTATGTTGGGGGGGGGGGGGCTTGCTAATTGGGCTTAGAGTCAGGGAAAAAAGGAGGAATGATGCACCTTATGGATGACTTTGGAGATAATCAGCCATTTTAACAAACACTTTACAGTCCTTCACAGGCGCATGAGTGAGGGTTATGCAAACTTGATCAGTCATTTGCTGCATGAAGAGTTCTGTAAAAATAAAACAAGGATGGTGATTTCCCAGGAGAGACAACACATGGTCCATTAGCCCCGAAGGCCTAACATCGCCAAGGAGAGCAGCTGTTTGGTGTGCTCAGGCTCTGACAGTCCAAAATCTGTAAAGGGTAAGATTTCAGCGATCAGTAATCATGTTCAGGCAAGTATTCGAGAAGACACACCACTCTCATAACCATGGAGTTTCCGAGTGACGCTACCAAATAGAAGAATTTGGTGTTATCTGCGGTGATTTCTCACAGTGTGAATCGGGCCTCAGCTTGCACAAACTAAGCAATGGCATTTTGCTCCTCAAAGTCTGGCAGTTTTAAAGCAACTAAGTTGGTTGACGTGTTCAATAACTCTGGAATCGTCCTAGAGCATCTGGGTCACCATTGCAGGTTTTTTCAGATAAAACAATGTGAGGCATTTTATGTTGAAGAAAAAAACATGATAATTCATTTATTGAATTCCAAAAAACTGAACACAAAGTGTGGCTGAAGTCCTTTATATAATACACCATTACGTCAGACTAACCTCTTAAAGTAAAACCCCAACTCACTGTAGGTGGTTTTGAATTGTGTACATTTCCACCAATTACATTACCCCATAGCATGAAGCCCTGGGAGCAGGCGGTGGATGGTCGTATGAGCAGCTAGTACATATCACAAGACTTGGTTATGCGACTACTGATGCCAGGCAGACTATCTCTGAAGCGTATTGATAATGGCTGGGGTCACCTGTCTTGTAGGGCACTGCCCAGAAGAAGACAATGGTGCCAAGAACAATCATAGTCATGAGACCATGATCACTCACGTCAAAACGACACAGCACATAATAGTGTTGATGACTAGTGAGTACAAGTCTGTCGTTATTTATCCTAGTTGTGCTATAGTGATGGGTATCAGTCTATCACCTGATTTCAAAACTGGAGGTCGCAAGTTTGTCAATATAACAGGTGGACTCAGGTACTTCACTACTTAATGCTAGTGCTCAGTACTGACTGCAGGCCTGTTATCATCATAATAATAGATTACAATATTACAGGGCACCAATCTATAACAGCTGATGGGCACAGGTAGGCCACTATGTAGCAAATGGTACGCCGTGAACTTGTTTAACATTAGGGTATGGAACTGATGGGAACAGGTTTGTCACTGCTTAATGTAGGTAGAGTATTTCATAGGTTCATAGAGTCATACAACATGGGAATAAGCTCTAATGTTCAACTCATCCAAGTTGTCTAACTGAGATGGTCCTAATTGCCAGCGTTAACTGACTGAGATAGAGCATGAAATAGGCCCTTCCAGCCCTTTGAGCCTCACTGCCTAGCAATCCCTGATTTAATGCCAGCCTAATTACAGGACAGTTTACAATGACCAATTAACCTACTAACTGGTACATCTTTCAACTGTGGGAGGAAACTGGGGTACCTGGAAGAAATCCACGCATTCTACTGGGAGGATGTGCAGATTCCTTACGGATGAATTTGGAATTGAACTCTGAGCTTCAACACCCCAAGTTGTAATAGTGTCACAATAACCTCTACACTGCTGTGATGCCCTGGCCCATATCAATCCAAATCTTTCCTATAGATATACCCAAATGTCTTTTAAATGTAATTATATATGCCTCCATCACCTCTTCTGGTAACTTGTGCCAAATACTTATTATCTTCTGTGTGAAAATTTGCACTTTCCGGTACCCTTTAAATCTTTCCCTTCTCTTAAATCTGTGCATTCTAATTTTAGAGACACCCCCCCCCCCCCCATTCACCACTCTGAGAAAAACAATATGCTATCTATGACTCTCAAAATTTTATAAACCTGTGTAAAGTTACACCCAACCTCTTTCACTTCAAGGAAAACAATCCTAATTTATCCAATCAACTCCTATAACTCAAGCTTTCCAGTCCAAATCAAATGGTTCAACTTACTATCAGAGAATATATACAGTAGACAACTTGAAATTCTTACTCTTCACAGACATCCACGAAACAGAAAAAAATCCCGAAGGATGAATGATAGAAACATCAGAACCCCAAAGCACCCCTCTCCCCTCGCACGCACAAGGAACAACAGAAGCATTGACCCTCCCCCTCCTCCCACTTGCACCAGAAGATTCACTGACCCTCCTCAGGCAACAAGCCTGTGAATCTCCGTAGCTTAATTACATCCTCCTTGTAGTGTGATGACAAGACATGCACACAAAACTCCAAATTCAACACAGCCAACCATTTGTACGGCTGTAACATGACACCCAAACGTTCAGTGTCTCAGTGGGTGAGATGAGATACTAGATACTGTCTTCACTACCTTTTATTACCTGGGTCACAACTTCCAGGGAACTCTGTACTTGTGCTCTAAACTCTTGCTATTCAATAACACAACCTAGGATCCCAATAACACTCATTGTATATATCCTGGTATGATTTCACTTTCCAAGTGGTGTAAGAACAATAACCTCTTACTCAATGTCAATAGGACCAAGGAACTGATAGCAGAGGACGTGCTTTTTCACTGTGTAACATGGGTACAGTATTTGAGGACGTGGTTTATCACTGTGTAACATGGGTACAGTATTTGAGGACGTGGTTTATCACTGTGTAACATGGGTACAGTATTTGAGGACGTGGTTTATCACTGTGTAACATGGATACAGTATTTGAGGACGTGGATTATCACTGTGTAACATGGGTACAGTATTTGAGGGGACTGTTTATCACTGTGTAACATGGGTACAGTATTTGAGGACGTGGTTTATCACTGTGTAACATGGTTACAGTATTTGAGGACGTGGTTTATCACTGTGTAACATGGGTACAGTATTTGAGGACGTGGTTTATCACTGTGTAACATGGGTACAGTATTTGAGGACGTGGTTTATCACTGTGTAACATGGGTACAGTATTTGTGGACGTGGTTTATCACTGTGTAACATGGGTACAGTATTTGAGGACGTGGTTTATCACTGTGTAACATGGGTACAGTATTTGAGGACGTGGTTTATCACTGTGTAACATGGATACAGTATTTGAGGACGTGGATTATCACTGTGTAACATGGGTACAGTATTTGAGGGGACTGTTTATCACTGTGTAACATGGGTACAGTATTTGAGGACGTGGTTTATCACTGTGTAACATGGTTACAGTATTTGAGGACGTGGTTTATCACTGTGTAACATGGGTACAGTATTTGAGGACGTGGTTTATCACTGTGTAACATGGGTACAGTATTTGAGGACGTGGTTTATCACTGTGTAACATGGGTACAGTATTTGTGGACGTGGTTTATCACTGTGTAACATGGGTACAGTATTTGAGGACGTGGTTTATCACTGTGTAACATGGGTACAGTATTTGAGGACGTGGTTTTTCACTGTGTAACATGGGTACAGTATTTGAGGGGACTGTTTATCACTGTGTAACATGGGTACAGTATTTGAGGACGTGGTTTATCACTGTGTAACATGGGTACAGTATTTGAGGACGTGGTTTATCACTGTGTAACATGGATACAGTATTTGAGGATGTGGTTTATCACTGTGTAACGTGGGTACAGTATTTGAGGGGACTGTTTATCACTGTGTAACATGGGTACAGTATTTGAGGACGTGGGTTATCACTGTGTAACATGGGTACAGTATTTGAGGACGTGGTTTATCACTGTGTAACATGGGTACAGTATTTGAGGACGTGGTTTGTCACTGTGTAACGTGGGTACAGTATTTGCGGACGTGGTTTATCACTGTGTAACATGGGTACAGTGTTTGAGGATGTGGTTTATCACTGTGTAACATGGGTACAATATTTGAGGGGACAGTTTATCACTGTGTAACATGGGTACAGTATTTGAGGACGTGGTTTTTCACTGTGTAACATGGGTACAGTATTTGAGGACGTGGTTTATCACTGTGTAACGTGGGTACAGTATTTGAGGGGACAGTTTATCACTGTGTAACATGGGTACAGTATTTGAGGGGACAGTTTATCACTGTGTAACATGGGTACAGTATTTGAGGACGTGGTTTTTCACTGTGTAACGTGGGTACAGTATTTGAGGGGACTGTTTATCACTGTGTAACATGGGTACAGTATTTGAGGACGTGGTTTATCACTGTGTAACATGGGTACAGTATTTGAGGACGTGGTTTATCACTGTGTAACATGGGTACAGTGTTTGAGGATGTGGTTTATCACTGTGTAACATGGGTACAGTATTTGAGGGGACAGTTTATCACTGTGTAACATGGGTACAGTATTTGAGGGGACAGTTTATCACTGTGTAACATGGGTACAGTATTTGAGGACGTGGTTTATCACTGTGTAACATGGGTACAGTATTTGAGGACGTGGTTTATCACTGTGTAACATGGGTACAGTATTTGAGGACGTGGTTTATCACTGTGTAACATGGGTACAGTGTTTGAGGATGTGGTTTATCACTGTGTAACATGGGTACAGTATTTGAGGATGTGGTTTATCACTGTGTAACATGGGTACAGTATTTGAGGACGTGGTTTTTCACTGTGTAGCATGGGTACGGTATTTGATGGGACAGTTTATCACTGTGTAACATGGGTACAATACTTGATGATTGGGATTTATCACTGTAACATGGGTACAGTATTTGAGGATGTGTTTTATCATTGTATAACATGGATTGAGTATTTGTGGCTGCAGCTTTATCTCTGTTGAACATAGTTACTGTATTTTTGCCAAAGGTTTATTATGCTTATCACAGATATCGTGACTTTGTAAGGTCTGACTTGTGGAGCAGATGAGCTGGACATGTGTGGATAGAATTTTCAGAAGACTTCAGATATGGTCCACAGAAGAAGTTTTGTCAACAGGTTTAGAGCACTCAAAGTTGGGGCAACATACTGGCATGGATTAAGAACGTTATCTGACAGAATATAAAGAACACGAAAAATTGGCTTTTTTCAGGTTGGCTGGCTGCATCACAGGGATTAGATGTGAACTTACAACAGAGAACATTACAGCATAGAAATGCTCCTTTAGCACTCAATGTTATGCTGATCTTTTGTTGAGTTGTGTGAGCTGAATCACCTACAGCTCAGCATCACTAAGACAAAGGAGTTGGTGGTGGAGTTCTGGAAGGTGAAAACATCTTTCATTCCCATCTCCATCCAGGGAAAGGATGTGGAAGTCACTGAGGACTACAAATAATTGGGAACTCACCTGAACACTAAACTGGATTGCCAAGAAGATCGATAAGCTTGTCGGGGAAGCTGGTTCTGTTCTAGGGGTGGAACCGGATTCCTTGGTGGCTGTGTCTGAGAGGAGGATGATGCAGAAGCTACTGAGTATTATGGACAATCAATCCCTCTCATCCCTCCGTGACATACTGGACAAACAGAGGAGCACCTTTAGTAACAGATTGATTTCACCAAGGTGCACCTCTGAACGCCACAGGAGATCCTTTCTCCCTCTGGCTATAAGACTCTACAACTCCCCCTCCTTAAGTATATAAGCATATGTTTTCATTGCAAATCTGCATTTTGCACTATTACTTTTTAATGCTCATTTTGTATTCTTTTTTGTACCTCAATGCTTACACTTTGTATTTGAAAGTATATATTTCTGACTGAGCAACCTTGCCACTATGAGTTCCTTCATGATAAATAAGGTTTTATCTTATTTTGTCTTATTTTAAGCTACTCTAAAATCAATCTAACTTTTCCCTGACATAGCCATCCATTTTTCTATCATCCATGTGCCTATCTAAGGGTTTCTTAAATGTCCCTAATGTATCTACCTCTACCACCACCCCTGACAGGTTATTCCACACACCCACCAATCTGTGTAAAGAATTTGTTTCTGAGGTTACCCTAGATGTTCCTCCAAGAGGAGGAGAAGATGGCGGCACGACGCAGCTTGCGTGGTCACTCCGGTGAATGATATCTGTAATCTGTCAAGTAGGGTGCCGTGCACAATCCTGATTTGATGGAGACAGACGTGAGAAAATGGAGGAACATCTGGAGAAACTTCTGAAATGCCTCTTTTGCTGCTGCTGTTACTGTGTGATCCAGAACCTCCGGAGGGAAAGGCCCTGAATCCTCGGCTTTGTTTGTTGCTTGGCGGCCGGGACGGGGTTGAAACGCTCGGCAGAAGATGGTGCTCAGTGCTCGGTGTCGGAGGGTTGGTCGGAGGATCGAAGTTTTCGGACTGACTCAGAGTCGGCTGTGGTCAGGTGCTTCCAGTGCATCGACAGTTGTTGGCGCCTGGAGGTTTATGGCAGGGAGAGTTTCTCCTTCTGCCACCTTCTATCGGGACTATCGGGAGTCGATCAGAACTTTGAGATTTTTTTTTACTGTGCCCATGGTCTGCCCTTTATCAAATTATGCTATTGCTTTGCACTGCTGTAACTATATGTTATAATTATGTGGTCTTGTCAGTGCTAATCTTTGGTTTGTCCTGTTCTTTTTTGAGATATCACTCTGGAGGAACATTGTATTATTTCTTAATGCGCGCATTTCTAAATGACAATAAATGAGGACTGAGTGTCCTCATAATCTAATCTAATCATTTTACAATTATGCCCCCTTGTATTAGCTATTTCTGCCCTGGGATAAAAGTCTCTTGCTACCTATGTGTCTTATCCTCTTGTACAACTCTATCAAGTCACCTCCCATCTTCCTTTGCTCCAAAGATAAAAGCCTGAGCTCAGTGAGCTGACTTATCTTCCTGAGACATGCTCTCTATCCAGACAGCATTCTGACAGCTCTCCTCCTCACCCTCTCGAAAGTTTCCTATAATTGGGTGACCAGAACTGAGGACAATATTCCAACTGTGGTCTAATCAGGGTTTTATAGAGCTGCAACATGACCTCTGGCTCTTCTGCTCAATTCTCTGACTAATGAACATCAACACATCATACACCTTCTTAACCACCTTACCAACTTGGGTGACATTTGAAGGGTTACTTGTGCGTCAAATGTACGCTGTAGCCTAATGCGTACCTCCCCCCAAAATGTAACTACGCGTCGCGGTGACGCAGACCGAAACAACTGTGATTGGTCCGCTTGGTAGCATTGCATTTCCTGCTACTCTGCAATAGCGTCCCACTGGGCAACTGAAGAGCAGGGAAGGAACTCTGGCTGCAATGCTTTCCATAAAGTTTTACAGACCTCCGAAATTATGGAGGACCCTGTGCTTGACGCCAGTTTGTAGCTAGCTGCTACAGCCTATTGACTTCCACCTGAAGCTAAAACTCGAATGGTGATTGCCAGTCTCTGAGTATACTGTGCGTGCACTGATGCAAAACAAAAGGTTGGAGACGATGAACCAAATTGTCAAATCTACCTGCCAACATCCGAAAATATTTGAAATGCATTTCCTCGTCCATGTCTCTCAGTGGCCGGACAAGCACAGAAAATTCACCCTCCTTCAGATTCAGTCGCCATTGTTTGAAGTTCGAGTTTCTTCATGTTGAGTTTCAACATGAAGAAACTCAACACAGTGGCATAGAAACCCCACCGTCAACTATCGTTTTGGCGGTGAATTGTAGAGTGACGCAGACACACCAACGCACAAGCATAAACGCTCACAACGGCTTAGCCCACCTGCGTAGGCTATGGTGTAAGCTCCCATGCACAAGTATAAACCAACCTTTTGGCTACCGCACCCGATATACCACATCGGAGATGCGGTTGAGCACCTCTCCCTGCCCCTTCCAGTGGCTTCCAAGCCTGGGAGATAGTTCCTTCTTCTGGGAGGGGCAGTAGACCCATACTGGTGCCCCCACCATATACTGCTGCATTAGCACCCTAGACTATTGGTCTGGCCCCTTCCAGGACGTGCAAATGTCGAAGCAGGGCACAGACAGCTCCACGTCCCGCCTATACCCGTTCACACAGCCTGCCCAACGTCTTTGCAACTCCGAAAAGGCCGGCCCCCACCAGCCCGTGCACCAACCGCAGCACCGTGGCGCGGAGCCCCCGGGGAGCACCAGCTGCAAGAGTCTATCACAATCAGATAACTGCCACCACCTGAACAGCAACCCGTCGTGGGCCTCCAGCGTTCCCCACTGCCAGTACAGGGCTTTGGTCTTGAGTCCAGGACAGACACCTCTGCCCACTCTGCTCATCGTCCCGCACTCAGCCATCCCACGCCAGGCCAGTGCAGGATCGCTCACCTCTTCTCTGTGCAGTTGCTGGTCCATGGTGGGGAGGTCGTCGCTGGCTGTCACCTTAAGCACCATCGCTGTCACCTGCCCGTGGTTCAGCTGTGTTGCGGTCGGCCGCTGCGAGGTGCACTGCACTTCCACAGGCCGCTGTGAAACCGGCGGTGGTTGATGCTCCTGCTGGGTCTGTGTCCTGGAGCTGCCTTGCCGGAGAGCCACGGCTTCAGCACCGTCATAAAGTGTTGCCCCCGACACATTCACAGAGGCTGCCCAGCGGGACAGCAGGTCCAGGCCAAGGATGCAGGACTCTTGGATGTCGGCGGGGATGGTTGGTCCATGTTGGGGAGGACACTGGGACAGATGATAGTGATGGTTGACCCTGTGTTCACCAAGGTACGGCCACATATAAGCCTTGCTCTTCACTGAAACGGCCCACCCAAAGGGGTGACAATGCAGGGATTCTGCTGGCGGACACGGTAGGCACTGCCTGCTCGGCGTTTCACAACGACTGCTCAGAGCTGTGGCGTGGTGCCGGTGCGGAGCAGTCCCCGGCCAAAAGACCTGCCCTACGTCATCAGTAGCAGAGATTGTTTCGTGGCCCGCGGCGTTGGGAGGGCCTGTCTCACGGGCTCTTCCTCGTTAGTTTCCTCCTCTGCCTCGGTGACAGAAGCCCGGGTGATCCTGGAACACCATGGGGGGCTAAAATTGCTCTTGCCTTCTCCGTCTCGTCCAGCAATGATAGTGAAGTCAGGCAAACATGCTGCCGAAGGCCCTTCGGCATCAGCGCCTTTACAAAGGCGGGAAGGGCAAGCTCCTCCCAGGTCACGGGAGGGAACTGGGGATAGCCGCGCCGAGCACGGTGGCGAAGATCAGCTGCCAATGCCCCCAGGCTTTCTCCCAGATGGTGCCACCTGCTGCACAGTTCTTCCCTCATTGCTTCCACCAATGACCTCTGCTCGAAACGCCGTTTCAGCGCCACTATGAGAACCCTGTAGTCAGGCTACTCTGCTGGCGGTAGGTCGAGGAAGGACCGCAGGGCATCTCCTTCCAGTGTCAGGGCAAGGTGCACCACTGTCTCAGTGGGGCTCCATGCGCCAAGTTTGACTTGCGCCAGGTAAAGCTCCAGCGGGCTGGTGCCGTCGTGTCTGTGGAGCTTCATGTTAGGCCTTGAAGTGCAAATCGTCAAGACCCTTTGGTCTTCCTGTTGCTCCGGTGGTGTCTGCCATGGTGCCCATCCTCCAATGGCTACGGCGTCTTGGGTTCTGTGGTGTGGGTGGCGACAGAGGCGAGTGATGCGCTCCGCTCTGTCCCCCAGTTATTACCCCTCAACCATCAGGCTCTTGAACCAAAGGGGCTAACTTCACTCAACTTCACTTGCCCCATCACTGAAATGTTCCGACAACCTATGGACCCACTTCCAAGGACTCTTCGTCTCGTGTTTTCAGTATTTATTGCTTATTTATTTATTTATTTATTTATTTTTGTTTTTGCACATTTTGTTCTCTTTTGCACACTGGTTGATCACCCAAACTGGTGTGATCTTTCCGTGATTCTTTTATGATTGTTATTCTATTGATTTATTGAGCATGCCTGAAAAAAAATAATTTCAGGCCTGTATGTGGGGACATATATGCACTTTGATGATAAATTTGCCTTGAACTTTGAAGTCAGAATTAGAGTGCCTGATAGATGCTGCATTTCCACCATTGCACCAAAACTGTAAATAGCCTGTAAAGTTCAAATGGAGTTCAGGCCCAAAATAAGTAAGGCTTCTGTTGGACACTTTGAAAGGGCAACAGATCTGCACTGTAAATATGTGAGATCCCAGAGAAATAGGAACAAACTTGTTCTACTGAAGACCTGCTTTTAAAATAATATTTTCTTCAATTAATGCTGAAACAGTCACTTCGTGCATTGAAACTGTGTACAATCAAAGTTAAGATTTATGTCTGTTTCTTTTATTTCAAAGCTCTCTAATCTTTATTGCAAATGGTTTCATATTCTGCTCTCTACATGACCGTAATATAGAAATAACTTCTCATTTTTAAATCTCTTTGTAGAAGTGACTGTGAAAATTTATGTCTCTTGATCTTGCTGACAGAAGTGGATAGGTGAGAACATGTTTACTGAAACCCACTTTGTCTAATAATGGGCTGGTTCCGATAGCAGGTCGTTAAGGTCTATTGTTAACTCCATTTTCCTGTCTCTACAGATGCTGCCTAATCTGCTGGGTATTTCCAGTATCCTATTTTATTTCAGATTTCCAACAGTTGCTGTGTTCTGTATCATACAGTCCTATCATTGGTATTAATCTTCATTCTTCATCTCCTCCTGCTCACACCTTCTCCATACAGTCTTCGTCAACCTTACCCAGCCAGCAACGACACCAACGCACTGTTTTTCTTGACCTAATGCATATCCCATAGACATATCCTTTCCATTTCTTAAATACTTCTGGCTCCTTCTGTCCATCTTTCCTCACCCTTCCTTATTCCACCAAACACTCACTGGCCCCTGAGTCACCTCCTGATACTTCGCTTTCTTCCTTCTGCACCCTGATTCAGGGCCTTGACCTGAATTCTGGACAATTCCTTCCCACACCACAAAGACTTTCTTCAACTAATCTTAAAATATTAGCCCACTTTCTTGCTGCCTTGAAGTTCTGAGCTGTTCTCTCATTCACATGAGTTTAAAGTCTTGTGCTTGAAATACCCAACCTTCTCTCTCCTTCTGTTATTGGTCAAAACCACTTATCCAGCTGTTATCCAGGCCCTGATGAAGGGTTTTGGCCCAAAATGTCAACTATACTCTTCTCCATAGATGATGCAGCATTTTGTGTACGTTGCTTGGATTTCCGGCACCTGCAGATTTTTCTCTTGTTTGTTTCCAGCTGTCTTGTTCTTTCCTTGGTTTACATTCTCAGTTTGCCCTCTTGTTTGTTCACTGCATTAAAATCTCAGCCATCTCTCACTGCTGTCTCTGTCTTGGTCTGCTCTTGCTCACTCATTAGTCCGTTAGTCTTCTACACTTTGATGCATTATTTCACATTTGGTTGCTTGCAGCTTGAATCAAGTTAATAATATTATCTACATTTTTAACTGTAATTACACCCTTCTAATTGATCACTGTGGATTAACCCACAGTTGTTACACAAACGGGGAAAATACTATCTCATTAAGTGTACACCTATAATCTATCTCTTTAACTTCTGGTTTAAGATAGTGCCATTGAAACTGGGCAACAGTTCACTAGTGGTTAATCAGGCAAGAACTATGACTAAGTACTATATTAGTAACAATTTTACTGTGATGAATTGTAGTGAACTATCACAAACAATGAAGAGGTGGACGAAAGCGAGGCTGACTCAAGGGTTAAGCGTGTGGGTGCGATGCAAAGTTGGAGCGTGGAGAAGCGATGCTGAGGCATGTTGGAGTTGGAGCGAGCGAATTAGAAAGGAGTCGGAGCCCGACCACTTAAACTGAGAGCGAGGTTGGATTAATCTAAGTGCCGAGCCGATTTGAAACGATGGAGACCAGCCTCAGGCTGTGCATCAGGGTACAGGTCCAGAGCATACCGCTCCAGTGGGGCACCACCCAGTGTTTAAACGCTGGCCCAGATAGACGAAAAAGGCAAGTGTCAGGACCATATATAAGGTTCGGACCAATTCTACTCGCTCTCCTGCATTGTGTGCTCCTCCCTCCATGGTGCTGAGTCTGTTAGACTGCTCTGGCTACTACGTGCTCCGTGTTTGTGAGCTTTGCGGCAAATTTGTCCCGCAGTGTGATGAACTGAGACTGGGGCTACCGGCCTACTCCGGGTCTATGAACTCAATTTGGTTCTAGATGCTGTTGATGCTGTTATAGTTTGCATGATTTGTGTTTTTTTTTCTCATTCTCTGTGCGTTGGGGTGTTGGTCATTTTTAATTTTTTTTTCGGGTTTCTTGCTTTGTGGCTGCCTGTAAGCAGATAAATCTCAAAGTTGTATAATATAACATTCTTTGATAATAAATGTATTTGGAATTTTTGACTTAATCTCTGACTCTCCTTTAATCTTTAGTCTAGTCCCTCACTGCTTCAAAATCTCAGTTTGATTCATTGTTTCTGTCTCAGTGAACTGTTCTCACAACCTGCGGAATCACTTTCAAGGACTCTTCATCTCATGTTCTCTATATTTATTACTTATTTATTATTATCACTTCCTTTTTGTATTTGCACAGTTAGTTGTCCTTTGCACACTGGTTCAATATCCAAGTTGGTGTGGTCTTCCATTGATTCTGTAATGGTTATTATTCTATTATGAATTTATTGAGTATGCACACAAGAAAATGAACTTCAAGGTTGTATTTGGTGACATACATATACTTTGATAATATATTTATTTTGAACTTTGAACTGTTCTCTCTTGATCTCTTGCTGGTTTAAAACCCCAAGCAACTTCCTTCTCTTTTCACTTGTATGAACTCTCAACTGGTCGCCTTTCTCCAAACGGGTTAAAGTTCAAACAGCTCCCTTAATATTTCAGAATTAAATTCTCAGACTATTTTCTGTTTCTTCTCACAGACTCCTTTTCTCTCATTGAGTTACACAATTCACCAGCTGCATCATTTTATCACCAATTTAAACACCCGCTTATCTATCTTGCTCTCTTAGTAATTTAGACCTTGACTAGATCTCTCCTCTCACTCAGCTGAACAGTCAAACTGGTTTAAAATGCCCGCAACTGACAAACTGATAGTCAGATCTTCACATTTTAAAATATAATTTCGACCATTAACTGGTAATTGATGTTCTCAAGATAATAATCCTGTTTAAATTATTAAATTATATTCTTCTTTCTAATTATTATTTAATCCACCACTGTAACATAAAAGGGACAAACATGACAATTATTACCAGCCAATCGTATACCTTTTCAATCTCTCAACTGTAACTATTCCTTAATCAAGGGCAAATTGAGTTTATTGACATTTGTACAAATACAGGTATGCAGAGATGAAATGAAGTACAGCAGGCGCATACCATCATCGGGGCTCGTTAGTTGACTCTGCCAACTCGGTGGTGAGATGGTCACCTTTCATAAGCAATATACATCTAGGGTCGATATGGTTTGGGATTCAGCCAAACAGGAATGTTGCGATGTCCCAATTAAAGGAACCTCAATTTGAGCAAATGCTGTGTAAGTACTGCCCATACACAGTTCTCAGTAGCCCAGAAATGACAGATCATTCACCAGCATACAATTATAAAGGAAGTACATTTACCAAATTTAGAGTTACAGAAAAAAAGAAACAAAAAATTCAATGGGTCCATTACAGCTAAACTAGTCCAATGTGCACATAAACACAGGAGATCATTTCTGGAGTAGTCGTGGAGGCGGGGTGGGGGTGTATCACTTTACTCATGCGCTGGACCCACGGTCTGTGGGAAAGCACCGGGCACAGTCGGAACTTCCCTCGAAGATCAGCTCGAACTGGGTCTCTCTGGAGCATTGGTCCTTCCTCCTTGGAGCCATTCATCTGTACAAAGCACTTCTTGCAGCGGGGACTCTCCTTCCAATGGCGTTCTACAGGACCTTCCCTTCTTCCTTGCTATACAGCTCCCACCCAAGTGGACCCCAAACCAGACTCCTGCCCTTCAGAAATCTCTTCCTGCCCAGCTCTTTAAAACCTCCTCCACAATCCAGATTGGTTGACTCAACAGTCCTACGTTGGACAACATGGCTCCTCATCTCCAGCCGAAGCCAAAACACTCTTACTAGCAGGACACGCTGCTTTTACAGAAAACTGATAAAATAAAGTAACTCACAGCTTAGCAGTAGGAATCTTAACCAGGGCATTACACAAAAAAGAACATAATTAGAACAAACAAAAACAAAGTTTATTTCAGTGCGAACTGAACAGTGTTACAGAACTTTAGTGATTAGAGTAGTTCCACTTGGTTCAAGAACTGAGTGGTTGAAGGGAAGTAGATGTTCCTGATCCTGGAGGTGTGGGATTTCAGGCTACCTGATGGTAGCTAGGAGAAGATGGCTTGGTCTGGGTGGTGGTCATCTTTGATACATGTTGCCTTCTTGAGGCAGTGCTTCTTATGGGTATTTCTAATGGTGAGGAAGGATGTGCCCATGACGTATTCGGCACAGACCACAACTCTATGCAGTTTCATAAGTATTTGAATTGCAGTACCAGTCTATGATGAAACTAATTAGGATCCTTTCAAAAATCCTTTTGTAGAAGGTTATTAGGATCTTTGGTGAAAAGGTGAACTTCTTCATTCTTACCATTTTGTTGTTCGAACTCTCAGACTCATCCCCTGTCCTCTCACTGCTATAAGTACTTGTTGTTCTCATTTAATCAGTGGTTTTCACCAGCTGTAACATTGTACTTATACCCGATTCCACTTGTGAGGTTCCCATATAATTCACCTATTTAGAGGAAATGGTGACACCATCCCATGTGTATGATATAAGTACCATGTCTTCCTGCTGAACCGTGTCTATGTGTTGTTCATCCATCATTGACGTCGATGAGGACCTCGACACCATTATGATGGTGTCGAGACTAGCGCGTGATTTGGATTTAAGTGAGGGAGAGTTGCGCAGCGTCAGCCTCACTCTCCCTTCCCAATTCCCATCTGGATCCAGTGGCAAGACAGAGTCTAGATGGCTGGAGATGGGTCTAGGCGCAGTGGATGACCAGGACGTCTTCTGTGTCTTGTCCTGCTCTACACGTTCCACGACGCTTGCAGAGACCGCCTTCTTGACCGTTGGACCTTCCGCTGGTCTCGTCCGCTCAATCCGCCGGAGTCTGTCTTCACATGCTGGGATAGACAACTCCCTATCTCACCAAGGGTTTGAGACCCGTCGGCTACCCTCACCTGGTTTAGCCGGCTTGTCGAAGCCGTTGCCTGGGGTGTGGCCGCTGTCACATGCAAACAGCTACGGGGAGCCACAGGTGAGAGCTGAGTGCCAGGTCAGGACCAAAGGTGGACTAACCATCCTGAAAAGGACGCGACATGTTCCCCCACCAGAGGTGCTACCCCTCCCTGACACCCCATACATCCCTGAACCGTGTCTACGCCCACCTGGACAAGCCAGCGAGCACTGTGAGGGTCATGTTTTTTGAATTCTCCAGTGCATTCAACACCATCCGCCCTGCTCTGCTGGAGGAGAAGCTGACAGCGATGCAGGTGGATGTTTCCCTGGTATCATGGATTCTTGATTACCTGACTGACAGACCACAGTACATGTGTTTGCAGCCCTGTGTGTCCGACAGAGTGATCAGCAGCACTGGGGCTCCACAGGGGACTGTCTTGTCTCCCTTTCTCTTCACCATTTACACCTCGGACTTCAACTACTGCACAGAGTCTTGTCATCTTCAGAAGTTTTCGGATGACTCTGCCATAGTTGGATGCATCAGCAAGGGAGATGAGGCTGAGTACAGGGCTACGGTAGGAAACTTTGTCACATGGTGTGAGCAGAATTATCTGCAGCTTAATGTGAAAAAGACTAAGCAGCTGGTGGTAGACCTGAGGAGAGCTAAGGTACCGGTGACCCCTGTTTCCATCCAGGGGGTCAGTGTGGACATGGTGGAGGATTACAAATACCTGGGGATACAAATTGACAATAAACTGGACTGGTCAAAGAACACTGAGGCTGTCTACAGGAAGGGTCAGAGCCATCTCTATTTCCTGAGGAGAGTGAGGTCCTTTAACATCTGCCGGACAATGCTGAGGATGTTCTACAAGTCTGTGGTGGCCAGTGCTATCATGTTTGCTGTTGTGTGCTGGGGCAGCAGGCTGAGGGTGGCAGACACCAACAGAATCAACAAACTCATTCGTAAGGCCAGTGATGTTGTGGGGATGGAACTGGACTCTCTGACGGTGGTATCTGAAAAGAGGATGCTGTCTAAGTTGCATGCCATCTTGGTCAATGTCTCCCATCCATTACATAATGTACTGATTGGGCACAGGAGTACATTCAGCCAGAGACTCATTCCACCGAGATGCAGCACTGAGCGTCATAGGAAGTCATTCCTGCCTGTGGCCATCAAACTTTACAACTCCTCCCTTGGAGGGTCACACATCCTGAGCCAATAGGCTGGTCCTGGACTTATTTCATAATTTACTGGCATAATTTACATATTACTATTCAACTATTTACGGTTCTATTACTATTTATTATTTATGGAGCAACTGCAACGAAAACCAATTTCCCCCAGGATTAATAAAGTATGACTATGACTATGACTATGAACAAGCTGCTTGTTTCAAAGTTATAGACAGCTTCTTTCAAAGTGCTCATGCCTCGCAGAACTATACTAAAATGCAAAGCCTCTTAAGATATGTTACATTTGCTGATGAAGGTTTTAAAGGGAAAATGAACGTTGGGTACAAGGATCTGAATTCCACCTTTAAGAAGTTTTATTTCAGGGATGCTCTGACTACCAGAAAAAACATACAAAATGTTGGTAGTAGCTGATCTCTAAAAGTTCAATCCATGACTGCTGGCTCAAAGTTTATTTTGTTCCAAGGTCTAAATCAAAGGCAGATGGAGCAAAAGCTGATGAGCGTTCTTGATGGAAATCGATGCTCATTTCTGATGACAGGTCCCAGATCTAAAATATTAACTTTCCACACATGTCACCTGCCCTGTAGAGTTTTTCCAGCTGTATCAGCCACTCACTGACTCATATCCAAATTTTTCTGCTGGTCCAAAGGATCAACCACTCCTTCATTTTCTTACTAGATTAATGTATCAGCCAAATTCTCTTGCAATTTATCTTATCAACTGAGTTGCTTGGTCTCCTGCCAGTTAATACACTGCACCGGTTCTTTCATTCTTATACTTTTTTTTGAAACATTGACTACAACATCCAGTTTGCCACTGGTAAAACCATCAACTAACCCTCTAATCCCTGCTTTTTTACTGTCTATCTATTTACAGGCCCTTCTGGCCCAACAAGCTGCAGTACTCACAGCCCACCTATCTAACCCTAGCCTAATCACAGGACAATTTACAATGACCGATTAACCTACTCAGTTGACCAACTCTCTCATTCCATTGTTGATTTTTCAGAACATCATCTCCACATTTTCAATTGGTAGGGATTGAATTACACCGGGGATGCATTTACCCTCAAGGTACAGTCCCTCAACTCTATTCAAAAAATGCCTGTAAATCGTCTTTTCTAGTTCTTGATGATATTTCTTCATTTGAGCTAATAATTTCAAAGTACAATTATTATCGAAGAATGCATGCAGTGTACTACCCTGAGATTCATCTTTCCACAGACAGACGTGAAACAAACATCACGGAACCCATTCAAAGCAAGCATCAGATTTAATGTAATAGCTGACACTACAACTTTCCAGAGACTACAGATGCTGGAGTCTGGAGCAAAAAAATAGAAAGCTGAAGGAACTCAATGAGTTAGGCAGCTTTTTTGGAGGGAAATGGAAGTTAGTGTTTTGGATCGAGACCCTTCTGAACCTCCTTATGAACGGTCTTGACTCGAGATGTCAGCTGTCCATTTCCCTCCACTGATGCAGACTAACATATTGAGTTTGTTCAGTATTTTGTTTGTTACTACAACTTTGAACACCACCTCTCCCCAAGTTATGTGTGAAACCACGCACACTAGTGATCAGTTTACACCCACTCCTGAGGGCAGTGTTGGTGGCTCATTATCAAGTCCCCATAGCTTCTTGCTATCCTCCAGGTTTCTGGTTTAACCAGCTGTTTTGATCCCTGGAGGGATGAGCTATTCAGCCAGGTGACCAGCTTTCATGCGACCTCAGGGGCAGGGTGGTTCAGTCTATCAGCTTTCATAGTCAAGTCAAGTCGCTTTTTATTGTAATTTCGACCATAAACTGCAAAAATGAAACAACGTTCCTCCAGGACCATGTTGCTACATGAAACAACACAAAATTACACTAGACTAAGTGAGACAACACAAGGCTACGCTAGACTATGTAAGACAACACAAAAACTACACTAGACTACAGACCTACACAGGACTATATAAAGTGCACAAAACAGCGCAGGGCAGTACAACAAATAATAAACAAGACAATAGGCACAGTAGGATCTCAGGGCAGGGTGGTTCTGTCAGTCCAACAGCTTTCATAGGACCTTGGAGCAGGGTCATTCAGTCAGTCTATCAGCTTTCATAGGACCTTGGAGCAGGGTCGTTCAGTCAGTCTATCAGCTTTCATAGGACCTTGGAGCAGGGTCGTTCAGTCAGTCTATCAGCTTTCATAGGACCTCAGGGGCAAGGTGGTTCGGTCAGTCTATCAGCTTTCATAGGCCCTCAGGGGCAGGGTCGTTCAGTCAGTCTATCAGCTTTCATAGGACCTTAGAGCAGGGTGATTCAGTCAGTCTATCAGCTTTCATCGGACTTCAGGGACAGGGTCGTTCAGTCAGTCTATCAGCTTTCATAGGACCTTGGGGCAGGGTCGTTCAGTCAGTCTATCAGCTCATCTCTTCTTTCTTTAATTGAAAATATGTAACTTATTTTTACACAGGTATAAAATACCGAACAGCACTATTGGTCTTTCATTGGCTCTATTTTTTTTGCTTCATAAATCCACCAACTCACATTATTGAATGATCAGTAATGGCAGTTACATAATATAATGGGCTAAAAATAAAGTTCGAAAGCATCCCTGACAATAGTGCATTCTTTCCTGGTGAGCTTAATGCATTACAGGAATGTTTTGAACAGAAGGGGAATACAGTGTCTCCAACCCACTCCAATAACCTCCAATGTTCCTGAACCTACAGTCACTTTTGTGGGTCTAAGATCAGTTTTCCAGAGAATGAACCTGCTGAAAGTGTGCCCCTGCCCGTGTCCTTAGATCCTGCGTAGATCAGCTGGTGGGCATATTTTCAGATATTTTTAATCTCCCTCTACCTCATTCTGAGGTCCTACCTGCCCCAAGAAGACCATTATCATCCTTGTATCTTTGTATCTAAGAAAAACAAGATAACATGCCTGAAGGACTACCACCGAGTTACTTTGAGATCCACCATCATGAAGTACTTCAAGAAGCTCAATAAGGCACACAACTCCAGACAACCTCGACATACTGCAAAGACCAATGAAACAGGTCCACTGCTTCTGGACAGTAACGTTTGTTAGACTATTTTTATTGACTACAGCACTACCTTCAGTAAACAATAATTCCAGCAATTTCATTTCCAAGCTCCTAACCCTAGCGTTCAATACCTCCCTTTGCAAATGAATCCTTGACTTTCTGACCAGCAGATCATAATCAATAAGGATAGACAAGAAGCATCTCTGCCACAATTGTCCTCAACACTGATGCCCCACAGATTGTGCCCTCTACCCCCAGTCTACTTGTACACTCATGACTATGTGGCTAGATTGTGCTCTGACTCCATCTACAAATTTGCAGATGATACAACCATAGTGGAATGCATCTCTGCAGGAAGGAATCGGAGAGCCTAGTGACATGGTGTCATTGACAACAACCTTTCCCTCAATGTCAGTACAACAAAGGAGTTGGTCATTGAATCAGGAATGGGGAATATGCACATGGTCCTGTTTAAAACAACAGCACTGATATCAAGAAAATTGAGATCTTCAGGTTGCCATGAGTGAACATCACAAACAACCTGCCCTGGACCAACAACATGGATACCATGGCCAAGAAAGCCCACCAGCACCTCTACTTCCTGAAGAGGCAGAAGAAATTTATCATGGTCCCTTGGACCCTCAGCAATTTGTATTGATGCACCACAGAAAGTGCTCCATCTAGATGCATCACAGCTTGGTATGATAATTGGCCTGCCCGAGATGGCAAAAACGATAGCATGTGAGAACACAGCTCAGCACATCATGGAGACCAGCCTTACTTCCATGGATTCTCTCTACACTTGCTGTCTTGGTAAAGCAAAATGTAATCAAATGCCAAAACCACCTTGGACATTACCTCTTCTCCCCTTTCTCATTGGGGAAGAAGGTATAAAAGCCCGAAAGCACATAGCAAAGTGCACTGCCCTCGCTGAGGTGTTGTAACATCAACTAGACAGTCAGCCAAACCCCATTCAAAAATGACAGGAGAGTCAGGATATACACGCCTAGCTCTTTAGTTTTATTGCAGACTCAATAGCGTGACATAGTGAGTAAGAAATGAAACTGAAAAACAACAAAATACAGTACAATTACTGTGTTGTTTCATTCATACAAGTAAGTATGCACAGGTAAGCAATAATTTAGTTAAGATTCCTACAGGTAAATATAAGATTTCGACAAGTAAATTCTACAAGTAAGTAGTACGTTCAAGCCATTAGCACCTAGGTTAGTTTCTAATAAACTTAATATTGTATCGTGGATGAAATTACCGGAGAGACAGAGTCACTGGTAGATACAAAGCAGCTTCTTTATTCGACACAACAAGGTACAGCAGGCATCTTACGGACGGAGACACTTTCCGCAGGAAGGTCTGCTAGTTAAATGTGGGCTCGCTATTTATATGCTAAACACAGAGGCAATCGCTACTTAAAAAGTTACAGACAATGCATAGACAATGCTTCCTATTGAAGCTACATACAAAATCTCACACCATCCTTTCCTCCCGACGCCAGCATGTCTGGGTTAGTATCTACAGCCTTTAGCAATGTAAGTTAAGTCTACGATACATTTATTTGACATTTCCCATGCTAACATAGAAGACAATTAATACAATTAATATTTATAATGTATAGGTGTGGTGATACTGCCTTCAAAACTACATTATCAGGTCAAACTACCAGAAGTATCCGGTATTCACACCTTTTAGGAAGCCCATTGTGGTGGACTCAATCCACAGTCCTTTGTCAAACAGTTAAAATAGAAGTCTGGTGGCCAAAGTGTTAACAAATCATCTACCCAAAAAAATCCACTGTAACACTTAAAAATAACATTTTATTTCAGCAAAATCTTATTGATACCTTTAGATCAACTTCTAAACAATATAATGTCAACTTCTGCTGGGTAAACAACAAAATCGTTTTAGACAGAAACTTCTTTTGCTCCCAACATAAACCTATGACCTTCTGCCTGCCAATATGCTTTCCTACTTACTACTTCCTGACTGCACAGCAAGTGACCTAATATAGACTGAAACTGCTAATTTCAAAATAATAGCTGAATGCACTTAATTACATAGTAAACCACAAATCAATTGCCTGAAAGGTGGAAAACAAAGGCTCAATGACTGTGTCTATCCTGCAGTTATAACACTACTAAATGGTTTACATTAATATCGACTCTTGACACCACAATTTCTCTCATTCTGACTAATGCACTTTATTAGCTGCCTGCTCTTCACATTCTTTGTAATTGTGATACTTTATTCCACATCCTGTTCTTTCTGTCATTTTTTTACCTCAATGCAATGAAATGATCTCTATGGATGTCATGCAAAAGGAAGTTTTTACACTGTACTTCAAACTAACCAATTTACCAATTTTTTTGTCAAGTTAAACAATTCAGCAGCCCGTCAACTACTGCCTTGGTTTTAAACATTGATTAGCTCTTTGTTCTTTGCTGGTTTGAACAATTAACAACAAGCTTTCCAATTCCCTGCCTAGCTTAAGTACTTAACTAACCCTTTCATTCTCTTGTTGTTTTAAGCAGGTGACTAACAGTCCCATTTTCTTACATCTTCAAGTATTAATGGCCAGCTTTATTTTTCTTATTGCCTTACAATGCCAACGGGTTCTCTTATACTTTCTCCAGCTTCAAGAAATAAACATCACTCTCAGGTTTGAACGAATAAGCAGTACTAGTAGCTGGAACAAAATATTGAACTATTTTTGCATTCAGCCACTTTGTCAATTGGCTAGATATCTGTTGGTTTAACTAGTTGCATAGTTTCTATATTCACTTGTTGAATTAAAATATCTCATTCACTTGTTTATTCAAATTATCGATCAGTTTTCTCACTGGTTAAATAATTCACCAGCTCCCTCAATTAGCTTGCTCATTCAATTTCTACCCCAGCTGTCCATTTTCTTACTGACCTAAACTGTTGAGTAGTGCTTCTTCCCTTTAGCTCTTCAGAACCAATCTACCAGTCTCTTCTCCACCTCACCCCCCCCCACCGCGACATAAGTACACAATTGTTTTTTTCTGAATGAACACTAAACAGGCAGGGTGTGGTGAGTGAATCTGAAGGCAGTATTGGTTAGTGAGTATCAAGGAGGATTTGGGGTCGTTGGGTCTTTGGTGATCATGAAGGGGAGTGAGGACACTGGTGTCAGACTGTGGCAGTGGGGAGGTCCTGATTGACTGCTGTGTGTCTACAGCTCCTGGGTTTGTTTCAATCACTTTCAACGTTACTGTTCAAAAGAGAATTGGATAGCAACTTGAAGAGAAGGCAATTATAGGGCTGTGAGGAAGAGGTAAATAGGTTGCACTAACTGTGTAATGTTACCAAGGAGTCAATGCAGGAACAAGGGGCCAAATAGCCTCTGGTGCTGCAACATTCCAAGATATGTTGATTCTGTTGTTCATCAACTCCATCTCACACATTAACCACATGGTTTCCGATGCAATATATTTTTCCATCAGGAGCAACAAACAATCAGCTGGTGGAACCCAGTGTCTGTGGAGGGGAAGGGGAAAGGAATTGTCAAACTTTCGGGTTGAACCTCTGCTTCGGAACTGATTGTAGGGTTTCCAGTCGAAACATTGACAATTCGTTTCCACTCTCTGACTGCTGGACCCCTCCTCCTTTGTTGCTCCGAATTCCAGCCTCTGCAGTCTCTTGCGTCGCCATGTTTTCCATCCTGTGCTCTGGTGCACCACCCACCTCACTGAAAATGCCTCAGTGGTTGTGGAGTGTGCTGAGAAACTCTCACATGGTGAAAGGTGTTAATAAAAATGCCAAGTTCTTCCTGTCACAAAATATTAATGCACTTTCCCAAAGCCTGCAGAGTAAAATATGTTTGAAGAAGTAATCCATCATTGTGACAACTACCTTGTTAGAAAAGAGGGCTGTCACTTTTGCAAATGATAATTAGACTAGTTAAATAAAAAATCTAAACTTTGATAGTTATTTTTACCTTGATTTATTACTCCCAAAGTATTCACTGGGACACACAAACACAACCCAATATGTCAAGTATTCCATGAGCACTAGAATACAGCTCTCTTTTGTAGGTCTCAGTGTAAGTGGAAGGGACAGTCCTGCTTGAAGTTTCCTTATGCCTTTTAAACTGGACGTTAGCTCTGAAAAGAGTGTTAAGAAACAAAATAGTGAAGGTGAGGGTTAGAGTGAGTTTTTGGGTAGATGATTCATTTACACTTAAAAGACTCTAGCCACCAGTCTTCTGTTTGACAAAGTACTGTGGATTGAGTTCACAACAATGCATTTCCTAAAAGCTGTGAATACCAGAATACTAGCCAGACGCTGCTGATGGAAGTGTGAAGTTTACAGGTAGTTTCGAAGACGGTATTATCTATACTTTATAAATATTAATTGTCCTCTATGTGGGCTCGATATTTATATGTCAAACACAAAGGCAATCGCTATTTACAAAGTTATAGACAATACATAGACAATGCATAAACAATTCTTCCTTTTGAAGCTACACACAAAACATCACACCTTCTGACTTCACCCTCTCCTCCTGACGTCAACATGTCTGGGTTGGTACTCATAGCCTCTAAGAGTGCAAGTTAAATCCACGATACATTTATTTGTTTGTTTTTAATTAAATTTGTACCAGGAGTGAGTATGAATGAAAAGAATAAAGGTCAAATCATGTGGGAACTTAAACAGGCTGCTGAATTTGTGAAGCAAATTACTGAAGGAATTTACCTACTGTTTGACACCCTGGCTTATTTGCTTATTCAGTGAAATGTGTATTTTTTTTCAGGGTTTCAGTAAAAATGTATATACAGTAAATAAAGGACTATTTAGTGGAACATTTTTGACTGTTTAAAGTGAAATGACTAATGCCTCAGGTGAATGATGATCTTGCTGTAGTACAGTTTATTCAGAGAGAGAGAAAGAACCAAAATTGTCCCAGACTCTGTGGAATCAGAATCAAAATCAGGTTTAATATCTCTGGTATATGTTGTGCTTCTTAATGTCATTTCTGAGGGGCTTGCCTCTGATATGCAGACTCTTGTTTCCAAGCTGGACCCATTTGCACTTGTTCATTTTTTCTCTCTGCAACAGTGTTTGCTAATCTTTCAACTTTCACCTCAAAATCCCTAAAATACAAAGTTCAAAGTAAAAATTTATTATCAGACTACATATATGTCACCACATGCAACCCTGAGATTCTTTGTCTGTGAGCATACTTAGCAAATCAAGAACAGTAACTGTAAACAGGACCAATGAACAACAAACTGTGCAAGTGCAAATATAAATAAATAACAAATAATAATGAAAGCATAAACAAGACAAACAGTCCTTAAAGTGAGACCATTGGTTGTGGGAACACTAAAAATTGAGTGAGCGTAGTTATCCCCTTTTGTTCAAGAGTCTGACAGTTGAGGGGTAGTAACTGTTCTTGAACCTCGTGGTGTGAATCCTGAGGGCACCTGTACTTCTACCTGCTGGCAGCAGTGAGAAAAGAGCATGGCCTGGGTGGTGACAATCTTTGACAGATGCTGCTTTTCTCTGGCAAAGTTTCATGTAGATGTGCTCAATTGTTGGGAGTGTTTTACACATCCTGTATTGGGCCAGATCCGCTACATTCTGTAGGATTTTTCCACTCAAATGCATTGGTGTTCCTATACCAGGCTGTAGTGCAGCCAGTCAGCACACTTTCAACCACACATTGACAGAAGATTGCCAGGGTTTTTGATGACATGCCAAATCTCCACGGACTCCTCAGGATGTACAGACACTATTGTGCTTTCTTTGCAATAATATTTATATGCTGTGTCCAGGATGGGTCCTCTGAGATAGTGACACCCAGGAATTTGAAGTTACTGCCCCTCTCCACCTCTGATCCCCTGATGATTACTGGCTCATGGACCTCTGCTTTCCTATCCTGAAGTCTACAATCAGTTCCTTGATCTTGCTGACATTGAGTGAGAGGTTGTTGTTATGACACCACTCTGCCAAGTTTTCATTCTCGCTCCTGTATGCTGATACATTACCACCTTTGATACAGCCCACGACAGTGGTGTCATCAGCAAACTTGTGGATGGAGTTGGAGCTGTACTTAGCCACACAATCATAGGTATAATATGAGTAGAGCAGGAGACTAAACACATATCGCAGTGGTGCAGCTATGCTGATGAAGATAGTGGAGGAAATATTTATGCCAATTCAGACTTACTAGGATCTGCATGTGAGGAAATCCAGGATCTATTTGCACAAGGGGGTATTGAGGCCCAGGTCTTGAATATTCCCATTGTTCTCTCTATTCTTCCTACTTGCTACAAGATAAAATATGAGATTTTTTTTCTTAGTTTGCTGATCCTTCTAGTGAATTAATGACATGAACTATGAACTGTGTTTCCTTTTCCACAGATGCTGCCTGACTTGCTGAGTGTTTCCACTATCCTCTTTTCTAATGGAAAGTTTCCATCACTGAGTCGCAGAGATGGCAAAGGAAAATCACTTGTGATCGGAAGGAGAATTCCATCCACCTCAGCATTGGGTTTTTTAATTCGAAGCTAACATCCAGCTGCCCTGGTAAACATTACAAATTCTGGACCAAGTAAGCTTGCTGGAACTGATTGTTATTACCTAGCTTCTCCCTTAATCTTTATGTTAGTCTCTGATTATGGAACTTCAACAAATGCCTTGGTCAGAATAATCACATGCTTGTGGTATCTTTCTTTGGGCAGTGCTATAACTGGTTATTCAATCCACCGTATACAAGCATTCCAGTAGATTTCAACCCAGAATCAAGGCTTTGAGTTTATATTTCTGTCAAAGGTGAGGTATATACAAGTGGTGTTGAGGCAGCGAGAGTGCCATTGTAACACAGGCTCCCCTTCCTTACTTTTCTTCGTGGATTGCTCCCTGTAAGTTTCCTGAGAGTTGATCTAAATCAGGGAATCCCAACTTTGGGTCCATGAACAACTTGATTAATGTTAGGGGCCCATCGCAGAAAAGAGGTCAAGTTGTCCATGGTGCCAAAGTTGGGATCCTCTGACTTAGATCAACTATCAGGTTGGGAACCCCTGATCTAAATGGTTTTTGAGTGATTAGCCTTGTTCACAGGGCTGTTGCCTGCAAAGGCATATTGATGTACAGCTTTAAGCACATACATATAGCTGTGGTGCCTAAGACTTTTGCACAGTACTGTAGTAATTTTATGTATTGCACTGTACTGCTGCCACTAAACAAGACCAAATTTCATGACATACTCTATGTGAGTGATGGTAAACCTGATTCTGATATGGGCCTCAATTGTGGACCGAGAGTGGAAAGGGGGCAGGGAGAAGGAAATCATGGTTGGGCAGAGGGGAAAGGAGCGGGGATGAGTGGGAAAACACAAGAGAGACAACCTGTAATGATCAATAAACTAACTGTTTGGAATCAAATCACCTTGCCTGGTGTCTCAGGGCTGGGTGTGTCTGCATCTGCACCAGCCCTGTAGGTATACGGATGTGTGTAGGGGAAACAAATGGTGAGAGTAGAAGTCTGATGTGAGAGGGGTGGGGAGAGGGGAGTTCTGTGGTGGGACCAGGAGGATGAAAATTAATCTCTGAAATTCCGATGATGGAAAAGGATGGCCAAGAGCAATGGTAATCTCGGTTCAATTGATTCTTGTGAGGAGTTCACATTTGAAACTCTATTAGTGGATGGGGTATGACAGGGATATGAGGGAATTTCCAATGGTAGAGAAGACATTAGTTTGATAATGGGTGGTAGGTGAACTAATGGTGCTTGGATTGGGTGTGGCCTGATGGTGATTGGGACTTGCAATGATCGTCAGATGTGCAAAGTGGTGATTCCAGAGCTGGTGTAGCTGCTTCTGATGATGTTGACGTAGTGTCACAATTGCCAGGTGTCCGATGGTGATGGCGAGGAAACAAGTTTAGCATGGAAACAGGTGGACAATTGGAGACCTATTTTCTAGCGATATGACGTACCTTTTGGTGTTGCTCAGGGAAGCTGTCTTGGTCCCCTACTCTTCTCCTGGTACATCCTCCCCTGAGGAAACATCATTGGAGAGCATAAACCGATTTTCACAGTTATGCAGATGAGACATAATTGTATATCCTGGTTGAGCTTGACGATGATGACACCCTATCTTCTCCAACCTCTGGTGTGATTGTAATAAGCAATTAGGTAAGCAATAATTTCCTAAAACTAAATGGAGACAAGACTGAAATACTTTTAGTTGGACCTGAAGCCAAAAGAGATAAACTTCTTCAGAATCTTGGGAACTTAGGTTTAGGGAATAGTTGTGTGAATATAGCAGATGTTAATTGAAACAAGAATCAGTCTTCAGTTCTTATTGTAAATATAAATAAGTTCAGGTAGCTTCCAATTAGTCTTCAGTTTTTATTGTAAATTGCAAACAGTAAACTGAATTTAAAAGCATGGGCTGTCCACAATCTAAATGTTGTAATTTGTATGGGATACTTGCATATGCATGAGCAAAACATTAAGCCAATGGGGCTGTGTGTCATGGTCTGGATCGGGGGCCCTTTAAATTTACTTTGTTTATGTTACGATCCGGAGCGTTGACTCCCTGTTTCCCTTTGCTTCCCTGTTTTTCCCGTGTCCCTCAGCTTTGGTGATTGGAAGCAATCACTCTCGACTGAACCGATAGTTTATAGTCTCCGGCTTTTAGCCGTTCGGTGCGGGAGCATCTGCAAAGTCACCAAGGTACGGCGTGCCGATGTCACCTGGCCGGAGCAAGCCTAGTCTCCGCCCGAAGCGAGTGCCGGTAATTTGCCTTTCCTCACCGGAGCAACCCTGTCAAATTACCCCGCCAAAGCGAGCCTGCAAAGTTTCCTCACCGAGGTGGGTCCATCAGTTAATCTGCCAAAGAGAATCAAGAACCGCTGTCTACTGTTCCCGGGCCGAGTCGAGAGCTCGCCACCACCCAGAGGCTCCAAGTCAAGTCCTGGCTCCGGGGGCATTCAAGTACCAAGTCAAGTCCTGGCCCTGGCGGCTTCCAAGTTCTGAGTCGAGTGCTGGCCCTGGCGGTCTATGATTCTTGTCCTACCCCCCGTCTGAATCCTTTCTCTGCCCCTCTTGCCTCTAGCCCTCGTCTGCAGCCCCTGCCTGCACTTCGGTCTAGTTCTATCGCCGGAGCTAGATAAGTACTGTCTGATGTTCTTTCATCGAAGGCAGAGTCAATAAAAGGTGAGTTCTTTCGTGTTGGTCTTGTCTTGTCCTCGCCTCCGTCGGGTAAGTCAGGCTGTCTTGCCGTTGCCCCACGGGGGGGCCATGTCTTGTCTTGTCTGGTCCTCGCCTCCGTGGGGTAAGTCTGGCTGTCTTGCCATTGCCCCGCGGGGGGTCATGTCTTGTCTTGTCTTGTCCTCACCTCCGTGGGGTAAGTCCAGCCGTCTTGCTGTTGCCCCGGGGCGGGAGGGGGGTGTCGTGAGTCCCGGCCCTATGTCCTGTACCCAAGGAGGCGTCCTGGCTCTCTGTTCTGTGTGTGAGTCCCGGCCCTATGTCCGATACCCAAGGAGGGGTTCTGACTCTGTGTTCTGTTTATGTGTCCATGGTTCCACATACCTGCTCTCCCGAGACCGAGGATCTGTGTTCCCATGTTCCTCCTCTCCCTAGCCCATGTCATGTCCTTGCCTGGTTCTGGGGTCCAAGCCCGAGGCAAGACCCAGGTACTGGATCCTTGCCCAGTCTCTGGCTTGGAGTCCATACCCTAGCCTCTTCATGTCTCCTCTAGTTCTGGGAGCCGATTCCGAGTCCAAGCCCAGACCCTTGGTCCCAGTCTAGTCATAGTCCTGAGTCCCTGTCCACTTCGCTACTCCTGCTCCTGCCTTGCTCTCCTGTTATCGAACAATAAACTAAATCTAAGTAACCTCACAAGATGTGTCTTGCATTCGGGTCCACCCTTGCTCCCAATGCCCCGCCATTGCGACACTGTGTTAATTGGCTTGCATCAAACCAGGCAATGTGGGCTAAGTTATTTGGGCCATAGTATCTGAATTTAAGCTGTCAGACCAGGCTGATGTTGTCACTTAGCATATCAAATATGGTCAAAGGTAATCAATTGTTTGTGTACTTATGATATTTGCATACTCAGAGACACCCACAACAACATTAATTTTGGGTCCTAAAGAAGGTTCTCGGCCTGAAATATCAACTGTATACTCTTTTCCATAGATGCTGCCTGACTTGCCGAGTTCCTTCAGCGTTCTGTGTGTGCAGCTTTTGATTTCCAGCATCTGCAGACTTTCTTGCATTGGTTATTAATTTTGGGTGTCTAGGATTTCTGACCCTAGCCCGTTTAGTCTATTTGTGTGAATTACTTTGTGACAAAGATGTTTGAATGTTCAGAGGCACCTGACACTGTAAATATGCAATTGTCAACCCAAAGTATTGAAGGAAATGATGTCATTGTAACTATTAAAATTGTATTGTTTCAGCCACTTTGATCTTAAGGGTATAAAAATGTGATGTACCATCGGGTTTGTGAATCAGTCTGCAGAATGATGCCTGCTTGTTGTGCTGAATAAAGACTTGTATATCACCAGCTTCAGTGTCTGTCAGATGACTTCAATCATAGTAACAACGCTTGGCTCGCCTTGTAAAATCAGCAGTAACAAACCTTGATTCAGATTTTAAATTTAAATCCCAGATAAAGAAAGTGAGCAGAGCAGTGTTAATGTTTTGTAACTCCAGAAACTAATTGAAAGAAAAACACAAAAGCTGAAATATGTTTTGTCTACTTAGTTTTTTTTTTCATTTTTAGTGAGGCATTTTCAAATGACTTGGAGGCATAATGACGTATACCATTCACGTACATTTCATAATGGATTATGTAAACATACAAAGATTGATTAACTAATCAATATATTTACAATATTAGTTGCATATTACCATACTGAAATATTGAATACACTACACCTCCAGCTTTGCTATAAGCTCCAACTCAATTCAACATAAAATGAATCTCAACTCAACATATAAGGTTGGAGGAACAACACCTTATATTCCGTCTGGGTAGCCTCCAACCTGATGGCATGAACTTCGACTTCTCTAACTTCCGCTAATGCCCCACCTCCCCCTCGTACCCCATCTGTTATTTATTTATTTTTATTCCCCCCCCCTCCATTTTTTCTCTCTCTCTGTCCCTCTCACAATCACCACAATCACTCCTTGCCTGCTCTCCATCTTCCTCTGGGCTCCCCTCCCCCTTTCTTTCTCCGTAGGCCTCCTGTCCCATGATCCTCTCCCTTCTCCAGCTCTGTATCCCTTTTGCCAACCAACTACCCAGCTCTTAGCTTCATCCCTCTCCTTCCTGCCTTCTCCTATCATTTCAGATCTCCCCCTCTCCCTCCCACTTTCAAATCTCTTACTATCTCTTCTTTCAGTTAGTCCTGACGAAGGGCCTCAGCCTGAAACGTTGACTGTACTTCTTCCTATAGATGCTGCCTTTCCTGCTGCATTCCACCAGCATTTTGTGTGTGTTGCTTGGATTTCCAGGATCTGCAGATTTTCTCGTGTCAACATATTGCTCTCCAAGCTCACAATACACCAAAAATACAACTACTATATCGATATCCACAGCATCAGAAATTTTGAATTGTCCCATTCAACCCTAAAGATTTAATCACTGAAGGGATTTTTTACCCTTGTGGGATAAAGCCTGTTCTGACAAGTTGGTGCTGGGGGGTGTGTGTCACTCTATTTGGCAGGTAAGACCTGTGGCTATGAAACAGTCTCACCTCCTCCGTGGTGGTTGTAAGAGTTGACTCTGGGACTGCAGGAAGTGATTCTGACAGCTCTGGACACCTCTCTTCTCTAACAATTGACTCTCTTCTTCTCATCTGATCAATGTGTCATCTGTAAATGACATCAGACATAATCTACGCTGTATAGGAGAGTGGTGTAGTGCTGTCCTTAAATCTTTCCAAGTTCCCACTTTTGATCATCTCTCTAGTCCCTTGCCAGGACTGCTAGTCCAAGAATGAAACATCAAACCTCCTTGTCTGAGGAACTCAGTTTGTCTCAGCTACTCCTTCAGAGGTTGGGTTTGAGGAGATCCAAGCATGAGCGCAAGGGACGACCTAGCAACAGTATAGCTGGAGAGTTGTGGGGTGTACTGTAGACGTAATATGTCTTATTCCATTTATTTCCTAGAATGACTGAAACTGGGCTGCAACAAACTCTGCTCCATTGTCACCGACTAAGTGTTCTGGAACACCAGTCCTTGAGCAGAGGCTTCGCAACACGTCAACAGTATGCAAGACTGTAGAGGGGGCTATTGGGAACACTTCTGGCCACTTTGTAGCTGTATCCACTATAAACAAGAAATTTGTGCCCATGAATGGTTGGACAAAATTGACGTGAATCCTTTGCCAGACAATGCAGGCCACTCTCAGGGATGGAATCTACTGGATGTGTTGGCACACTGAATGGTGCATGGCAAGCTGCTTGATTAGCTGATTGTTCGCAGGCCACCAGACAGAGCTTCAAGCCAGTGCATTCACTTTGATCATGCCTAAATGACTGGAAGGTATTTGTAGCTCCTTTAGCTCTCAGCTTGGACAGTACAAAAATCTCAATCACCACATAAGGCAACCCCTGTCAATGGCAGATTTATCCCAGTGCTGGTGAAAAAGGGGAAACTGGAATTTTGGATGCATATTTCAGCCATTTTGGGTTGCCATGTAGACCTGAGACAGTGTGGAGTCTTTTCTGATTTCTCTTTGGATCATCTCTGCTATAATAGGGAGAGGTATGATTTGTAATTTGTTTCAGGTATTTTCTTTCCTAGGGTAAACTGGACAATCCATGAACACTTCCATGATTAGTTGTCCTCTTGAATTTGATCTTATAATAGTGTCCTTCAAGAACCAGAGTCCACCTCTGTATTTGTGCTGCTGCTGTTAGTGGAACACCCTTCTGTGGATTGAAAATTGACACCAATAGTTGACCCCAATGAACCCTTCTGTTTCTGAGAAGGAGTCTCCAATTCAGAGCCAGGTGTTCAACACTCCTTTGTCAACATCCTGTCACAATGGCGGGGGCATTGGGAGCAAGGGTGGACCCAAATGCAAGACACATTTTGTGAGGTTAATTAAATTTAGTTTATTGTTTGAAACCAGGAGAGCAAAGCAGGAGTAGGAATAAGCAGGAGGACTACGACTGGGCTGGGACCAAGGGTCTGGGCTAGGAATCGGAATCGGCTCCCAGAACTAGAGGAGACATGAAGAGGCTAGGGTATGGAATCCGAGCCCGAGACTGGGCAAGGACCCAGTACCTGGGTCTTGCCTCGGGCTCGGACCCCAGAACCAGGCATGGACATGACATGGGCTAGAGAGAGGAGGAACATGGAAAACAGAGCCTCGGTCTCGGGAGAGCAGGTACATGGAACCATGGACACATACACAGAACACAGAGTCGGAATCCCTCCTTGGATACAGAACATAGCGCCGGGACTCATGACCCCCCACGAGGCAACGGCAAGCCGGCCTGACTTACCCCACGGAGGCGAGGACAAGACAAGACAAGACATGACTCCCCGCAGGGCAACGGCAAGATGGCCAGACTTACCCCATGGAGATGAGGACAAGACAAGACAAGACCAACACGAAAGAACACCAGACAGCACCTATCTAGCTCCGGCAATAGAACTAGACCGAAGTGCAGGCAAGGGCTGGAGGCGAGAGGGGTAGAGAAGGGATTCAGACAAGGGGGTAGGACAAGAATCACAGACCGCCAGGGCCAGGACTAGACATGGTACTCGGATGCCACCAGGGCCAGGACTCGACTTGGTACTTGAATGCCGCCAGGGACAGGACTTGACTTGGAGCCTCCGGGTAGTGGCGAGCTCTGGACTCAGCCCGGGAACAGTAGACAGCGTTCTTGATTCCCTCCGGCGGGTTAACTGACGGACCCACCTTGGTGAGGAAACTTTGCAGGCTTGCTTTGGCGAAGTAACTGGACAGGGTTGCTCTGGTGAGGAAAGGCGAATTACCGGCACTCGCTTTGGGCGGAGACAAGGCTTGCTCCAGACAGATGACATTGGCACGTCATGACTTGCAGACACTCCCACCCCGAACGGCTGAAGGCTAGAGACCTTATACTACCGGTTCAGCCGAGCGTTCATTGCCTCTAATCACCAAAGCCGAGGGAACGAGAAAACAGGGAATAGTGGTCCAGATCGTAACATAAATAAGGTAAATTTAAAGGGACCCCGATCCGGACCTTGACACATCCACTCTGCTCAGATTGTGGGGATGTTTTTCATGGAGGATCATGCTCTCCCATTGATTAACTTTTTCTTCAATAACGATAATTTCATGTGTCTATTTAGTCTGGCTTTGTATGCATGATGCTTTTGTTGGAAATAATTCAGAAGATGAGTAGCTCAGGTGTTTGGATCATTCTCTGACCCTAGTAATTTACTTGCAAACATTTCAACAATATCTGTTAATGCTGAGCAGTAGGTTATTGTGTGTAGTTCTTCAAGTGTTTCAAGTTTTCCTAAATATTGTGGTAATAAAATACTGTTAAGAGTATCAACAATTTTTGTAAATTTTGGTGATGTGTTTCATTATGGCAATCAGTGATGTAGGGTCTTTTTGTTGTGTTAGTGCCAATGTATTCTGTTAGTGTGATGTTAAACGTTAGGATGATTTTGTCTGTAAGCTCAGTTTCATCATCAGAATTCTGTGGAGGCTCTACATCTGTGTTGTTGCTATTACCAGCAGGTTGTGGTGCAGTTGTTGAAGTAATTCTATTTTCATCAGTGCTCCAGGGGGTGGTATCTTCATTATTTTCTTGTACAGCATTGTTGTGGTCTTTGGGTTTGTTTCTTTACAGTTCATGGTTTATTAGGTTTAACATGTCTATAGGGATCACTCCATGTTGCTCTGCTATTCATTGTACATTTACTTGCATGGGGGGATTTTGGGATATAAACTGTTGAAGTTTGTCCCTGTATCCTGTCATGTCAGTCTCAAGTTCCGTTACTTGGCAATGTACAAACATTATGAATGTGTTTACTTCTAATGACCGTTTCAATTCGATCTTTCTTCTCTCAACTGCTTGAGTGGACTCAGTTGTAATTGGCCTGCTCCCCTGAGAAACACTTCTGATCGGTAGATTTTTGTAAGCCTTGAGGTAAATTCTGTCAAGAGTTTTCCCTTTATCAACGTATAATATATTTTCTTTGCTTGTGGCTATTCCAGATACTTATGTTTCATATTTATCCACTGGTTGTATTGTGTCCTGCTGCTCTGTTTTATATTCTACTAGTTCTGTTGCATCTTTCTTTATGTTTAATGTTCTGTAATTATCTACTCCAACGTTCATGTTTATATCTTTCGAAAATAGTTCTATTATTTCAACTAATTGCTTTAACTTTATTGAAGAAGGAGCGAAGCTTTTGTTGTTATATTGACTACTTTTTGGTAATCAATTTAACAACGTGAATGATTAATTAGAATTAATCAATATTTTAACAGCCTTTGGCTTAGGGATGCTGTCTTTTTTCCATAAGCTTGGTAAACTTAGATGAGGAGCACAGATAGGGTGAATGCACACAGCCTATTCCCCCGAGTTGGGGAATCAAGAGGTTTGTGGTAGGAGGGGAGAGATTTATAGGAACCTGAGGGGAAACTTCTTCACCCAGATGTGGTCCGTATATGGAATGAACTGCTATAGGATGTGGCAGAGACAGGTACTTTAACAATATTGAAAAGACATGTGAACTGGTTCGAAGTATATTTATTATCAAAGTATGTATAATATATATAGCCCTGAGATTCGTATGTATAATATATATAGCCCTGAGATTCGTGTCCCTTACAGGCCACCACAAACAAAGAAACCCAACAGAAAGAAAAGCTGTTAAACACCCAATGCATGGATAGGAGAGGTTTAGCAGTATATCCAACAAGTTGTTTCAATTACAACAAGCTTAGGTAGGCATATTGGTCGGCACTGGGCTGAACAGGTTGTTTCTGTACTGTTCACCTTATGACTCAGCAAGTATATGGCATCTAGGTGAGAGAGAGTGAACCAGATTTAGATTTCAGGAATGTATGAATGAAGCAGCCTCTTATACATTCATAACACACCTTAATAGGCCTTGAGCATCCCTGTTTAAACTGGAGGTGGACAGGTTTGATTATAGCTTCATTATAAAGGAAATTACAATGGCATGAGAGGGGAACTGGCCGAAGTTGACTGGAAAGGGACATTTGCAGGAAGGACAGCAGAACAGCAATGGCTGGAGTTTCTGTGAAAAATGAGGGAAGTGCAAGACAGATATATTCCAAATAAGAGGAAATTTTCAAAGGGAAGAAGGACACTACCATGGCTGACAAGTGAAATCAGATTCAAAGTAAAAGCAAAAGAGAGGGCATACAAGGAAGCCAGAGCTAGTGGGAAGAGGATTGGGAAGCTTTTAAAAACTTGCAGAAGGAAACTAAGCAGGTCATTAGGAAGGAAAAGATGAATTATTAGAGGAAGCTGGTGACTAATATCAAAGAAGATGCTAAAAGCTTTTTTAAGTATATAGAAGGTAAAAGAGAATCGAGGGTAGATATAAGATCAATACAAAATGATGCTGGAGTTGAAGAGGAATTGAATGCGTATTTTGCATCAGTCTTCACAGTGGAAGACTTCTGCAGTATACCAGACATTCAAGAATGTCAGGGAAGTGAAGTTTGTGCAGTAAAAATTATGACTGAGAAGGTGCTCAGGAAGCTTAATGGTCTGAGGGTGGATAAATCTTCTGGACCAGATGGAATGCACTCTTGGCTTCTGAAGGAAGTAGCTGGAAAGACTGTGGAGGCATTAACAATGATGTTTCAAGAATTGATAGATTCTGGCATTGTACTGGATGACTGAAAAATTGCAAATGTTGCTACACTATTTGAAAAGGGTGGGAGGCAGCAGAAAGGAAAATATAGACCTGTTAGCCTGACATCAGTGGTTGGGAAGTTGTTGGAATCCATTGTTATGGATGAGATTACGGAGTACCTGGAGGCACATGACAAGATAGGCCAAAGCCAGCATGGTTTCCTGAAAGGAAAATCCTGCCTGACAAACCTACTACAATTCTGTGAAGAAATTACAAGCAGGGTAAACAAGGGAGATGCAGTAGACGTGGTGTACTTGGATTTTCAGAAAGCCTTTGATAAGGTGCCGCACATGAGGCTGCTTTGCAAGAAAAGACCCCATGGAATTACAGGGAAGTTACTAGCATGGTGGAGCATTGGCTGTTTGGCAGAAAACAGAGAGTGGAAATAAAGGGACCCTATTCTGGCTGGCTGCCAGTTACCAGTGGAGTTCCACTGGGGTCGGTTTTGGGACCGCTGCTTTTTATGATGTATGTCAATAACTTGGACTATGGTATTAATGGATTTATGGCTAAATTAGCCTATGGTATAAAGATAGGTGGAGGAGCAGGTAGTGTTGAGGAAGCAGAGAACCTGCAGAGAGACTTAGATAGTTTCAGGAAATAGGCAAAGAAGTGGCAAATGAAATACAATGTTGGAAAGTGTATGGTTATGCACTTTGGTGGAAGACATAAATGGGCAGGCTATTATCTAGATGAAGAGAAAATTCAAAATGCAGAGATGCAAAGGGACTTGGGAGTCCTTTTGCAAGATACCCTAAAGGTTAATCTCCAGGTTGAGTTGGTTGTGAAGAAGGTGAATGCAATGTTGGCATTCATTTCTAGAGGTATGGAATGTAAGAGCAGGGATGTGATGTTGAGGCACTCGTGAGACCACATTTGGAGTATTGTGTGCAGTTTTGGGCTCTTATTTTAGAAAGGATATACTGACATTGGAGAGGGTTCAGAGAAGATTCAGGAGAATGATTCCAGGAATGAAAGGGTTACCATATGAGGAATGTTTGGAAGTTCTTGGACTGTATTCCCTGGAGTTCAGGAGAATGAAGGGGGATTTCATAGAAACAATCAAAATCATACATAGTGTTAAGCTATTATACAGTATATAATAAAAAAAAAGAAGACAGCTAATTCTCCTCTTATCAATTCATGGAGAGGAAAAAATACTTTAAATTTTAAATAAAGAAAAAAAAACCACTACACTATACAAGAAAAAAGAAAAAAAAAGTGGCAGTTCATTCTGAGGATATGACCAAAAAAAAGAAAGAATTTCTGATCAAATCTAAAACTTTGAAAAAAAATTAGAAGAGTAATAAATCAAGTCAAATGAAAATATTGAGTAAAAGGTCACCAGATTTGCTCAAATTTAAGGGTGTATCAAATGTCCAACTTCTTATTTTCTCTAAACTTAAACTGAACATAATGGAGGAAAGCCAATAAAAGACAGTAGGTGGATTAGAATCCTTCCACTTCAGTAAAATGGCTCTCCTAGCCAATAAGGTTGAAAAGGCTATCATATGTTGAACGGAAACAGGAATATTTCCTGGTTCCGATGGGATAATCCCAAATATTGCTGTAAGTAAATTAGGTTGTAGGTCCAGGTCCAAGACTCTTGATAACGTTGTAAAAACATCTCTCCAAAAATTGTCTAGCTTTATGCAAGTCCAAAACTTATGAGTTAAAGTGGCCACCTCAGTATTACATCTGTCACAAATAGGATTCATGTTGGAAAAAATACGTGCTAGTTTATCCTTTGACATATAGGCCCGATGCACTACCTTGAACTGTATCAAGGAATGGTGGGCACAAGTAGATGAGTTATTAAGCAAATGAAAAAATTTACTCCATTGATTATCTGAAAATGACTCTTGAAATTCCAATTCCCAAGCACGTTTAATTTTATCATTAGATATCATTTGTAAATTCAATAGCTGTTTATAATTTATAGCTATCAACCCTTTTTGAAGTGGTTTAAGCTGAAAAAGAGCATCTGTCATATTAGGTGGATAAGCAGAAGGGTAATTTGGCAGCAAACCAAGTTAAAAATTCCTAATTTGTAAATATTTAAAAAAGTGTACATTAGATAAATCATATTTATCCACTAACTGAGAAAAAAACATTAAACAATCCTCCAAAAACAAATCTGAAAAAGTTGTTATTCCCTTGGTTTTCCAAATTAAAAAGGCCTTATCCAAAATTGATGGTTTAAAAAATAATTAAAATGGATATTACTAGAAAGAACAAAATTATTTAACTCAAAAAATCTGCGAAACTGAAACCAAATTCTTAAAGTATGTTTAATGATAGGATTAAAGTCTTGTCTACTAATCTTAGAAAACAAAAAGGGAAGAGGAGCTCCCAGTAGAGAGGCCAATGAGAACACCTTTGAGTTTTCCTCCAAATCCAACCATGAAGGACATTCCTGTATGTCTGAATAATGAATCCAAAAAGTAATATATCAAATATTAATTCCCTAATAATACATTCTAAAATTTGGCAAAGCCATACCACCATCCTTTTTTAATTTCTGCAATAAGGGTTTACTCAATCTAGAATTTTTATTATTCCAAATATAAGATAAGATTATAGAGTCTATTCTATGAAAAAACATTTTAGGAACAAAGATAGGAACTGCCTGAAATGTATATAAGAATTTTGGTAGCTCTATCATTTTAATAGCATTAATTTGACCTATTAATGATAACATCATAGATGACCATTTTTAAAGCATGTGTTGGGTGTTATCAATTAATGGGAGAAAAACATATTTATACAGGTCCTTAAAATTTTTAGTAATTTTAATACCAAGATAAGTAATTTTCAGCAATACTAAAAGGTATTTGATGATATTGATCTGAGTAATTATTAATATGAAATAACTCACTTTAATGTAAATTTTAATTTATATCCAGGAAAGCTACTGAATTCAGAAAATATAGATAGAATAGAAGGAACAGATTTCCTAGGATCTGAAATACAGACTAACATATCATCTGCATACAATGAAACCTTGTGTACTTTGTCTCCTCTCTTAACACCCTGAACAGTATTGGAATCTCTAAGAGCAATAGCAAGGGGTTGTAAAGCCAAGTTAAATAATAAAGGGCTAAGGGGACATCCCTGCCGAGTACCTCTGTATAATCTAAAGGAAAGAGATTTTTGATTATTAGTTATAACCGCAGCCATAGGGGCTTGATAAATTAATTTGATCCAGGAAATAATTCCCGAACCTAAACTAAATCTTTCCAAAACCTCAAATAAGTAAGACCACTCCACCCTATCAAAAGCTTTCTCCACATCAAGAGAGACAACACATTCAGGTTCTTTAGATGGAGAGGAGTGAATAATGTTTAATAATCTTCAAATGTTAAAATGTGAATACCCATTTTTAATAAATCCAGTTTGATCATTGGAAATAACAGTAGGTAAAATACTCTCAAGTCTATTAGCCAAAATCTTAGAAAGAATTTTAAAATCCACATTCAGTCAAGAGATTGGTCTATAGGAAGCACATTCAGATAAATCTTTTTCTTTTTTAGGAATTAGTGAGATTGATGCTTCATAAAAAGTTTTCGGGAGGTTCCCAGAGGTTATAGAATCAGTGAAAATTTGACATAAATGAGGTGTATGTATTTCAGTGACAGTCTTATAACACTCCTCTGTATATTCATCCGGTCCCAGAGCTATACCTGGTTGGGAAGAGGATGTAACCCTTGCTATTTCCTTCTGTTTAATAGGTGCATCTAATGTTTTCATATCTTCGATCAATACTTTAGGTATATTCAATTTTTGCAAAAATCTGTTCATAAAAGTAATATTGTCTGAAAATTCAGATTTATAAAGGTTAGAGTAGAAATCCATAAATACAAACGTTTGTACCTTATTAATTTCAGAAGGATCTATCGTTTCGGTTCTATCAGGTCTTCGTATTTTCAGGATCTGTCTTCTAGCCATAGTTGCTTTTAATTGACCAGCCAATAATTTGCCTGACCTGTCCCCATGTATATAAAATTGGCTTTTAGATTTATAAAGTTGCTGCTCAATAGGAAAAGTCAAAAGCAAATCATGCTGTGTTTGGAGTTCCACCCTTTCCTTATAGAGATCTTCACTAGGCATTACTAAATAAACTTTGTCTATTTCTTTAACCCTATTAGTAATCACTAAAAGTTCCGCTTTAGTTTTCCTTCTTAAACCTACTGAGTATGAAATTATCTGTTCCCTAAGAAAAGATTTCATCGTGTCCCAAATAACCAAATTTGAAATTCCCTCAGTTGTATTTAATTCAAAAAATAGAGAAATTTGCTCTTTCATAAAACTTACAAAGGTTGAATCTTGCAGCAATATGGCATTAAATCTCCACTGAGGTACCTTCAGTGTATTATCAGAGAACTTCAAAGTTAATTTCATAGGTGCATGATCTGACAATGCAATGACATCATACGCATAATCAGCAACAGAGGGCACTAATCGAGTATCCAACAAAAATAATTGGGTCTTGAGTATTTATGGTATGCATGTGAAAAAAAAGAAAAATCCTTATCTTTAGGATACATAAATCTCCTAATTCCACCAGACCGTATTCTAATAAAAATGAATTAATACAAGTCGCAGCTTTATTAGGAAGTGATGGATTGGTGGATGATCTATCAATCGATGGGTTGACACAGCAGTTAAAGTCACCGCCCATATTCAACTTATATTCATTTAAATTTGGCAATACAGAAAATAGCTTCTTAAAAAATTCAGGGCTATCTATATTAGGTGCATGACCACACACCAAAGCCTCCTTTTGACCACATAACAGACCTGTAATAATAAAATATCTTCCAATTAAATCAGTAACAGCGTTAAAATGTACAAAGGGGATTTTATAATTAATAAAACTAGATACCCCTCTTATTTTATTTACTGATGAAGAATGAAATAATGGTCCCTTCCAAAATTAAAAAAAAATTTTCATCCTGCCTACGGATATGAGTTTCTTGCGCAAAAATAATATCTGCATGGTGTTTTTAATTTCTTAAAAATCTTTCTGCACTTAATAGGTTGGTTCATACCACTCAGATTCCAAGATATTATATTAATTTTATTAAGATCCATACTTAAAGTTTAATTTAAATTTTTATAAAGTAAGCTAATGTGCAGGCGCAAACTAAATCCAAAGAAAAAACAAAGCATGACGGGATCAGAAAGAAAAAACAAGATAATTGACAAAAAAACCTCTCAGGATTGCCCAGTCGAAAAAAAAACTAATCTAATAGACTCACCTCCTCGCCAGAAGCCCAGAAACTCTCCAACAGATGGACAGCATGCTACTCTAATGACCCTTGTCCCCATCTCCAGTTAATAGCCCCTGCTTACAAAGTAATACGTTACCACCACCAGAAGGACATAACAAAGGGTACAAAGAAATAAGCAAATTCCAAATATTTTCATAACATGTCTAACAATAGTTAACACCAAACTAACGACAGCCATCTTAGATTCATTTAAAATAAGTAACCATGTATTCATGAAAGATAAATCCAACCAACTAATATACTACAACTAATGGTAAAGACTTACAAATCAAAGAAAGAATAAGTAAATATATATATGTATATTAAATCCAAAATTATATTAACTATTAAAACAAACAACAACAGATCTAAATAAATCAACCAAGTCCATGTCTGGGCACTCATAAAACGTGGAGTGGACTTTCATCAAAGCCACTACAAACAGCTCCCAGCTAAGGATTAACTATTCAACCTTGCCGACGAAATGGGCTTAAACTCCTTTATAAATTTCCAACTGTCTTCTGGGGAGTCAATCCATTTTGAAAGAGAATTAGGTGGAGTAAATATCGGATGAGCTGGATAACGCAGAGAGGGATGACAGTTAATCTTATAAAGTTCAGCCACAACTTCCCAATATTTAATTCTTTCAGCATAACTCTCTGGGGTAAATTCTTCAACTATACAAATCTTTTCTCCATTGTAAATTAGCTTATCCCTTTTCCTTGCATCCCGAAGAAAAGCTTCTTTAGTTGTAAAATAATGCAGACATAATTTCGGCTGAAGGTATAGGATGTCGAACTCGATGGGCTCTGTCCAATATCGGACAGGCTTCAAGAATCTCACTAAAAAGTGTATGTAACATGTTTGAAAAGAACTTCAATGGCTCACCGGTTTCTGTGTTTTCAGGCAAACCCAGTATGTTTAAATTCATCCTGCGACTTCTGCTTTTCAGATCAATCATTTTCTTCTTAATTCTTGATAACTCCGAAGTAACCTCATTAATTTTCGTTTCCATAGAAGACAACTTCAATTCTTTTTCTTTCATAGTTTGACTCATTGACTCCTGTTCTCTTTCAATTCTATGAGTGCTCTGTTTAAGCATCTGATATTGACCTTCCAGATTCTTCAAAGATTCCTGAACAGCAAAAATAGTTTTTTCAAGCTTTTCATTAGCGTTCGTCAGTTTATCGATCTTGGTGTCCACTGTACCAATCTTAGCATTTATTGCTTCTATTAAAGAGAGCATTCTTTCTAAAGTTGAGACTTCCTCTGATTTCTTTGTTTGTTCAGCTTCGGGAAGAGTTTTGCCACCTCTTAATTCAATTCCAGATCGAGTATCAGCCATCGTAGTTGAATCATAACTCCTTCAGCAAAAGTAATAAATCATCAAACTTTAAATGAATCTAACAGTGGAAAGTAAGTTGTAAAAGATGGAGCCGCGACAAACGCGCCTTGCTCCATGAGCTGCCAAGGGGAGACTCCTGTTTTAGGATTCAAGATTTACCCCCTGGTGTTGGTCTGAATTGGGTTTCAACCTTGGCCCCAACCAAGTTATAGCAACAAGCACAAAATGCTGGAGGAGCTCAGCAGGCCAGGAAAAGAGTACAGTTGACATTTCAGGCCGAAACCCTTCAGCAGGATAGAAAAACCATTCTGCAGATTTCCAGCATCTGCAGATTTTCTCTTGTTCCCAACAAAGTTATGTTGTTTCTGTCAATCTAGGTACATATGGTCTGAATAAAATGAAGGCAGAAAAAGAGTGGGTTCTGTTGTAACACAGAAATCATTCAGCTAATGCAGTTTCACATTCATGCATTTCATTAGCCCCAAATGGAGCATCAAAACTAATGCAGAGAGCACAGGATGATTGGATGGAGACTGGGTAAAGTGAAGACACATGGTGCGATGAACATGCACTCCAGTTTGGGTGAAGCAGGAAAAGCTGAGAAAGCAGAGCAAAGTAAAGTGAGAGTTAACTACGGAGGTACAGAGGTAGCGGGCGGCAAGAAGAAGTGCAGGAGACAGCAGGCTGATCTGGAGTGTACCCAGCAAACTGAGTGTGGGCCAGGCAAGGTGGAACCCTCATGGACCTGAAAGGGCACTGGCCTAGCAGACCATGTATGGTCAACAGAAGGACAGGGCCAAGGATGAAGATGGCGCCGATAAGCAGTGTGACCAAGGGTGATATCCTTCAGATGGTTCACCAAACTACTTTGTTCATTTCTTTTATGTCTCTTTCTTTCAAATGTACTTCTCCTACTGTTGGAGCCTGTGAGCTATAATTTGGTGGTGTGTCTTCAGGCCGCTTGAGCAATCTAGCGCTTTGCTGTCTCCAAGGGTGCTCGGTGAGGTTTTGAGCAAAGTGTGCAGTCTCATGGTCAAGGAGCCTGGAAATGGGGCACGAGGCCATGAACAACTCCATTTCTCACTGACTAAAGCATTGGGGAAGATCGAAAATCACTGAGGACAAGAGCAGAAGGTGGGCGGGTGTTCAGTGCTGTCTCCCTATGTGTGTCCAGTACCCACCCTCACTTTCTCAGAGGTAGTTTTGAATGATCTCTCTCTCCCCCTCACTCGATGCTGCTGGAGTCCTGGGTCTTGGGCAAGGTTGAATCGACGTGGTTTGTGGATTGGGCTCGAAAGTTCACATTTTGATGTGCTTTTGGTTTCTGGTCTCTCCTTTTCTTGCCATTTTGTGGGATTTTGATCGGGGTAAACTGGCTCTGCGGCCTGAAGTCAATGAACATCACAAAACTAGATTGAACTGAACAGTCCGAAACTGAATTTGCCTGGACTCTTTCAATGACTGCAGGTTGGAGTTTACATTCTGTGTTCTTCACATTTTTTTTGTTGTTTGCATCATTTGTTTTTTTTTGGTATGTTGGGGTATGATGTTCTTCTTTGAACAGGTTTTCTTTGTTTCGTTGTTGTCTGCAGGAAGGTGAATCTCAGGGTTATAAAGAGCATATAAACTTTGATAATAAGTGAACTTCGAATCTTGAACAACTAACAAAGGAATGCAGAACAATAATCGTTGGCAGAGTGGAGCTCAGGCAGACCTGAATGAAAACTGGCAGAGTGGATGCTGGCCTGAAAGAGTGATGGCCAAGTGGACCATGTAGGGTGAATCAGGAGCAGGGAATGAAAGGGTAAAGGGGCAACTTGTCATAGTCCGGTCCATGAAGTCCGTGTTCCAGTTCACGGTCCGGTCCATGGTTCCTTGTACCGGGGTTTCTGGTTTTCCCCAGTTTCGGTTGTGGGAAAATATTTCTCATTTTGGGGCTGAGACATAAATACCTCTGCAAACCAGGGATTCCTTGCTGGACTGTCCTGTTCCCCTCCCTGTCTTTTCTCCCCTTGTCTGACTCTCTGCCTGCTCACCTAGTCTGGATACCACACCTCTATACCCCGCCTGCATTGCTGAAATCTTACCGCCGGAGCCAGACTGGAGCCTTGTTAAGTCAAGATAAGGAACTGTCTTTCATTGTGTGGAATTGTCTCCCTGTGTCCACACCTTTGCTAGGTAGGTCGGGCCATCTGCCGCTACCTAGTGTAGGGATCTGTCTCTGTGTCCACGCCTTCGCTAGGTGCGTCTGGCTGTTTGCCGCCACCTTGTGTTGGGATCTGTCTCTTCGTGTTCAGTGTTATGTGTGTGAGTCCCGGCCCTATGTCCTGTTCCCAAGGAGGGGTCCAGGTTCTGTGTCCTGTGCTCCCATCTCTTCTAGTCCAAGACTCCGTGCTCCTCAAGGCCCTCGCCCAGTCCGTACCTAATCCAGTCCTATCCGAGTCCTGTCCATGCGCCTTTACCTGTCCTTGTGTCTCGTCCTACCCAGGAGTTCCACACCCAAGCCATGTCCAGTCCTGTAGCTTCATCTTGTCCTCGCCTAGTTCTGGTGTCCAAGCCCGAGTCAAGTCCCAGGTTCTGGGTCCTTGCCCAGTCTCTGGCTCGGAGTCCATACCCTAGCCTCGAAGTACCCTAGACGCAAGACCTAGACCCCAGCCTCCAGTCCTGCAGTCGTGTCATGCCCATGCCTGGTTCTGGGGCCCGAGCCCGAGGCAAAACCCAGGTTCTGAGTCCTTGTCCAGTCTCTGGCTTGGGGTTCAAGCCCTAGTCTGTGTTCTTGTCCCTGCTCCTTGTCTGTATCCTGTCACATCCCGACTCCAGTCAAGTCCTGTTCCTTTGTACTTCAGTGTCTGCGTCTTGCATTTGGGCCCGCCATCTATGCCCCATTGTGACACAACTAACCAAGCAGTGTGAAACTGTAATTGGTCATAAAGAGAATCGGAAAGGCAGAGTCATTGGGACTCGAGCAACAGAGTGAAAAACACATGGCTTGACACACCAGTGCATCAGGTAGAATGAAGCAGGAAAACGCCGAGAAGGCAGAGTGAAGAGAGAGTGAGTTATGAAGGCACAGGGGTACTGGGCGACAGGGAGAAGTGCAAAGGTAGCAGGCTGACCCAGAGTGGACCTGAAGGGACGATGGCCTAGTGGACCACGTTGGATGAACCCGAGCAGAGACAGGAGGGCAAAGGGGCATTAAACAAGGGATACACAAAAGGAATTGGCTGCAGGGAGAGCGAGGTGATTGGAAGTAGACCGTGAAATATAAAGTCAGTGCAGACATGGCAGAGTGAATCAGAAACCGATGCAGGTAAATGAAATTAGTATGGATCGGTTCACAGATGGCATAATAGGGCCTAGGGCCTGTTTCTGTACTGTATGATACTGTAACTGAACTAAATACTAGTGTCCCTCTAATATCTTTCAGGGCTTAAATGCATCTTGGTTCCACATTGTTCATGTGCAAAGTTGAATGATTTTATGTTGGTATCACGCAGGTGCATCAATAGGTGGAGGTCCTCCCTCATACCTGCAGTGACTCAAGGTCTATCCTGATTCTGATGCCATCTGCATGGAGATTGTGTGTTCTTCCTGTGACCATGTGGATTCCGTCTGGATCCTACAGTTTATCATGCCTCAAAGAAATTCAAAGTAAATTTGTTATCAAAGTACTTACAGTATATGTCACCATATACAACACCGAGATTCATTTGCTTACAGGCATACTCAATAAATCCATTGAATAATAACTCAAACAGAGTCAACGAAGGACCGTACCAACTTATGTGTTAACTGATCTGCAAAAAAAAACACCGAACTCTGTAAATACAAAATGAAGGAAATAATAATGAAAAATAAATAAACAATAAATATTGAGAACATGAGATGAAGAATCTTTGAAATTGAATCCATAGGTTGTGGGAACATTTCAATGATGGGGTAAGTGAAGTTAAGCGAAGTTATCCCCTTGGTTCAAGAGTCTGATGGTAGTAGGGTAATAATTGTTCCTAACACGATGTACTAGAGATGTTGGAAATCTAGAGTAATACACAAAACATGTTGGAGGAACTCAGCAGGTCAGGCAGCATGTATGGATTGACATTTTAGGCTGAGACACTTCATCAAGCCCAAAATATCAACTGTTATTCCCATCCATAGATGTTATTTGACCTGCTGTGTATATAACTGTTCCTGAACCTGCTGGTGTGAGTCCTAAGGCTCTTGTACCTTCTTCCTGATGGCAGTAGCGAGAAGAGAGCATGCCCTGGGTAGTGCAAATCCCCGACGATAGATGAAACTTTCCTGCGATAGCATTTCATGTAGTACAGGTCTTAAGGTTAATTGGCCACTGTAAATTGCCTAGTTTATAAGTTATTAGTAGGATCTGGGGTATTGATGGGAGTATTGGGAGAATATAACAAGGGTTAGCGGTAGATTAGTGTAATGGATGACTGATGCTTGGTATAGATTGATGGGCTATGTTTCTAACCTCTATGCCTTAAGTTTCAACTCCCAATGCATCTGATTAGAGGGATTGTATTCAGCTCTATCTGCACACACTCTCAAAAGCACAGAGGCTGAGTTGTCCATCCTAATGAACACTTTGAAACTTCCTTTTGTTTTATGAGAAATCTAACCTAATGCATGCTAGCCACAAAATCTTCAAAGTTCAAAGTACATTTATTTTCAAAGTATGTATGCATTATGCAACCCCAAGATTCATCCTCTAGCAGGCAGCCGCGAAACAATGAAACCCAAAAGAACCCATAAAAAAGAGAAGATCATCAAACCCTCACTGTGTAGAGAGAGCAAAAAAATACAAATCAAGCAAACAATAAATGCAAGCAAATAGAATTCTGAACTGAAGTCCACAGAGAGTCCATCCCCAGACCCTTAGTTCAGCGCAGGGTGGAGAAGCCAGCTGAACTGACCCATCCCTCAACTTGAGCCTGTCAACCTGAGCTTCTCAATCTGGCCCAGTGCCTGGATCATTGCCCAAACATCAGGTTCCGTCATTTCAATGTGCACAGGGGCCCTGCATGTCAGGTAGCATCTATGGATGGGAATAACAGTTGACATTTTCGGCCTGATGAAGTGTCTCTTAGCCTGAAATATCAGTGGTTTATTCAATCCATACATGCTACTTGACCTGCTGAGCTCCTCCAACACATTTTGAGTATTACTCTAGATTTCCAACATCTCTAGTACCTCGTGTCAGGAACAGTGTCAGGACAGCTCTGTCTTGATTCAGCCTGTACCTATCCTTTCCAAATGGGCCCAGCGCTTAAATCATTGTCCAAACATCAGGTTCAGTCACTTCAATATGCTCTTGGGCCTAGACTCTACTGCCTCGATTTGGCCTGTATTTGACATTTCCAATTCGGCCTGGTGCTTAAATTGTCATCCAAACATCAAGTCCAGTTTATTGTCATCAACACATACTTGGTGAAAAGCAGGTAAATTGAAAAGCTTATTTCCTCTGTGTGTCTCTCAGATGGTCCCTCCTGAATGAAGTTAACTCAGTTCTATTCTGCGGGTTCTAAGGTGCCTGATGACAGCAGTGTGGAAGCTGCAACCTTTTCCTGAGCAACCACCCAAATGTAATGAGAGTCTTAGTGCTGGCGGTGTTGGCCTGAAGGAGGGGTCCAATGTTGGTTAATTTATTCTGACAGCTGCTTTGGAGTGTTTTGCAGATACAGCTCCTTTTGATCTACTGCCCAGTAGATCTACCCTTCCTGGTTTTTGAACACAGCTGCTTCAACTGATGTGCCTTCAAACAATGAGCTGTGTCCAAACTATCCTTACAAAGTATTGAATGATTTAAGCATTAAGGTGTGACCCTGCAGAATAGATCACTGTGTGTTCCCATTGCATCTACACTACAATCGTTCCCCTCCCTTGGTCATGAAACCAGACTCTTCCGGCATGTACTGCCACCATCCATCAAACAGCGGAACCAGCTTCTCCAGAGGAAAATTCTTCAACTATGTTCTGCTTAATTACTAACAGTCTCCGAGAGAAGATTTCGGTGGGTTCATGGACCAGGTTCACAATGCATTTGTAACCAAGTCTTGCATGGCTAAGTCAACAGTGGTTTAAACAAGATGTTAAACCTGGGCTCATTTTATCTGTATAAAAGGTCCTATAAATCCTTCTTCTAAGTGTCATGGAGCATTATAGCAGCGAAACAGGCTTTTCATCTCATCCAGTCCTTGCCGAACTGTTAACCTGCCTTTAGTTCCATTGACCCACGCCTGGACCATGCCCTCACTACACCCCCACCAACCCCAATCCATGTATTTATCCAAGCTTCTCTGAAATGTTGAAATCAAACCCACATCCACTGGAGGTCTGGAGGTTGCAGGCATTCCATAATGCCTGAAGTGAGTGCCTTAGATACTGTATGTTTTGTCTGTACCACTACATATCAAATAAATAAAGGCACACACTCGGAGGGGAAGTTAATTTGCAGATTCACTTTGTAGAGAGAGCAACAGATCAATGTGCGCGGGCAAGTTATTTGTCAATAATTAGTGCTAAGGGGAGTCATTGCGCTAAAAGAAATACATCTGTATACAACAGGAGTTCTGCAGATGCTGGAAATTCAAGCAACACACATAAAAGTTGCTGGTGAACGCAGCAGGCCAGGCAGCATCTCTAGGAAGAGGTGCAGTCGACGTTTCGGGCCGAGACCCTTCGTCAGGACTAACTGAACGAAGAGTGAGTAAGGGATTTGAAAGTTGGAGGGGGAGGGGGAGATCCAAAATGATAGGAGAAGACAGGAGGGGGAGGGATGGAGCCAAGAGCTGGACAGGTGATTGGCAAAAGGGATACGAGAGGATCATGGGACAGGAGGTCCGGGAAGAAAGACAGGGGGGGGACCCAGAGGATGGGCAAGAGGTATATTCAGAGGGACAGAGGGAGAAAAAGGAGAGTGAGAGAAAGAATGTGTGTATAAAAATAAGTAACAGATGGGGTACAAGGAGGAGGTGGGGCATTAGCGGAAGTTAGCGTAAGTTAGAGAAGTCGATGTTCATGCCATCAGGTTGGAATCCTCTGAATATACCCCTTGCCCATCCTCTGGGTCCCCCCCCGCTTGTCTTTCTTCCCGGACCTCCTGTCCCATGATCCTCTCGTATCCCTTTTGCCTATCATCTGTCCAGCTCTTGGCTCCATCCCTCCCCCTCCTGTCTTCTCCTATCATTTTGGATCTCCCCCTCCCCCTCTAACTTTCAAATCCCTTACTCACTCTTCCTTCAGTTAGTCCTGACGAAGGGTCTCGGCCTGAAATGTCGACTGCACCTCTTCCTAGAGATGCTGCCTGGCCTGCTGCGTTCACCAGCAACTTTTATGTGTGTTACATCTGTATACTACACTTCCTCCCCCTTTAGATTAATTAATGTAACATAAAACTGTATATGTAGTAAACATTCAATTTCCCTTTAACAGACCATGTTCAAATAAGCACAATAACAGCGTTTGCTTGATTAAAAAAAAATAACAGTCCATGACTATGTTAAAGATCCAGTCTTTTGGGTGGTGCTTTGTTTCTTTCAGGATAGTGCCTCTGGACCTGTAGAGTGGCATCAGGTATGGCCAGTGTCTTGTCAAAGACAACTTCCTCTGTTGCAGTTGTCATGTTGCTGTTAGTGACATGATCATAACTGAGAGGTAGGTTCAATGGATGCAATGTGTCTACCTTGTTGGATGCAGATGACTCAGGTGTGTTCTTTGGTTGAGCATCCAGTATCTGGTCCACATGATATCTCCATGTCTGATCTCCAACATCCACTGTGTACATCAGTGGTCTAGCTATCCTACCAGGTGTCCAATGGACTCTTCAGTAATCACATACCAGGACTTTCTGTCCATACACGAAGCTGCTCACTGATTCACTTGGCAACTGAATGAACTGTTTATCCTGCACTTCCCTTCATAGATCTGGTTCCAGGAGGTCTATGCGAGATCTCAAATTTCTGCCCATGAACAGGATTGCAGGTGTTTGATTTGTCATCAAATGAACAGAGTTCCGATACACAAAAAGAAAGTCATACACCTTGTGCTGAAGAGAAATGTCCTCCTTCTTCACCGCTTTAAAGAACTTCTTGAATGTTTAGATAAACCTTTCAGCTAACCCATTCGTTGCTGGATGGTACGGAGCTGACTTGGAATGTCTGATGCCATTTTTATTCATGGACAGTCTGAATTCTTCTGACGTGTATTGTGGTCCATTGTCATTCACAAGTTGTCTGGTAAACCGTTTCTTGCAAAGGTAGTTTCAGAGCGGAGACAGATTGTACTGAAGTGGTTGAGTTCATTGGTATATTCAGCCACTTTGAATGAACCTCCACAGCAATCAGAAACATGAATGGCCTGGCAAAGTGCACATTTTGCCATAGTGAGGATGGCTACTTCCATGGGTGTAACGGTGCCTGTGGGGGTGCATTTTGAACCTTTTGGCTTGCCAACAGCTTTTGGCCAAGTCTTCAATCTGTTTATCTATTCCTGGCCACCACAGGTAGCTCTGGGAAAGACCCTACATCTTGATTGTGCCCAAATGTTCCTCATGCAGACTCTCTCACACGCTGGTGCGCAGTTTAGAGAGAACCACTACACAAGATCCCAAATATCAGGGTCCTTTGACATACAGACAATTGGCCTCATCTCACTGAGAACTTTGGAAGCATAGGATTGCCATAAACTGGCCATCCTTGTATGGTGATGTCATAGCCTTTTAACAATGTCGGGTCATTCTTTGTTTCTCTCTGTATTTCAGAATTTGTTACCAGCAACTAGCCCACCAGTGCTGTGTGGAGCACCTCTGCTGGGTTACAGAATGAAGACTTTTCTTCTTCAGTTGTCAAGAGTGGAAGACGTGACAAGCCATCAGCATTGCTGTGTTCTTTGGTACCCTTGAAGGGTATGTCATAAGAGTGGGCTCCTAGGAATGAAGCCCAATGTTGCAAACGGGTAGCAGACATCACTGGGCTTCCCTTCCTGGGATTGAAATGGACACAGGGGGCTGATGGTCTGTCTCTAAAGTAAACCTTTGTTCATAGAGGTAGTGGTGGATCTTCTTTACTCCCCATACTAGATTAAGGGCCCCTCAGTTGGTCTGTACGTAGTTGCGTTCTGCACCTGTCAGTGATCTTGGAGCAAATGAAATCGGATTTTCAGATCCATCTTTGATAGGGTGTGACAAAATGGCTCCAATGCCAGAAGGGATGCATCACACACCAGTTTGATGGGCAGCGATGGGACATAATGGGTGAGCAGTTCATCAGATGTTATTGGTCTTTTTGTTTCCTTGAATGCTCTTTCACATCTTTCTGACCATTCCCACTTTGCTCCTGTCTGTAACAGTGTGTTCAATGGATGAAGCACTGTAGCAATGTTTAGGAGAAACCGATGGTAGTAGTTTACCAAGCCAAAGTATGATTTGAGTTGTGACACATTTTCTGGATTGGATACCTGCAGCACTGCTTCAATCTTCTTTTGTGAGTTATGTAAGCCATGCTTGTCAATGACATGTTCACAGTATGAGATTTCATACTTGAAAAATTCACATTTGTCTCTCTTGTACACTCACTCAGTCTGGTAAGCACTTTACTAAGGTTCTGGAGGTGCTCTTCATCATTCTTGCCTCTCACAGTGATATTATCAAGATATATTGGAACACTTGGTCCATTGTTCTTTGCCAAATTGCTGGAGCTGATGCAACACCAAAGATGAGACAATTATACTGGAACAGCCCCTTGTGAGCATTGATTGTGAGGAACTTCCTGCTCGACTCCTCCATCTCCATTTGCAGATAGGCTGTGACAAGTCAATCTTTGAAAATCTCTCCCCCCGCCCCCACCGCCTGCCAAAGATGCAAAAATGTCTCTATTCACAGCCGGGGATACTGCACAGTACGCAGCACAGGGTTGATGATCACTTTGAAGTCCCTGTATATGTGAACAAATTTGGCAATCCAGCCTTCCCTTTCTTCATCACGGGTACAATGGGTGTGGCCCAATCGTGCCACTCATCCTTGGAGAGAATCCCAGACACCTCCAAAGTCTGAAGTTCAACATCCACTTTTGGACATAATGCATAAGGCACTGGACGTGCTTTATGGAATCTTGGTGTTGCTGCTTCATCCAGTTCAACTCTGGCCTTCATGCCTTTGAGTTTACTTCTCATACCCTTCTCAAACACCTTTTCATTAGCATTAAGCCGCTGACAGTCTCTGCTTAGAGTTATCATTTGGGCTGCAGTTGCCTGTTGATGACACATTGAGAGCTTTAATTGTGTGCCATTCTAGTTGGATTTTTCTCAACCACTAACGTCAAAAAATGTGCTGGCCCTCCACTTTTCAATACATAAAGCGCTAACTGCTGTGTTTGGCCTCCGTACATCACATTCACTTTCAGTTTGCCTTTGGGAGACCCTGTTTCACCTGTGTAGGTCTTTAGCATCACCAAGGTCTTTTCTAAGGGTAGTTTAGAAAACAGTCTGTTGTAGTCAGCAGCTGAAATTACAGACAAAGCTGACCATGTATCCAGCTCTATTTTTAGTTTTACACCAGACACATCTGTTGTGATCTATATGATCTTGTGTTCTGCTTCAGTAATGCTATGCAGTTCTAGGCACGACAGCTCACCTTTGTCAGACTCTGTGTTGTTTGATTCTGTTTTACGTTCAGTCACTTTATGCATTTGTTAGTTCTGTGTTTGAAACTTTTCACTCTGTGGTTTCATTCCTTGGTTATGCTTCTTGTCTGACTTGCATACTCTCTCCATGTAGCCTTGTCTGGGTCACTTTCTGCAAATTATTTCTTTGAATGAAGTGAGAGGATTTGCCAGATCGATAACATTTTTGGCTTTTTGCACCATTCAGGGACATGTTGTGCATTTCGCATTCTGATCTCTTTTTTTCTGTAATTCCGACGCATCCTTTGCTGCTGTCCTCATTGATATTGCAATGGTCAATGCTTATTCTAAGGTAAGGTCTCTTACAGACAGTAGCCTTTCTTGAATGCAGTGACTATGCACGCCATTTACAAACCTGTCCCTTAATGTATCAGAAAGTCCATCTCCAAAGTATCAATATTGGGAAAATTTGTGCAGTTCTGCAATGAAATCGGAAATGTTTTCATCCTTTGACTGGTTCCTTTTGTGAAATTTAGATCTCCCAGCTATTGCTAGCAATTTTAGGCTGAAGTGATTTTCTAAAATTTCGGCAATTTTGTCGAACATCTTGTTTGCTGGCTTTTCAAGAGTTACTAAGTTGCATAAGAGTCTGCAAATTTTAGCACCCATTAAGCTAAGAAGTGTGGAGACTTTCTTTTCCTCATCTACATTGTTAATATTACAATAAAGTTCAACTCTTTTGATATACGATCCCCTGTCCTTATCAGCACTATCAAATTCGTCAACGTTCCTGGCTAAGACCATCATCACTTTATTTTCACTTTACATTTGCAAGTTGTGCGTCTCTCACTGTGTGCTGTGTACTGTGCACTATCATCCACGCATCCCTGTGCTAGCATCCGTGATTGCCTTCTCTGTACTGGTTCACTTTTTCCTCTCACTGTCTCTCTCCCTTCCTCTGAGTTCTGTCATCTTGTAACTTTCGGTACAATTGGTGATATTCGCTGACATTCAGTTTCGTGCTCATCGCTAATTTGTGGTGTCTGTACAACTACATATCAAATAAATAAATGCACACACTCGGAGGTGAAGTGAACTTCTATATTCATTTTGCAGAGAGAGCAACACATCAATGTGTATGGGTAAGTTATCAGTCAATAATTCGTGCTAAGGAAGTCCCTGAGCTCAAAGAAATAGATCCATACACTACAAGAAACGCCTTATATCTGGCCTGAGCCTCACATGTCATAGCTGACAGAGCTACCACTATTGTTATTAGTAGTGTGATCACTTGAGTAAAATAAGCTGTTCTCTCAGGAGGATCTTTATTGGTGGTCCTCAAGTGGCTGTGGACACTGATGTGGGATCCACATATTCTGGTGCAGTCTGGATATGAGTAAGTGGTGGCTTGGGTAGTGTTTGGGTCTTTTGGTTGTTCAGTCTCTCCTCTTGCAAACAGGAGGAAATTTGCAGATGCTGGAATTTCAAGCAGCACACGTAAAAGTTGCTGGTGAATGCAGCAGGCCAAGCAGCATCTCTAGGAAGAGGTACAGTTGACGTTTCGGGCCGAGACCCTTCGTCAGGACTGCTGCATTCACCGGCAACTTTTATGTGTGTCTCCTTTTGCAGTTGTTTTTTGTACTTTATGGCACAGTGCAAGTCATCTCAAGTAACGTAGCTCCCTCTAGAGCAGATTTTCTCCAGGCGTATCTATTGAGAGCAATGTTTTCCCACTTCTTAGATGTAATGTTGAATTTCTTCAGGCTGATTTTGATGTTATTTTTGAAGTGTTTCTTTTCCCATCAGGGACTTGATGACCTTTCTTCAACTCAGAATAAAGGATCTGTTTGTGGAAATATGAATTAGGTATGCAGATGACATGACCTATCCAGCAGAGTTGGTGTTGCTTTATCATGGAGGAGATGCTGATCATTTTGGCCTCCTCCAGTACGTCTGTGTTAGTGCATCTGTCCTTGCAGTTGATCCTCAAAATGTTTCCTATGGTTCTTCGGTAGTATCATTCCAGGGCTTTTAGATGTTTACTATAGGGGATCCATTATTCAGTTCCATACTGGAAGGATGACTGCTCTGCAGACCAAAACTTTTGTTTGGACCTATAAGTTGTGGTCTTCTTTTTGTTAATCTTGCTTAGGCTCCACTATCACTATTCAGGTGTACTGAGGCATAAGGTAAGCAGATGGATATTATTAACTTCATTTTATTAAATAATGGCCTACTCCTGCACCTATTTTCTATGTTTCTAAACAACAGGAATTCTGCAGATGCTGGAAATTCAAGCAACACACATCAAAGATGCTGGTAAATGCAGGAGACCAGGCAGCATCCCTAGGAACATCTTCCTAGAGATGCTGCCTGGCCTGCTGCGTTCACCAGCAACTTTGATGTGTGTTGCTTGTATATTTCCCTGTTGTTTCTAAATGGCCTTGATCACCAGAAACTTTTGGAGGAACTCAGAAGTCTGTTGACAAGGCAAGTGGAGCTAAGGGCACAAGAGATTTTGCAGATGCTAGAAATCTTGAGAAATACACACATAATGCTGGAGGTCAGGCATCAATTTTGGAGGGAAATGAACAGTTGACATTTTGGTCCTGAGACCTTTCATCTGGTCCAGTCAAACCAGGGGTTTTACTGCTTGTGGCCTAGTTGCCACTCTGTCTCATGTGACATCCACAGCAGTGTAATTAGAGCCATGCGGCCTTAGAATGTAAGTTCTATAATGGGCTTCCCATATAAGAGTGGGTAACCTGCATCCAATTTGATCCCTAAAGATTAATTTGCAGGTTGAGTCAATGGTGAGGAATGCAAATGCTATTTTAGCATTAATTTTAAGAGGACTAGAATATAAAAGCAAGGACATAATGTTGAAGATTTATCAGTATTGTGAGCAGGTTTGGGCTCCTTTTCTTAGAAAGGATGTGCTGAAACTGGAGAGGGTTCAAAGGGGGTTCACAAAAATGGTTCCAGGACTGTAAGACTTGTCATATAAAGAGTGATGGCTCTGGGACTCTACTCACTAGTGTTCAGAAGAATGAGGGTTGCCCTAATTGAAACTGATTGAATTTTGAAAGGCCTCCATACAGTGGAAGTGGAGAAGATACTTCCTATGGTGGGAGAGCCAAGGACCAGAGGATGCAGCCTCGGAACAGAGGGACATCCTTGTACAACGGGGATAAGGAGGAATTTCTTTAGCTAGAGAGTGGTGAATCTGTGGAATTTGTTGGCCCAGGTGGCTGTGGAGGCCAAGTCTTTATGTATATTTAAGGCAGAGGTTGATGAAGGGTTTCGGGGAGAGGGAAGAAGATTGGGCCTGACAGGAAAATGGATCAGCCTTGATGAAACCGTGGAGCAGACTCAATGGGCCGAATGACCTAATTCTGCTTCCATATCTTACGGAAACAACAGGACAATAGAAGGGAAGTGCTAGCCACTTGCATTGTGTTCTCCTTGCCCTATGCACTGCAGTGTGGAAGTGTATAATGCTGTTTGCTCTCTGTGTGGTATGGTGTAATCATAACTTGGAATACATGGAATAATGAGAGCCTGACTTCAGTTTACAGGTTGAATGTGGTGGATGAGGAAAATTGAAATAATACAATTAATGCTGAAATATCAGGCAGAGTAAAAAAAAATTCAATTTGCATTTGATATTACTAAATTCAACAGATTTAGAGGTGCATTTTCATACCTTGCATGGATCTGTTTTCAACCAGGGCAGCTAATTCTCTGAAATGTTTTATGCAAAAAATTTAGAAGTGTTCTTGTCAATTTTCTGAAACATGTCCTGGGCACCGAGGGGTTCATTAGCACAAGCTAGGAAGATTCATTTTGCCAAAATTCTATTAGAGTTTGACACTTTCTTCCACTGTGTCATACTCAAGTGATATGCAAATTAAGATGAAAGGAACTAGACATCTTTACTCAGTGTGACGCTGCGTCTATTTTAAAAAAAACCCGTCCTATTAACTGATCCATGCTTTCTTTTTTCAGTGTCACTTTTGGCGGAAAATGGTATTTCTGAAGAAGGTAATGTCCAAATTGAACAGAAGTAGACTGCAAGCTCAAAGAGACTGCTGCTGGAGTCATTACCTGTCTGTCGCATGGCATGTTTTGTGTCTTCAAACCTCAGGAACAGCCATGCAAATGTGCTTGCTCTCTGTCTTACTGATAAGGGTCACAGGCAAAATGAGTTCCAGCTATTATGTCAGATCTCCGTCTGGGTACTAATTCAGAATTAAACTGGTTGGGATTTGGTAATTACCAGCTGCCCAGTTATTCCATCACAATGGAAAGTAGGTAATAGGTTTGGCCATCAGCATATTGCAATATGAGGGACAATTATTGCACTCATAGGGCTGATAAATCAACCTTTGGTTCAAGAAATATTATTTCTGCATCAGAATCATTTTATAAATTAAGTGCAACCCTCTCACCAGGGCTTGTATCCAAACCTGGCTCGATAGCTAACTTCACTAACAGCTACGTGACTCATGGGTGAGAAAACTACCTTTCATAAATAATATACATCAAAGGTCGGTATGATTTGGGGTTCAACTAAAGATGAAAGTTAGGATGTTCCAATCAAGGAATATTTATTGCAGGGAGTGCTGTGTAACTACTGCTCACACACAATTACTAGTCACTGAAGAATGACATATTGTACACTGGCATAAAATTATAAAGAAAGTATATTTACGAAGTTTTTTCAATTTTATCAAACAGTCAACAGGAAAAGAAAAGAAAGATAAAAGGGACCATTACAGTTAAACCAGTCCAAATGTGCACATAAACATTGGAGCTTGTTCCTGAAGTAGTCGGGATACTTCGCTTTGATTACTCAGGTGCTGAACCCATGTTCTGCATGAAGGACACCTGCCACAGTTCGAACTTCCCTTGAAGATCATTTAAAATGAACCAGCTAATTCAGGAGTATTAGCATGTCCTCTTTTGAACCATTCATTTGCACAAGGCACTATTTACAAAAGGGTCCAATCACAAACAGGAGAAAATCTGCAGACACTGGAAATCCAAGCCACACACGCAAATTGCTGGAGGAACTCAGCAGGCCAGGCAGACTTTATGGAAAAGAGAGTAGTGTTGACGTTACGTGCCGAGACACCGACTGTACTCTTAGAATCCAGTCTCCCCTTCAGGTGGGGTCCTCCAAGCACCTTCCCTTGTGCTCTCTCCTCACCTCCTCACTAAAGAACCCAGACCAGACTACTGTCCTTCAGAAATCTGCTCCTGCCCAGCACTCTCTGATGTTCTACTGGGCAGAAAGTTACGACAGTTACCAAGGCAGCCCCAATTGGCTGACACCATATTCCTAAGTTGAACAACATGTCTCCTTATCTTTAGCCAAAACCAAAACATTCTTGCTAGCTGGACACACTGCTTTACAGATAACGGTTAAAGTAAAAATACTTCACAGCGTAGCAGTAGAATTTTTATGCAGGGCATTACATGGGTAACTGCTGATGGCATACAAGGAGAAAGGAAGGCTTTGAGGCTTAGTGACATTTGAGGGAATTAAAGCAGTGTGATGGAGATCAGTCCCATGTGTGTTACTGTTTTTCTAACATGAGATCTGAGAAAAGAAGATTTGCTTTTTATGATATTCTTTATGGTTTGTGGACAACAAATGTAATCTCACTCCTCTGCAATCAGTGCTGGACCACCTGGACAATAGCAACACCTGCATTAGGCTGCTGTTTATTGATTTCAGCTCAATGTTCAACACCATCATACCCACAGCACCAATCAACAAGCTCCAAAATCTGAGCCTCTGCAACTGGATCCTTGACTTCCTCAGTGGGAGATTACAGTCAGAGCAGATCAGAAATACCACCTCCTCCACACTGACAATCAACACTGGCGCACCTCAAGGATGTGTGCTTCACCCACCACTCTATTCTTTCTACATCCATGACTGCATGGCAAGGCACAACTCAAATGGCATCTATATATTTGCCAATGATACAACCTTGTTGGCGGAATTTCATGTAGTGACCAGGGGTCATTTCGGAGTGAGATAGATCAGCTGGTTGAGTGGTGTCGAAACAACAACTTTGCACTCAATGTCAGTAAGACCAAGGAATTGATTGTGGACTTAGGACAGGGTAACCCAAGGGAACAGTTACTAGCCCTTATCGAGAGATCACTTCTCTGAAAATCTGTCCTGGGTCTAATATACTGATGTAATTACAAAGAATGCACAACAGTAGCTCTATATCATTTGGAGTTTGAGGAGGTTTGTATGTCACCAAAGACTCGAGCAAAATTCTATAGATTTACTGTGGAAAACATTCTAACTGGTTATATCACCCAACACAAAAGATTCTCCAGATGCCAGAAATCCAGAACAATACACACAAAATCCTGGAGGAACTCAGCAGGTCGGGCAGCATCTATGAAAATGAATAAGCAGTTAATGTTTCGGGCCAAGATTCTCCTTCAGGACTGGAAAGGAAGGAAGGTAGAATAAAATGGTGGGGGAAAGGGAAAGAGGACCAGCTAGAAGGTGATAGGTGAATATAGGTAGGTAGGAGAGGTAAAGGGGTTGAGAAGAAGGAATTTGGTAGATCAGAAGAGAGGGCAATAGGAGAAAGGGAAGGAGGGGCAAAGGGGGAAGTGAGAAGAGGTAAGATGCAGTGTGGGAAAGGAAGAAAAGGGAACACAGAGGGAGTATTAATTACCAGAAGGAAAAATTGATGTTCGTGTCAACAGGTTGGAGGCCACCCAGATGGAATATGAAGTTTCGCATTACCATCTGATATGGAGGGGCCACTATGCAGGATCGAAAAAAGCCTCAGAAAGCTGCAAATTCAGCCAGCTTCATCATAGGTACTCACTTACCCAGCGTCAAGGACATCTTCAAAATGCAATGCCTGAAGAAGCTGGCATCTATCGTTAAGGATCCCCATCACCCAGCTCATGCCCTCTTCTCATTGCTATCACCAAGGTGGAGGTACAGGAGTCTGAAGATATACCCTCAATACTTCAGGAACAGCTTCTTCCCTGCCATCAGATTTCTGAATGGACAATGAACCCATGTAGACTACCTCACTTTTTTTTGCTCTTATTGTAATTTATAGATTTTGTGAAATTATGTATTGTACTGTACTGCTGCAACAAATTTTACAACATATGGCAATATAATTCAACCTGATTCTGATTCTGGGTAATCCCTGGGTAATCGGGGGAATTTGCAATTGCTTGCATGGTGGGTAGACGGGGGCTGATGTTTTTCTGAAGCAAGTGTTGGGGAGGGAGTTTTGTGCTTTTTCTACTGCTTGTGTGTTGGGGGGGGGCTTTGGCATTTAAAGATTTTCTGTCATTCATTATTTAGGGTTTTTCCTGGATGTCTGCAGTATAAGAACTTCAGGTTGTATACTGTATATATTTTCTGATATTAAATTGAACCATTGAACCATCTCCTGCCCCACCCATGGAAGAAAGTGCAGTTTTAGCAGTCATCTGCTGTCCTGTCATAGTAAAACAGTTGTGTGTTGCTGGACCAGAACAATGCTCAGAGTTTTCAATTAAAGACTGAAAGGGAAAACGAGCCTTTCACTATGAGTCCACTTGCTAGTGACAATGTTGTATCCAATTCTTGGTGATCAAATCTGTTCACTTGCATTACTGACTGAGTGGATGGTAAGCAGCTGAAAGCTTCTGTCTTCTTAGAATTACTTTCAAACGCTGACATGATGGGAAGTGGGTATGGGCACAGAACATAGAACATAGACCAGTACAGCACAGGAACTGGCCATTGGGCCCACAATGTTGTGGTGAACCGGCTAGAAAGTAAATCAAATCCCCCCCAAAAGCTAATCCCTCCTACCTACACCATATCCATATACCCCCATCTTCTTCACATTCATGTGCCTGTCTAAATGTCTCTTAAAAGCCTTTAATGCATTTACCTCGACCACCACACCAGGCAGCGCATTCCAGACATCCACCACTCCCTGAGTAAAAAACTTACCCCTCCACATCCCCTTTGAACCTAACTCCTCTCACCTTCAATGTATGCCTTCTTGTATTAGAGATTTCAACCTCGGTAAAGAGATACTCACTGTTTACTCTATCCATGACTTTCATAATCTTATCAACCTTTATCAGATCTCCCCCCTCAGCCTCCATAGCTCCAGAGAAAGCAGCCCAAGTTTATCCAGCCTCTCATGATAGCAGATGCCCTCCAAACCAGGCAGCACCCTGGTAAACCTCTTCTGCACTTATTCCAAAGCCTTAACATCCTTCCTATAGTGGGGTGTATGCAATACTCCAGTTGTGGCCTATCCAGAGTTCTATAAAGTTGCAACATAACCTCCTGACTTTTGAACTCAATGTCTTGACTAATAAAAGCAAGCATTCCATAAAACATCAAAGTTGCTGGTGAACGCAGCAGGCCAGGCAGCCTCTCTAGGAGGAGGTACAGTCGACGTTTCGGGCCGAGACCCTTCGTCAGGACTCTGCGTTCACCAGCAACTTTGATGTGTGTTGCTTGAATTTTCAGCATCTGCAGAATTCCTCGTGTTTAAGCATTCCATATGTCTTCTTAACCACCTTATCAACCTGTGTAGCCACGTTCATGAAGATAAGATCATGCAGCCCAAGGTCTCCCTTGGGGCATATTAAGTGTTAAGAGTCATAGAGGAATACAGCATAGTTACAGGTGTTTTGGCCCAACCAATCCATGCCAAACATAGTGCCAACCCAGCTAGTCCCAATTTCCAGTATTCATTCCATATCCAAGTGCTTCTTAAATGGTACTATTGTACTTGCCTCAACCACCTCTTCCGGTAACTTGTTCCATATGCATACACATCACCTGTTGTGTGAAAGTGTTGCCCCTCAGGTTCCTTTTAAACCTTTCCTCTCTCACCCAAATCTAATCCCCCTAGTTTTGGATTCCCCTACCCTGGGGAGAAGATTGTTTCTGTTTACTTTATCTATGCCTCTTATCATTTTAAACATTTCTGTAAGGCTGCCCCTCTTTCTCCCATGTTCCAAGGAATAAAGACCTTGCCTGACCAACCTCTCCCTATAACTCAGGCCCTCAAGTCCCTGCAACATCCTCATAAATCTTTTCTGCATTCTCTCTAGTTTAACCACATCTTTCCCAGGGTGTCAAAAACTCTACACACTACTCATAGTGCAGTCTCACCAATGACTTGTTGGTGGCTTATTAGAAACTGCAACATCACGTCATAATTCCCATATTTAGTGACTTGACTTGTTGTTGTTCGTCCTTTGTAGTCGAAGATGACCATGGCTTCAAAGTCAAATGGGAGATTGGTGGCTGTGGGTCCGGAGGTGACTGATGAGGCCAATCTGGGCTCTGAAGGCTCACCCACATGTGGGACACAAGTGGGTGGGTGCTGTCGTGGCAGTGGATGCTGCTCGGGCCTTGCGCACAGCACGCTTTCGTTGTGTCTCGATGATGTGCCTGACTTCAGCTGCACGGGCTCCTGTGGTGATCTTGCTGCGCCAAGCTGGACGGTCGAGGGCAAGCGTCTCCCACGTGTTGATGTCAACACCCAGACCTTTGAGGGACGCTTTGAGGCAGTCTTTGTAACGTTTCTTCTGCCCCCCGACTGAGCGCTTGCCCTGACGCAATTCTCCGTACAGTAGCTGCTTAGGCAATCGGTTGTCTGGCATTCTGACATGTCCAGCCCACCTGGCTTGGGCTTTCAGCAGGAGGGTGTAGACGCTGCAAAGCCCAGCTCGTTCCAGGATTTCCGTGTCGGGGACTTTGTCCTGCCGCCTGATGTGGAGGAGTCTGCGGAGACAGCTCAGGTGAAAGTGGTTGAGCTGTTTGGTGTGTCTGCTGTAGACAGTCCAGGTCTCACTGGCGTAAAGGAGGGTGGTAAGGACCACTGCACAGTAGACCTTCAGCTTGGTGGTAAGACTGAGTCCTCTCCGCTCCCAGACATTCTCACGGAGTCTCCCAAAGGCGGCGCTGGCTTTGGCAATCCTGTTGTTGACCTCAGCGTCTATATTCACTGCGCGAGAGAGTATGCTGCCCAGGTAGGTGAAGTTGTCGACTGCCTGGAGCTTCTGGCCCTTCACCGTGATGCGCGGCTCCTGGTATGGCTTTCCTGGGGCAGGCTGGTACATAACTTCGGTCTTTTTGGTGCTGATAGTGAGTCCGAAGTTGTCGCAGGCTTGTGAGAAGCAGTCCATTTCACACTGCATCTCCTGCTCTGTGCTGGCGTTGAGTGCGCAGTCATCAGCAAACAAGAAGTCTCTGATGTCAGTCTCTCGCACCTTTGTAACTGCCTGCAGGCGCCTAAGGTTGAACAACCTGCCGTCAGTCCTGTATCCGACGTGGATTCCTTCTTCGTAGTTATGGAAGGCATCTGTCAGCATGGCAGAGAATACCATACTGAACAGAGTTGGGGCAAGAACGCAGCCTTGTTTGACACCATTTGTCACTGGAAAGGCCTCCGACTTGTCGCCGTCATCCAGAACTTTCACCATCATACCGTCATGGAACTGCCGGACGATTGTGATGAGGCAGCCAAACTTCTCCATGATCTTCCACAAGCCTTCTCTGCTGACCGTATCGAAAGCCTTGGTTAGATCGACAAAGGTCACGAAGAGGTCGCCGTGTTGCTCCTGGCATTTTTCCTGGAGTTGGCGCGCAGCAAAAATCATGTCCACGGTCCCACGTTCAGCACGGAAGCCGCACTGGCTTTCTGGGAGCAGACCTTGCTCAAGATGTTGGAGAAGACGGTTGAGCAGGACGCGGGCCAGAATCTTCCCCGCAATGGACAAGAGGGGGATGCCTCGGTGGTTGTTGCAAGACTGGCGGTTGCCTTTCCTCTTGTAGATGTGGACTATGCTGGCATCTTTCAGCTGTTGCGGGACCTGTCCCTTTTTCCACATGGACTGGAAGAGTACAGTCAGCTTTTGCATCATGACAGGGCCTCCTGCTTTGTATACCTCAGCAGGGATTGCACCAGGTCCTGGCGCTTTGCCACAGGAGAGTTGCTTCACTGCCTTTCTGACTTCATCTACTGTGGGGAGGGTGTCGAGGTTCTTGTTGATCGCTACCTGGGGCAGGCGGGCAATGACCTCGTCGTTGATGTCGGCAAGGCGGTTAAGGACGTTGTTAAAGTGCTCAGCCCACCGATCCACAATCTGCTTCTTCTCTGTCAGCAGCTGCATCTCATCTGCGTTGAGGAGAGGTGAGGAGCCGGAGGACTGGGGTCCGTATACAGCCTTAAGCGCATCGTAGAAGCGCTTTATGTCGTGGCTGTCTGCATAGCCCTGGATTTCATCGGCCTTCTTGCTGAACCAGCTGTCCGGCATCTCGCCAAGTTTTTTCTACACCTTTCTTCTTGCGTTGGTAAAGGCATCTTTCTTGGCTAGCAATGTGGGGTCGTTCTGATGCGCTTTGTAATGTTGATGTTTCTCCGATAGTAGTGCCTGTATTTCTTCATCATTCTCATCGAACCAGTCTTGGTTTCTTCGGGTTGCTGGTTCGAGATGTTCGAGGGTGGTAGTGTAGACAGCGTCTCTGAAGGCCGTCCACTGTTCCTCAACGCTGGTCCCGTCATCCTGTCGTGTGTCTGGCAGTCTGCCTTCAAGGTCATCGACGAATTCTTCTGCAACCCTGCTGCTTTTCAGCTTGGAGACATTCAGCCTTTTTGCAGTCTTCTGCCCTTGGGGTCTTCTCATGGGCAGAATGCGAAGCCTGAACTTGGACACAATGAGGCGGTGATCGGTCCAGCAGTCGGCACCACACATGGCTCTTGTCACTCTGACATCCATCCTGTCCCTCTTCCTGGTGATGATGTAGTCAATCAGATGCCAGTGCTTCGAGTGCGGGTGCATCCATGACGTCTTCTTACGGGTGGGTAGGCGGAACAGGGTGTTGGTGGTGACAAGGTCGTGTGTGGCACATGTCTTGAGGAGCAGAAGGCCGTTGTTGTTACACTTGCCAGTGCCGTGTCTTCCAATGATCCCTTCCCAGGTTTGGTAGTCTGTCCCTACTCTGGCATTGAAGTCCCCGAGAACGATGAGCTTCTCTGACTGTGGGATTGCTGAGATGAGGACGTCGAGTTCTTCATAGAACTTGTCTTTAATGTCATCTGGGTTGGTCATGGTGGGAGCGTAGGCACTAATCAGCATAGCACTCTTGTTTGCAAGTGGGAGCTGAAGTGTCATCAGGCGGTCATTGATGCTCTCTGGGTGCTTGGTGAGTTTACGGGCGAGGTTAGAATTGATGGCAAATCCCATGCCTGATTTTCATCGTTCAGCGCTGCTGCGACCGCTCCAGAAGAACGTGTATCCACCACTACGTTCTGTCAGCTGGCCCTTGTCTGCTGGGGGCGTTTCGCTGAGAGCTGCTATGTCCACGTTGTAGCGAGTTAGCTCTTTTACAACCAGTGCAGTTCTTCTCTCTGGTCTGTCTGCCTTGACGTTATCTCGCAGAGTTCTCACGTTCCATGTGCCAAGGTTGAGCACCATCACCTTCTTCTTCACTGTTGTAGATCGACCGCTATGAGGGATCCCCACCAGCCGCGGTAAGCTGGCCAGGGTGAGGTGAAGCAGACTATGTTTGAGGCACCTTTTCCAGCCCCTTCCTCCATGGAGGTGAGCAGAGCGATCCTAAAGAGGGCTGCTCAGACACCCAGGGGGCTGCCGAACTCAACTGCTGCTTCGGTCCAGTAGAGAGCGACCCTATGCCCTGGGCCGCCTGTGTGCAGGTTTGTGACTACAGCTTCCAGTGTATCCGTACCTGCTGCTTCGCCACTCCCCCATCGCCACAGGACTTTAGGTTGAGCGTTGGGTTTGAAGTCATGACTTGCGCTTGACTTGGATTAAAGTGAGGGAGAGTTGTGCAGGTCGTCAGCCTCACTCTCTCGTCCTGGCCTATCTGGACCCAGTGGCAAGACATAGTCGAGACGGCTGGAGATAGGTCAGGATGCAGTGGATGGCCAGCGGTGTTCTGTGTGTCTCACTGTGCCCTCTTAGCGCTCCACGACGCATTGCTGAGGATCGCCTTTCTGCCCGTTGAACCAGTGATGGTTTCTTCCGCGCAGTCCGCCAAATCCAGGCTTCACACGCGAGGTAGACAAGCTCTGAGTGTTGTGGGTCTACGGCAGTTCTTGTGGCGTGCTCGCAAGCCTCTATACCCATTGTTGGGCATCCTCATTCGCCTTTGCAGCCGTTGGGAGATGTCTCCTCTTCCGCCTGCTCTACCGTTGGGATGATCACCTTGGTTACTGGCCTATGGAAGTGGGCTCTCAGCTCGCCGCCACACTGGCCGTACCAAGCAGCGGGGGTGCGCGGCGGCGGTCGCGACGAGCGGCAGGCCAGCTCCAGGCCTCGGGCCTCACCCCCTCCACCTCGCACTGGCTGCAGGCCGCCGACGGTGCGGTGGCAGTGGGTGGCCCGGGGCCGGGCCCTGGCCTCAGCCTCACAGAGAGGTGGCATCAGGGTACGCACCTGCTGGGCCCGCAGCTGCTGAAGGATGGCGGCCATGTGGTCCACCTCCAGGCAAATGTGGTGGATGCCGCCGCCAGGGTTCTTGACTAATGAAAGCCAGAGTGCGAAACACCTTTCTCTGCACCCTGTCTACCAGTGATGATGCTTTCAATGAACTATGCACGTCACTTAAGTCCCTTTGTTCCATTATACCCTATTATCTTGCCATTCATCCATTTAGAATATAGGTCCTGCACTTGATTGACTTTCCAATATGCATAAACTAACAGTTATTGAAATCCATTTGTCAGATTTTGGCCCATTTCCCTAACTGCTCAGGATCCCCTAATAATCTGTAACTACCTTCACTATCAAGAACACCTCTGAATTTTGTGTCATCTGCAAACTTACTGATCAAGACTTGTGAATAATAAATCTCCCAACATGGACACCTGTGGCACACCACTAGTGACTAGTCTCCATTCCAAGAAACAGCATTCAAGCATCACCCTCTGCTTCCTACCTCTGATCCGGTTTTGAAACCACCTGGCTCTCTCCATGGGACCTAACCTTCCAGACCACCTGACAATATGGGATCTTGTCAAAGGCCTTACTGAAGTACGAACAGACAATATCTGCAGTACTACCCTCATTATCCTTTTTGGTTACTTTTAGAAGAAAACTGTAAAAGGTTTCTCAAGCACAACTTTCCACAGACAAAACCACGTTGACTCCTTCTGATCAGACTCTCTAACCAAATACTAGTAAATCCCATCCTTAAAAATTCCCTCCAGTAACTTCCACTCTATTGATATCCGGCTGGCCTTGTGATCCTTCTAAAACAATGAAATATTCGCCACCTTCCAGTCTCCAGGAACTTCACCAGTTGCTAATGTTGGAGAAAATATCTCCACAAGACCATGACAAGTTGGTCATTGAATGCAAGTAATGTTGGGTCGAGACAACAATCGGTAACTGGTCTCTTACAGTTAAATAGGTATGCTCCAGTATTCAATTGGATTATGCCCTGATATGCAGCTCAATCTTTATCCTGTTGATAGCTTCATCTTAACAAATCTAATGAGCTCTGATTTATAAACTATAAACCATAAGTATTCAAGCATTAAACCTACTGAATTCTGTTACGCTTGCATTCTTGAAGGCAAGGGTGTGCCATCTTACCCCTAGTGCCTTATACGGTGTGTCAGAAGGAAAAGTTTACTTCAGTAATGGAAAAACTGAAAGAGATCTGGAAACTCCTGTGGAATTATCAATCAGCATATCAAATCAATGTAGAGTACCAATTAATTAACAGAGCAATGAATTTCAGAATAAAGATTAGAGAAATTCTATATCTGTGGTAATCCTTATTTGAAGCAATTCCTTTCATTCTCTCAGTAAACATGCATCAAGTAAAGGGTTGCGAAGGTCTTTCCTCTAAACTGAGCAAGCAGTTTATCAATTGTGGTAAAATGCATCAGTCTACCTCTGTTTCCCTGTTCTAGGAAGTACAGCATACAACTACTGTGATAATAACTCAACAATCTGTTCTTGAAATCATGATGAGAGATGAGCGTCAACCAAGAACCCCAGAGATAGCTCTCATTCTCTTCCCTACAGAAATTACACTTAAGAACTTGTTCATTGGCTGTCAAATGTTTTTGGACACTCTAAAACGGATGCAAAAGATGCTAATTAAATAAAAATGTTTTCTTTAAAATTGAATGACTTGAGGGTTATTCTCTTTGTTAAGGTATATTGATGCTTTAATATCAAGACCTTCAGGTACTTACTAATGACAGCTTTGCATCTCTATCTCAGAGAGCATACAAGGTCCTTGGATTAATATCTCATACAAAGTATGGTACACCTGTCAACAGAGAACTGTCTTAGTATTTTCAGTCTGGATATTTGTGCATGAATTCCTGGAATGTGGCCTGAATCCAGATGCTTGGAGAAAGAGGGTTTTTGAAGATTGGGCTACCGAGACCAACACTAATCTTCTGGTCTATAAGTCAAAAGTCCTTGCTAAATGGAGCAGAGTCATGGACAACATACAGCAGGCACATAAAATCCCACGAAACTTACTATCAAAGATGCCTCTGAAAAATTCTGAGTGTTAGTTGGAAGAACAGGTGTATTAACACCACTATCCTGGAGGAAGCTAGCATTAACTCCATAGCCACAATCATGACTCAACACCAATTGTGATGGGTCGGCCACATCACTCGTATGCCTGACTCCCACCTCCCTAAACAACTGTTGTTCAGCCAACTCCTGGAGGGCAGAAAAAGCAGTTCAAAGACAATATCAACACCTACCTGAGTAAGTGCCTCATCAACCTGACTGGATGGGAGAAATTAGCACAGGACAGGAAAAGCTGGAGAAGGACTATCTGTGAGAGGGCATCCCAGCTTGAAGAATAACTCCACTGTGCCACTGAGACTAAGTGGCTTCAACAAAAGGAGAGACTGAAAAAGGCCCAACCAGCAACATCCACCACCACTTCTAGACCCACAAATGAGCAGATCAACCACAAAGAGAAGAATCATACTCAACTACGAGTGATCGCTGCTGCTGCTGATGCTATAGTCAGAGTGTGGTAATGAACGTACCTTCCTATCATATCTGGGCTGAGTCTCCATCAGGTACGCACCTTTCATTCTTCTGTGTACCACTCTGTAGGACAACTACACCCACAATCAAACCAAGGTTGTCACTAGCTTCCAAGACCCAGGTCTCAATCTTAAACCTCCCAAATCTCCAATGGACTTACCAGGTGATCTCCTTAGAATCCCCATGATCAACCTCTATGCCTAACCCTTCAGCACTTCCTACATCACTTCCTGATTATTAGTCCAATCCGATTCCCACTCCTCAGTCTTTACCCAATCCCAATCTCTCCACCCAAGCCAGAACACATGCATGATTCCTTTGATCATCTCTGTCCCAACCCGATCACAGCAGAGATGTGTCATGAATCCTGTGGGCCCGTGCACCTGTATTTGTTCATTGCTGTGTCATCTAGAGTTGTTAAGCCCTCGTGCCTTTTGTTTAATCTTGTCAAGTTTATTTTAACTGGGTCAGGTTTTCGGTGTACTGTGATTATTTAAAGAGGACTCCTAATTACAGCTTATCATGGGGTCCTTGTGTGTTTGGAGAATGATTCATCTTACAGTGTCGCTCAGTTGAGCCGCCAATGCTCAGCTGGAATTCCTATGAATAAGCTTGTTTCTATCTCAACTTGGGTGTCTGTCGTTCATCCACACCTGGGTTCAGTCATCTGTAAGCGGTGATAAGATGCCTGAAAGAAGAGATTCTGCAGATGCTGGAAATCTTGAGCAAAGTGGATCAACACCCTTATGAATGGCCTTAGCCAAAATGTGAACTGCTTACTTCCATCCACAGGTGCTGCCTGACCTGCTGAGCTCCCCCAGCATGTTGAATGCCAGACGCCTAAGCCCTCTTCAACTCGGTCTGCCAATCACCAATCTCCGTGCTGCTCCTGATTCCTGTTCACCTCCTCCGTGTGGCTTCCATCCACATGTTCATAAGGAGCAAGGATACGTGAACTACACACAGTCTGCACCAGAGCTCTGGATCAAATCCAGCCATTGGATCTGTGAGGTAACAGCACTACCTGCTGCAGGTGCCATCCTGAAATGCAGTACTCAGAAGGGATACGTAACTCCAAATGGAAAACTATCAGGGAGCTCAATGTTCCCAACTCTTAGCATCTTGGATGCCTCAGAGTCTCCAGACAGAGTGTTTATACTGCCTTTGAACCAGGTACTTTACCTTTCTGTGACAGACTATATCAGTCCAGTCCACAGCATTATTTTCTCCAAAGTGTTCTTAAAAGATGAGATACATGAGCAAAAAGAAAATTGAATTCTCACATTACTCTTCATTGGCTCTGGAGATGTACCTTTAAATTCTGTGACACTCTGATGAAGGTTGGTATTTTATCATGAACATTTTTTCATTATGTGCGTGTCATGTGACATGGGCGATCATGGTCTTTCCAAGGTTTTTCTACAGAATTGGTTTGGCATTGCCTTCTTCTCGGCAGTGTCTTTACAAGATGGGTGACTCCAGCCATTATCAATACTCTTCAGAGATTGTCTGTCTGGCGTCAATGGTTGCATAACCAGGACTTGTGAAATGCACCAGCTGCTCATACAACCATCCACCACCTGCTCCCATGGCTCTGATCGGGGAGCTAAGCAGGTGCTATATCTTGCCCAAGGGTGACCTGCAGGCTACCATGGGGAGGTGCACCTTACACCTCCTTTGGTAGAGACCTCCACCCAACTATGTTACCATGGCAACAGTTTGGTTTTCTGAGCAGAACAGTGAAATGCTGAAGAACTTTGATTCCATTTCATGGATGTTAGCAAGATACAAAGCAAACCTGTTGTTATGTGCCAGCAACAATAGACCACAGACTCAGTTTTTAATGTTAAACAACTATACTCAAAATACAGACAATTAAACAAGTTACTCCCCTAAACAAAAATTAACAGTGCTATGCATTTTAGCTCACAAAATGCAGAGGTCTAGGAACAGTTCTTCACAAGTGTTACTCAAACAGAGTCCTAGGGTAGCAATCCAGAAGGTTCCAGAAATCCACAGGAACAGGTACAAGTGTCTGTGAGGGAGAGCTCATAAATCCACCTTTTTATTTGGCGTGTGCCTGCGTGCATCCGTGCGTGTGTCCGTGATGATGTCTTTTTCATGGCTTTTTTTTACAAGGCGCGGAGCAGGAGAGAGACTGTGTGACCGCCACTCCTCACACAGACATTTTCACAGTATTTTTCCCTTTATTTTACAAGGTCGAGTTGTGATCTCGACACTCAACCCGGCACGGATGGAAAGTGTGCTCGGGAGCGGACCTGACTGGTTTCGAACCTGGGAACCTCCACTCCCGGGTCCGGCGCCGATGTCGTTGTGCCACCAGCCGGCGCCATAAATCCACCTTAAGATGACACAAGGTGACAGTCTCAGAAGATTCCAGAAGTTGTGTAGTCGTCACTGAAATACTAGAGTCCATGCAGGGGTAACAAAGTGATGCCTAAGTTTCAAAATCCCCGTAGGGATATCACAAGGTGAAAGTCACGGAATATTCCTTAACACAAGTGTTCGCCACCTAACACACTCGAATCCATGTACAAATTAACAAAAAGTTGTCGCCACAGGATGCTCCAAAAATCCAAGTATGGATCCTACAAAGTGACAGTCACATATCCAATATGCACTGTGTGCCTCTAATTATCATAATCTTCTGGACATGGAGAAGTATTAGACTCACCCACTGCTGTAGCAAGCTCTTCAACTAACTCCGCCCAGCTCGCTCTCCCGCTGGTAGTCCTTTAACGGCTTAATGTTCCAGCATCCTCTCCGCATTTTGTTAATGACGTCATCCACCTGCCTCGTCCAGGTGCCTAAAATGACGCTTATGAGGTGAAAAGAAACATTGACATGTAACACTGTTAACTAGCAAATGAAATTTTATCATCCTGCCATTGTCAAAAGCATTAATGTTTTCCACACTGCTTCCTTAGATCATTAGTTTTGCTTCTCATCGAGATTTATGTCATGCTTTTCATTGTAATCAGAAGCTGTAGCCAGAAAGCTGTTTCAGGAAGACTGAGCAACATGTAATGATCATTACTGGTGTGGCAGAAAAGAAGGTGCATATTGTTTGAAGCTGGGCAAAGATTACTTCCAAGAACCATGGGGGAATTGAAGGTTCAGATGTTACTTTTCATAACAGTGTTCATGGAGAAACTATCCCAAGATACCTAGGCATCATCAGTCCATACCTAATTTATCATAGAGTGGAGATAAAGGTCTCAACTGTCTATCTAATGCATTTAATTTTAACTGCATGGCTAGAGTCTCATGGGTAATTTCTGCAGTAAATTCCCACAGACTCAAGACATCCATCTTGGGGCTCAGGTGCAGGTAACATTGATGCCTCTTCACCCTCTGCAGATGAGCACCAATTGTTTTGAAGAAACTACTTTAGCCTTCCCCCATCTCAGTCAGCCTCGTGAAGGCTCATTGAAGATTAATGTTACAGCCTCATGTTGACTTAACAGTTGAATCCTATCGTTTCTCACTGTTGCTTCTTGTAACCCATTTTATAACGTACTTCAGTAGTTCATGGTTTTGCTTTATTTGCTATATACTGAAATTTCTTTAGCTGTGAAATATGAATAGAAACATGTTTTCACATCAAAAATGTATGCACATCTCATATTCATAGCCCATGGTTGCCGACAGCACTCAGAAGTATACAGTTAAGGAGCGATTTATCAGGCAGTTTCAGTGAAAGACATTCCACTGCAGGGAATGTTGCATGTCTTCATTGCACTTTTGATAAAAGTACTAAATCCTGAACTTCCAGGAGTTTCAACAGAACAGGCAGGGCTTTAAGGAAATTCTTAGCTAAATGACTTTAAACTGTACGTGGTGCTGAGCCAAGTGAAGAGGGAATTGAAAATGGAAAGTGTTACATATTGGCTGACGAAAAACATCACAGATTTATATAGTGCTTACAATCTACTTCCTTCATTCAGGATTTTAGACATTAGTTCAAAAATTAGTTACAAGCTTTTGAAGAGTAATACAATCTGGAATATCACTGAGACCCAAGCAGGAATATTAACATATTGAAGGTGTTATTAAAATGTTATAATGGACAGTGAAGATATGCCAAGACTTCCAGCTATGATAAATTTCTATCTTATACAGTGAATTACAAACACAGAATTTATACTGCCATATACCCTTCCATAATTAAATTAACCAGATGGAATTCAGCAACACTTGCTAGCCTGATCTTGAGCTTATGAGAAAAGGTGCAGTGAAACACAGGAAATTCTGTATCTGCTGACAAATACAGAAACACACAATATGATGGCAGAACATAGGACTGATGAAAGGTCTCAACCCGAGACATCAGCTCCATAGATGCTTCCTGACCTGCTGAGTTCCTCCAGTTGAGTGTTGCTTAAGGATACTTAATTTGCTTTGGCCTGGAGCAATTTATGTTCTTGCTGATGAACGTTTAAAGAGAGGTATCTTTGATAATCTACCCATTATCTCAAACTCTGAGATGTGAAGAGATAAGAGTAGGCTGTTACTAGTTCACTGAGGGTCTAGAGAATGCCAAGATGGACTTTGCATTGGTTAATATATGTAAAATGACACTGTGAAACAAGTGTGAGTGCGCAAATACAGTGGTGGTAAATTGGATAATGAGCATGTGAATATGCAAGAGAATTCTGCAGTGAACAGAGGGCCTCAGACATGCAGATTTTATTGTGATTTATTTAGCACAGTGGAAAGGGACTGTAAGACTGGACTAATAAAACAATCAAGGGCCTGATGTTCTGTAATGCAACTGATTTTGAACCATAATTGTATTCAACTCATGGGTATCTTTGGGTTTCAGAAGAATATAGATTTTAGATGGAGGACATTGAAGTCTAAGGTGAGATCATAGATTAGCACAAGAATATTGGAAATAACATGTTTAGTCCTTTCTTGCCCTGATGCTTACTCTGTCATTGAAATAAGATCATGGCTGATCTTCAACCTCAGTACCACTTTCCTTCATTAAGCTCAGATCCCTTGGTTCCATTAACATCTAAAACTCTTTTGACCTCTGTCTCTGAATATGATTAATGACTGAGCCTTCACAACCCATTTGGGAGGAAAATTACCAAGATTCACAACTCTATAGATGAAAATATTCTTCCTCCTCTCACTCTTGAGTGACTGACTCTATTTTGACACTTTGGTAACTCCCATCCTGCATCTCCCTTGCCAACTCGGTATGCATCAATGAGTTCACATCTCATTCTTCTGAAATCACTCTCGACTCAGTCTGCTTACCTTCTCATCTCACGATAACATGGCTTGGATGATTGTAGATCATATAGCACAGTACAGCACAGGAACAGGCCCTGTGGCCCACAGTGCTGTGCTGAACTAATTAAATCAGTAATTAAATACCTAACCAAGCTAATCCCTTCTGACATCCGTATCCCTCAATTCTCTACACTTACCGTAGAATGTGCTGGAATTGGAGAGGGTCCAGAGGAAGTTTATGAGAATATTCCTGGGAATTAAAAGATTAATGTATGAGAAACCTTCAAAGGTTTTGGGCCTGTACTCACTGGACTTTAGAAAAATGAGAGAGATCTCACTGAAGCCTATCACATATGGAAATACTGAGACAGAGTGTACATGGAGAGGATATTTCCAGTAGTGAGAGAGTCTAAGACCAGAGTGCATGACCTCAGAATAGAAGAACATCACTTCAGAATAGAGATGAGGAGGAATTTCTTTAGCCAGAGGATGGTAAACCCTTGGAATTTATTGCCACTGATGGCTATGGTGGCAAAGATATTGGGTACTGTAGATTTAGATCAGAGGTTGATAGGTTCTTGATTTATAAGGAGATCTAAGGTTACAGGAGAATGCAGCAGAATGGAGTTGAGAGGGAAAAAAAATCAGCCATGATCGGATAGCAGAGCAGACTCGATTTGCTGAATGGCCTAATTCAGCTACTATGTCTTATGGTCTTAGGGACATCATGTTCTTCACTTGAAATGTGTTTTAACTTACTGTGATCTGGGAAAATTTCCCCATGTTGGTCTTTGGCGTATAGATGATGATGCTTGGGAGCCAGTCACAAGGACCATGGATGGATTATTGATTGATTGATTGGTTGATTGATTGATAGATACAGCATGATAACAGGCCCTTCCAGCCCAATGATCCGGTGCTGCCCAATTGTACCCATGCGAACAATTAACTTACTAACCCACATGTCTTTGGAATGTGGGAGGAAATGAGAGCACCAGGAGGACACTCACACAGTCATAGGCCAACCGTACAAACTCTTTACAAAAAGCAGCAGAACTGAACCTGGGTAGCTGCTGCCGTAACAGTGTTACACTAACCACTACACTATGGTGCCATGTCTGTGTTTGGGCAATGTAGAAAGAGGAGTGCTCTTGGGAGTTTAAAAACTAAAGTGGCTGGATGTGAGATTACAAATTAAACTACGGACAGTATTTACCATCAACTATGGACAGCCAGCTTGGAAAGTGATGCCCCAGCTTTTGAGATTTCCTGGTTTTTTTTGTGTTCTGCTGTCAATTCTGCCCTGGGCCATGTACCTTGGCAATTAGACATAAAGCAACACAGAGGTGCTTCCAGCTGGCGTGAGCGTGAGTCCACCGAGAAACAATCTTGACAATTGCTGCTTTCTGTTCAGTTCACACAATGACTGTGATTGCTCGAGAGCCAGATAAAAGTGCACATGGTTGTCTGTTTTTGAAAAATGGGGCGTCTCAGTGAAACCACCGGGAAAAGCATATACTGAATGGATTAGAAACATAGAAACATAGAAAATAGGTGCAGGAGTAGGCCATTCGGCCCTTCGAGCCTGCACCGCCATTTATTATGATCATGGCTGATCATCCAACTCAGAACCCAGCTTTCCCTCCATACCCCCTGACCCCTGTAGCCACAAGGGCCATATCTAACTTCCTTTTAAACATAGCTAATGAACTGGCCTCAACAGTTTGCTGTGGCAGAGAATTCCACAGATTCACCACTCTCTGTGTGAAGAAGTTTTTCCTAACCTCGGTCCTAAAAGGCTTCCCCTCTATCCTCAAACTGTGACCCCTCGTTCTAGACCTCCCCAACATCGGGAACAATCTTCCCGCATCTAGCCTGTCCAATCCCTTTAGGATCTTATACGTTTCAATCAGATCCCCCCTCAATCTTCTAAATTCCAACGAGTACAAGCCCAGTTCATCCAGTCTTTCTTCATATGAAAGACCTGCCATCCCAGGAATCAATCTGGTGAACCTTCTTTGTACTCCCTCTATGGCAAAGATGTCTTTCCTCAGATTAGGGGACCAAAACTGCACACAATACTCCAGGTGTGGTCTCACCAAGGCCTTGTACAACTGCAGTAGTACCTCCCTGCTCCTGTACTCGAATCCTCTCGCTATAAATGCCAGCATACCGTTCGCCTTTTTCACCGCCTGCTGTACCTGCATGCCCACTTTCAATGACTGGTGTATAATGACACCCAGGTCTCGTTGCACCTCCCCTTTTCCTAATCGGCCACCATTCAGATAATAATCTGTTTTCCTATTTTTGCCACCAAAGTGGATAACTTCACATTTATCCACATTAAATTGCATCTGCCATGAGTTTGCCCACTCACCCAACCTATCCAAGTCACCCTGCATCCTCTTAGCATCCTCCTCACTGCTAACACTGCCACCCAGCTTCGTGTCATCCGCAAACTTGGAGATGCTGCATTTAATTCCCTCATCCAAGTCATTAATATATATTGTAAACAACTGGGGTCCCAGCACTGAGCCTTGCGGTACCCCACTAGTCACCGCCTGCCATTCTGAAAAGGTCCCGTTTATTCCCACTCTTTGCTTCCTGTCTGCTAACCAATTCTCCACCCACACCAATACCTTACCCCCAATACCGTGTGCTTTAAGTTTGCACACTAATCTCCTATGTGGGACCTTGTCAAAAGCCTTTTGAAAATCCAAATATACCACATCCACTGGTTCTCCCCTATCCACTCTACTAGTTACATCCTCAAAAAATTCTATGAGATTCGTCAGACATGATTTTCCTTTCACAAATCCATGCTGACTTTGATTAATAGGGATTAATAGGGATTGTTTGGAGTCTGACAGGACTTGAGGTGACACAGAGCACAGCTGAATTTATATCATTGTGAGAAACAGGAGTGAATCAAACATCTGCTTCAAAGGGTTCCACCATTCCATTGCATCAGACCTCAAGTAGGTGTTCTGTGTAATTGTGATATATTTATGCAACAATAAAGTTGTTAATAATAGAAAAAATGGATAAGGTCTACATTAATGCCAATGCAGCCTGGGTCTTTGGGGATGTTCTAATACACGGATTTGGGGTTAAACTGATTCTCCAGAAATTAGCTCGAGTGCACCAACTTCTTCACTTCAATGGCTCCCGCAGCTAAACCTATTGAAAGATGGACTGGCATTTCTGAAAGTTGTGTCATCTGGCCCCTAGTTAAAATAATCATTTCTAAAACAATTTCTTAAATGATTCTATTCGTTATCCTTTTTTTTTAATATGTGAGGCATTATTGGTTTTAAAAGAAGCATAAAAATGCATAGTTGTCAGTGAATGCTGGGACATTTACAAATTAAAAGACTAAATGGCAGATACGAGGAAATCTGCAGATGCTGGAAATTCAAGCAACACACACAAATTGTTGGTGGAACTCAACAGGCCAGACAGCATCCATAGGAAGAGGTACAGTCGACGCTTCGGGCCGAGACCCTTCGTCAGGACTAACTGAAAGAAGAGATAGTAAGAGATTTGAAAGTGGGAGGGGGAGGGGGAGATCCGAAATGATAGGAGAAGACAGGAGGGGGAGAAATGAAGCTAAAAGCTGGGAAGTTGATTGGCAAAAGGGATACAGAGCTGGAGAAGGGGGAGGATCATGGTATGGAAGGTGTGGGGAGAAAGAAAGGGGGTGGGGAGCCCCAGAAGAAGATGGAGAGCAGGCAAGTAGTTATTGTGAGAGGGACAGAGAGAAAAAGAGAGAGAGAGAGAGAAAAAAGGAAAAAATAATAAACATAACCCTTATTTTTTCCTTTTTTTTCTCACTGTCTTTTTTCTCTCTTTGTCCCTCTCACAATAACTCCTTGCCTGCTCTCCATCTTCCTCTGGAGCTCCCCTCTCCCTTTCTTTCTCCCTACACCTCCCGTCCCATGACCCTCTCCCTTCCCCAGCCTTGTATCCCTTTTGCCAATCAACTTTCCAGCTCTTAGCTTTATCCCTCCCCCTCCTGTCTTCTCCTATCATTTTGGATCTCCCCCTCACCGTCCCACTTTCAAATCCCTTGCTATCTCTTCTTTCAGTTAGTCCTGATGAAGGGTCTCGGCCCGAAACGTCGACTGTGCTTCTTCCTATGGATGCTGGCTGGCCTGCTGCGTTCCACTAAATGGCAGATTTATCTTTTCAGGCAACTCAAATGTCTGTGTATTCTTATTTTTTGTGTTACACATCAAGAACTCATCTGTCTCGCATTCCCTCTGCACACCACTAAGCAAGCTAAAAATACTCCAACTATTGCTGAAGTCCAATCTTTTATTCAATGTAAGCTGAGGTCTCTTCTCAAGACATATTTTTCTGCAACAGTAACAGTGCGTCATGATTTCACTCATTCAAAAATGCGAAAGTAGAGAGAAACTGAAAGATAAAAATAAATTCCTGGAAATTTAGAAGTTCCTTGAAACTAGGTAACGTATTGCACAGTTTTGAACTGAATTCGAGATTGTTTTAGTTAAAAGATCTCTTACTAAAATGGAAAAATAAATTATTATATTCACTATGGAATGGAATTCAAATGCATCCAGTAGTTTCAATATTTGCACAAGTTAGTTGGAAGGGAAAGTATTGAGATGTTTTGATGTTATCATCAGATTTGCATTTAGAAATATCATAGAAAGGTAATAGATATTAGGCTCTCAATTGCATATTGTGAGTCAAAGGCTGTACTTCCGGAGAATGGGGACATCTACACAAGAGGGAAAAAATAAACAGCTGCTGCATCTGAACTTGTGACCCATCACGAGATTCAATGTGTTTTCACACGCTGCTTTCAATCATTCAGCTCAGAGCAGGCAGTGAGCTCTCAATCAATCCATTACAATATGAAGTGTGATAAGTTAATAATATTCGGGTACATTGAAACTATCATTAAATTGCTGTCTTAGAGGCGGGACTGTGTGGCTGCCTTGATGCGTGTGGTTTGATATATTGACAGTAATGAGTGGTTTGCTGAAGCATTTATCTGAGGGATGCAGTAACTTTTAAAAGCTTTCATCCCATGTTGAACTGCGCTCACATGTATAGTACTTGCCATGTTACAGCCAATATAAGCAGAAGGCTTCAGAGTAGTTTAGAACCACAATTCCTTTCCCTAGAGTGAAAAACAACCATTTTCAGTGACAGGCAATTTTTCCTCAGACCTTTGTGGCTGCCTTTCCTGCACTTCCTATTTTCATTGTTCCTCTCCTGATACAGCATCTGTCCCTCTCCCTCTTTCAATGTCTTCAAAGTTCAAAATTAAGTTTATTATCAAAGTACAGTACATACATGTCACTATATACTACCCTGAGATTCTTCTTCTTCTGGGCACTCTTAGAAAATGGAAAGGAACAGAACTAAACCAGTGAAAAGCTACGCACAACAGAGACAGGCAAGCCAAGTGCAAATGACAACGGACCGCAAAAACACAAAAAGAAAAATAATAATAATAATAATAATAAATAAACAAAAATAAATAAATAAGAAATAAATATCGAGAACATGAGTGGAGAGTCCTTAAATGTGAGTCTATAGGTTGTGGAATCAGTTTAGTGTTGGAGTGAGTAAAACGATCTCCTCTGGTTCAAGAGCCTGATGGTTGAAGGGTAATAACCTGAATTTGGTGATGTGGAACCTGAGGCTCCTGTACCTCCTTCCGATGACAACAGAATGTGTGCAAGGAGTATTTCTGCATTCACTGATTTTCAAGGCCTTTATCTCCAGCTGGTTCTCATCTATCTCACTCTATTGCTGATCTCGTGTCCAAATGAATGGTCTCGACCCAAAGCATTGACTGTTCACTTCCCACTGCTACATGCTGTCTGACCTGCTCACTACCTCCAGCAGTTTCTATTTTGCTCCAGATTCTAGCATATGTGGTCTTTTTTTAATCTCCATCTTGATCTTGTGACTCTCTCACCCACCGTCTCATGCTTTCTGCCTTATCTTGCTTTTTTGTATAGCTCTGATATTTTTGTCTTGTTCTCTCCTGTTTCACTCCTGAATCAATTTCACTCTGCCTCTTTTGCTATGTAATTTATGATTCTCTTTCTGCCTTTATCCATTTCTTTTATTCAGTATTTCTCTTTATCTCATGCACTAAGATGAGTAAATCCAGGAGAATTCTCCTTGCCTTCAGGAATCATTGGTCCAGCCACAATGAAGTAAACAATAGTGTCTGGTAGCTGGGCAAGTATAATTGCTGTTATGTCCCTGCGCCTTTAATGGCTGGTTGAGTAGTCCCTAGTTATATATCTAGGTACTGGTAGTGGTGAGAATTTCAACCAGAGTTTACAACACCATTTTTGAAACAGCATAATATGAAATGAGGGGCGATTGCTATGTTATTGAATTGCACAATAGAGCTTTGGAAAATGCTGTTAGGACTTATCCAAAGATGCTTTAATGCTGGAAAAAAATGGTGCAAACAAATTTTCAGGAACTTGTTTTCTGATACAACAGGAGATGCAGAAATGTCCTATCGTAATTTTTGTCAGAAGTTTTTACAATTAAGTTAATGCTTCACAGTTATACATTATAAAATGAACCTAGAAATGGGACTCACTTTTGCATACTTTAGAAACAGATAATTACACCTCACAGGAAAACTCCACCATACTTGAAGAGGCTCATTTATGTCAAGACTGTGCTGATGAGCAATAGTTGCTTATTCAGTCAGCATGCTAAATTAAACCGGTTCAAGAAGGAATGAAGAGAATAAAATAGATTTGGCATGAATGGATAATGGAGCTTTCTGCGCGCTTGCCAATGATCTGACAAACCAATGAGTTCATCACGCTTACCCTTCAATTGCTTTGAAATGTCAACAACAGACACTCTGATGAAGTTTTTCTCTGTCGCCAAAAAGTGAAATCGACGTAGAGATCTACGACAGTGGAAGTGATGGATAAGAATGGTATTTTATTTTCATTATTTCAATCATTTCCTCATGAATTATAAAGGACCACTGAGTGAATATGATATTTTGGTATTGATACCCTGCTGGGGAGGAATTTACAATGATAATGATTATTTTGTTCCAGCTCCCCCTATATTCTGCCTCTCTGTGTACTAATTAGCTAACAGGCTTCAAGTGACTGCACTTCTCAAGTAGTTCACTGACTGTAAAGTTCTTTGGGGTATCATGAATGGCACTACACAAACGCAACTCTTTCCCTTCACTAATTGCATTTGTAACATACATTCAGTGGCCACTTTAATAAAAACAGACGTGGAACCTTTTGCCGCTGTATTCATCCTCTTCAAGGTTCAACGTGCATTGTGCATTCAGAAATGCTTTTCTGCACACCACTGTTGCAATGCGTAGTTATTTGAGTTACTGTCTCTTTTCTGTCAGCTTGAACGGGTTTGACAATTCTCCTCTGACCTCTCGTTAATGTGGTGTTATTGCCCACAGAACTGCCACTCACTAAATGTTATTTTAAAATTTTTTTGCACCATCCTCTGTAAGCTCTAGTGACTTGTGCATGAAATTCCCTCAAGATCAGCAGCTTCTGAGATACTCAAACCACCCTATCTGATAGCAACAATTATTTTCACAATCAAATTCACTTGGATCACACTCTTCACTATTCTGATGTTTGGACTGAGCAACAAGTGAACCCCTTGACCATACCTGCATTTTTTTATACATCAGGTTGCTGCCATATGATTGGCTGATTAGATATTTACATTAATGAGCAGATGCACAGGTGTACCTTCTAAAGTGCCCACTGAGTGTATTTGTGAAAGGCATCCTGTTGTCGATCATGATTTTTAATCCAAAATGCCTCTCACCTTTAGGACTGCAAGTTCTCCAAATCTACCTGACAGGTTGCTGTCAGTTTTTGGATCGAAGCGCCAGGCAGAACCGAATGGTGTGCTGATAGTATAGAATACAAATAACACCGGTGTTAGATATCACTGTGCTTGAAGAGAAATGGATATAATTTAACAAAGCTCTCTTGCTTGGCACAAAATCCAAAAACTCATTTTTGGACAAAGGATTGAAAATTGTCCAATGGCTCAGATTTATTGCTGTTCCTGTCATACTGGACACTCACCAATATGCTTACCGACAGAACTGCTCTGCAACAGATGCCATAGCATCTGTCATACACCTGACCCAGCACACCTCGAAAACATTTACGTCAGAATGCTGTATCTGAATTTCAGTTTGGCATTCAACACTATTGTCCCACAAACCTTGGTGAACAAAGTTGGTCCAACCACTGCTCAACTGGATGTTGGATATCGTAGACAACAGACCTCAGAAGGTCAAAGGGCACAATTACTGTTCCCTCCCCGCATCCTCAACACAGGTGCCCACCACCCCTAGGGCTGGTGTACTGAGCCCATTGCTGTACACTCTGCTCACACATGACTACATGACCAAACACCCGAGTAATCTCATTGATAAGTTCGGCGATGATCCAACTGTGATGGGGCTCATGGGCAACAATCACCTACAGAAAGGAGTTGGAAGAGCTCGAGGCCTGGTGCCAGGCAAATATCTCTCTCCCTAACTGCCAACAGGACAAAGGAGATGGCTTTCGATTTCAGGGGGACTCACATCACTCACACCACTCATTATTTTGGTGGCAGAGCAGTGAAAACGGTGAGCAATTTCAAACTCCAGGGAGTGCACACGCCGCATAACTTCTCATGGTCCCAGAACACATTCTACACAATTAGTAAAGCTCACCAATGCCTCGACTTTCTGAGGGGGCTGAAGAGAGCTGGACTTCGCACATCTATGCTCACATTATTCTATAGGTGTGCAGTAGAGGGCAGCCTAACATGCATCATCCCTGCATGGTACAAAGACTGCACTGCAGTGAACAGGAAGGCTCTACAACGGACGGTCAAAACTGCCCAATGCATCACTGGCACCATCCAACCTGCCATCAAGGACATATATACAGAAAGGTGCAGGAAAAGGGCCAGTAACATCATAAGGGTTCCCACCCACCCAGCTCATAGGCTGCTTGTCCCACTCCCAGCGGGGAGGAGGCGACAAAGCATCCACGCCAGGACTGACAGACTCAAAAACCATTACTTTCCCCAAGCAGTAAGGGTGACCAACACCTCCACCCATTAACCCATCCCTCCACAACCCCCACCACCAGTACTTTATCATTTCCTGTCAGTCACCTCATGTACAGACACTTCTGTGCTTAGTGTTACTTTATGGTCATACAATCTATTTAGGTGTGTAAGCTATGTATTTATAGCTATTGTGTTTTTTATTATTGTATTCTTTATCTTCCTTTTTTGCGTTGCATCAGACCCAGAGTAACAGTTATTTTGTTCTCTTTACTGGAAATTATGCTAAACAATTTTGAAACTTGAATATTGAAATAACATGAACACAAGTGTTCCTGCAGATGGTGGAAATCTTGAGTGATACACAGTCAAGCCAGAGGAGTTCAGCAGGTTAGGGAACATCTATGGAGGGGAATAACATATCTTGGCCGGAAATCTCACCTGCTTGTTTTTCACCATAGATGCTGCCTGACCTGCTGAGTTCCTCCAGCATTTTTCTGTGTTGAGCAGAGCAACCGTTTCTGGTTTTTGAAAACTTGAAGATTTTGCTCTAGCTCCATCTCCAAGTTTGCAGATGATACCACTGTAGTGGGCTGTACCTCAAATAATGATGAGCTAGAATACAGGATAGAGATAGTGAGCTTAGTGACAGGGTGTTATGGCAAGAACCTTTCCCTCAACGTCAACAAAACCAGACAGCAGGTCATTGTCTTCAGTAAAAGAGGATGGTGCCCATGGTCCTGCCCGTGAAGCTCTTAATAGCCTGTTCTCACTCTACCACACTGACGTCACAGCCAAAAAAGCTCACCAATGCCTCTGCTTCCTCAGGAGGCTAAAAAAAACATTGGCATGACCCCATCGACTCCTACCAATTTTTATTGATGTACCATAGAAAGCATTCTATCTGGATGCATAATAGCTTCATATGGCAAGCGCTCTGCAAACGACATCAAGAAACTGCAGGGAGTTTTGGACACAGCTCAGCACATCACATAAAGCAGCCTCTCTTCTGTCTTTACTTCCCACTGACTTAGTAAACTAGCTAGCATAATCAAAGACCCCACCCCACCCACCCTGGACATTCTCTTCTTCCCTCTCCCATCGGCCAGAAGGTACAAAAGCCTGGAAGCGTGTACCACCAGACCGAAAGACAGCTTGTATCCCACTGTTATCAGACCCTTGACTGGACCTCTTGTATGATAAGATGGACTCTTAGCCTCACAATCTGCGTTGTTATGATCCTGCACTTTATCTTTTACCTGTTCTGCACCTTTTCGGTAGCTTCTACACTTTACTCTGCATTCTGTTATTGTTTTGCCTCATTCTACCTCATTGCCTGTGTAGCAACTTGATCATTATGAACAGTGAGCAAGACAACCTTTTTACTGTATCTTGCTACACGTGACAGAAATAAACTAATAAAAATTTTTTAATTGTTATTGGTACAATTGTTATCACTGGATACCCATGAGGGTTCCATTTTATCAATCTGATGCCTTTCGGAAGAGTTTACCTAAGTAGAAAATTGATAGACACCATCCTACCTTGTCGAGATTGTATTTGACTTTCAAATCTCCTCAGGTTTGAATCATTAAGCAAGCAAATTCCTCCCCAGGCATTGGCTCTCAGAGTCTCATTGCACCCATAAGGATGCAGCTGGCCAGATTTTCCTGTCAGAAGACCTCTTGAACAAGTCTCTGGAAAGAAATGGACTGAGTGAGAACTCTAACTAGTTATTGGAAACCATTAGCATTTTTGCACTCAGTCCAATGTTGTATTTTGCCTGAGGATCCTAAATTCCATTTGGGTTGCACAATGAGTAAAACTGCAGCAACTTCACTGCATATTCCACACGAGCTTTGCTGAATATCTTACATATTAATCACGCAAGATTTCTCATTTTCGTAATATGACCTCTAGTGCCTCTGTTTAAATTTGATTATGACGAAAAGGGGAAACAAAACATGCACCATAAATACATTTCAAACCAGCCGCATCATTCATTATTTTTAATGGTTTTCAGTCCTGCCGCTGAGAAAATAATATAAGCTGTATAATTGATCAAAAAATAGATCAAATCTCTTTGTTCCCAATTCACCAATGGACATGAAGATCATTTCAGGGAGACGTGCTTCATCATAACATTGACAAAGCCATGTTGCTTCAGCTTTAATTTGTTTCATTGCATTGGGATGATTGAATTACCTACAAAAATGAGTAAAATCAGCTGTGTTTAGAAGACACAGAGAATCACTCAAAAGTATTATCACAGGGAACATACACAGAACAGTAAGCACTGGACAAGCCATTCAGCCCATAAGATATAGAAGCAAAATTAGGCCATTCCACCCATCGAATCTGCTCTGTCATTTCCCTCTCAGCCCCAGTCTCCTGCCTTCTCCCTGTATCTCTTCATGTCCTGACTAATCAAGAATCTATCAACCTCTGCCTTAACTATACCCAATGACTTGGCCTCCACAGCTGCCTGCGGCAATGAATTCCATAGACTCACCACTCACTGGCTGTGAAATTCCTCCTCATCTTTGTTCTAAATGGACATACCCCTATTCTGAGGTTGTGTCTAACCTTAGACTCCCTACCATGGGAATAATGTTCTGACCTTGATGTCAATTTACTGTATACTAAATATTCTCTTCCTACTGTATGTATCATCCATATCCCTCCAGTTCCTTCATACACGTGTATCAAAAAGCCTCTTAAACTCCAAGCATTTTCTCAAACAAGAGAAAATCTGCAGATGCTGGAAATCCAAGCAACATTCTTTTCTATGGAAAAGAGTAAACAGTCAATGTTTCGGGCCAAGACCCTGCAGAGTCCTGATGAAGGGTCTCAGTCTGAAATGTCAACTGTACTCTTTTCCATAGATGCTGCCTGGCCTGATGAGATCCTCCAGCATTTTGTGTGTGTGGCTTAAACTCCAAGTTGCCTGCTTCCACTACTATCCTTGGTAACTCATTCCAGGCATCTACCTATTGCACAATACAGGCACTTCAGCCCACAAAGCTGTGCCGAACATGTACTTACTTCAGAAATTACTGAGGATTGCCCACAACTCTCTACATGTACCTATCCAGGAGTCTCTTAAAAGACCCTATTGTATCTGCCTCCACCACGATTGCTGGCAGCCTATTCCACGCACTCACCACTCTCTGTGTAAAAAACTTACCCCTGACATTTCCTCTGTACCTAGTTCCAAGCACCTTAAAACTGTGCCCTCTCATGCTAGCCATTTCAGCCCTGGGAAAAAGCCTCTGACTATCCACACGATCAATAACTCTCATCATCTTATACACCTCTATCAGGTTGTCTCCCATCCTCCGCCGCTCCAAGGAGAAAAGGCTGAGTTCACTCAACCTATTCACATAATTAGGCAACATCCTTGTAAATCTCCTCTGAACCCTTTCTATAGTTTCCACATCCTTCATAGAATAAGGTGACCAGAATTGAGCACAGTACTCCATGTGAGGTCTGACCAGGGTCCTATATAGCTATAACATTACCTCTCGACACTTAAACTCAATCCCATGGTTGATGAAGGCCAATGCACCGTATGTTTTCTTAACCACAGAGTCAACCTGCTCAGCTGATATGAGTGTCCTATGGGCTCGGACCCCAAGATCCCTCTGATCCTCCACACTGCTAAGAATCTTACCATTAATACTATATTCTACCATCATAAAAGAATTAAAATAATAATAAAAATTTTGACCTTCCAAAATGAACCACCTCACTTATCTGGGTTGAACTCCATCTGCTACTTCTCAGCCCAGTTTTGCATCCAATCGATGTCCTACTGTAACCTCTGATAGCCCTCCACACTATCCACAACACCCCCAACATTTGTTTCATCAGCAAATTTACTAACTCATACCTCCACTTCCTCATCCAGCTCATTTATAACAATCACAAAGAGAAGGAGTCACAGAACAGATCCCTGAGGCACACCACTGGTCAGTGACCTCAATGCAGAATATGATCTGTCTACAACCATTCTCTGCCTTCTGTGGGCAAGCCAGTTCTGGATCCACAAAGCAATGTCCCCTTGGATCCCATGCTTCCTTACTTTCTCAATAAGCCTTGTATTGGGTACCTTATCAAATGCCTTGCTGAAATCCATATACACTACATCTACTGCTCTGCCTTCATCAATGTGTTTAGTCATATCCTCAAAAAAATACAATCAGGCTCGTAAGGCACAACCTGCCTTTGACAAAGCCATGCTGACTATTCCTAATCATATTATGCCTCTCCAAATGTTTATAAATCCTGCTTCTCAAGATCTTTTCCATCAATTTACCAACCTCTGAAGTAAGACTCACTGGTCTATAATTTCCTGGGTTATCTCTACTCCCTTTCTTGAATAAGGGAACAACATCTGCAACCCTCCAATCCTGTGGAACCTCTCCCATCCCCATTAATGATGCAAAGATCATTGCCAAAGGCTCAGCAATCTCCTCCCTCGCCTCCCACAGTAGCCTAGGGTGCATCTCGTCGGGTCCCGGTGATTTATCCAACTTGATGCTTTCCAAAAGTTCCAGCACATCCTCTTTCTTAATGTCTATATGCTCAAGCATTTTAATCCGTTGTAAATCATCCCTACAATCGCCAAGATCCTTTTCCGCAGTGAATACTGAAGCAAAGTATTCATTAAGTACCTCTGCTACTTCCTCCGGTTCCATACACACTTTTCCAATGTCACACTAGATTCGTCCTATTCTCTTGTTTCTTATCCTTTTGCTCTTCACATACTTTTAGAATCCCTTACGATTTTCTTTAATCCTGCTCGCCAAGGCCTTCTTATGGCCCCTTCTGGCTCTCCTAATTTCATTCTTAAGATCCTTCCTGTTAGCCTTATAATCTTCTAGATCTCTACCATTACATAGTTTTTTGAACCTTTCGTAAGTGTTTAGAAACACAGAAACATAGAAAAACTACAGTATAATACAGGCCCTTTGGCTCACAATGCTGCGTTGAACATGTACTTACTTTAGAAATTACCTAGAGTTACCCATAGCCCTCTAGTTTCTTTTCTTCTTGACTAGATTTTCAACAGCCTTTGTACACCATGGTTCCTGTACCTTACTATCCTTTCCCTGTCTCATTGGAACGTACCTATGCAGAATGCCACTCAAATATCCCCTGAACATTTGCCACATTTCTGCTGTACATTTCCCTGAGAACATTTGTTCCCAATTTATGCTTCCAAGTTCCTGCCTGATAGCTTCATATTTCCCCTTACTCTAATTAAACGCTTTCCTAACTTGTCTGTTCCTATCCCTCTCCAATGCCATGGTAAAAGAGGTAGAATTGTCACACCTCCAACCGCCGTTTCTTCTCCTTCCTCGCATCCAAGAAGGACCACAAGCTCGCCCACCTGGAGCCCATGATGACGACTGTCTCCAGCCTGGACCACGACCCCTCGGACCTCGACTTCTCAGGCCTTCGGCAGGCCGAAGACCCATCTGCCTCTGACTCTGACCCCAACTGGAACCACGACCTCCCGGACATGGGCACCAGCCCCCGGCGGGCCATGGACTCACTCGCCTCCAACTTGGACATCAGTTCTGGGGCCCTGCAGGCTACAGGCTCCGCCACCCCCAGCTCCAGATCCAACTCGGACTGAGGTCCCGACCCTCTCCGGACCGGGACCGCTCTTACTGCCGCTGGGTCCTACCGCCCGTCTTATTCTCCCACTACCCTCTTTCCTCCCCGCAACTCCCAACCTTCCCTCTACCCCTCATCACCCCTCCATTCCTCTGATTCTTCGTCCTTCCCTAACTCCGCTCTCTCTGAATATCCACCCCCCTCCCACTCTTTACCCTCCTCCGACCCCAGCCCCAACCCTTGCCGTGTCTTCACCATCCCCTCTGGCCTTCCCCTCTCTGAGGCAGAACGTTTTGTCCTGAGCAAGGGCCTCACTTTTGTCCCCCTCCGTCCACACCTCAGTGAGTTCCGTGCCCGCCATGACGCTGAACTCTTCTTCCCTCGCCTACGTCTCTGAGCCTACTTCTTTGGCAAGGATTCCCCTCCCCCTACTGAGAACCCCTTCTCCCGTCTTCAACCCTCCTCTTCCTCCTGGACACCCCGCCCGGGCCTTCTACCTGCACTCGATCTTTTCATCTCCAACTGTCACCGAGACATCAACCGTCTCAACTTCACCACTCTTCTCTCCTGTTCCAACCTCACTCCCTCTGAACACACTGCCCTCCACTCTCTCCGCACTAATCTAAACCTCACCATCAAACCCGCTGACAAAGGTGGTGCCGTAGTAGTCTGGCGGACGGACCTCTACCTCACTGAGGCCAAACAGCAGCTCTCTGACACCTCCTCTTACTTACCCCTGGAACAGGATCCCACCAAAAAACATCAAACCATTGTCTCCTGTACCATCACCACCATTATCAACTCCAGAGACCTTCCATCCTCAGCCACTAAACTCATAATTCCCACACCCCGTACCGCTCAGTTTTACCTCCTCCCCAAGATCCACAAGCCTGACTGCCCCGGTAGACCCATAGTTTCTGCCTGCTGCTATCCAACTGAACTTGTATCTGCTTACCTGGACTCCATTTCGTCACCCATAGTTCAGACCCTCCCCACCTACATCCGGGATACATCCCATGCCCTCCACCTCTTCAATAACTTCCAGTTCCCCAGTCCTGACTGCTTCATTTTCACTATGGATGTCCAATCCTTATACACCTCCATTCCCCATCAAGAAGGCCTCAAAGCCCTCCGCTACTTTCTGGACAATAGACCTCACCAGTTCCCCACCACCACTACCCTCCTCCAGTTGGCGGAACTGGTACTCACACTTAATAACTTCTCTTTTGGCTCTTCCCACTTTCTTCAGACCAAGGGTGTAGCTATGGACACTCGCATGGGCCCCAGCTATGCCTGCCTCTTCGTTGGTTACGTGGAACAGTCTGTGCTCCAAACCTATACTGGTACTGCTCCCCAACTTTTCCTTCGCTGCATTGACGACTACATTCGTGCTGCTTCCTGCACCCATGCTGAGCTCGTCAATTTCAACAACTTTACTTCAAACTTCCACCCAGCCCTCAAATTCACTTGCCCTATCTTGGGCACTTCTCTCTCCTTTCTCGATCTCTCAGTCTCCATCTCTGGAGACAGACTGTCCACTGATATTTTCTACAAGCCCACTGACTCTCATAACTACCTCAACTATACCTCTTCCCAACCTGCCACATGCAAAAATGCCATTCCCTATTCCCAGTTCCTCTGTCTCTGCCGCATCTGCTCCCAAGATGAGGCTTTCCATTCCAGGACATCTCAAATATCCTCTTTCTTTAAGGATCATGATTTCCCTTCTGCCGTCATCAATGATGCCGTCACTCGCATCTCCTCCATTTCCCGCACTTCGGCCTTCACCCCATCCTCCCACAACCACAACAGGACAGAGTTCCCCTTGTCCTCACCTACCACCCCACCAGCCTCTGGATCCAGCACATTATCCTTCGCAACTTCCGCCACCTTCAACAGGACCCCACCACTAAGCACATCTTTCCCTCTCCACCCCACTCCGCTTTCCACAGGGATCAGTCCCTCCGTGACTCCCTGATCCACACGTCCCTCCCCACGGATCTCCCACCCAGCACTTATCCCTGTAAGCGTAAGTGCTACACCTGTCCCTACACCTCTTCTCTTGCCAACATTCAGGGCTCCAAACAGTCCTTCCAAGTGAGGCAACACTTCACTTGTGAGTCTGTTGGGATCATCTATTGCATCTGGTGCTCCCGGAGCGGCCTCCTCTACATCGGTGAAACCCGACGCAGATTGGGGGACCGCTTCATTGAGCACCTCCGCTCCGTCAGCCACAACAGACAGGATCTCCCAGTAGCCACCCACTTCAACTCTGCTTCACATTCCCATTCGGATATGTCTATACATGGCCTCCTCTCCTGCCATGATGAGGCTAAACTCAGGTTGGAGGAGCAACACCTCATATACCATCTAGGTAGTCTCCAGCCCCTTGGTATGAACATAGAATTCTCCAACTTCTGGTAATTCCCTCCCCCTCCCTTCCCCTATCCCTATTTCACTCTGTCCCCTCCCCCAGCTGCCTATCACCTCCCTCATGGTTCCGCCTCCTTCTACTACCCATTGTGTTTTTTCCTATTCCTTCTTCACCTTTCCTGCCTATCATCTCCCTGCTTCCCCCCTCCCCCACCCCTTTATCTTTCCCCTTACTGGTTTTTCACCTGGAACCTACCAGCCTTCTCCTTCCCACCCTCCCCCCACCTTCTTTATAGGGCCTCTGCCCCTTCCCTCTTCAGTCCTGATGAAGGGTTCCGGCCCGAAACGTTGACTGATTATTTCCGCGAATGCTGCCAGACCTGCTGAGTTCCTCCAGCGTGTTATGAGTGTTGCTTTGAACCCAGCATCTGCAGAGTATTTTGTGTTTAGAATTGTGATCACTATCTCCAAAATGCTCTCCCACTGAGAGATCTGACACCTGACCAGGTTCATTTCCCAATACCAGAACAAGTACAGCCTCTCCTCTTGTAGGTTTATCTACATATTGTGTCAGGAAATCTTCCTGAGCACACCTAACAAACTCCACCCCATCTTCACCCCTTGCTCTAGGGAGATGCCAATCAATATTTAGGAAATTAAAATCTCCCACCACGACAACCCTGTTATTATTACACCTTTCCAGAATCTGTCTCCCTATCTGCTCCACGATGTCCCTGTTACTATTGCGTGGTCTATAAAAAACACCCAGTAAAGTTACTGACCCCTTCCTGTTTCTAACTTCCACCCACAGAGACTCAGTAGACAATCCCTCCATGACTTCCTCCTTTTCTGCAGCCGTGACACTATCTCTGATCAACACCTCTTTTGCCTTCCTCCCTGTCCTTTCTGAAACATCTAAAGCCTGGCACTCTAAGTAGCCATTCCTGCCCCTGAGCCATCCAAGTCTCTGTAATGGCCACAACATCATAGCTCCAAGTACTGATCCACGCTCTAAGCTCATCCGCTTTGTTCATAATACTCTTGCATTAAAACAGACACATCTTAAACCACCAGTTTGAGTGAATCCCTTTTCTATCACCTGCCTATCCTCCCTCTCACACTGTCTCCAAGCTTTCTCTATTTGTGAGCCAACCTCCCTTTCCTTCATCACTTCAGTTCGATTCTGACCCCCGCCCCCCCCCCCCAGCGATTCTAGTTTAAGCTCTCCCCATAGCCTTAGAAAACCTCCCTGCCAGGATATTGGCCCCCCTCAGATTCAAGTGCAACCCATCCTTTTCGTACAGGTCATGCCTGTCCCAAAAGAGGTCCCAATGATCCAGAAATTTGAATCCCTGACTCCTATTCCAATCCCTCAGCCATGCATTTATCCTCCACCTCATTCTATTCCTATACTCACTGTCGAGTGACACAGGCAGTAATCCTGAGATGATTACCTTTGAGGTCCTGTTTCTCAACTCCCTTCCTAACTCCCTGTAGTCTGTTTTCAGAACCTCCTCCCTCTTCCTACCTATGTTGTAGGTACCAATATATACCACAACCTCTGGCTGTTCACCTTCCCACTTTAGGATATCATGGATGCGATCAGAAACATCCCAGACCCTGGCATCTGGGAGGCAAATTCCCATCCATGTTTCTTTTCTGCATCCAAAGAATCAACTGTTTAACCCCCTAACTATAGAGTCCCCTATCACTGCTGCCTTCCTCCTCCTTTCCCTACCCTTCTGAGCCACAGAGCCAGACTCTGTGCCAGAGGCGCAGCCACTGTTGCTTCCCCCAGGTAGAACGTACACTCCAACAGTACTCAAGCAGGAATACTTATTATTAAGGGGGACAGCCACAGAGGTACTCTCTGGTATCTGACTCTTGCCCTTCCATCTCCTGACTGTTACCCACTTCTCTGTCTCCTGAGGTCCCGGTGTGACTACCAGCCTATAGCTCCTGTCTATCACCTCCTCACTTTCCTTGACCAGACAAAGGTCATTCAGCTGTATCTCCAGTTCCCTAACACGGTCCCTAAGGAGGCTGGGAGTCTCCCGGACTACCACATCTGACGCCCAGTGCAGAACGTTGGCCTCACAGACATACTTTCTGTTTCTATTCCTCACTGGTAACTTACCTCACCTCGAACTGTTATTGCCGAAGCCCGAATGAGCCAAAGCCCTACCACTCTGCCTCAGATCACTCTGTCGATGACTGCTTTGCTAGGCAGTGTCTCCCTTTTATGCCTGCACCTTTCCTGGTATCTATCTCACGATTGGCGGTCCAGTTATAGTCGCTGATAGGTCATGTACAATCTCATTCAAAGCCATTTATCCTGCCAGTCAAGCATATAGCAGCTGCTATTGAAAGGATATTTTGAATCTAAATTAAAACAAATTATATTTTATCCATTTTCTTTTTAGCAGGAAGAAAATTGGTGATCAGTCAAAGCAGACAACAAATAACTTTTCAACAACTGAAGATAGATTTATTGAATTGGGCTTTTGTTCGAAACATCAATTTTGCACAAAAATTAGCACAAAGTTCTGTATAACACTCACAGTGGCCACTGCATCATGATCAAACATACTTGTTAATAAATGATGTTTATATTGTGGTCTGTTAATGAATTTATTACTCAGACTGGTGGACCAAAATCATAAGATTATTTTTTTTAATTTCAAAATATACTTTATTCAAAAATAAATATATACAATAAACCATTCAATAACTTTTCATCCTTTACATACGTTTCCATTATACTCAATACATATCTGTATTTATAGCCACCCACGTGGCACTCCAGTAGTTCAGCTTAGCATATCATTGTTGAGGGGTATACTCCCCACCCACCGACCCCTCCCACTCCCACGGGTGGAGAAACCTATACTGTGGTCCTTCCCCACTGGGCCCTTGCGGTGGCTGCACCGAGTTTCAGTGCGTCCCTCAGCACGTACTCCTGCAGCCGAGAATGTGCCAGTCGGCAGCATTCTCCCACGGACATCTCCATGTGCTGGTAGATCATCAAGTTTCGGGCCGACCAAAGAGCGTCTTTCACCGAGTTGATAATCTGCCAGCAGCACTGGATGTTGGTCTCCGTGTGCGTCCCCGGGAACAGCCCGTAGATCAGAGAGTCCTCTGTTACGCAGCTGCTGGGGATAAAACGTGACAGTAGCCCGTCCATCCTCCTCCACACCCTCTTTGCGAACTGGCAGTGTGCAAAGAGGTGGGTCACAGCCTCCTCCTCACTGCAGTCCTCCCGTGGGCAGTGGGGTGTGGAGACGACGTTCCGGGCGTACAGGAGGGTTCTGACTGGGAAGGCTTCTCTCACCGGCAGCCAGGCGAGGTCTTTGTGCCTGTTGGTGAGATCTGGCGATGAGGCATTTTTCCAGATGAACTGGACTTTCTGCTCAGGGAACCACCCCACTGTGTCCATCACGTCCTTCTCCTGCAGTGCCTGCAGGACATTACGTGCCGACCACTGCCTGATGGCCCTGTGGTGAAAGGCGTTCTCCTGGAAGAACTTTGCTACATAGGACAGGTATGCCGGCAACGACTAGCTGACTGGGGCTTTGCGCGGGAGTGGGGCCAGACCCATCCTTCGTAGCCAGGGCGACAGGTAGAACCTGGGCACATAGTGGTACTTGGTGCCCACATACCTGGGTTCTACACACAACCTGATGCAGCCACATACGAAGCTGGCCATCAGGGTGAGGGCGACATTGGGGACGTTCTTGCCCCCATTGTCCAGGGAATTGTGCATGACGGTCCGTCTCACCCGCTCCATCTTGGATCCCCAGACGAATCTGAAGACAGCCCGGGTGATTTCCGAGCTGTAGGAGCGGGGGACGGGCCAGACCTGCGCCAAGTACAGCAGCCCTGAGGGCACCTCACACTTGATGACCAGGTTCTTGCCCATTATCGACAGGGAGCGCCCTCCCCACAGTCCCAGTTTCTGTTTCACCTTGGCAGTCCGCTCCTGCCAGTTCTTGTTGCACGCCTCAGCCCCTCCGAACCAGATCCCCAACACCTTCACGTGGTCAGACCTGATGGTGAAGGGGACGCTGGATCGGTCGGGCCAGTTGCCGAACAGCATGGCTTCGCTCTTCGTGCGGTTGACCCTGGCCCCCGACGCCAGCTCGAACTGTTCGCAGATGCCAATCAACCTGCGAACTGACCTCGGATCAGAGCAGAAGACGGTGACGTCGTCCATGTACAGGGAGGTTTTCACTTGGGTCCCTCCACTGCCTGGCAGCGTCACCCCTCTTATGCCCTCATCCCACCTGATGGCTTCCGCAAAGGGTTCTATGCAGCAGACAAACAAGGCAGGGGAGAGGGGGCAGCCCTGCCTGACTCCAGACCTGATGGGGAAGCTGTCTGTTTCCCACCCGTTGACCTGGACTGCACTACGGATGTCTGTGTAGAGCAGTCTAATCCAATTCCAGATTCCCTTCCCAAATCCCATTTTGGAGAGCACGTCCGCCATGTACGTGTGCGATATCCTGTCGAAGGCTTTCTCCTGGTCCAAGCTGACCAGGCAGGCGTTCACCCCCATGTCCTGCACGTAGGTGATGGTGTCCCTCAGCAGCGCCAGGCTGTCTGAGATATTCCTGCCCGGTACAGCACAGGTTTGGTCCGGGTGGATCACCTGTCCCAGAGCAGACTTGACCCTGTTGACGATAGCCTTGGACAGGATCTTGTAGTCCACATTCAGGAGAGAGATGGGTCTCCAATTTCTCATGTCCTCCCTTTCCCCCTTCTGCTTGTAGATGAGGGTGATGATGCCCTTCCTCATGGACTCTGACATGCAGCCGGCCAGAAGCATAGCGTTGTACACTTCCAGCAGGTCTGGGCCCATCCAGTTCCACAGAGCCGAGTACAACTCAGCCGGTAAGCCGTCGCCTCCGGGAGTCTTACCCGACCCAAAGGAACGGATGGAGCCTGTCAGCTCGTCCAGGGTCAGTGGCTGATCCAGACTCTCCCGCTTGCCGTCGTCTAAGACCCGCCTGATAGACGACAGGAAGTTGCTGGAGGCTGTGGATTCTGTGGCCTTTTCGTCGTACAGACCAGCATAGAAGGACGCAGATCCTCAGTATGTCGGTCTGCGAGGACGCGACTGAGCTGTCCTCTTCTTTGAGGTTGTGGATCACAGAGCTCCCCCGTGCACCGTTTGGAAGAAGAAGCGTGAGCACGTCTCGCCCTGCTCCACGGTTTGGACCCTTGATCGCAAGATGATCTTGGAGGATTCGGCGGCGAGGTGCTGGGCTTGCCGACCCTTCACCTGTCGTAATTCCTCCCTGACATACACCCCCTTCGACTGCAGAAGGAGGAGTTGCTGCAACTCTGTCTGGAGTTTACGCAGTTCACTCTGCTCCTACCTTGCTTTCTGGATACCCTTGCGGATGAAGAACCTCTTAATGTTCTCCTTGGTGGCTTCCCACCAGTGAACCGGGGAATCAAAGAAGGCTTTCAAGGTTCTCCAACCTGTGTACTCCCTCTCTAGTTCCTCGGTGTTCTCTGGGGTCAGCAGCTTTACATTCAGCTTCCAAGTCCCCTGCCTGCCCTCTGGTCCTCCCGTAAGAGACAGGTGGCTCTCAGAAGGCGGTGGTCAGAGAAGAACACCGGCGTGACGTCGGTGGACCTGACCGTGAGGGACTCTGACAGGAAGAGGAAGTCGATCCGGGAGCGGGCTGAGCCGTCCGATCGTCTCCAGGTGGCTTGTGGCTGTGCTCCACCTGTGGGGGTGCCAAAGGCGTCGCGCAGGTTGTCTGTCTTCACCGTTTCCCTCAGGAGTCTAGAGGTACTGTCCAGCCTGTCGTCGGCGCTGCCGGATCCTCCAGCCGCATCAATGGCGCAGTTGAAGTCTCCGGCCAGAACGACCGGCTGAGACGTCAGCAGCAGCTGTGGGAGCTGCTCGAAGACGGCCCGCCGCTCTCTCCGCACGGGGGAGGCGGACACGTTGATCAGCCGGTGCGGAGTGTCGCGGTATTTGACGTCTGTTACCAGCAGGCGCCCCGCAACCACCTCTTTAACTTGGGTGATTGAGAAGTTGCCTCCCCGCAGCAGAATCCCCAGGCCAGAAGCGCGACAATCGTTGCCCCCCGACCACACAGACAAACCTTTTTTCCACCACTGTGACCACCTCCGGTAGTTCCGGAGGTGTGGTAGTCCGCACTCCCGGAGGAAGGTCACGTCGGTCTTTACAGTGTCCAGGTACTGGAGCGTGCTGACGCATCGCCCAGTACTCTTCAAACTTCGCACATTCAAGCACGCCAATTTAAGGTCTGCCATCATTGTAAGTCTGTTAGGCTGCTCTCCGTCCTCAGCCTTGCCATACTGACCCTTCATTCCCACCGCCGTTGTGAAGTTTTCCACCTCCTGTGGGCACAGGTACTGCTGGTAATACTCCTCCGTGTGTAGCCGTTCTGGTTCTGGGCCCCGGGGGGTTGTTGGCTTCCTGGGCTGCTTCCCCTTCCGGCTGCTGGGTGCCAGCCATGGCTCTGCTCCCGGATTCCCGGAGCTGTGTGTGTCTGCTGCTCTCTGCCTCCTGTACTTGGGGGGTGGCCAGCAGACTTTCTCCCTCATCTCTCCTCCTCTCCACCTGTTCTGCCAGCCGCTTCTTCCGCCAGGGCTGCTGGCCTCCCCCAACTCCTTCCTCCTCTGAAGAGGACAGGGTACCAGAGGCTGTGTGGTTCCCTGCCCTTTTCTTGCGTTGCTCTGCCTTCTGTCACTTGGCCGCCGCCTTTTGGGTCTTTTTGCGTTTTACGACCTTCCATTCTGTTTCCACCTCAGCTCTCCCCTCCTCCATGGACTCCTGCTCGTCGTTTGCTTGGTCCTGGAGGGTCTGCAGTGGGGTGGCAGGTCTTGGGGTGCTTGCCCCTTCCTCCCTGGTTTCATTATTCGTCCTGTCGGGTGCCTCGTCTGCAGCGCTGGCGGGTACGTCCGAAACTGCCTGGGCCCTTTCAGGGCCAGCACCTCCCCTGGTCGCCTGTGCGTAGGTGCCCCCACGCCTCGGGCAGGCTCTGTACAAGTGGCCAGCCTGTCCGCAAAGGTTGCAGGACTTGGCCTGCGTGCAGTCTTTGGTCAGGTGGCCTTTGGTTTTACAGTTCTTGCACATCACCACCCTGCACTGGGCTGCGATGTGCCCTGCCTTGCCGCAGTTTCGGCACACCCTGGGTTGCCCCGCGTACACTGTGTACCCTCGGTTCCCTCCGATGGCGAAGACGGAGGGGGGGTGGATGACGCCGCCGTTGGAATCCAACCTGAGCTTCACCTTGACCTGCCGTTTGCTGGTCCAGATTCCCAGTCCGTCCTTCACGTCTGCTGGTGTTCCTACGCTCTCCACATACCGAGCGAGGAATGTAAGGACATCTACCACTGGCACGTGCGGGTTGAACATGTGCACCGTGATTGTCCGTTCCTGTTGCGTAGCCGTTGAAAAGAGGGCCTGTGCTTTCAGCAGCGACAGCGGCGCCTCTGTCCCCTTCAGCTGAAGCTGCTGGTACAGCTTCTGCCACCCTGCAGCCTGCCGGAAAGTGACATCGAAGAAACCTGCGAAGTCCTGGACGCAGTAGATGTCGTCGGGCGTAAATCCGCAGCATTCCATCAAGACCTTCCGGGTGAAGGTCTCTCGGGTGAGGCCGGTGCCCCGTTCCGGTCTCGCACTGTCAGCCTGACAGTGTTCTTGATACCCGGGCCTCGAGCCGATGCACTGCTCGCTGCTGTCATCTTCTTCCTCACTGCTGTCGTCGCTGGTATGGGGTGTTAGATTAGAGGCCAATCAGCATTAGGATCCACCCCTGCGTCAGCACGAACTCTTCTCCTCCGCCTTCTGGTCTGATAAGAACAGATACTACACTTGATCTTATTGGACTGGTACAGCTCAGAAAGATGTCATACCGGATTTATCCACGAACAAGCCAATGGTCCTATAGAATCATAGAGTCATAGAACACTAGTCATAGTCATAGTCATAGTCATACTTTATTGATCCCGGGAGAAATTGGTTTTCATTACAGTTGCACTATATATAATTAAATAGTAATAAAACCATAATAGTTAAATAGTAATATGTAAATTATGCCAGGAAATAAATCCAAGATCAGCCTATTGGCTCAGCGTGTCTGACCTTCCAAGGAAGTAGTTGTAAAGTTTGATGGCCACAGGCAGGAATGACTTCCTATGACGCTCTGTGTTGCATCTCGGTGGAATGAGTCTCTGGCTGAATGTACTCCTGTGCCCAACCAGTACATTATGTAGCGGATGGGAGACATTGTCCAAGATGGCATGCAACTTGGACAGCATCCTCCTTTCAGACACCACCGTCAGAGAGTCCAGTTCCATCCCCACAACATCACTGCCCTTACGAATGAGTTTGTTGATTCTGTTAGTGTCTGCTACCCTCAGCCTGCTGCCCCAGCACACAACAGCAAACATGATCACACTGGTCACCACAGACTTGTAGAACATCCCCTGCATCGTCTGGTGAAAAGCCTGCTTGAATTTACTCTATCTATAGCCCTAATGATACAATTCTATAAAATCTCCCCTTAGTCTTCTATGTTCCAGGAAGTAAAGTCCAGACTTACTCAATCTTTCCTTATAACTCACGTCCTCAAGTCTCAGCAACATCTTTATAAAGCTACAGCACAGAAACAGGCCTTTTGGCCCATCTAGTCTGTGCAAAATCATTAATTTGCCTAGTCCCAACAATGTGCACCGGACCATTGCCCTCCATATCTCTCCCATCCATGTACCTATCCAAATTCCTCTTAAATGTTAAAATCGACTCCATGTCCACCACTTGTGCTGACAGCTCATTCCACACTTTCATCACCTTCTGAGTGAATGTTCCTCTTAAACATTTTACCTTTCACCCTCAACCCATGACCTCTAGTTCTACTTGCACCCAAACTCAGTGAGAAAAGCCTGCTTGAATTTACTCTATCTATAGCCCTAATGATACAATTCTATAAAATCTCCCCTCAGTCTTCTATGTTCCAGGGAGTAAAGTCCTGACTTACTCAATCTTTCCCTATAACTCACGTCCTCAAGTCTCAGCAACATCTTTATACATTTTCTCTGTACTTTTTCAGACATTGATATCTTTCCTATAGGTAGGTAAGCAAATCTGCATACAATTATCAGAACAACACAAAGCAAATTATCCCTTTGGAGTCATGTGAAACTTCACGTCCACACTAACCAGTGGATATCCATCTGCGTGTATCTTTCCTGTCGGTAGGTACACAAAAGTGCACGCAATATTCCAAATTAGGCCTCATCAATGTCTTATACAATTTCAACATAACATCCCAACTTCTGTACACAGTGCTTTGCTTTATGAAGTCCTATGTGCCAAAAGCTTTCTTTATGACCCTACCTACCTGTTACACCACTTTCAATGAACTGTGGACCTGTATTCCTGGATCCTTTGTTCTACTGCACTCCTCAGTGCCCTACCATTCATCATGTCAGACCTACCCTGTTTGGTCTTCCCAAAGTGCAACACTTCACACTTGTCTGCATTAAATTCTATCTGCCATTTTTCAGCCCTTTTTTCCTTTGGTCCAGATTCCACGCAAGCCTTGACAGTCTTACTTGCTGTCCATTATAACCCCAATGTTAGTGTCATCCATAAATTTGCAGATCCACTTTACCACATTATCATCCAGATCATTGAAATAGATGACAAGTAACAATGGACCCATCACCCAATCCATGTGGCAGTCCACTATTCACAGGCTTCCAGTCAGATCAGCAAACATCTACTACCACTCTCTGGCTTTTCCCACAAAGCCAATGTCTAATCCAATTTACTACCTCATCTTCAAGGCAAAGGAACTGAACCTCTTGACCAACCTCCTACGCAGGCCTCCCATGTAGTCAACATTCATTGCTTTGCCTTCATCAACTTGCTTGGAAACTTCCTCGAAAAACTCTATCAGATCGGTTGGACACGACCAACCATGCACAAAGCCATGTTGACGATCCCTAATCTATCCTTGTCTGTACAAATACTTATATAACTGGTCCCTCAAAACACCTTCCAATAACTTTCCCACTACTGATGTCAGGCTCACTGGCCTATAATTTCCTGACTTATACCTGTGTTCTTTCTTAAGCAACAGAACAACGTTAGCTATTCTCCAATCCTGTGGCACCTCAGCCGTAGCAGAGGATGTTTAAAATATCTCTGCTAAGGTCCCTAAAATTTCTGTACTAGGGTCTGAGGGAACACCTTGTTCACCTTACTTTGCCTTGAAACTGCAAACTCCTCCTCCTCTGTAACCTGTATAGGGTCCACGACCTCGCTGCTGCATTGCCTCACATCTGTAGACTCTGCCTCCATCTCCCAAATCAACACAGATGCAAATGTATTCCCCTCTCTTCTTCCAGCTCTCACCAACAAAGACAAAGACCCAGCATTCTCCAGAACCTTCTTCCAATTCCACTATCCTGATCGGCTGACAGCACATTCTTAAATTGAGTAATGAGCCTCTTATCTCAGATCAAACCCGAACAAGCTGAAAGCAGAACAGACTGCTCTTACAGAACTGCTAAAATGAATACCTACAGCACAGCATTAAAACTCTTAACCAGGCCATTTAAGATCTCTCCCATTATTTAGGCTCCTGCATAAATTACCATTTTAATCTTCCAGAGATCCAATTTTGACCCTTGATCTCCTATTGCTCTTAATATATCTGTAGAAGCCCTTAGGGTTCTCTTTCACCTTGTCTGCTAAAGCAATCTCACATCTTCTTTTAGCCCTTCCGATTTCCTTCTTAAGTGTTCACTTGCATCTCTTATACTCCTCTATGCCTCATTTGTTCCGACCAGCCTTTACCTCATTCTTTTTCTTAATCAATGCCTCAATACCTCTTGAAAACTAAACCTGTTATCCTCTCCTTTTATTCAGATAGGAACATACAAACTCTGTACTCTCAGAATTTCACTTTTGAAGGCTTCCCATGTACTGAGTACATCTTTGTCAGAAGACAACCTGTCCCAATCCATACTTGTCAGATCCTTTCTGATACCATCAAAATTGACCTTTTTCCAATTTAGAATCTCAACCCAAGGACCAGACCAATCTTTTTCCATATTCACCTTGAAACTAGTGGCATTATGATTACAAGATGCAAAGGGTTCCTCAATTCAAACTTCTGTCACCAGCCCTATCTCATTCCCTAATTGGAGATCTAGTAACACACTCTCTCTAGTTGCGACTTCTATGTACTGATTAAGGAAACTTTTCTGAACACATTTGTCAAACTCTTTCCCATCCAGCCCTTTTACAGTATGGGAGTTCCAGTCAGTATGTGGAAAGTCAAAATCACCTACTATTACAACCTGATGTTTCTTCCAACAGTCTGTGATCTCTCTACAAATTTGCTCCACTAAATCCCACAACCTGTTGGGTAGTATATAATATTAATGTGACTTTAGGATTCTCTTTCACCTTGTCTGCTAAAGCAATCTCACATCTTCTTTTAGCCCTTCCGATTTCCTTCTTAAGTGTTCACTTGCATCTCTTATACTCCATTAACGTGGTCATACCTTTCCTTTCCGCAATTCTGACAATACTCCTTCCACTGAAATAAACTTAGCTCAGAACGTTAGTTTCTCCATGCTCTGCCTTCCAATTCCTGACTTTGTATGCAGGATTAACAACATCTTTCTTCACAACCACTCCACTATCTGTTATGGTGCTCTGATTCCTATCTCTCTGTAACTCTAGTTTAACCCCTCTCCCCCAGCTTGCAGCACTAGCAAACCTTCCTGCTAGGATATTAATCTCATTCTTCCACCATGGTCCCATTGACCCACTTGGTGAGGTAACAGACAGCTGATGCAGATAATGTAGTTGAAGGCTTCTGATTTGGTGCTATACAATGAATGAAGCAATCAAAGGTGAATAAACCCTCAAAACTATTCACCAAACTCATGATCTTGCCCTCAATACCTCCTTTTGCAATTGGATCCTGGATCTCCTCACTCATAGACTACAGTTAGTTCAGATTAGCAACAAAGCTGCAAACAGCGAAGGGGTGAGCGGTGGCAAGGCGAGTTCATGGGGTGTTGCAGATGGAGTTCCAACGCCGGCACCACTGGCCCGGGTGCGAGGTCGAATCGCTCTGGGTGCTGAAATATGTTGGGAACAGGCAGAGAAGTTCCAATGCTCGTTCAACTGACCCGAGTGCGAGGTTGGGTTGCTCTGGGTGTTGAGCTGATCTGAAGAGCTTGAGAGTGGCTTCAGACGGGGCAATGGAATCTGGACCCAGTGCGAGCAGCTGAGTGGTGAAGTCTGGGCCCGGAGCGAGTCAATGAATGGTGTGGTCTAGGCCTGGACACTTTTGCTGCAGCTGGCTCCAAGTGCGAGGTACAATTCACTGTTTAGACAAGTTAAGTGCCAGCCCAGATCAGAGGTGAAAGTTGATTTTGCCTGCTCTCATAGGAAAGGCAGAAAATAGTGCTGAAGATAAGGTAATACACATAAAAGCTGCTGGTGAACTAGTGAGAGATTTGAAACTGGGAGGAGGAGATCCAAAACGATAGGAGAAGACAGGAGGGGGAGGGATGGAGCCAAGAGCTGGACAGGTGATTGGCAAAAGGGATATGAGAGGATCATGGGACAGGAGGCCTAGGGAGAAAGAAAGGGGGAGGGGAGAAGCCCAGAGAATGGGCAATAACAGATGGGGTACAAGGGGGAGGTGGGGCATTAATGGAAGTTAGAGAAGTCAATGTTCATGCCATCAGGTTGGAGACTACCCAGATGGAATATAAGGTGTTGTTCCTCCAATCTGAGTGTGGCTTTATCTTTACAGTAGAGAAGGCCGTGGATTGACATATCAGAATGGGAATGGGATGTGAAATTAAAATGTGTGGCCACTGGGAGATCCTGCTTTCTCTGGCGACAGAGCGTAGGTGTTCAGTGAAACCTATCATTTTGGATCTCCCCCTCCCCCTCCCACTTTCAAATCTCTTACTAGCTCTTCTTTCAGTTAGTCCTGACGAAGGGTCTTGGCCCGAAACATCTACTGTACCTCTTCCTATAGATGCTGCCTGGCCAGCAACTTTTATGTGTGTTGCTTGAAATTCCAGCATCTGCAGATTTCTTCGTGTCTGAAATAAGGTAGCTGGTTTACAAACCAGAGGCAATGTGTTGTGAGGAGAGGCTGTTGATAAGGTAAAGTTGCAGTCTACAGGATGAGTTGCAACGTAAAAGGTGGATAAAATCAAAAAGTGTGAATACAGAACTGAAGGTGTTATATTTGAATGCTCGCAGTGTATGGAATTAGGTAGATAAGGTAGAACACAGCACAATTGCACATTGGCTGGTATGATGTTGTAGGCATCACTGAATCATGGCTGAAAGAAGATTATAGCTGAGAGCTTAATGTCCAAGGATACGCATTGTATCGAAAGGATAAGCGGGAAGGCAGAGGGGACGGTGTTGCTCTGTTGGTAAAAACTGAAATCAAATCATTAGAAAGAGGTGACACAGGGTTGGAAGGTATAGGATCATTCTGGATAGAGCTATGCAACTGCAAAGGTAAAATGATCCTGATGGGTGCTGTATACAGACCCCCAAAAAGTAGTAAGGATGTGGCCTACAAATTACAACGATTGATAGAAAATGCATGCCAAAAAGGCAATGTCACCATAGTCATGGGGGACTTCAGTATGTAGGTAGATTGGGAAAATCAGGTTGGTGCTGGATTCCAGTGGGGGGTGGGGTGGGATTTCTGGAGTGCCTATAGGATGGCTTTTTAGAGCAGCTCATGGTTGAGCCCACTAGGGGATCAGCTATTTTGGATTATGTGCTGTACAAAGAACTAAAATTGATTAGAGAGCTTAAAGTAAAAGAACCCTTTGGGGAAGTGATCATAATATGATAAAATTCATCCTGAAATTTGAGGGGGAGAAGCTAAAGTCAGATGTATCAGTATTACAGTGGAGTAAAGGGAATTACAGAGGCATGAGAGAGGAGTTGGCCAGAATTGATTGGAAAAGAACACTAGCAGGGATGATGGCAGAGCAGCAATGGCTGGAATTTCTGGAAGCAATTCAGAAGGCACACAATATATACATCCCAAAGAGGAAGAAGCATTCTAAAGGAAAGATGACACAACCGTGGCGACCAAGAGAAGTCAAAGTCAATGTAAAAGCTAAAGAGAGGGCACAAAATACAGGAAAAATTGGTCGGATGTTTGAGGATTGGGAAGCTTTCAAAAACTAATAGAAGGCAACTAAAAACTCATTAAGAATGTAAAGATGGAATATGAAATTAAGCTAGCCAAAAATATCAAAGAGGATACCATAGGTTCTTCAGATGCATAAAGTGTAAAAGAGAGTGGAGAGTGGATATTAGACCACTGGAAAATTTTGCTGAAGAGGTAGTAATGGGGAACAATCTGAATAAGTATTTCATCAGACTTCACTGTTTAAGACACTAGCAGTATGGTGGAAGTTCCAGGTGTCATGGGTCATGAAGTGTGTGAAGTTACCATAACTGGAGAGAATGTTCTTGGGAAACTGAAAGGTCTAAAGATAGACAAGTCACCTGGTCCAGATGATGTACACCCCAGGGTTTTGAAAGAGGTGGCTGAAATGATTGTGGCAGGATAGTTGGTAGTGTGGAGGAGCAGAGGGATCTGGGGGTACATGTCCACAGATCCCTGAAAGTTGCCTCACAGGTAGATAGGGTAGTTACGAAAGCTTATGGGTTGTCAGCTTTCATAAGTCGAGGGATAGAGTTTAAGAGTCGTGATGTAATGATGCAGCTCTATAAAACTCTGGTTAGGTCATACTTGGAATACTGTGTCCAGTTCTGGTCGCCTCAGTATAGGAAAGATGTGGAAGCTTTGGAAAGGGTACAGAGGAGATTTACCAGGATGCTGCCTGGTTTAGAGAGTATGGATTATGATCAGAGATTAAGGGAGCTAGGGCTTTACTCTTTGGAGAGAAGGAGGATGAGAGGAGACATGATAGAGGTATACAAGATATTAAGAGGAATAGATAGAGTGGATAGCCAGCGCCTCTTCCCCAGGGCACCACTGCTCAATACAAGAGGACATGGCTTTAAGGTAAGGGGTGGGAAGTTCAAGGGGGATATTAGAGGAAGGTTTTTTACTCAGAGAGTGGTTGGTGCATGGAATGCACTGCCTGAGTCAGTGGTGGAGGCAGATAAACTAGTGAAATTTAAGAGACTACTAGGCAGGTATATGGAGGAATTTAAGGCGGGGGGGGGTTATATGGGAGGCAGGGTTTGAGGGTCTGCACAACATTGTGGGCGAAGGGCCTGTACTGTGCTGTACTGTTTTATATTCTATGTTCTATTAGTAATGATCTTTCAATAATCACTAGTTTCTGGAATGTTTCCGGAGGACAGGAATTTGCAAATGTCCTCCACTCTTCAAGAAGGGAGAGAGGTAGAAGAAGAAAGAAAACTATCGGCCAATTAGTCTGACCTCAGTGGTTGGGAAGATGTTGGAATTGATTATTAAGGATGAGGTCTCAGGGTACTTGGTGGCATATGATAAAATAGGTCATAGTCAGTATGGTTTCCTTAAGGGAAAATCTTGCCTGACAAATCTGTTGGAATTCTTTGAAGAAATATCAAACAGGATGGACAGAAGAGAATTGGTTGATGTTCTGTACTTGGATGTTCAAAAGGCCTTTGACAAGTTGCCACACATGAGGCTGCTTAACAGGCTATGAGCCCTTGGGATTATAGAAAAGATTTTAGCATGGATAAAGCAGTGACTGATTGGTAGGCAGAAAAAAGTGGGAATAAAGGGATCCTTTTCTGGTTGGCTAGTGGTGTTCCACAGGGTCTGTGTTGGGACTGATTCTTTTTATGTTATATGTCAATGATTTGGATGATGGAATTGATGGCTTTGCTGCAAAGTTTGTAGACAATATGAAGGTATGTGGAAGGGCAGGTAGTTCTAAGGAAGTAGAGAGGCCACAGAAGGACAGACAGATGAGGAGAATGGGCAAGAAAATGGCAGATGGAATATAGTGTTGTGAAGTGTATGGTCATGCGCATTTGGTAGAAGAAATGAAGGAGTTGACGATTTTCTAAATGAAGGAAAAATACAAATAACTGAGGCACAAAGGAACTTGGAAGTTCTTGTGCAAGATTTCCTAAAGGTTAATTTGTGTTTGTGTCTGTGGTGAAGAAGGAAAATGCAATGCTAACTTTCATTTCAAGAGCACTAGAATATAAAAGGATTTAATGTTGAGACTTCATAAAACACTGGTGAGGCTTCACTTGAAATATTGAGAGTAGTTTTGGACCCCTTATCTTAGGAAGAATATGCTGAAACTGGAGAGGATTCAAAGGAGGTTCACAAAACTGATTCCAGGATTGAATGGCTTGTCATATGAAGAGTATTTGATGGCTCTTGGCCTGTATTCACTAGAAGAACAATCAATTGTTGAAAGGCCTCAATAGAGTGGATACGGAGAGGATATTTCCTCAGAATAAAGGGGTATCCTTTTAGAATGGAAATGAGGAGGAATTTCTTTAGCCAGAGGGAGGTGAATCTGTGGAATTCTTTGCCGCACACCAGTGGAGGCCAAGTCTTTATGTATACTTAAGGCAGAGGTTGATAGGTTCTTGATTAGTCAGGGCATGAAGGAATACAGGGGGAAGGCAGGAGACTGGGGCTGAGAAGAAAATGAAACAGCAATGATGAAATGGCGGAGCAGATTTAATGAGTCAAATGACCAAATTCTGCTCCTATACCTTGTGGTCTTATGGTCTCTGCACAATCTTCACTGCTCTCTCCTGGTGCTAGAGCCTTTCGCTGTTCCATCGCTGGGGCAGATCAAATGCCAGCTCGGGTAGACTGAAAAGTCAGGATGTCGGTCGGGACAAAAGCCAATTTCACACCCGTCTGTGATGGTCACTCCTCTCTCCATGGTGCTGAGGCTATGAGGACTGCCCCAGCCGCTGTGCTCTGTGCCTCCTAACACAATGAACTGATAAGGGAGGCTTTGGGCCTACTCTGGGCATCTCCGGGGTTTGGATCTGAGCACAGCTCCAATGCCATATTCAAGCTTGCTGATGACACCACTGTTGCAGGCAAAATTGAAGCCAATGATAAATCAGCATATAGGAGGGAGATTGAAAATCTGGCTGAGTGCTACCATAACAACAACCTCTTACGCAAGACCAAGGAACTGATTATAGGCTTGAGAAGGAGGAAGTCAGAGGTCCATGAGTCAGTCCTCATTGGAGGATCAGAGGTGGAGAGGGTCAGTAACTAAATTTCTAGGTGTTAATATTTCAGACAAACTGCCCTGGGCCCAGCAAGTAACTGCAATTGCAAAGAAAGCACAACAGAGTTTGCAAAGATTTGGCATGACATCTAAAACTTTGACAAACTTCTATAGATGTGTAGCAGAGAGTATATTGACTGACTGCATCACAGCCTGGTACAGAAATCGCAATGCCCTTGAACGGAAAATCCTACAAAAAGTAATGTATACGGCCCAGTTTATCATGGGTAAAGCTCTCCCCCCCTCCCCCACAACTGAGTCTATCTAGTCCATCATGGGTAAATCCTTCCCAACCACTGAGCACATCTACAGGAAACGCTGTCGCAGAAAACCAGCATCTATTATCAAGGAGCCTCACCACCCAGAACATGTTCTCTTCTCACTGCTGCCATCAGGTAGAAGGTACGAGATCCTCAGGACTCACACCACCAGGTTCAGGAACAGTTATTAGCCGTCAGCCATGAGGCTCCTGAACCAAAGGGGATAACTACACTCAACCTCACTTGCCCCATCATTGAAATTTTCCCACAACCTACGGACTCACTCTCAATAACTCTTCATCTCATATTCCAGATATTTATGCTTATTTATTTATCATTATTAGTATTTCTTCTTTTTGTATTTGCAGTTTGTTGTCTTCTGCCACTCCAGTTAATTGGGTGGTCATTCATTGAATCTGTTATGGTCATTATTCTATAGATATATTGAGTATTCTCACAAGAAAATGAATCTTGGGGTTGTATATGGTGACATACCTGTAATGTCAGTGTCACAGTTCTTAAACTAAAGATGCTTTACTAGTGGATAAAATATTGTGATGTTTATAACAGATGTGGTGAATTGTACCACCCAGACATCTATTCGGACTGAGAAAATTGAAATTATAGTGAAAGCTGCAGAAATGTATCTTGGTATAACTGGTGTTATGTGGGTAGCTGTAAATGAAGCTGTGATGGGTAGGTTATCTGTATCCCAGTCTACATGAGAAGGTACACACTAGAATTAAGAATATTGCAGTGGAATGCATGAATCCTGTTTTCCAGTGGACTAGATTTTCAGAAGTTACTTCTGAATTGTTAAGTTGTCTAGATGTTATACATATTCTGGAAACCTGGTTGATACCACATCTAAATTTTCCATTGCAGGATTATGTTGGTATTACGCATGATAGGTGAGCTGGTAAAGAAGTTGGTGTTGCCAGATTTAGAATCTGAATCAGAATCCGGTTTATTATCACCTGCATGTGACGTGAAATTTGTTAACTTAGCTGCAGCAGTTCAATGCAATACATAACCTAGAAGAGAAAAAAAATAAAATAAAATAAAAAATTATAATAAATAAATAAATGACAGTATATGTATATTGAATAGATTAAAAAACGTGAAAAACAGAAATACTGTATATTAAAAAAAAGTGAGGTAGTGTCCAAGGGTTCAATGTCTATTTAGGAACGGGATGGCAGAGAGGAAGAAGGTGTGCCTGAATTGCTGAGCATGTGCCTTCAGACTTTTTTACCTCCTCCCTGATGGTCACAGTGAGAAAAGGGCATGCCTTGGGTGCTGGAGGTCCTTAATAATGGACACTGCCTTTCTGAGACACTGCTCCCTGAAGATATCCTGACTACTTTGTAAGATAGTACCCAAGATGGAGCTGACTAGATTTACAACCCTCTGCAGCTTCTTTCAGTCCTGTGCAGTAGCACAACTCCCCCCTCCATACCAGACAGTGATGCAGCCTGTCAGAATGCCCTCCATGGTACATCTATAGAAGTTTTTGAGTATATTTGTTGACATACTAAATCTCTTCAAACTCCTAATGAAGTATAGCTGCTGTCTTGCCTTCTTTATAACTGCATCAATATGTTGGGACCAGGTTAGATCCTTAAAGATCTTGACACCCATCAACTATAAACTGCTCACTCTCTCCACTTCTGATCCCTCTATGAGGATTGGTATGTGTTCCTTCGTCTTACCCTTCCTGAAGTCCACAATCAGCTCTTTTGTCTTACTGACGTTGTGTGCCAGGTTGTTGCTGTGGCACCACTCCACTAGTTGGCATATCTCACTCCTGTACACCCTCTCATCACCACCTGAGATTCTACTAACAATGGTTATATCATCAGCAAATTTATAAGTGGTATTTGAGCTATGCCTAGCCACACAGTCGTGTATATAGAGAGTAGAGCAGTGGGCTAAGCACACATCCCTGAGGTGTGCCAGTGTTGATTGTCATCAAGGAGGATGTGTTATCACCAATCTGTACAGATTGTGGTCTTCCAGTTATGAAGTCGTTGTTCCAATTGCAGAGGTAGCCACAGAGACCCAGGTTCTGCAACTTCTCAATCAAGATAGTGGGAATGATGGTATTAAGTGTTGAGCTATAGTCGATGAACAGCATCCTGACATAGGTGTTTGTGCTGTCCAGGTGGTCTAAAGCCATGTGAAGAGCCATTGAGATTGCTTCTGCCGTTGACCTATTGTGGCGATAGGCACATTTCAATGGATCCAGATCCTTGCTGAGGCAGGAGTTCAGTCTAGTCATGACCAACCTCTCAAAGCATTTCATCACTGTCGATGTGAGTGCTACCAGGTGATAGTCATTAAGGCAGCTCACATTATTCCTCTTAGGCACTGGTATAATTGTTGTCTTTTTGAGGCAAGTGGGTACTTCCACCCACAGCAGTGAGAGTTTGAAAATGTTGTTGAATACTCCTGCTAGTTAGTTGGCACAAGTTTTCAGAGCCCTACCAGGTACTCCATCTGGACTTTCTGCCTTGTGACGGTTCATGCTCTTTAAAGACAGCCTAACATCAACCTCTGAGATGGAGATCACAGGGTCATCAAGTGCAGAAAGGATCTTCACAGCTATAGTTGTGTTCTCCCTTTCAAAGCGTGTATAGAAGGCATTGAGTTCATCTGGTAGTGATGAATCGCTGCCATTCATGCTATTGGGTTTTGCTTTGTAGGAAGTAATGTCTTGAAAACCCTGTCAGAGTTTCCGTGCTTCCAATGTCACCTCCAACTTCATTTGAAATTGCCTCTTCGCCCTTGAAATAGCCCTCCGCAAGTCATACCTGGTTTTCTGGTACAGGCCTGGGTCACTAGACTTGAATGCCACAGATCTAGCCTTCAGCAGGCGACATACCTCCTGGTTCATCCATGGCTTTTAGTTTGGGAATGTACAGTAAGTCTTTGTAGGCATACAGTCATCCACACAGGTTTTAATGAAGTCGGTAAAACTGCAGCATACTCATCCAGATTCAAGGATGAATCCCTGAATATAGTCCAGTCCACCAATTCAAAGCAGTCCTGTAGGCACTCCTGTGCTTCCCTTGTCCAGACCCTCTTGGTCCTCACTGCTGGTGCTGCAGTCTTTAGTCTCTGCCTATACTCAGGGAGTAGAAGTACAGCCAGGTGATCAGACTTCCTGAAGTGAGGGCAGGGCGTAGCACGGTAGGCATTCTTGATGGTGGTGTAGCAATGGTCCAGTGTGTTGTTTCCTCTGGTATTGCAAGTGATCTGTTGATGGTAGTTGCTTAGTGATTTTTTTCAAGCTGGCCTGGTTAAAATCTCCCAAAACGATGGTGAAGGCGTTAGGTTGCGTTATTTTGTGCATGTTGATCCCATTGCTCAGATCATCTAAAGCCTGATTGACATTGACCGGAGGTGGAACGTATACCACTAACAAAATGATCTCAGAGAACTCCTGTGGTAAGTAAAAAGGACGGCACTTAACTGCTAGATATTTCAGGTCTGTTGAGCAGAATTGAGACAACACTGATACATTTGTGCACCAAGAAGAGTTGATCATGAGGCATACTCCTCCACCTCTGCTTCTGAGAGACTCTATAGATCTATCATGACTGTGTATAGTATACTCATCAATTTGAATCTCTGCATCTGGTACGGAAGGCGTTAACCAGGATTCTGTGAAACAATGGACACACATAGAACCATAGAACCATAGAACACTACAGCACAGAAAACAGGCCATTCAGCCCTTCTTTATTCTTTACCAGCGGAACTTTATTCCACTGGTCCCATTGAAGAAAGACAATAGACAATAGACAATAGGTGCAGGAGTAGGCCATTTGGCCCTTTGAGCCAGCACCACCATGCACTGTGATCATGGCTGATCATCCAAAATTGACCTGCACCCAGACCTCTCCCATCCATGTATCTATCCAATTTATTCTTAAAACTTAAGAGTGAGCCCACATTTACCATGTCAGATGGCAGCTTGTTCCACACTCCCACCACTCTCTGAGTGAAGAAGTTCCCCCTAATATTTCCCCTAAACCTTTCCCCTTTCACCCTAAAGCCATGTCCTCTCATAATTATCTCTCCTAATCTAAGTGGAAAGAGCCTACTCACATTTACTCTGTCTATACCCCTCATAATTTTGTAAACCTCTATCAAATCCCTCCTCATTCTTCTACGCTTCAAGGAATAAAGTCCTAACCTGTTCAATCTTCCCCTGTAACTCAACTCCTGAATACCCAGCAACATCTTAGTAAATCTTCTCTGCACTCTTTTAATCTTACTGATATCCTTCCTATAGTTAGGTAACCAGAACTGCACAAAATACTCCAAATTTGGCCTCACCAATGTCTTATACAACCTCACCATAACATCCCAACTCCTATACTCAATACTTTGATTTATGAATGCCAGGATGCCAAGAGCCTTCTTTACAACTCTGACTACCTGTGATGCCACTTTCAGGGAATTATGTATCTGAACTCCAGATCCCTTTGTTCCTCCGCACTCCTCAGTGCCCTACCATTTACTGTGTATGTCCTATCTTGATTTGTCCTTCCAAAATGCAACACCTCACACTTGTCTGCATTAAATTCCAAATGGTCCTTCCAGGTGAGGCGACACTTCACCTGTGAGTCGACTGGGGTGATATACTGCGTCCGGTGCTCCCGATGTGGCCTTCTATATATTGGCGAGACCCGACGCAGACTGGGAGACCGCTTTGCTGAACACCTACACTCTGTCCGCCAGAGAAAGCAGGATCTCCCAGTGGCCACACATTTTAATTCCACATCCCATTCCCATTCTGACATGTCTATCCACGGCCTCCTCTACTGTAAAGATGAAGCCACACTCAGGTTGGAGGAACAACACCTTATATTCCGTCTGGGTAGCCTCCAACCTGATGGCATGAACATCAACTTCTCCAACTTCCGCTAATGCCCCACCTCCCCCTCGTACCCCATCCGTTATTTATTTTTATACACACATTCTTTCTCTCACTCTCCTTTTTCTCCCTCTGTCCCTCTGACTATACCCCTTGCCCATCCTCTGGGTTCCCCCCCCCTTGTCTTTCTCCCCGGACCTCCTGTCCCATGATCCTCTCATATCCCCTTTGCCAATCACCTGTCCAGCTCTTGGCTCCATCCCTCCCCCTCCTGTCTTCTCCTATAATTTTGGATCTTCCCCTCCCCCTCCCACTTTCAAATCTCTTACTAACTCTTCCTTCAGTTAGTCCTGACGAAGGGTCTTGGCCTGAAACGTTGACTATACCTCTTCCTAGAGATGCTGCCTGGCCTGCTGCGTTCACCAGCAACTTTGATGTGTGTTGCTTAAATTCCATCTGTCATTTTCTGGCCCGTTTTTCCAGTTGGTCCAGATCCCTCTGCAAGCTTTGAAAGCCTTCCTCACTGTCCACAATGCCTCCAATCTTACTGTCATCAGCAAACTTGCTGATCCTATTTACCACATTATCATCGAGATTATTGATATAGACAACAAACAACAACAGTCCCAGCACAGATCCCTGAGGCACACCAGTAGTCACAGGCCTCCAGTCTGAGAAGCAATCATCCACTACCACTCTCTGTCTTCTCCCACACAGGCAATTTCCAATCCAGTTTACAACCTCTCCATGGATACCGAGTATCTGAATCTTCTGAGCCAACCTCCCATGTGGAACCTTGTCAAAGGACTTACTAAAGTCCACGTAGACAACATCCACAGCCTTTCATTCATCTACTTTCTTCGTAACCTCCTCGAAAAACTCTACAAGATTCGTTAAACACAATCTACCACGCACAAAGCCATGTTGACTATCCTTAATCAGTACTTGGCTGTCCAAATACTTGTATATCCAATCTCTCAGAACACCTTCCAATAATTTACCTACTACTGAGGTCAGGCTTACTGGACTGTAATTACCTGGTTTACTTTTGGAGCCTTTTTTAAACAACATGAGCTACCCTCCAATTCTCCGGCACTACACCCGTGGCTAAGGACACTTTAAATATTTCTGCCAGAGCCCCTGCAATTTTTACACCAGTCTCTCTCAAGGTCCGAGGAAATATCATGTCAGGCCCGGGGGATTTATCTGCCATTAGTTGCTGTAAGGCAGCAAGCATCTCCTCCTCTTTAATGTTCCATGACACTACTGCTTGTTTCCCTTCCTTCCATATACACTATGTCAGTTTCCTGAGTCCAAATGTCCGTCTGATTCATCACTCTTATCTCTGAGATCATTGATTTTATTCACCAGAGAATAAAATAAGGAAAGGGATAGAGTATAGAGTGTGAATGTGATTGAAACTTCTAAGGCATTGTAGTAGAAATATTTGATTCAACAGGTGGGGTATTAAAGTAGTTTTTTTTTACAATCCTTGTGGAAAGTGTATGCAGCTCTAGCTTACTAACGGTTGTATGTTGGGGATTTTAAAGCACATATTTCATTGTGAGGTTGTTCAGAGAATGATGGTAATGGCTTAATTATAGAAGAGTTTTTAGATATTTCTCATCTTGTGTCTTAATGATGGGAGGGGTACAAGATTTAATGGTTATAATAGCTCGTAAATGGCAATAGATTTAACTTTAGTTTTTGTTAAGGAAATTGATTTGTTCAATTAAAGTTGATCACAAATAAATTGGACAAGGACTTCAAAGAGACTAGAGAATACCTTTAATCATGAAGAAGAGAAGAATGACTCGCTAACGGTGTGATCATTAAATCTTCTAAAGAACAAAAGTCACAGTCTCTTTTATACGTGCATACAGAAAGTCAATTACATCAGTCAAAGTTAAAAAAATCAATCCTGTGTGATTTATCAATTCCCACACAAATGCCAGAGACAGTCTCTTGTCTGTCCACAACACACAGAGATAGGAGGTTATACATCCTTGAAAGTAAGGTAGATTATTGCAAGGATATTGAGAACCAAGGCCGAATAGCGAATCTTTATTCTATCCGTATAAATCATTAAACCATTAGATCCAGTAAGTCATTAAATTACAAAGTTATAATTTGTTTTATATGTTTGTACCTGACAGATGAAGGAGGACCAGTATACGTTTTTTATAGTCCACGGGGGCCTCCCTACAACTTGTGACCTTCACAGCATCTTATTTATGCAGCTGTGTTTGGCACTAAGGCCAGCACTAGGCATATTACTAATTAAAGGAAGGTGCAGGGTGTTAACAACTCATGTATTTTAACCCTTTATTCAGAATTTTCTTCCACAGTTTTGAACATAGAGTGAGTGTGTGGGATGTTACGGGTGATGAAACATTGAATGATGTAGATTCTTGTGATCAAAGGCTATGTCACATTATTCTTCAAACGCAATTGAAAGTGATTCCTATTACAGAAGGGAATTAATAGGAGAATGGCTGTAACATGGTGGACTGCGGAGAAATAACGCGTTTAGGAAAGTTGAGAAGTATCACTCTCTGAGTGACTTTATAAAGTGTAAAAGGGCTCAAGCTGTGAGGAAAGTGGTGAAGATTGCAAAAAAGATTTACTGGTCATATTGTGATAATATTGGAAGAGATACTAAATTTGGAGATGCTGGGGAATGATTAAGAAAAGGCGGCGGGGCGGGGGGTTAATGTTCACAGGGATAATAATATTCCAGTATTGATTGATGAGGGTAAAATAATTGTTACTGAAAAAGGGAAGGCTGAGCTACTGGCTGGGTCATTTACTGCAAATTATAACAAAAATAATATAAGTGAAGAGGTTAAACAATGCAGTGATAAGTTTCTAAGTGAATACCCTGATGTGCTGGAAATCAGCTGTAGCAATGAAATTTTATTACTGATGTAGAGATTTCTATGTATGCATTTAAGAAGGCTATTATTAATGCAGGCAGATGTCTCCAGCAAAGGATAAAAAATATTGTGTATTAGACATGTGACTGAAAACTCTCTTGAGTTAATATAACATTTTTAAATCATATTTGGATGTTAAGCCATCTTCCTTCCTTATGGAAAATGGCAATCGTAATGCCTATTTTAAAACCTGGAAAACCCCTGTCGGATCCTTCTAGTTATAGGCCTATATCATTACCTTCTATTTATGTAAACTTAAGGAATATATGGTATTTGAGCATTTGAATTATATTTTGGAAAAGAGAGGTGATATAGCATTTTGTCAGAATGGATTTCAGAAGGGGGAGAATGACATTAGATTCAGCTTTATGTTTGAAAGATGATATTAAGAAAGAGGTTTGGTTGTTCAAACCAAACAGCAGAATGGGGAAGAAATGTGACCCTAAGTGACTTTGACCGTGGAATGATTAGTAAAACCAGATTGTTTGAGAGTCTCAGAAACTGCTGATCTCCAGGGATTGATGCATGACAGTCTCTAGAGCTTACAGAGAATGGTATGAATAGCAAAAAACATCCATTGAGAGACAGTTCTTTGGGCAAAAATGCCTTGTTAATGAGAGCAGTCAGAGGAGAATGGCCAGAACAGTTCAAGCTGACAGCAAGGAGACAATTACTCAAATAACCAACAGTGGTGTGCAGAAGAGCAATCTTGAAAGCACAACACATCGTAGCTTGAAGTGGATGGGCTACAGCAGCAGACGGCCATGAACAGGATACAGGAGATACCTAACAAAGTGGTCATGAGCGCAGAATAGATGTTCTGTTCCAAATAGGGTTTAATTGGAGAGTGACCTGGGCTTATGTGTGCAAAGTTTTGTGAGAGTGGCAGAGCTGGTCTTTATTCACCACTTTAATAAATAAAGCAGTTAATGGGGCACAATTCTGGGCTTTTTGATGGAGACAAAACAAGAACAGGGAAGCTATTCTGAACCTTTCTAAAATACTAATCCAGCCTCAACTAGAATAATCTTATTCAGTTTTGGATACCGTGTTATAGGAAGGATATGGAGGCATTGAAGAGGATACACAGGACACCTATGAAAAAAGTTCCTGGGCTGAGCGACTACAGATACAAGGATAGATTGTAGAGGCTGGGACTGTTTTCCTTGGAGAAGAGAAAACTATAAAATAGTGAGGAATTAGTGCAGAATAGATGGAGGGAGGATATTCCTCCTGATAGGTGTTTTGAGGAGTAGCGGACACAGGAATAAAACAAAGGGGAAGAGAATAACTAATAGCACAAGGTTAGACTTTTATATGAAGTGTGTGGTTGGAATCTAGGATAAATTCCCTGTAGATGTGAGGAATGTAGGTTCCATTCCAGTCTTCAGGAGGGAATTAGGTTAATATGATAGTGTTAAAAAAAATACAAGTCTATGGAGAAAGAGTTAGGGATAGAAATAGAGAATTGGTCCAGAAGAAAGCTATCATGGACCTTTTGGGCTAAATGATCTCCTTCTGGCTATAAACATTCTGAGATGAACACAAGAGATTCTGAAGATGCTGAAATCCAAATGAGCACACACAAAATGCTGGAGAAACCTAGCAGGTCAGGCAGCATCTTTGGAAAAGCATAAACAACCGACCTTTCAGGCTGAGACCTTTCTTCAGGACTGAAAAGGAAGGGAGAAGATGCCAGAATAAAAAGAAGGCAGATGGGGAAGGAGGATTATAAAAACATTCTAAGGTGCTAGGGCACTGTGCATATCAAATACCCTTTTGATTACCATAACTGAATCCTCCTCCAATAGCAGAAGACCTTATAAGACACCAGTGTACTTTTTATGTAAACTGCTTTTCACTTTCTGACAATCCATTGACCCATCCCTTGAGATATTTGCTATATCTGTTCTCACTGTCAATGAGAAGGGGGGGGAGGGGAGAGGGAGAGAAAGTGAGAGATTTTGCTGCTACTAGCATTCTGTGTTCTTATGTACATTTTGTGTTAAACAAAAACAATGAATGCTTTTATAAGATGGAGATATCCTGACAAGTCAGCTTCCCAGTAAAACGTATTCACAACCTGCAGTTTATGAGGAATTATAGACTTAAAGCCATTTTACATCACTTTGCAATTTAGTGCTCTTTCAGAGTTCCTCAGGGGATCTCCTGAACAAACTGCAATAGGAGAATATGGGTCCTGACAGAAGTTACTAAATGATACACATTAAATGAAAGATAATGATAATCTTTGCATAAATCCAAGATGCCTTTTACATTATTTATCATGGTATTTTACAGAGAATATTTTCATGCTCTTTTAGAAGGAAACTCAATGATCATTTTCCAGCATCTAGAATTAAACTCAACTTGTAAAGTTTCAATCTTAACCATGTTTCCTTTGCTAAGTTACTGAATATTTTATTCTGTATTACTAAAGACTTCAGATTCCGAGAGGCATCCATCTTCTTTTGTACTTCGATCCAATGGCTCCTGTGTTTTACAATTATTGACCTTGTTCACTTCTTCAGCCTTCAAAAACACTCATTATCATCATCATTGTGTGCTGTACCGTATGACATAGACGATCATGGTCACCATGAATGTTCTTGGGAAATTTTCTCTAGAAGAGATTTGCCATTGGCTTCTGGACAGAGTCTTTACAAGACAGGTGACCCCAGACACTCTTCAGAGATTGTCTGCCTTGCGTTAGTGCCCAAATAACCAGGACGTGTGATATGGACCAGCTGCTCATCTGACCTTCCACCATCTGCTCCCATGGCTTCACGTGACCCTGATCAGAGAGCTAAGCAGGTGCTACACCTTGCCCAAGGGTGACCTGCAGGCTAACTGAGGGAAGGAGCACCCTACACCTCCTTTGATAGAGGCATATCTCCAACCCTGCCATCCATTAATAAGACTATGGTTAGTATTATCCCAGGGACCAAATATTTGGTTGGCGGTGAAAGTGCCAAATAGTTGGCACATGGATGAAAGAAAAAGGGAAGGTTATGTGGGTGGGAAGGGTTAAAATGATCTTGGAATGCAGAAGGCCTGTACTATGCTATTCTATATTCACCATTTGTGTTAGAATATGTCATGAAGATATCCAAAGTAAGAGGACTGACAGATGTCTGATGATTAAGGGGAGTGAAAATTCATAGGGACATCTTTACTTACTACAGCACAGAAGGAGATCGTGCATCTCATCAAGTCTTTGTTAATTCCCATCCTCACCTCACCGTTGTACTTCTTTCCTCTTTAGGCAGGGAAGCAGACTCTCAGTACCCACTCATCAAGTGTTCTCAAAGTATTATATGTTTATAATGAGGAAGCAACACAACTGCACTCTTCTTGAACACCCAAGTTGGCAAAGTCTTTCATTGATTCCGTTATAGGTATTTTTTTATTGTGGGCTTATTGGGCATGCTTGCAAGAAAACAAATCTCACAGTTATATATGGTGACATATATGTACTTTGATTATAAATTTACTTTGAACTTTAATATTACATGAAGAGTCAGAGAAAGTATGAGGAACATAAATGTTGGAACGAATGTTGGAACGCTGTATGGATTCACTGCTAATGTAATGGCTTCTTTGTAATGTTTCACTGCTGAGGTAATGGTTTCTCTGTAGCAGCAATGTTTGGGTTATGGCTGGAGATAACAGGACTGCGGTTATGCATGTTAGCCAATCAGAGATTGTTGCTCTGTCTTGTGAATCTGGAAGGAGGTTTCTCGCGGTCTTTGTTGAGGAGAGTTGAAGAGGGAAGACACGTGTGGAGAGAGCTGGTAGACCACCAGATGGAGTGGACTGGGATCTGAGGGTCTGAAAGTCGACGATGCTTGGGAGAGATCGATGGTGGAAGAATGGCGACTGAGAGAGCTCCAACGTGCACTTTAGACTTTTCCTTGAATTGGGCCCCTTTTTCATTTACATTACTAACCCTATATTCAGATTAAGATTCATAAAGTTGAATCATTTAATTGCATATGGTGTACTGTCTGATATTTTGCATTGTGGGTTTGTAACTGGGCGGTATATTACACAGCATCCACACAAACGTGATTTTTCAGTTTGGCAGGGCCAAAAGCTGTTTCCCCTAGGCGAACACGAGCTGGGCAAGCCTGAGGGTTACATCTACATCACTCTTAGTCTATATACATTGATCAGTAATATTGCAGAGTGAAACCTTGGCTGACAGCCCACTGCAGGATGATGGAAGATGTGCATTGTAAGTAAGAAAGAGGCATAATATACTGATGTAGGGATTTTGCTTTCTCGTGATATCTAAAGCACTTCACAATCAATTAAATACTTCAGAAACATGGTTATGTTGTAATATGATTGGGAAAGCATAGTCCTGGGAATCTAGAAATGATTTCAGATTTTATGACCTCTCATGCTTTCAGTCAAGCAAGAGAAGGTCTTTTTGATGAACACTTTTCCTCAGCTGATGAGTTAGGGCTACTCTTTGTTGACCTGTAACTTAGAATTGACAAACTTTTCCAGTTCATCTGCAGTATCACCATCAGTCAACAATGTGGAACTTGCCCGATTCACAAAAGTGCCAGAAACCCGATCCAGCTAATTACAGACACCTCTGTGTTCTCTCAATCATCAGTGAAGAGATGGATGATGGTTTTAACAGTGTTGCCAAGCTGCATTTTATCACAAATGGTCTTCTCACCGCTGCGCACTGTTCTGCACCAGCCTTTGTCCAGCACATACAAAAGAGCAGAGTAACAGTGGGAAAGTAAGAGTGACAGCCCTTGGTATCAAGGCAGCATTTGTCAGAGGATAACATATGGAGTTCTGGGAGTCTGAGGGAAAACACTTCAACAGTTGGAGTCCTAGCTTACAAAAAAGAGGAGTATTGTAGTTGTTGGAGGTCAATCGTCGCAGCCAGGCCATCTCTGCAGGATTTTTTTTGGCAGTATCTGAGATCTAGCCATCTTCGTCTGTTTTTTTTCGATGACTTTCCTTTCACTATACGATCAGAAATTGGGATATTCACTGATGTTTGCTCAATGTTCAACATTCACAACTCCAAAGAAATTGAAGCCACCCTTTCTCAATTGCAGCAAAACAAAGGTTGATTAAAAGTTGCTTATTACTCAAAGCATCCCCCACTCTCTCCCTCCCTGCATCTTCACAAGTCTCTTTCCCAGTTTTGATAATGGTTTGCAACTTGAAACTTTACCCCTGTTCCACTGATACACCATGACCTGCTTAGCACTTCCTGCATTTTCGGTTTTGATTTTATATTTCCAGCACCTGCAGATTTTGATCTGATTTTCACCAATTTCATAATTCCTTTCACTACAAAGGTTTGGATTGGAATTTGAGCTTTCTATTTCTTGGCTATTATGAATAACATGTTACTTTCCATGCACAGGACCTGCAATGAGTTCAAAACCCTACTGTAATTAGACTTTTTAATTCACCTAATTCAACTTAATGAAACATTTTCCAGAAATGCAGCCCTGTTTTAAAACAGGGAATGGCTATGATGTTCACACCGTAAAAGTACCAGGAAGACCCACTAAATGATTAACTACCTTCACTCCCATCGGTAAAGGTAGCTTGAGATTCGAAGTTGAATTTCCAAGATAGCAGACAAGATTGGAATTCAATAACTTGATGATGATCAGTGTTAAATACTTTCTTAACAGGGATAGTCCACCATTTATGTCCAGTTCCTGTTGGATGAATATTCCTTCTGCACGCTCCTTATGCCAACCATGCTGTCTGTCCACAGAGTGTGTTGTGGCAGATACTCTGTGTACTGGAAACTGGTGGTCCCAGAGGACTTAATTTGTGAATTTGAATCAATAGCAGAAGGTAAATGCTTTGACATCTGTGTAAGATCACCAATGTTGAGAGAGGACCTGGACAAACTGAGGTAGGTGATACAGAGGTTTATGACTGTGTGGGTAAGTGTATGAGTGAGATGTGTGGGTCTGAAAAATGGATACGGCAAGGAAATAGTTAACAATTAGGAATTTGTGGGTCTGTCCTGTTTTGAAGGTCTCCCTGCGTGTTGGACAAATTGACTCTTGATACTAAATAAGGGGAAAATAATGTGACTCCAGTCTACCTGATAACATGGTTTGAAAGCAAACTAAAAGTGATGATTTGTGTGAAAGTAATTAATCACCTTGTCTCTAAAGAATGTATTTTTTTATATTGTTTGGTTGTAAGATTAATAGGATGTATTGTCCCTGAGGAGGCAGAGGCTGATTGTTGAATTTCACCCGACCAAAAGGTTAGGGTCGTGTAAATGTCAGATTGGATGCCTCGCCCCTACCAGCTGGACTGGAAGGTGGCAATAGTGCTATAAAGGTGGGCAAGTTCTTTCTTGGGCAGACCACTCACCTGGGTCCCACCTTCGGGCCGAGCAGCTGAACCGGCGCCAAGGACCTCCACCCTAGCCAGTCCACGGTCGATCGCCTGCCTCAGGGACCAGGCAGACGTTGCTAAGTATTCTTGGCGGTGTAGACTACTAAGGGTTGCTTAAGTTAGCCCTACCTATTAGTGGTGTAGGTAGTGTACAATATACAGCATTTCTCGCAACTCTCTATTTTCTTCCCTGTATTAACAATAAAGTGAGTCTCGGAGGAACTACCCAGTCGGGGTCCATTTGTTCAAGCGAAACCAAATAGTTGCAGCATCCACCTGTTACGGTTATACTTATTTGGGTATCAGTTTTTGTGGTATGATATTGTCAATGTTACTGCATGAGTGATATAAATTTGCAAATTAACAACTTGACGGGAAGATGGCAGATATTCATTACTCAAAAAGCAAAAGGGCTGATGTCATTGTCAGGGAATTTTACTGAAGTGTAAAATATGGACAGTTACAAAGAGCAATAAAATGTGAAAATGGTATGCAGTACCCTGATTAAGATTTCTACTGCAATGCTGTGGGGTAGTTTATATTAGCAGCTTTCTGTGAAAGCAGTGTGCCATGCTGGGAAGTGTGTTTTGGTTTCAACTAAGATAAGGACACATGGTGTCCAACTGAGAAATGTGAGTCAACCAATCAGGATGGTGGAATTGGGAGAAAGCTCCAGAGAGGGCAGGGCGGAGAGAGATTTGTGCCAGCCAGCAGTCTGTTTCGAGGCTTTTGGCGGGAGCTGCAAAGCGAGACAAAAGGGAAGATGCCAGAGGATGCCGTGGGAAGTCGAGTCCCCATTGCAAGAAGTGCTTTATGCAGATGAATGGCTCCAAGGAAGAAGGGCCAATACTCTCGAGAGGGAGCCCATTTGTTTGAGGTGGATTTCGAGTGACGTTCAGAAGTGGTGTGTGCTTTCACGTAGACTGTGGGTCCAGTGAAAACTCCAGGGTGAGCTCCAACTTTATGTGCACATTGGACTGGTTAAAATGTAAGGGGCCTTTTTTTCTTTTGTCTTTCCTACCAACTGTTTGATAAAGCTGAAATTTGTAAGTATACTTTCTTTATAATTTTATGTTGTGTACGATCTGTTATTTCTTGCTGAGCAACACTTGTGTATGGGTAGTATTTACACAGCATTTGCTCAAATTGCGGTTTCGTAATTGGAACATCACGGCGTTCCCATTCAGTTGAACCCCAAATCATATCGACCCTATTGTTTGTGAAAGGTGGCATTCTCACCACTGGGTCATGTAACTGGTAGCGGAGCCTGCTGATGAGACCAGTTTGCATACGAGCTCGCTGAGGGGGTTATATTTGTGGGGACCATTGTCCTGGGATTCTTGAATGCTGTGTGACTTGGTTGTAGAATTGATTAACCAGTTTGTGCGTTTAAGCCTGTGTTTAAACTGGTGGCAGGGAAAGTGACTAAGGTACTTTATTATGGACACCACAGGGATTAAGGTTTGGTGTGATTCAAAGAGATGATCCACAAATAACGCTTGCGTTTTGAGTGGGGTGGATGTCCAAATTCCAGATGAGCTGTTACATCGAGTGTTGAGTTCTGTAAAAGTTTTGGGGAAAGTTAGACTAATTGAATGGTGTTTTGACCAATTGGCTGGTAAGGATGAATTGAATTGAATTGAATTGACTTTATTTTTTACATCTTTCACATATATGAGGAGCAAAAATCTTTACGTATGTCTCCATCTAAATGTGCAATGGGCAATCATAGTAATTTATAATAAATAGAACAGTCAATGTAATATAGAGTACACTCAAATCAGCGTGAGTTATTCATTCTGATGGCCTGGTGGAAGAAGCTGTCCTGGAGCCTGTTGATCCTGGCTTTTATGCTGCATTACCACTTCCCAGGTGGTAGCAACTGGAATAGATTTAGGGTGAGGCAAGTTTGCATATAAGCTTGGTGAGGGGGTTACAGGAACATGATAGAGAAACATATCAGAAGTTTGGGTTTAGGTGTCAAAGAGTAAATACTTATTGGACTGAAAAGAAAACCTTGAACTGCTAAAAAATACTTGGAAAAGTCAATAATGTTTACTCCACTTAGTGAACATTTGTGCATTAATGCTAGATGGTGTAGGACAAGCAGGATGTATCACTAACATGCTAATTAACGTTTGCCACAAATGATATACTAGCATTAGATGATTGTACTTGTTTGGAGGATCCCCAGATGTTTTGCTCTGTAATTATTCCACAACTAATGAGACAGATTCAGTATGGAACGAGTTCTTGGTGAAGTGAGATCAGGAATTGTAAGTTTTCTTATTCTTCAAGGGTGTGATATAAATCTTGTTAATTAGCACGTGTAATGTCTTTTTCAGAGAGAGTGTCTGTGTTTGGTCTGTCTTTATTTGAAGTTTGTTTGGGAAAGGAATAACTAATGATCAAGTTTAGGAAAGATCACAACATGGTTAACTAAAGATCTGAAAATCCTAGTCCTGTTTTTGTTTGTTGCTTAGAGTGATTGAAACTCTAATAGCATATGCCACAGAAAGCTGTTGACACATTCTTTAATGTGTTGGCCATACACTGTGGGATCACCATGCTATGCATAAATTACAGTTAAATTAATGAATTTCTGTCAGTTTCCAAATTACATCATTGATACCAAATATGTAAACATTCTCTTCTAGCCACAGAAGACAATAATGATGAATTTCTCGTGTTCTATGTCTGTAGTTCGACTGGAAGAGGAGACCACCCATGGATTTGTTGCAGATATTTCAAATTATTAAGAATTCCCATTGATGCATTATACCTTTATATTCTGAGGGGACATGCTTGTGCATTCACTTGTAACCATTTCCAATGACTAATTACAGCCCACCACAACCTCCTAGTTATTTGATATCTCCCTTGTTTGTTCTACAGAAATACTAAAAGAATTCTAAACATTTACCAAACCGTTTGCTTCTGCATTCTCTGAACCCTTTATTCTTGCTTCATGTTTAGGATGACTTCTTCCTTTATTTGTTACTACCCGGTATGTTGCTGGCATTTAGGGCAGCAATAAATCTCCTCTCCCGTCTCTCTTGGTCTTAGCGATGTTCAAGGTTTCCTTCATTGTGCCAGTAGCTTCCCCTCGGGTTTCAGTATTGTCAGTCCTGCAAATCCTGGGTGGAGACTCTGTAATACCAATAACACACAGATATAGAGGGATACTTCATTGCTGTTGCAATAACAGTTTTTTTAATTAGTCAGTGATATTAGCCCTGAGCTGAGCCACTGAACCTGGAGGGCCAATGGACCACTCCTAGTCTGGCTTCCACCCTTTGCCCTGCTTGGCATGGGTGATGCTACCAAGAGTCAAAGCCTTGAATTCAGCCAACATAGCTCTCTGGGTCGTTGAGGTACACAAGCCTCCAAAACCCACAACAAGGTGGTGGGCCTCTTGGAGGATCTCTTGCCTCTAATTTGTTTTTAATTTATTTTGATTGTACTCGGTTAAACATTTTTGTATCCATGTGCTGGAGATCTACCATTAAAGATATTGAATTTATCTGCTGCAGATATACTGGCACATCAGCTCCAGCTACTTTAATACTTTAAGCTCTCAGCAGGTTAGGGATGAAGAGAGATATAGAGCTGATGTTACAGGTTGATGCCATTTCACCAAAATGGAAAAAGTTAAAGACGAAACGTGAAAGGATTGAGAGAACAGGAGGATTATCTTTGATAAGATGTAGAGCAAGGCAATGATTAAGTACTGTTAAATACAATGTGGAGGGGCAAATAAACAGAAGACAAAGTGAAACTGAAATATGTAGAAATATAAGCTGAGTTACCTGCAATTATTGAATTCAATACTAAACACGAAGGGCTGCAACACACCGACAAAGAAGATGACACCACAGGCAGATGGGATGGGCTTGCTGGTTAACACAGCTGGCATGGACAAATTTGGCCAGAGGGCCTATTTTTATGCTACCTGACTATCACTCAATGAGGCATGAATACTCCAAACTTACATTGGGCATCATTGTAACAGTATAGAAGGCCAAATATTGAGAGAAAAACTGGAAGTCCGACAGAGAATGAGAGAGAATAAAGTGACAGACAAATAAAAGCTCAGGGTCACCCTTATAGACTGACTCTAATCTGTGTTAGTTTTTTTTTCCCAGTATAGGCTACTAAGACTAGTTTTGAATGCCACAGTTTTGTATAACACAATAGATTAGAGGAAGTACAGGTGAATCACTGCTTCATCTGAAAGGACAGTTTGAGCCCCTGGAATGTAGCAAGAGAGGAGGTAACAGGGTAGAGGTCACATCTCCTGTGGTTGTATGAAGGAGTGTCTTGGGAAGGGGTGTGGTTGGTGGAGATCAAAGGGAATGGCTGGTTTGGAATACTAGAGAGAAGATGAGGGCAGAAGAAAACGAATCTAGAAGATGACAGGAATTATAAATGATAATTGAATGTGGGGTTGATGGCTTGGAAGGTGAGGTTATGAGGAACCTTACTGGTGTACTGGTGGGGAGGAGAGGGTTGCGAGCAGAAATGTGGGATGTAGAGGAGACTTGACTGAGTTTCCTTTCAAATAGGTTGAATGGAAGCCATGGTTGAGGAAAAAGGATGACATCTCAAAGACTCTGGTACATTTTCTCATTACTAGAATAGATCCAACACAGATGGAGAAACTGGGAGAATGAAGCAAGGAGAGAGGAGGAGAGTTGTGGCAGCTGTGACAGCCCATGGGATTGTTATGGATATTGGACACTAACCTATCCCATATGTTGGAGATGGTGATGACAAGAAAGAGAAGGAAAATGTCACATATGGATCATTTGAGATTGAAAGGAAATTGGAATTTGACATCATAGGACATTTTTGAGTTTTCTACGAGTACAGGACGTAGGTGCAAACAGCTGATCATTGACTAGAGGAAAGGAAACCAGAGGTCCATGTGCCAGTCCTCATCAGGGGATAAGAAGTGGAGAGGGCCAGCAACTTTAAGTTTCTTAGCTTTATCACTTCGAGTTCCTGGTTCCAGCATGTAAGTGCCATTATGAAGGGAGCACAGCAACACCTCTACTTCCTTAGAAGTTAGTAAAGATTCAATATTTCATCTAAAACTTCTACATCTACATGGAGCATTTTCACAAGAAAGCAGCACCCATCATCAAGGAAGCCATTCAATCAGATCATGCTTTTTTCACTGCTGCCAGCAGGAAGAAGGTACGGGAGCCTCAGGACCCACACCACCAGGTTCAGAAATAGTTGTTACCCCTCAACCATCAGGCTCCTGAACCAAAGGGAAAAACTTTACTCAGCTTCACTCACCTCAACATTGAACTGTTACTCACTATCAAGGCCACTTCACCTCATGTTCTTGATAGTATTTATTTGTTTTTTTTTCTTTTTGCATTCATACAGTCTGTTGTCTTTTGCACATTGGTTGTTTGTCCATCTGGTCTGCAGTTTCTCATTGATTCTATTGTGCTTCTTTATATTTACTGTAAATGCTTGCAACAAAATGAATCTCAGGGTATTACATGGTGACATATACGTATGCTGATAATAAATTTACTTTGAAAAAACTTCAGCAGATTGTTAACACTTTCCAATAACACCCCAAAGTCAAGAATGAAACCCACATGGTAGATGAAGTCAGCTCTGGCTGTGTTCATTGTCCTTTCTGACAAATGATTTTAGTGGACAACTAGCAGAGGTGAGGCTGCAGCTCTGAATGCATCATCGGTGATCAGTTCCAATACCAGGAGCTTTCAGAAGTACTGATGGGAAAGAATTGAATCATCAAGTACTGTAAATCTAAGTGTAAACTCAGATAAGAGCTCGACACACCTTATTTGTTCAGGGTCTCTTTGGTATTTGTTATTGTTTACTATCAGTTGTATATTACTTAAGATACATTTAAATTGTTTAGTTAAAAAATAAAAGGAGATGAAGCCCTCTTCTCATTACTACCATCAGTGAGGAGGTACAGGAGCCTGAAGGCACACACTCAGCGATTAAGGAACAGCTTCTTCCTCTCAGCCATCGGATTTCTGAATGGACATTGAACCCATAAACACTACCTAACTACTTTTTTTTCTTTTTTTGTACGACTTATTTGACTTAACATTTTAAATATATTTATACTTACTGTAATTTACAGTTTATGTATTGCATTGTACTGCTGCCGCACAACAACAAAGTTCATGGCATATGCCAGTGATATTAAACCTGATTCTGATTCTGAATTGTCGTGCCATATGACATGTGATATGAAATTGTCATGTCATATTTTACATGACAATTTAATGTGCTCGCCTTGAAAAGGTGATGAAGGTAGGTAGATTCAGTATTAACTTTTAAAAGAAAATTAGACAGATACATGAAAAGGAGTGATATGCAGTGTTGGGGAGAAATTGTTTCAAAGTTCAAAGTACACTTAGTATCAAAGTATGTATACATTATGCAACCTTGAGATTTGTCTTTTTATGGGCAGCCACAAAACAAGAAACCCTAAAGAACCCATTATAAAAAAAGACCAAGAAACACCCAACGTGCAGAGAGAGAAAGAAGACAAATCGTGGAAGCAATATAAATAAGCAAATAACATTGAGGACAAAACTGAGTCCATTGGCACGAAGCCCAGAGCAGCTGAAACTAGCCCATAACCTCAGCATCAGTTTATCACATAGTGGAGTAAAACATCACAGAGCCTGCAGACATAAGCTCAGAGCAGCAGGACTAGGCCCGCAGCCTCAACCTCAGTAAGTGAAGAGCGGAGTAAATGTCGTGAAGCAGCGAGCAGGACCAGTGCGACCCTCACCTCTGGTCCTGACACCCTGCCTTTTCAGTCCAACTGACCCAGCGCTTAAATCATCCAAATATCGGGTCATTCCTCACTCTAAGACCCAGGCCCTGTTGCATCAATATGCTCTGGGCCTGGACCCCTTTGCCACGTTTCAGCCCGTACCTGAACTTTCCGATTTGGCCCTGTTCTTAGACTGATCAAACTTTGCTCTCACTTTAAGTGAATGGGCCCCGAAACTCTTTTGTTCTGCTCGCTCGAACTCTCTCTCTAACTCTGCCTCGATCTTGCTCCCACCCACACACTACAACCCTCAGCTCAGCCTCGCCTTCATTTGTCTCTTCATTGTTTGCAATGATTGCTTATCATAATCTTTAGAGAAAATGTGTTATTAATAAAGTACTTAGTTGTAAATCTTGCTTTGAAAATCATCATTCAGCTGTTAGTCTTCAGTAATGCCATCTTAGACCAGAAGAGGAGGCAGAGCTAATTGAAATTGTTGTAACCTTTATAGAGTCAATGCATTCATCCTGTGTCACAGTCTTGTTGAAAGGCAGAACAGACCTGATGGTTGAATAAACCACTTCTCGTCCTATAGTTTGCATTCTTATGCTACTTTGAATAACAGGTTGGTCAATGTACACTGTTATTGCCTCCCTGAAAGGCTGTTGTCAGTCTTGCCATGAAATTTGGTACAAACACTTACCAAGGAGGTCATGGAATGCCATTTCATCAGCTGAAATCCACATAATGAAGTAGTCCCACATTGGTATTGGAGAAGATGTAACAGGTTTATGACTCAATAGTGAAGGAATGTCTATGTATATCAAAGTTAGGGCAATGTGCAACTTGGAACAGAACGTAATATTCCCATCAATCTTTTGCCTTTTGATGGTCGGGAGGAGAAGATGGCAGCACGATGCAGCTCTCTGGTGAAATGATATCATTTCTGTTAAACAGGGGCTGTGGACAATTCTGATTTGATGAAGACAGATGTGAGAAGCAGAGGAACATCTGGAGAAATTTCTGAAATGCCAGGTTCGCTGCTGTTGTTACGGTGTGATCGAGAATCTCTGGAGGGTAGGCCCCAAAATCCCTGGCTTTGCCTGTTGCTGGCGACCGAGGCTGAGGTCGAATTGCTTGGCAGAGATGGCTCTCGGTACTTGGTGTCGGAGGGCTGATCGGAGCTCGAAGTTTTCGGACGACTCAGAGTCGGACTGTGGTTGGGCATGGCAGGGAGAATTTTCTTCCTTCTCCCATCTGCGTGAGATGTGGGACTTTCAAGAAACCTTGAACTTTTTACTGTGCTGTGGACTGTTCTTCATCAAGTTATGGTATTGTCGCACTGTTGTAACTACATGTTATAATTATGTGGTTTTGTTAGTTTTTCAGTCTTGGTCTGTCCTATGTTTCTGTGATATCACACCGGAGGAATATTATATCATTTCTTAATGCATGCATTACTAAATGACAATAAAAGAGGATTGTGTGTCCTCATAATCTAATCTAATCATCAGGGTTATGGGAACAGTAGCACAAGAAGCCTTGGTAAACTTCTGCAAAATGCCTTGTCTCGAAGTACAAACTGTGGCCACAATGCTGTGATGCTGGGTTGACTTTTGCCTGTGTGAATATAAGGCTGGGGATCCCAACCTTTTTTTACGCCATGACCAATGCCATTAAGGAAAGGGTCCGTGAACCCTAGGTTGGGAACGGCTGATGTAAGGCTTATCAGATGGACTGCTTTGTAACTCACATTGTAACAGCAGTGGAGGGAATTCATTTACACTCCTAATATATGGATTCAAGATGTAGTTCAGAGACACAGTAGATGAGCAGGATACTTGACTGCTGACCTGTCACAACATTTAGTTAGTCAATCGTTATGATCCAGCCAATAATAGGAGAATTATACAAGGTTAAATGAACTGTGTTTCTGTAGTGTCAATCTTTTTTTCAGATTTAGTAATCTAAATAATGACTTTTTTTAGTCAGTGTAGCCATTTCTGTTTAACATTATTTAAGAGCTAATTAAAGCATGACAATTGCTTTATTCCATTTTAAGAGGCCCTGAAGAAAAATAACTTTAAAACATGTCAGTAATGATGTGAGGCATAAAATGAAGGAGGGGTGATTATAATTTAGCAAGCATAGCCCAATCTACAGGCCCATTGCCAACCTGGCTGGATATGCTGAGACAAGCACAATTAATAGATATGATTAACAACAAAATATTGAAAACTATGGTTCAAAAGAAATATCCTGAATTACTGAAGTTGCAATGATGATTAAAGTTTGATGCTTTAATCATCTAACATACTAACTAACATCAATCATTTCTTTCTCAGATTACTTTTTAAAATTCTTAATTACATTTGACAATAAAAAATTTGCTTCCTGAATACTTTTGGATGCATCTTATCGATTCTGGGCTGCTGATTATGAAAATCACTGTGAAATTTCCCTATCACTCACCATTTAAAAAAAATCACCTGTATTTATTTTTAAACGTAAACAACAGGAATTCTGCAGATGCTGGAAATTCAAGCAACACACATCAAAGTTGCTGGTGAACGCAGCAGGCCAAGCAGCATCTATAGGAAGAGGCGCAGTCGACGTTTCAGGCCGAGACCCTTCGTCAGGACTAACGAAGGGTCTCGGCCTGAAACGTCGACTGCGCCTCTTCCTATAGATGCTGCTTGGCCTGCTGCGTTCACCAGCAACTTTGATGTGTGTCACCTGTATTTGTTATTTGAATTCACAATTCAAGTCAGAATTACTGATGCCAGGATTAAAGAAGGCATTCTTGTTGGTCTACAAATCAAACAAGCCATCAATCACAAGCTATTCAAAGAACTTCTTAGTGGGATCGGAGAAAATCACATGGAAAGCATTCAAGGATGTTACTGAAAATTTTCTTGGCAACTACAGAACACCAGACTATGTGTAGCTGGTTGACAGCATGCTTCAAGCATACAAAACCATGAAGTGCAACATGTTACTAAAGATTCATTTTCTATATTCCCATTTAGACTTCTTCCCTGCAAATCTTGGGACCGTCAGTGATGAGCATAGTGAAAAGATTCATCAGCTTCAAATGGTCCATCATAAACAAAAATATAAACTGCCTACCTTAATGCTGTCCTTCCGGTACAATGACGTAACAGTAAACCTTCTTTGACTTTGCTTACAGTAAATCAAAATCAGGGAGTCATACCATGTTGTAGGGCAGTGTACTGTACTGCTGTGTCTGTCATCTATTTCTAAGTGCCCCATTAACAGTAACAATAACAGCAGCAGTAACTGAGAACTGGAGAAGTCAAAAGGGTCTACAGATGCTAAAATCTAGAACTGATTAGATCAGTCAGCACCCTTGGAGACAAACGATATAAATCACAATTTCAGTTTGAGACCCCGCATCGGATCGAATGTTAATGATGCTATTGATAATGAGGATGATAGACTTGGGCTGCAGAAAAATATTGATGAACTGGTAGATTGGGCAGAACAATGACAAATAGAATTTAATCCTGATAAGTGCAAGGTGATGCATTTTGGGAGGTCAAATAATGGTATTATATACACAATAAGTTATAGGGCCCAAGGTGGGATTGAGGAACAGAACGTTCTTAGTGTAGAAGTCAACATATCTTTAAAGGTCACCCAGAGGTGGACAAGGTGGTGAAAAAGCCATATACGGTGGTTGTCTTTATCGCTCAAGGCAGAGAATGAAAGGGAAGGAAGTCCAAGGTACAACTTTATAAAACTTCTGTTAGGGTACAGCTGGAATATTACATGCAGTTCTGCTCACCATATTTATAGGGAAGCTATGGTTGAACCGGAGGAGGTGACAGAGAAAATTTACCAGGATGTTGCCTCGGATGGAATGTTTCAGTGATGTGGAGGGAATGGATGGGTGGGGATTGATTTCCTTGGGGTGGAGGAGGATGAAGGGTGACCAGATAGAGGTATACAAAATTGTGAAGGGTAAATATCAGGTAGATAGTAAGAATCTTCTTCCCTTAAGAGAAGAGTCTAAAATTGGAGGAGATAGATTTAGAGCAGGGCTTAAAACCATAGAAACCATAGAAACTACAGCACAGAAACATGCCTTTTGGCCCTTCTTGGCTGTGCCGAACCATTTTCTGCCTAGTCCCACTGACCTGCACACGGACCATATCCCTCCATACACCTCCCATCCATGTATCTGTCCAATTTATTCTTAAATGTTAAAAAAGAACCCGCATTTACCACCTCGTCTGGCAGCTCATTCCATACTCCCACCACTCTCTGTGTGAAGAAGCCCCCGCTAATGTTTCCTTTAAACTTTTCCCACCTCACCCTTAACCCATGTCCTCTGGTTTTTTTCTCCCCTTGCCTCAGTGGAAAAAACCTGCTTGCATTCACTCTATCTATACCCATCATAATTTTATATACCTCTATCAAATCTCCCCTCATTCTTCTATGCTCCAGGGAATAAAGTCCTAACCTATTCAACCTTTCTCTGTAACTCAGTTTCTCAAGTCCCGGCAACATCCTTGTAAACCTTCTCTGCACTCTTTCAACCTTATTTATTATCCTTCCTGTAATTTGGTGACCAAAACTGAACACAATACTCCAGATTCGGCCTCACCAGTGCCTTATATAACCTCATCATAACATTCCAGCTCTTATATCCAACACTTTGATTAATAAAGGCCAATGTACCAAAAGCTCTCTTTATGACCCTATCTACCTGTGACGCCACTTTTAGGGAATTTTGTATCTGTATTCCCAGATCCCTCTGTTCCACTGCACTCCTCAGTGCCCCCCCATTAACCCTGTATTTTCTACGTTGGTTTGTCCTTCCAATGTCCAATACCTCACACTTGTCAGTATTAAACTCCATCTGCCATTTCTCAGCCCTTTTTTCCAGCTGGTCCAAGTCCCTCTGCGGCTCTGAAAACCTTCCTCACTGTCTACTACACCTCCAATCTTTGTATCATCAGCAAACTTGCTGATCCAATTTACCACATTATCATTCAAATCATTGATATAGATGACAAATAACAATGGACCCAGCACTGATCCCTGTGGCACACCACTAGTCACAGGCCTCCACTCGGAGAAGCAATTCTCTACCACCACTCTTTGGCTTCTACCATTGAGCCAATGTCTAATCCAATTTACCACCTCTCCATGTATACCTAGCGACTGAATTTTCCTAACTAACTAACCTCCCATGCGGGACCTTGTCAAAGGCCTTACTGAAGTCCATGTAGACAATATCCACTGCCTTCCTTTCATCCACTTTCCTGGTAACCTCCTCGAAAAACTCCAATAGATTGGTCAAACATGACCTACCACGCACAAAGCCATGTTGACTCTCCCTAATAAGTCCCTGTCTATCCAAATACTTGTAAATTCTGTCTCTTAGTACTCCCTCCAATAACTTACCTAATACCGACGTAAAACTTGCTGGCCTATAATTTCCCGGATTACTTTTCGATCCTTTTTTAAACAACGGAACATCATGAGCCACTCCCTCCAATAACTTACCTACTACCGGCGTAAAACTTACTGGCCTGTAATTTCCCGGATTACTTTTCGATCCTTTTTTAAACAACAGAACAACATGAGCCACTCTCCAATCCTCTGGCACCTCACCTGTAGACAGCGACATTTTAAATATTTTAGCCAGGGCCCCTGCAATTTCAACACTAGTCTCCTTCAAGGTCCGAGGGAACACCCTATCAAGTCCCGGGGATTTATCCACTTTAATTTTCCTCAAGACAGCAAGGGCCTCCTCCTTTTCGATCTGTACAGTTTCCATGATCTCACTACTTGTTTCCCTTAATTCCATAGACTTCATGCCAGTTTCCTTAGTAAGTACAGACGCAAAAAACCTATTTAAGATCTCCCCCATTTCCTTTGGTTCCGCACATAGCTGACCACTCTGATCTTCAAGGGGACCAATTTTATCCCTTACAATCCTTTTGCTCTTAATATACCTGTAAAAGCTCTTTGGATTATCCTTCACTTTGACTGCCAAGGCAACTTCATGTCTTCTTTTAGCCCTCTTGATTTCTTTCTTAAGTATTTGCTTGCACTTCTTATACTCCTCAAGCACCTTATTTACTCCCTGCTTCCTATACACGTCATACATTCCCTCTTCTTCTTTATCAGAGTTGCAATATCCCTTGAGAACCAAGGTTCCTTATTCCTATTCACCTTGCCTTTAATCCTGACAGGAACATACAAATTCTGCACTCTAAAAATTTCTGCTTTGAAGGCTTCCCACCTACCAATCACATCCATGCCTGAGAACAACCTGTCCCAATCCACGCTTTTTAGATCCTTTCTCATTTCTTCAAATTTGGCCTTCTTCCAGTTAAGAACCTCAACCCTAGGACCAAATCTATCCTTGTCCATGATCAAGTTGAAACTAATGGTGTTATGATCACTGAAACCAAAGTGCTCCCCTACACAGACTTCTGTCACTTGTTCTAACTCGTTTCCTAACAGGAGATCCAATATTGCATCCCCTCTACTTGGTCCCTCTATATATTGATTTAGAAAACTTTCCTGAACACATTTTACAAACTCTAAACCATCTAGACCCCTTCTGAAACTTTTTTTTAATGCTAAGGACCAATACTATTAAGTAAGGGCTCTATGAATCCCAGGTTGGGAACCGTTGGTTTAGAGGTTATCCAAAGGAAGATTTTCTTCACCCAGAAAGTAGTTGTAATCTAGAACACATCTGAGTGGCGTGTAGATATTTTTAAGAAATTTCTGGATGAGAATTTGAATTGCCAAGGTATAGAAGGCTACAGACCAAGTCCTGGAAATTGGGATTGGTATAAATGAGTCCCTGTTGGTCATTATTTCTGTGGTGTGCTGAAGGATCTGTTTTTCTGTTGTGTGTTTCTATGGCATTTTATGATAATTTATTGCACTCCTCACATTTGCACAAATGTTATTGTGTCCCTGAAGAGAGAATTAGAGAAGGACAGGAAAAGGTTTAAAAAGGGGCTAAGTGTGATGAAAAGAAAAACCTTCCAAATCTTTTGAAGGTACCAGCAGGTAAAGTAGAAAGGTAGTTGCACTAATGGAGATTTTGAGATTGGTTTGCAAGGTCACTGATGGGCCATTGCTGTTGGTGGAATAGGGACAGGAAGAGAAATGTTCAGGTTCAAAAATATTTCAACATGAGGGATCAAAAAGGCCTTCCTAAGGGGATGGCAACATTAAAGCCAATTCTGTCAATTTTGCTCCGTTACAGTCAATTCTAGTTGACCATGAAAAGTCCACTTAATCCAACAGCTGTGGACTAGAATCCAAATTGGAAAAGCTTTTGTATAGGACATGGACTCGCAAAATGATATCTTTTCACCGGTGTCTGAGAGAGTATACCCTCCAGAAATAGCATGCAGTGAAGGAAGAATGCCACAGGAGTTCTCAGAAATACCCATCAGTACAGACCCACAGCAATGGAGTGAGTGAGTGAGTGAGTGAGTGGACATCTTATTCACTCACTCAGATGGAGTGCAATACTTCAGCATTGAACGGAGTTGTTGGACTCATGCTAGGTTCTTAGTTGTGTCCACTACTTTATTTTGGCTTTTGAGTGAAACAAATTGGCTGAAGTCTGGCCACTTCAGGAGGAAGCCAAGAAGTTTCTGGCCTGGAATAAGAGTAATGACCGGGCTGTATTACCAGCCTCTATCTCACAGAGTCGTAGGGTAGTACAACACAGACAGAGGCTGTTCTGCCTTTGCATAGAATGCAAATCAATTTTGCGTGTGCAGGTCACTAAATAAATTCTTGGTTCTATAGCTCAGTATTGCTCCCCTTTCAACTCTCCATTTTCGGAAATTTGGTTATAGGAAGGCAAAACATGACAAATATTGTAAAGTATTTGACGACACCAAAGGAACCCTCCAATCTGGAATGAAATCACATTAAAAAATGTGTGCCACATTTCGAATCAGAATGCAAATTAATGTTCATTGGCTTATTAGAATAACTAGCCTGTAGCAAGATCATCCTGTTGACTAATGCTACTCCACAAAATATATTACTTTTTTTGTTTCGTCCATTTGTTGGAAGCATTCATCTCAAATAATTAACCTAATGAGTTACAATATCAATGGATAATGGAAGAGATAACAGAGGCTCATTAATTTCCTGAGCTGGCTTAATTTAAAGGACCATAACAGGATTAGCTTTCCAGTGGGAACAGAAAGCAAAAGCAGGTAAAATAACGTCTGTTCCTGATTCCAGCTTCTTTGACAATGGAATTTTGGAATTCCAGGAAATAAATGGATTAAATAGAGGAATGAAGGGGATTGCAGCTACGGTAATAACACAGATAGGAATAAGCTTATATTGATAAGATTCATGGAGTTCTGCTGAGAAGTCAGAAATAAAGAGTGTAATACAAAAACAGAGCAAAGTGCACACATTGCCAATTTATCAGAATCACGTGTTACATAGGCAAAAATATTATAAACACCAGGGTATATTAAATTCTTGACATGAAAGAAGTCACAAAGTAGAGCTCAGTCTTGGAGTCATTCAACATGGAAATAAGCCTTTAAGCTCATCAAATCAGGGCCAACCATCAAACATGCAATTATGTCACTCTATTTTCCCTTGTTCCCTATATTTCCAATCAGCTCTCTCCAGATTCTGCCACTCCTCTACACACTATACTTTATACTTTATAATTTATTGTCGCCAAACAATTGATACTAGAACATACAATCATCACAGCGATATTTGATTCTGCACTTTCCGCTCCCTGGATTACAAACATTAAATATTAAAAATAGTAAAAATTAGTAAATATAAAAATTTAAATTATAAATCATAAATAGAAAATAGAAAAATGGAAAGTAAGGTAGTGCAAAAAAACCAAGAGGCAGGTCTGGATATTCGGAGGGTACGGCCCAGATCCTGGTCAGGATCCGTTCAGCAGTCTTATCAGAGTTGGATGAAGCTGTTCCCAAATCTGGCCGTATGAGTCTTCAAGCTCCTGAGCCTTCTCCCAGAGGGAAGGGGGACGAAAAGTGTGTTGGCTGGGTGGGTCGTGTCCTTGATTATCCTGGCAGCACTGCTCCGACAGCGTGTGGTGTAAGGTGAGTCCAAGGATGGAAGATTGGGGCAATTTTCAGTGACCAATCAACCTCTCAGCACAAGACCTGCTTCCATGCAGTATAATTCCATTATTCGGAGCTTGGTGTGTAGTTGGAAACATGAGCCCCCAAAGGAAACCCACATGGTGTAAGAAGAACACACAAACTCTGCCATTCTGTCCTCAGTTATCCTGACCAATCTATGCCTTCTATTCCTTCAGTGGTTCCTTAAGGTCATTATAGTCAGGGATGGTAATGAGGCCAAGCTCCCGCCACCTATATATAGTCCCAATGGCATGGGACTCAAATAGTCTTTGACAACCAAGCCTAGCTCTTGGCCTTCACGTGTGGCTTAGCTACTAAGCCCGGCGAAACCGTTTCTACTGACAGGAGAAGGGACAAAGTTGAGGTACTGGCACCTTAATACCAGTTGCTTCAGCCAGATGGGGCTCATTAGATGTGGTTGGCAGCTCACCTAGAAGGAGGAAAACACAGATCTCAAACCTTGGCTGCCTTGTGGCTATACCCACACATGGGGAAGGCTTCGGGAGTAAACCCCAAGGGAAAAATCCAGAGCTGGAGTCCCTAAGGCAGTCCTATGTTAAGTTCAACGTCGACTGGCAACTCCTGTGATGCTGCTGGTACCAAACTGTATAGGTCTCTGCCGTTCTTTTGGGTTCATTAGATGCATGGAGAGGGAGAGTTTGCTACTTGGGCAACAGCTTGCTCTCCATATCGTACTGCCCTGGCTTGTGTATCTAGACAGCTAGGATGCAATATCCGTGATTGACCCTGAGCAGTGGAGGCCTCCTCCTTCATCTATCAATAAAATACAGGCTTCAGTCATCTAGCTACAAATTCCTACAATCTTAGAACTTTCAGGATTGTGTTTTGAATAATTAAACATGTGATTGTACGCCGTTCAAATTCAGGAGGCAATTATTCTATCCTAGTTCACTCCCCGTGAGCTCTTGTTATCAGCAGATGACTCATTCATGGCTAGAACGTGATTAGTGTTCTTTGTCGCAGTTCCATAAGGAGCAATGTTGTACTTCCCGCTGATCAACTGAAACTGCTGCTTACAGGCATAAGGTAATTAATCACCACACACAGAGGGCATTGTTTTATATTACTATGTCAATAGGTATACTCTACAATAAGAATATATTTTTGAACCATTGTTCATAATATTATATTGATGTCCTCAGACCTTCATATCACAATACACGGGAGGAATGGAACAACGTGGGCTTCCTCTGGGTGTCCTCTTTCCAACCTCACTCCGAGCTCAGAGTCATGGAACTATAAAGGATGAAAACAGGCCCTGTGTTAATAATTAGAGTCCAGAAGATCCCATTTGCAGGCAGGACTGTAATTATTTTAATGGGGTGAAGGATCATGTCTGTTTGAATATGACCAAAGCTTTCTACACAGTCCTGTGTAATGCAGAACTTCAGAAATGAAGTGAAAATACCTGTCTAAAATCATTGCCGTGCGTTTTTAGAGTACGTGAGAAAAAAATGAATTGGCCCCACCCCAATTAAATTAAGTTTGCTACTGTATCCAGTTGAAATCATGCAATGGAAAATTCAATGCACGCTTCGTACTATAAGTCACCCTTGCGACCCTGATAGGAATCCCAAATCAGGACCATACTAGAAGTTCATGATCATTTTAAGGGAACCTGGATCACATTGCCCTGGGGATGTCATTCAAAGGTGCTGTTGACAACTAATCTGGCTAGAATGCAGTGCTGAGGCTTTATAGGGTGTTTGTTATACCACAGTTGCAGTATTGTGAGCCTTTTATCTAAGAAAAGAACTGCTGGCTTTGGAAAGGGTCCAGAGGAGGTTCATGAGAATGATCCCAGGACTGAAAGGTTCAACCTATGAGGAGCATCGGATGGCTCTGGGCCTGTCCTCACTGAAGTTTATAGGAATAGTGGGGGGATCTCATTGAAACCTATTGAATATTGAAAGGCCTAGACAGAGTGGATGGAGAGGAATTTTTCCTGTAACAGGGCAATTCAGCACCAGAGGCCTCAGTCTTAGAATAGAGTGACAGCCAGTTAGAACAGAAAGGAAGAGGATCTTCTTTAGCCAGAGGCTGGTGAATCTGTGGAATTCATTGCCACAGACAGCTGTGGAGGCCAAGTCACTGGATATATTAAAAGTTAATCTGTGGAATTCATTGCCACAGACAGCTGTGGAGGCCAAGTCACTGGATATATTAAAAGCGGAGGTTGATAGGTTCTTGGTTAGTCAGAGCATCAAAGGTTATGGGGAGAAGGCAGGAAAATGGGATTGAGAGGGATAATAAATCAGCCGTGATGGAATCATGGTGAAAGCTTGACAATTACAAGTGGCAGCTTGAAAACTCCACCCACTTCACTTCTGACAGCCTGATATTCTCCCTAAATCTCGGACCATGGAGCAAGGCACCATCACTGCTGTTAGATACATCAAAGGTCATCTCCCCCTGACCCTGACAACTTTCCAACCCACATTCAGGAAGGGGTATTCATAGGAAAAATTTGTGAAGCAAAAATATACACTGTTCAGTCAACTGGGGATCCGTTGGCTACAGATGAAACTGATAGGCTGAGATCACAACCAATGACAATCACCTTTTCCTCTCACCTATAGTATTTCAGCATAACTTTTAAAACACACCGGAACTTCAAGGTATTGATTGGACTTTATCATGGAGCAAAATTATTTATAAGTTATCGAGAAAATCACCAGCATCAGGGGCATTCCGTTGTAAATCATCTCCTGTATCGTGCATGATTAGAAGCTGTCCAATGTATTAAAGTTCAAAGCTCAAAATGTATTTATTATCAAAGTATGTGAACCACATACAACCTTAAGATTCGTCCCCTTACAGTCAGCCAGAAAACAAAGAAACCCAGTAGAACCCATTAAAATAGAAGACTGTCAAACACCGAAATGTGCAGAAAAAGAAACAAATCATGCAAACAATAAAAGTAAACAAATAACATTCAGAGCTGAGCTTCATGAAAGTCCACGGACTCAGTTCAGCGCAGCGACAAGTAAACCTCTCGGAGCAGCGAGCTGAACACTGGCCTATCCCTTTCTTCTCGACCTGACACCTTGACCTTTTCAATCTGTCTCGGTGCTTAAATCGTCCAAACATCAGGTCAATGCTTGCTCTCGGATCGAGCCCTGCCACTTCAATATGCTCTTGGGCCCGGGCCCACTTCTTTGACTTGGCTCACACCCACCTTTCCAATTTGGCCTGGTGCTTGTATTGATTAAACTTTGGGTCTTTCCTCTGTGACGAGAATACACACAGATAAGATGTTAGCTGTCCTGTGTGATCAGCAGTTGGTCTGCCACCTGTCTTCAAGAGAGAGAGATAAGGAACACAATGAAACAGCATCTGGAGATGTGTAATGAAGGGGCGGGAGAGAGAGAGCTGTCTGTAGCGGCTCCCCCTTTGAACCCTGAACTGTTTGAAGTGATGGACAGGCGATACCCCAGCAGGGGGATAAAAAGGGACAGGTTCGCTAAGGCAACATACACGACACCCGAGGTAACGAGACCCTGGAAGCGGTGCGCCTCTCACGAGTCGGTGGGAAGTATCGGACGACGCACAGGGTGGAAAGGTATGATCAGCGGGAACCCGGTGTGTGTCCGCCCTTGCTTGGGTGCCGGGTTCACTGCAGAGGATCGACCGCATCTGGAGGAGGGGTCACAGTCGGTGACCTCAGGTGACATCACCAAGGACCTGCCTGAAAGCTGCTTGTGAGCAATTATCGCCGGTCTGTGAGTGGAAGCCGTTTCTGAATGATCAGTCGTTCCCGTTCTCTCTCTCTCTCTCTCTCTCTCCCCCCACGTTGTCCATCGCCATGGCAACGATTACTGCGAACTGAACTAAATTGGACTGAACTTTTGTGTCACTTTGAAATTTGGTCATTTACCCCTAGACAACGATAGAGCTTGATTGATGCTGTTATCTTAATTCTGTGCACATGTGTGTTTATCATTGCTGAACTGTTGCATTTATTATCCTTTTGATTACTGTGTTGCTTATTTCTTTAATAAAACTTTCTTAGTTCTAGTAATCCAGACTCCAACTGAGTGATCCATTTCTGCTGGTTTGGCAACCCAGTTACGGGGTACGTAACATAAGTGGGGTTCTCATCCGCAATTTTGAACGCTAAATTTGGGACGGAGTAAATTGATTGGGTTAAAATTCCCGAAAAAAAGAGACAAACAGCAGAAATGGAGGCTGAGGAATTTATAAAGGTGCCGACCTTGGAGGCATTAGAGGATGCCAGGAAATCGGAATTGATAGCTGTGGCCAAACAGTTGAATCTTGCTAAGGTGAAGTCGACAATGAGGAGAGAGGAGATACACAGAGCTATTGTAGAGCACTATGTATCTAAAGGTGTGTTTCCCCAAGGTGAGCTGGGGGCGGTGTCTATTGAAAAACCTGCTGGAGACGCGGTACAGGTACAGCTTGAAAAACTGAGACTCGAGCACGAGTTCCGGGTACGGCAGTTAGAACACGAAGAGAAGCAGTTAGAAAGGCGGGAGAAGGAGAGAGAGTTAGAAAGGCAGGAGAAAGGGAAAGAGGTAGAAAGGCAAGAGAGAGAAAGACAGTTGGAGAGAGAAGAGAAAGAGAGGGACAGACAGTTGGAGAGAGAGGAGAAACAGAGGGAAAGGGAATTTGAGCTGGAGAAGTTAAAGATAAGGGCCGAGCAGGGGCTCGTGCCGAACCAAGGTGGAGGGTTCCGGGCGACCCAGGAGGTTAGGCTGGTTCCCCCATTTGACGATACCGACGTGGATCGGTACTTTCTCCACTTCGAAAAAGTGGCTATAAGTCAGGAATGGCGGAGGGATAAGTGGGCTGTATTACTTCAGAGTGTACTGAAAGGGAAAGCCCAAGAAGCTTACTCCGCTTTGTCCGCAGAAGATGCCCAGAGGTATGAGGTGGTGAAAGAGGCCATCCTCAGGATTTATGAGTTGGTCCCGGAGGCATACCGGCAGAGGTTCCGGAATGCGAGGAAGCAGTGGGACCGCACGTATTTGGAGTTCGCCCGTGAGATGCAGACATATTGTGAGCGTTGGTGCGCCTCGAAAGGGGTAGAGGGGGATTATGACAGACTGCTACAACTGATCCTGATTGAGCAGTTTAAAGGTTGTGCCCCTGAGGGTATGAGACCCTACCTCGATGAGAAAGAGGCAGCCATGTTAGCCACAATGCTAAGTTAGCGGATGAGTATGCGTTGACTCATAAAATGAAGTTTGCCCCGAGTAAAGGCTACCAGAAGGGTAGTCAGGACGGCGGGGAGAGTCCGCCGGAAAAGTCAGTAAGTAAGCCGGGGACTAGTGAAAAGGATAAGGTAGACCGGGAGCAGTCTGGTAGGAAGTCTCCTGGGGTCGTCTGTTATAATTGTGGGAAAGCCGGACACTTTGCGTCCAGGTGCTTTGCCCCAAAGAAGGAGACGGGAAAAGGGAAAACAGCGATTTTGAATGGCTGTATCGAGCTGTTAAGCGAACCGCTAGGGAAGGACAGGTCTGAAAAAGTCCAGGAAGGGCGCGAGAGGTTTATCTCGGCCGGATTGGTGTCAGTGAAGGAGGGGTTAAAACCAGTTCCAGTGCGGATCTGGAGAGACACGGGAGCGTGTCAGTCACTAATACTGAAGAGTGTATTAGAGTTTAGCTCAGAGACCCAGACTGGGGAGGTAGAGGTCAAAGGTGTTGGGGAAGGGACAGAGTCAGTCCCTTTGCACCAGATACACTTACAAAGCAACCTGGTCTCTGGACTAGTCACGATCGGGGTGAGGTCCGAATTACCGATGAAAGGCATGGAAGTCTTGCTCGGTAATGACATCGCCGGGGGAATCGTGTTCCCAGTCGTGAGATTGACAGGTCAGCCTGCCAGCAGTGAGGCCCCGCCCATGGACTCACAGGTTCATCATGGGGCTGCGGTAGTGAATTTAGCTGCGGTGGTAAATTTAGCTGAAACGTTTCTGCCAACCTTGTGCGAGACGGGGGTAGAAAATGAAACGAAGGTGTGTAGTGAGACAAGAGGCAGTGAGGGAGCTGGAACAGATGTAGCAGTAGCCAGGAAAGAATTTGTGCAGACGCAGGAGCGAGACGAGGGGCTGATGGTTTCGGCAGAGACAGCTCTCTCTGACACAGCTTTAACAAGGGAACTAGTAGGCTATTGTGTGGAGGAGGAAGTGCTAAGGAAAAAAGGGAAATCAAGTACAGTACCCGTAGATGAGGAGTGGGGGGTGGTGCAAAAGAGTTATGGGGATGAGGTTTTTAACATGGCCCACGAGGTATCCCTCGGTGGACATTTTGCGGTGCTGAAGGAAACAGTTGGTGGAATCGCGAAAGAGATTTACCGGCTGCCCAGGGGGAAGAATGTTATTGATCATGACCGACGCGAACTGAGACGGTCACCGGCTTTTGATATACTAACAAACTTAGTCGGTGTCAGCGTGGAAATCAATGAAGCTAGGGGCCCCCGATAAGGGGAAAAAAACATTTTGAAAAGATTAGTATGGGATCGATCAGATGGGAGAAGGCTATTGTTTTGGCCAGGTCTATTGATGAGGTCTCTCCCTTAATCCCCGAACAAAGCGAATCTTTAGCAGAAGTAATTAAACGACTCGACCCGTGTGCTTGATTGTCCCGAGGCGATGCAAAGAACTGGGACGTTGGGTGATGTCTGTTACAATAGGTGAGCCTAGCAAACAACAATCATATAGAATGAGTAATTATGTGACTAAAGGGCTGATGAACACAGAGGTGTGTATTGGCAATTTAATACGGCTGCCTGAAGCCAGCTTGATAGTGAACCTTGAAGAAAATGAATTCGGCCACACGAGGGTCACTTACCTGGGAATTGTGGTGACACAGGGGCAGCTGGCAGCGATGCAAGCTACAGTGCAGGCTATCGCTGACCTCCCAACCCCGACAGACAAGAGGGCCCTCAGAAGGCTCTTGGAGATGGTGGGGTACTGTAGGAAGTTTTGCAATAACTCTGCCGTCAATACCCCTCCCCCTCCTACTAAGCCCTTGCGAGAGGAAACTAAGTCGGAATGGGACGACCCTTGTTATTGTGGTCCGGGACAAAACCAAATGAGAGGTTACATTGATCGAAATTCATGTTTGTAATTTTTACCTCCTGGTAAAAATCCTTAAAGGGGGGAAGTGTGACGAGAATACACATAGATAAGATGTTAGCTGTCCTGTGTGATCAGCAGTTGGTCTGCCACCTGTCTTCAAGAGAGAGATAAGGAACACAATGAAACAGCATCTGGAGATGTGTAATGAAGGGGCGGGAGAGAGAGAGCTGTCTGGAGCGGCTCCCCCTTTGAACCCTGAACTGTTTGAAGTGATGGACAGGCGATACCCCAGCAGGAGGATAAAAAGGGACTGGTTCGCTAAGGCAACACACACGACACCCGAGGTAACGAGACCCTGGAAGCGGTGCGCCTCTCACGAGTCGGTGGGAAGTATCGGACAACGCATAGGGTGGAAAGGTACGATCAGCAGGAACCCGGTGTGTGTCCGCCCTCGCTTGGGTGCCGGGTTCACTGCAGAGGATCGACCGCATCTGGAGGAGGGGTCACAGTCGGTGACCTCAGGTGACATCACCAAGGACCTGCCCAAAAGCTACTTGTGAGCAATTATCGCCGGTCTGTGAGTGGAAGCCGTTTCTGAATGATCAGTCGTGCCCGTTCTCTCTCTCTCTCTCTCTCCCCCCACGTTGTCCATCGCCATGGCAACGATTACTGCGAACTGAACTAAATTGGACTGAACTTCTGTGTCACTTTGAAATTTGGTCATTTACCCCTAGACAACGATAGAGCTTGATTGATGCTGTTATCTTAATTCTGTGCACATGTGTGTTTATCATTGCTGAACTGTTGCATTTATTATCCTTTTGATTACTGTGTTGCTTATTTCTTTAATAAAACTTTCTTAGTTCTAGTAATCCAGACTCCAACTGAGTGATCCATTTCTGCTGGTTTGGCAACCCAGTTACGGGGTACGTAACACCTCGCTCTCGTGTGCTGCCTCGATTCTTCCTCACTTCCTCTCGCCTCACCTCAGTTCTGCTGCTTAGAATAGCCTCCAGGTCCGCTCCAGCAATGGCCAAACTTTGGGTCATTCCCTACTCTCATGACTGGTCTAAGCCCAGGTATTAAAAGAATTATGAAAGTTGCTTTCATCTGTCTGGAACCTAAGTGTTGATCAACCTTTTGGTCATCTGTCTCAATATAGAATAAAATGACTTGATAATGTTTCGCGAATTTCATAAAAGCATCTTACTACATTAAGGTGCTACATAGATTCAAGTTGCTTTTTTCTGCTTTGTTGATTCTACGTTGCTAAAATGCTAAAAATTTTACATATTGTTATCTACTCAGAATATGTTAAGCTACACATTATCTGACCTTTGAATATCTGTGGTAATTATTCTTTTATTGGTATTTATTTTATTAGCTTTATTACAAAGACAATCAATGTAAGAGCAGGCAATGTAGCAGTATATAGCAGTTATTATTTTAGAAATTTAATGTAATGTAACTTTGATTGAAACTTACAACTTCTGCATTTGAGATACTAGCTTCTCAGTAGCGGATATTTATACAAAGGATTCAAATTAAAAAGAGGCCAAAACAATGGGTGAATAAAAAACAGGTTTTCAGTGTGAGTCGATACTTAAATAGTTTACATATTTAAACTTCAGAAAACTAATTGTTTCAGTAAACATTGAAGCCCCCGATGTAAATCCACGAGAACATACTCTCTGGGATCAGAGCCAAAATAGGATAGGTTCAAGTTGGAAATAAAGGCAAATCTGAGTGTGCAGGCTTACTGGTCAGGAATTGCTTTGTGTCTTCCTTATCCATGGTAATCCGACCAGTTGTCCAAATTGCATTGCAAATCAGTCCTAACTCAGAGAAGCAGGTCAGGTTGGGGCATATTTACAGGGATAGATATCCTGCCAAAATTCAAAAGACTAAGGCCGTTGCAGGAGTTCAAAATAATTCAGACAACCCAAATGGAAACAAGGAGAATGATCAAAAAATCTTGTTCTATTTTGTAAAGATAACTACTTACCACCAGGCTGTCAGTACACTATAAGACCATGAGACCATAAGGCATATGTGCAAATTAGGCCGTTCAGTCCATTGCATCTGCTCTCCCATTCAATCATGACAGATTGATTTTCCCTCTCAACCATATTCTCTTGCCTTCTCCCTGTGATCTTTGACATTCTTACTAATCAAGAATCTATCAATCTCCACTTTAAATATAATCAAAGATTTGGCTCCACAGCCATCTGAGGGCAATGAATTCCACAGCCCTCTGGCTAAAGAAATTCCTCCTCATCTCTGTTTTTGAATGGACATCCCTTTATTTTAAGGCTGGTCCTACTCTCTCCTCCACAGGAAATGTCCTCTCCATGTTCACTCTATCTAAGCCTTTCAATATTCAGTATTCGGTAGGTTTCAATGAGATCTCCCCTCATTCTTCTAATCTCCAGTGAGTATTAAGCTTGAACTTATACCTTAACTGTTCATTCCCCGGATCATTCTTGTAAAGCTCCTTTGGATCCGCTCCTACACCAACACATTTAGATACAGTTCCCAAAACTACTCACAATATTCCAAATATGCTCTGACCAATGCCTTATAAAGCCTCCACATTGCATCCTTGCTTTCATATCTACAAGAGACTCTACAGATCTACAGATATCTACAGATGTTGGACATTTTACGTAACACATACAAAATGCTGAAGGAACTCAGTAAGTCAGGCAGCATCTATGGAGGGGAATAAACAGTTAAAGTTTTGGGCTGAAGCCTTTCATCAGGACTGGAAGGAAGCCAAATTAGAAGGTGGAGGGAGAGGAAGGAGTATAACTGGCAGATGATACCAAATGAAGGGAGAGGTAGGCTTGTGGGGAGAGGGGATGAAGTGAGAAGTTAAGAGGTGATAGGTGCAAGAAATAAAAAAGTCTGAAGAAGAAAGAATCTGATAGGAGTGTCACGATGTGCGCTGGTAATATTGCAGAGGAAAGACAGACTCCAATATAGTGAGAGCGAGGGGAGTTTGTTCATAATAATTCCAATAGAGCAGTGAAATGGCTCAGCCAAGCAATACTGCAAGAAATAATATTCTCAAAACTAGAACCTCACGATTAGCACGAATCAGACATCCACTTAAATAATACAAGTAACATGGCAATCCCAAGCCTATCAAAATAAACTTAATAAGTTTAACCAGAAAGGCATCAGGAGACCGCATTACAAAGGAGTGAGTTGCTTGAGAAGAACACAAGGAACTCTAACCAACTATCGACTCTCATTAAGCAACAATTAACTAATTTAGGTGCTCCAAGATCTTCAGAGCCCAAGACTCTCCAATGCCGCACATAGGGCCAAGAGCTCATTATAAGGAGAGGACAGTGGACCAAGGAAGAAAGGGAATGAGGAGGGGGAGAACAAGGAGGAGATGGGTAGGTGAAGAGAAGAGAAGGGATGAGAGGAGACCCAGAATGGGGAATAGACCAAAAGAGAAGGGGGACGGTGAGAAATTAGTAGAAATGAAAGAGACCAATATCCATGCTACACAGACAGAGTATGAAGTGTTGCTCCTCCAACTTGAGCCTGGCCTCATTGTGGTAGTAGAAGAGGCCATAAACTGTCATGTTGGAATGGGGATGGGAAATCAAATTGAAATGCATGGCCACTGGAAAATTCCATCTTTTGTGGCCTATAGAGCGAAGATACTTGACAAAGCAGTCACCCAATCTGCAATCAGTGGCCACCTTACTCGGTACCGCCTGTACCTGATAAAGTGGCCCTGGGTGTATGTGTGTGTTCTTCTGCTGTAGCTCATCCTCTTTAAGGTTTGATTTGTGTTGTGCTTCCAAAGATACTCTTCTGCACACTACTGTTGTAACGTGTGGTTATTTGAGTTACTGTCACCTTCCTGTCCACTTGAACCAGTCTGGCCATTTTCCTCTGACCTTTCTCATCAACAAGGCATTTTCACTCACAGAACTGGCACTCTCTGGATTTTTGTTTTTCACACCACTCCCAGTACACTCTAGGGACCGCTGTGTGTGAAAATTCCGAGATCAGCAGTATCTGAGATACACAAACCACCCCATCTGGCACCAACAATCTTTTCACGGTGAAAGTCACTTAGATCACATTTTTCCCCATTCTGATGTTTCGTCTGAACAACAACTGAACCTCTTGACCATGTCTGCATGATCTTGTGCATTGAGTTGCAGTCACATGATAGACTGATTAAATATTTGTATCAGCATACAGGTGTACCTAATAAAGTGGCTACTGAGTGTATGCTGGTTCTTACTGATGCAAGGGAGGCTGCACCAGGAGCATTGATATAATAGATGATATAGATGATCTCAAGAGACTTACAGGCGAAGTGTTGCCTCAGCTGGAAGGACTATCTGGACCCTAAATGGTGATTAGGAAGGTGGTGTATGGGCAGAAATAACACATGCCGCATTTCTAGGAAGATGTACAGTCGACGTTTCAGGCCGAGACTGCTGCGTTCCTAGAGATGCTGCCTGGCCTGCTGCGTTCACCAGCAACTTTGATGTGTGTTGCTTGAATTTCCAGCATCTGCAGAATTCCTGTTGTTACATGCCACATTTGCAGGGATAAGTGCCAGGAGGGAGATCAGTGGGGAGGGACGAGTGAACAAGGGAGTCATGTAGAGACTGGTCCTTGCTGAAATCAGAGAGTGGTGTTGGGGGCACGGGGTTATGATGACGGGAGGATGGGGTGAGGGCAAATGTGTGGTAAATGGAGATGTGGGTGAGGGTAGCTTTAATAGTGGTGGAATGGAAAAATGATTCTTTGAAATTCTTGGTTTTATATCCTAGTCACCTGGAAAGGAATGTTACTATACTCCAAATATGGTCTGACCAATACCTTATATTCTTGCATTTATATTCTAGTCCTCTCAAAATGAATTGAATGCTAACATTGCATTTGCCTTTCTCACCCCCACTCAACCTGCAAGTTAAACTTTAGCGAATCCAGCACGAGGACTGCCAGGGCACTTTATACCTCTGATTTCTGAATTCACTCACCATTTAGAAAGTTGCCTATGGCTTCTACCAAAGTGCGTGAGCATATGCTGTATTCTTATACAGTATTAGCTGTACTGTATACTATCTGCCACTTCTTTGCCCATTCTTCAAATCTGTCCAAGCTCTACTGCAGACTCCCTAATTCCTCAACACTATCTGCCCCTGCATCTATCATCCACTGGTACAGAGTCAGTTCAAGTTGCAGTCAGGACATCACATGAATTTACAATAATAGTTGGTTTTGTCAATCACCAGCTAAATAAGGAACCTCTGTCTTTGATGCTGCTTCTTCATTTTCAGGCATTGATTAATTGCCCTGAAACAGAGCCCGATCTGCTTTAGACAGGTTGTGAAGAATTCCACGTGTCAGTGTTTCTGTCGGAAGCTCATTAATGAGTAACGTTAGGAGTCGAGAACTCTTATCTAAACTCACCCTTGCTTTAATAAACAGTGTTTTATGAAACTGCAAGGAAGAGATTGGGCAGTTTAATGGTGTCTCCTACTGGAATATAGTCAGTAACCATTAACATGGATGGAGCCCTCATTTGTTTCTTGTGACAAACATAAAGGCGAGGGAAAGGCACATAAATATTATGATAGGTTGCCAGCCATGGTGTCATGTCTAATTTTATACATTCAAGAAGATATCATCAAGAAATGTGCTTCTTGCCTAAACCATAACCTGATTACTGTTCTCTGTGGAAAAGAGGCTAATGATTGATCTTTAGCTGTAGGCACATTCATGTTATACCTTTCCCTTTAGGGTTGCATTGTATATCTCGTGTGGTTTTTTTAAAATATAAATAATCAAATCTCATGAGGTTTTGTGAGCATTGCGTGAGCAGATAACAAAGTACTTGATGTCAATGGGAATCAAATTAACAAGGAGATGTAAACACCCTGGAGCCTAAATGTTTTAACAATAAACATAGTTATGCTTCTGTTATGTGTCTAATCCTCTCCCGGAGTGGGAGTTTGAAGCTCTCCTTTCTTTTACTGTTATTTATGTGAAGCTGATTACTTTTATAATGGTTGCTCCTCAATGAAACCTACACATCTATCAAAAAAGAACTTCACAATTATTAATAAGATACATAATCAAGATCTTCACAATCAGCAATGGCTTTATGATCATATACAGGAGATATACAGTTATTAACAAATGCTGTATCATCCTCAATATCTATACAGTTTTTAACAAGTTTTTCAAAAGTATCTGTAAACCTCTCATAATCATCAAGATCTATGCAATACTTTAACAAAATCTATGCAATATTTAACCATTAAGTGCATATACGTGAAATGTTGTTGCAGGAAAGCAGCATCCATCATCAAGGACCCCTACTGTCCAGGACATGCTCTCTTCTTGCTGCTGCCAATCAGAAAGAAGGTACAGGAACCCCAGGACTCACACCATCAGGTTCAGGAACAACTATTACCCCTCAGCTATCAGACTCTTGAACCGAAGGGGATAACATCACTCAACTTCACTTGCCCAAACCAATGGACTCTTCATATAAGCAACACACATCAAAGTTGCTAGTGAACACAACAGGCCAGGCAGCATCTCTAGGAAGAGGTACAGTCGATGTTTCGGACCGAGACCCTTCGTCAGGACTAACTGAAGGAAGAGCTAGTAAGAGATTTGGAAGTGGGAGGGGGAGGGTGAGATCCAAAATGATAGGAGAAGACAGGAGGGGGAGGGATGGAGCCAAGAGCTGGACAGGTGATTGGCAAAAGGGATATGAGAGGATCATGGGACAGGAGGCCCAGGGAGAAGGAAAAGGGGGAGGGGGGGAAAACCCAGAGGATGGGCAAGGGGTATAGTCAGAGGGACAGAGGGAGAAAAAGGAGAGAGAGAGAGAAAGAATGTGTGTATATAAGTAAATAATGGATGGGGTATGAGGGGGAGGTGGGGCATTAGCGGAAGTTAGAGAAGTCAATGTTCTTGCCATCAGGTTGGAGGCTACCCAGACGGAATATAAGGTGTTGTTCCTCCAACCTGAGTGTGGCTTCATCTTTACAGTAGAGGAGGCCGTGGATAGACATGTCAGAATGGGAATGGGATGTGGAATTAAAATGTGTGGCCACTGGGAGACTCTTCATATCATGATCTCGATATTTATTGCTTGTTTATTTATTATTATGATTTCTTTTTTATTGTATTTGCATTTTGTTGTCTTCTGCACTCTAGTTGAACACCCAAGTTGGGTGGTCTTTCATTGATTCTGTTATGGTTATTATTCTATAGATTTATTGAGTATGCCCACAAGAAAATGAGTCTCAGTGTTGTATATGGTGACATATATGTTCTTTGATAATAAAAATTTACTTTGAACTTGGAACAAGATATCAACATAAAAAGACCTACTCAGCTATTAACAGAGAGTCGGAGAGCTCATGGAGCTATATAGAATAGAATACAGGCTTTTCAGCCCATCACGGCAACATAAGCAACACAAACAAAATGCTGGAGGAACTCAGAACGTCAACCAACAGCTATAGAGGGGAATAAACAGTCAACATTTTGGTCCAAAATGACAAATATTAATTTTCCTCCATAGATGCTGCCTGACCTGCTGAGTGCCTCCAGAATTTTGTGTGCGTTGATCAAAATTTCTAGCATCTGCAGAATCTCTTGGGTCACATTGATCCTTATCAAATTGTCTAGCTGACCTAATCCAATTTTCCTGCATTTGACCTGTAGCCCTTCTAAACTTTCCTATCCATAAATCTGAAAATCAACAAAACTATTCCAATTCTTAGTAAGACCAATATAATTCAGAACAAGCTGTTACTTTTGACAAGGACTTCAAAATCTATGAGCACTTTCACACTCATAATTAAATTCTTGAGTTTCACTAATTGCTTTTTGACCGTTTACAAAATGGAACAAGAGCTGAGCTTCACTAGAAACAGACTTTATGGCATGTTCCTGATAATCATTTCTCTTTGTTCAGTTAATTCATCTTTTCACTTTGCTCCTGTTTCAATCAGAGATAAATGCATTATTGCTTTGAATTTGTGTGAGGTTTGATATTCAGGTACTGTGATACTATGATCAATTCATAATTACCAGGAACATTTTTCTGCGTGATTAAAGAGAGAACTAAACTAAGGAATACATTCAAGCAGAATTTAGATTGGGTGGTCTATGTGACAACTTACACTTTCAAGGTCATTGACTGATTTTATGTAGATATATCTAACAATTGGGCATACAGAGGTATTGCTTTAACATTAATAATGTGTATGAATGCTCAATGTCGCTTTGATGAAGTTGGTTCAGGAAGAGCTGCTAGTTACCTGTCTTCAGGGTGGATTCTTAGCATTCTACTGAAGCACATGAGGAAGAAGAATAGATCTTGCTTTATCTGATTCCCCAAAGGATTTCACCCATGTTTCCTACTTTTAATACTATTGCAGTGAATGCTAGCCAAACATGTATCCATTTCCTGGAGTAGCACTTGAATTAATTGAGAGCCACTGGTGTTTCAAAGTAAGTCAAGATAACGTTAATTATTCAAGAACCTTAAAGAAAAGATGTCATATAAAAAGTCTTATCCACGTTTCTCCCTGGATTACGGTGGTGTTTAGTAGCATTTTCAGATCATTAACTGCTGAAATATCATACCAGTTTTAATTATTGCAGATCTATTTTGCCCTAGTTACCTGAAGAAGTACTTGCAGTTTGTTCTCAGACAAGTGGTGTGCCATAACAATTAGTTGGTCTGTTGTTACTTGTCATCTATATCAACGACCTGGATGATAATGTGGTTAACTGGATCAGCAAATTAGCAGATGACACAAATTTTGGAGGTATAGTGGACAATGAGGAAGACCACAAAATTAATGACGTGTGTAGATGGGTCAAATGCAAGCAGGCTTTTTCCACTGAGGTTGGGAAGGACTGCAATCAGAAGTCAATGGTTAAGGGTGAAAGGTGAGAAGTTTAGGGGGAAACTTAACGGGCAACTTCTTCACTCAGAAGGTTGTGAGAGTATGGAACAAGCCGCCATTATATGGTTGATGAGATTTCAGTTTTAACATTTCAGAGAAGTTTGATAGGTACATGGACGGAGGACTATGGTCCCGATATAGGTCTATGAGAGTAGGCAGCTTATACAGTTTGGCACAGGCTAGGTGGGCTGAATGGCCTGCTTCTGTGCTGTACTCTTCAATGACTCTTTGACTATCAAAGCTTGCAGCAGGAGCTGGACCAGCTGGAAAATGGGCTGAAATATGGCAGATGGAATTTAATGCAGACAATTATGAGGTGTGGCACTTTGGAGGACAGACCAGGGTTGGACTTACACTGTGAGTGGTAGGCCACAATAGAACAAAGGGATCTGGGAATACAGGTCCATAATTCATTGAAAGTAGAATCACAGATGTATAGAGAAAGTTTTTGGCAATTGACCTTCAAAAATCAAAATACTGGGTACAGGAGTTGGGATGTTATCTAGAAGTTATATGAGATATTATTCGGAATTTGTGTGTACCTTTCATCACCTGCCTCTGACAGGTCCTCTGAAATTATTTGATTTCTCTGAGGAATTTAAAGTTGCTGACCCTCTCTACCTGTCATCTTCCAATGAGAACTGATTCATCGACCTCTGAGTTCCTTTTCCTGAAGTCAATAATCAGCTCCTTAGTCGATAGATTAAGCTAATATCATCTTCAGTTCACTATTGATGGATGCCAATTAATTCTCTTGGGGAAGAACCATAAAGGACAGCATCAACAATGATAACACATTGTAAGGACTGATTATAGAGCTTGTCATACATATCAGGGTACATTTTATGCAAATAATACACAAATTATGGTTCCTTAAGGTTGCTATAGCCAGGGATGGTAACGGGGACAATCTCCCACTACCTATTAAATACTCCCAATGACCTGCACCACTAATATACAAGTCCAGCCCCTGGTCTTCACGTGTGGCTTAGCTACTACGTCTGGGCGGAACTGTATCTATTGAAAGGGGAAGGAGCAAAAGTGGGTTACTGGCACCTTAAAATCATTCATTTCAGGCAGATGGGGCTCATGGTTGGCGGCTCATCTAGAAGGAAAACTCTGATCTCAAACCGCTGTTGCCTTGTGGCTATACCCACTCACGGAAAAGTCTTCAGGAATAAACCCCGATGGAAAAATCCGGAACCGGAGTCCCTAAGGTAGTCCTACATTGAGTTCATTGCTGACTGGCAATTCCTGTGATGCTACTGGTGCTAAACTGTATGGATTCCTGCCGTTCCTTAGTTGGGTGGAGAGGGGAACTTGCTACATGAGCAACAGCTTGCTCTCCATATTGTACTGCCCTGGCTTGCGTACCTAGACAGCTAGGACGCCATATCCAAAATTGACCATGATTGATGGAGGCCTCAGATACACAAATTATTTTAAGGGAAGAAACATATTCTTGATTGAGGGTATCAAATATAAATTTATATGTGAAGCTTACATGTTTTATTCTAAACAGTAAAACAATACAACACAGAAACATATCAGTTGTGGTAGTTATTTACAAGGAAAGGGAATCTAATTTTAAAACAAAATCAGCGCTCGGAGTTCAATTCTGACACCACCTGTAAGGAGTTTGTACATTCTTCCCATGACCTCTTGGGTTTCCTCCAGTTTTCTCCCACAAACCAAAGACATACTGGTTAGTACCTTAATAACTCATTGTAAATTGTCCCATGATTAGGCTGGGATTAAATCAGGGATTGCTGGTCGCTTGGCTCAAAGGGCCAGAAGGGTCTATTCTACACTGTATCTCAATGAATAAATAAGTTTACCTATTGCCCCTATAGGTCTATGGCAGATGCAATCTCACTGGCTCTATACTTAGTTTTGGATCGCCTGTACAAAAGCATGACCTATGTCAGGCTGCTGTTTATTGATTACAGTTCAGTGTTCAACACAATCATACCCTCGGTTCCTATCAACAAGCTCCAAAACCTGGGCCTCTGTACCTCCCTCTGTAACTGGATCCTTGACATTCTCACCATGAAACCACAGTCAGTTCAGATCAGAAATAACATCTCCCCCTTGTCGACAATTAACACTGGTGCTTCTCAAGGATGTGTGCTTAGCCCACTGCTCTACTCTCTCTATATTCGTGACTGTGTGGTCAGGCACAGCTCAAACACCATCTATAAATTTGCCAATGACACAACTGTTGTTGGCAGAATCTCAAATGGTGATGAGGGGGTGTGCAGGAGTGAGATTGATTGGCTGGTTGAATGCAACAATGTTGTACTTAACATCAGTAACCCAGGGAATTGCTTGTGGACTTCAGGCAGAGGAAGTCAGTAGAACATACCCTAGTCCTTATTGAGGTGTCAGCAGTGGAAAGGGTGCGAAGATTCAAGTTCCTGGGCATCGCTATCTCTGGCAATCTACCTTGTGTCCAACATATTCGTACAATTATGATGAAGGCATGCCAGCAGCTATATTCAGTTAGGAGTTTGAGGAAATTTGGTCTGTCACCAAAGATTCCAACAAATTGCTACAGATGTACGGTGGGAAGTTTTCTGACTGGTTCTATCATTGTCTGTATGGAGGAGCACTGCAAAGAATTGTAAAAAGTTGCAAAGGGTTGTAATCTCAGCCATCTCCATCATGGGGAGTACTTTTCACACCATCGAGGACATCTTCAAAAGGCAATGCTTCAAGAAGTTGGTATTCATCATTAAAGATCCTCACAATCCTGGACATGACCTCTCGTCATTACTACCATCATGAAGAAGGTACAGAAGCCTTGAAGACACAAAGTCAACGTTTTAGGAACAGCTTCTTTCTCTGCACCACCAGATTTTTGAATGATCCATGAACACTATTGTTCGCTCTCTTTGTGCACTAATTACTTTTTTATATTTCGTACTGTAATCTTAGGCGGTGGGTCACGTGAAGCAATGGGGGCAGGTGGTGGATGGTCATACGAGCAGCTGGTGCATGTCACAAGTTCTGACTATGCGAACACTGATCTGGCAGTCAATCTCTGAAGAGTATTGATAACGGCTGGGGCCACCTGTCTTGTAAAGACACTGCCCAGAAGAAGGCAATGGCAAAACAGTTCTGTAGAAAAATTTGCCAAGAACAATCATGATCAAAGACCATCATTGCTTATGGCATATAGCCCTAATGCACGTATGATGATGATTGCAATTTATAGCAATTTAAAAATGTATTGCATTGTACTGCTGCTGCTGCAGACAATATATTTTGTGATGTATGTCAGAATCAGAATCCGAATTAGGTTTAATATCACCGGAATATGTCATGAAATTTGTTAACTTTGTGGTAGCAGTACAATACAAGACATGATAAATATAGAAAAACTGTAAATTGCAGTAAGTATATATATGAATATTAAATAGTTAAATAAGTAGTGCAAAAACAGAAATAAAAATGTAGTGAGGTAGTGTTCATTGTATCAGTGTCTATTCAGAAATCGAATGGCAGAAGGGAAGAAGCTGTTCCTAAATCGTTCAGTGTGTGCTTTCAGGCTCTTGTATCTCCTTCCTGATAGTAACAATGAGAAAAAGAGATGAGTTATGAGGAATCATTAGCCATGAACTGAAGAAATGTCTTCCTGTCCCTAACCTGATTGGTCAGCATTTTATTTTGATCCCTAGCTTTAGACACCATGTCTGTGGGAAGCATTAGCTTTGCACTAACCCTGTCAAGCCCAGTAATGAGGTCCGTAATGATAGATGCTGCCTTTTTGAGACATTACTCCTTGAAGACGTCTCGGATACTACGGAGGCCAGTATCCATGATGGAGCTGACTGATTTTACAACTCTGAGCTGCTTATTTTGGTCTTGTGCAGTGTCCCACCCCCCATACCAGATGGTGATGCAGCCAGTCAGACTGCTCTGCATGGTACATCTGTAGAAATTTTCCAGTGGTAATAAACCTGATTCTGATTCTTATTCTCGCTGACCGTAGAGTTTATGCAAGTGTGCACCAGCAAAGCCTTTGTAAAACAACCACAGAACCAAAGTTCTGTCAATGGGGCACCTGGGAAAAGATGGGAGAATGTAAAATCACAGCAGCCACATTTAATTGTGTCTGAATATTATTTAAAAATCACTGTCCACCCTTCTTCTTCACAACAAAACACAAGTGTATGATTGAAAGATCATTACTTTTAATCTGATCCCGTTGTGAAGAATTGGAGAAGGTGCAAAGGACCTGGAGGTCATATGTGACTGAATGAAATGCGAAATCCCTGGAGTTGCATTTTATTTGTCTTTTGTACTCTTTCTATCCCAGGAAGGACTTACAAAAATTGCATTTTGGAATGATTTGTCCCAAATGCCCAGTGCAAGAAATTTAATTTTGTATCTCACCGTAAGTCAGAGCGCTACCATTAGAAATAATGGTTCATTTGTGTCTCATATATAATCTTCAATGAGACTGTACGAATAGTTAACTTGGAGAGGTGATTGATTTGGGAAGGATGCAGCACGTTCCAGAAATCTTTCACTGAAAATCAAATGTGTTTATATTCTCTTGTAATGGGAACAAGTGTGGCATTATTCAATGATGTTGTAACTAGGCTCTCCTAAAGACCATCTTGTTTGTCTGTGTGCTGACAGATTTCCATTAGTTGCCCACTTGGCTCCAGCTGATCTCCTTGTGCATTTATTCTATTAATCCAGTGGAACAAGCATTGCGTAAGAGCATCAAAACAAAAGAAAGAGAAGACTCAAAAGGCAATTCAGCCCCTTCATGGATTCTTCACCATTCAGTAAGATCACAGCTGACCTTTCACCTCTGCACCACTTCCTTTGCATTAATCCCATATGTATTGAGTCCCATCTAAGAAGCACATTAATGTTTGATTTGAATATACTCAACGGCTAAGCCCTCACAGTCTTCTTGGGCAGAGAGTTATAATGATTCACTACCATGAGCTGAAGAAATTTCTTTTTGTCTCTAACCTGATTGGACAGCATCATATTTTGATCCCTTGTTTTGGGCACTATGTCCGTGGGAAGTATTATATCCTTGCACCTCCCCTGTCAAGCCTGGTAGCAGTCCAGATGAAAGTCTCAACCTAAAAGGTCAACTATCCCTTTTCTGCACAGGTACTGCCTGATCTATTGAGTTCTTGTTTTCTCTTTTGTCCTGGATTCCAGTATCTGCAGTCTCTTGTGTCTTCTGAAAAACAAACAAAAATCATAATCTTCTAAATGTAGGAGACAATGGGGCCATTTGTGAATCAAAGTAAATTTGATTATCAAAGTATGTATTTGTCACCATACGAGCGGTGATTGATAAGTTTGTGGCCTAAGGCAGAAAGAGTCAATTTTAGAAAACCTAGCACATTTATTTTTCAACATTTTACACACTTAGTCCAGCAGTCGTGGAGCATACGGATCCTTTCTTTGTAGAAGTCGGCGTCTTGGACCTCCAGAAAGTGGTCCACAGCAGGGGTGATTGATAAGTTTGTGGCCGAAGGTAGAAGGAGATGAGTTATTAACTTCAAACTTTCTGCATAATCACTCAAAGAGTTGAACTGCATGTGCATGTAACGAGAACTGTATAACTCATATCCTCAAACATGAGGAAATCTGCAGATGCTGGAAATTCAAGCAACACACATCAAAGTTGCTGGTGAACGCAGTAGGCCAGGCAGCATCTCTAGGAAGAGGTACAGTTGACATTTCGGGCCGAGACCCTTCATCCTGACTGTACCTCTTCTTGGAGCTGCTGCCTGGCTTGCTGCATTCACCAGCAACTCTTATGTGTGTTAAATAAATAACTACTTAGATAGATAGATAGATAATACTCTGAGAACACGAGTTGTAGGGACTTTGAATGTGAGTCCATAAGTCGTGTTCCGTGATCAGTTCAGTGTTGTGATGAAGTGACTGTCTCATCGAATGAGAGAACCAACATCCCAGGACCTCATTTGGTGATCATTTGTTGCACCCTTTTTTGTAAGGTTCTTCCTTATGTAGGCTCACCAGATCTCTATATAGTGGTCCAGGGGCATCAACAAGGCTCCCTATTTGTCCAGATGTCTCAAATACTCTTTCAAAAGAACTGTTACACTTCTGTTCTAATGGGTCTCTGTACCCTTCTGTTTGTGTCTCGCCATGGCTATGGAGTACCAAAGTCAATCTTAACACCATAAGACCAGAAGACATGGGAGCCGAGTTAAGCCATTTGGCCCATCAAGTCTGTTCTGCTATTCCAATATGGCTGATTTATTATCCCTCCAAACCCCATTTTCCTACCTTTCCCCCATAACCATTGATGCCTTCCCTAATCAAAAAGCTATTGACCTTCACTTTAAATATACCCAATGGATTGGTGCACACAGCCATTAGTGGCAATGAATTCCACGGATTCACCATGCTATGACTAAATAAATCCCTCCTTATCTCTGTTCAAAAGGGATGTCTTTCTGTTCTGAGGTTGTGCCCTCTGGTCCAAGACTCCTCCACTATAGGAAACATCCTCTCCATACCCACTCTCTCTAGGCCTTTCAACATCCAACATTTTTCAATGGAATCCACTCGCATTCTCCTAAACTCCAGTGAGTTCACATACAGAGTCATCAAAAGCTCCTCACATATTAGCCCTTTCATTCCCAGGATCATTCTTGTCATCCTCCTGTGGACCCTCTCCAATGCCTATTCTTTCTCAGATATAGTGCCCAAAATTGCTTACAATACCCCAAACACAGTCTGACAAATGCCTTATAAAGCCTTAGGATTACATCTTTGACTTTATACTCTAGTCCTCTTGAATCTGCGTATTTGCTTTCCTTACTACTGAGTCAATCTGCAAGTTAACCTTTATGGAATTCTGCACAAGGGCTCACAAGTGCCTTTACACCTCTAAATTCTGAATTTTATTCTCTTTTAGGAAATAGTCTGCACATTAATTCCTTCTGCCCAGGTGCATGACCATACATTTCCCTAGATTATATTCCATCTGCCACTTCTTTGCCCATTCCTCCAATCTGTCAATGTCCTCCTATAGGTTCCCTGCTTCCTCAACACTACCTGCAACACCTCCCCCCGACCCCCCGGTCTATTTTTGTATTGTCTGGAAACTTGGCCACAAAGTTATCAATTCCGTCATCTAGATCATTGACATATAACATGAAAAGGTGCAGTCCCAACATTGACCCCTGCCTACACCACTAGTCAGTGTCAGTCAATCAGAAAAGGCCTCTCTTATTTCTATTCCTTGCCTCTTGCCAGTCAGCCACTCTTCTAACCATGCTGGTGATTTTCCTGTAACACCATGGGCTCTTATCTTGTTTAGCAGCCTCATGTGCACCATTTTGTCATAGACCCTCTGAAAATCTAGGTAAGCCATATCCACTGATTCTCCTTTGTCTATCCTGCTGGTTATTTACCCAAAGAATCCCAACAGAGAGGTTAGGCAAGGTTTCCTCTGAAGAAAACTATGTTGACTAGCCTACTTTATTATATGCCTCCAAGTACTCCAAAATCTCATCCTTATTAATGGACTCTAACATCTTACCAACTGCTAAAGTCAGGCTAACTGGCTCATAATTTCCTGCCTTTTGCCTCCCTCGCTTCTTGAAGAGTGGTGTGATATTTACAACTTTCCATTTCTCTGAAACCATTCCAGCATCTACAGATTCTTGAAAGAGCTTACAAAGCCTCAACAGGAGCTACGATGGCACTGGAGAGCAACTTCTTCGAGCTCATCTGTGTAAACAGCTTATTAAACCTTTAACGTCTTTCTTTTCCCTTTTGAAGGTGGATGGGGTTCCGACAAAGACCTTGACCTAGAGCTGCTCTCAAACTTCGGTTCTTCACACTGTTGGTTCACTTTCTCGGTGCTCACCGACAGGCCGTATTTCAATATCCCAAGGAGGCAGCCCAGGAGACAAGCGCACCTTCAGGGTTCCAAGACTTTGTGGACGTGGGCACGAGCCGATTCTACGCCGGTGCTGCCGACTGAAGCAGCGGGGAAGAAAACGGAATATTGGGAACAGCAGATCGACTGTTTGGGCTTTGTACTCAGATCACATTCTCCCTCTTTCTCTTGTTGGTGGGGGAGAGTTTGCTGCCAATTCTCGAGTTAAAGATCTCGGAAAAAAGCAGCCTGGCAGGCTTCAACACCATAAATCAGCGAGTTGTTTTGTTTATTTCACTGAGTGACACCTCTCCCTTTATTGGGGGGAGAGAGACAGAGAAAGCCAGTGTTATATCAAATTGTTGGATGAACAATTAATTTTTGTTGTACTGCAGATCATGGTTTTTCTAGGGGGCTTTGCTATTGTTTACTTGGTGGGTAGAGGGTGCTGATGCTTTTTGCTGAAATAAAGGGGGGAGTGGAGGATCAATGCTTTGATACTGTTTGTGCATGGAAGGGGGAGTGGAGGGCATTGGGGTTCTTACATTTTTACTGTTACTCATTCTTTGGGGCACTATTCTGTTTACATGGATGGCTGCAAAAAACAAGAATTTCAGGTAGTATATTGTATAGATTCTCTGATATTAGTCATCTTTACATGCCTTTTCTACCTCCCATTTTAATTTGTACCCTACATTCTAGCTATTCTCTGGAGGTGCGTAAATAGCTCCCATCAGGTTCTTTTTACCATTGCAGGTCATTTGAAGAGCAAATCGACAGAAGTTCAGCTAAACATATTTAGTGATGTAAAAGAAAATCCTGTAGGCACTCAGCATATCAGGCAGCACTTGTGGAAGGAGAAGCAGAGTTAATATTTTAGGGCCGAGAAATGGGAAAAATGAGACAGAGAAGGTAATAATAGATTGTAGAGTAGATGGCAAGAAGGATCAATAAGATGACTGGAATACAATAGCTTTATTAGTACAGTGTGAATGTCCCACACTCTTGGTATTTGTAGCACGTAACACGGGAAAAGGAGAACCCTAGTCACCCTATCACAGATATTCCCTTTGTTCTGTCCTTCACACCTGCTTTCATGCTCTGCAACTTAAAATTGATTTTTTAAGAACTTCTCTGCCCCACATCTGACGAAGAATCTTTGAGCTGAAATGTTACTGCTGTTTCTCTTTCCTCAGGAGTTGTCTGTCCTCCTTGGTGTTTCCAAAATGTTATGCCATTGTGTCAGTCTTCCAGCATTTGAGAGTCCTTTTCCAATTTCCCTCATTCCTGGCAATATAGTTGGTGATTGGCTCTCAGCTGAAGTGCAATAAGTTCTTCATACCTGTTCGTTGAGCTGGAGAATATTGGGCTCCAAGGTTTTTAGAGCATCTGAATTGGTTATTTGTTGTTTAACAAGAGTCATTAATCATTTAGAGCTCCCTGTATTTTTCTCGAGTGACTCACTCTTTGTAATGTGGTCTCCTGGTGCCTTCTGTTTAAGCTTATTAATTTATTTTGATTGGCTCAGGAAATCTGTGTTGCTTGTATTATTTAAGTGGATGCCCAGTTAGTGCGACTCACAGGGTCCTGGTTTTGAGAATGTTACTTCTCGTGGTGTCGCTCAGCCGAGCCACCAACATTTTCTTTGAATTATTATGAATAAACCTATTGCCATCCCTCAATTAGAGTCTGTCTTTCCTTCGTGTTAGGGTTCGAATATTGTCAGCAAACATTGTGACACAAAGTATACAAGAAAGGGGCATCCATTGTCCCCTTTGTGTTGTGGCAGAGTGGAGTGACTTCCTCTAGTCAGATTCTTGGATTGGGTTGGTGTGAGGGGTGACCCAGAATCACAGGACCATTTACTACAGCTATGGTTCTGCTGCTAGGTCAGGTTGCCCAATCTGGACCACTGCACAGCACCAGCATGTGGATCCTGGATTATCACTGAGTAAGCTAAATGAGCATCTTCAGAAGGGCTTGGTCCAAGAATGATGATCAAGTATTGGTTAGAATACAGTCAGGACCAACAGGAGAGATAATTTGTGTGTTGGGACACAGTAACAAAAACATTCCATAAGACCATGAGACAATGGAGCAGAATTGGTCCATTGAGTCTGCTCTGCCATTCCATCATGCCTGATTGATTTTCTCTCTCAACCTATTTCTCCCGCCTTCTCCCCATAACCTTTGATGCCCTGACTAATCAAGAACCTATCAACCTCTGTTTTATATGTACCCATTGACGTGGCCTCCACTGCTATCTGTGGCAAAGAATTCCACAAATTCACCACCATCTGGTTAAAAGAAATTCCTCCTCATCTTTGTTCCATGTGATCCCAGGTTCCTTAAGGTTGTTATAGCTGGTGGTGGTAGTGGGGATAATCTAAATGATTCAAGTGGCATGTGTTTCAAATAACCTCTGACAACCAAGTCCAGCTCCTGGCCTTCACATGTGGCTTAGCTACTAAACCCTGTAGAACCATTTCTACTGACAGGAGAAGGGGCAAATGTGGGTTCATCATCATATCAGGTGCTGTGCCCAGTTTGAGCTTTGACTGCCATGGCACAAACGCTCCTGTTTCAGGTCAAGTGGATTAATTCAATAGACAATAGACAATAGGTGCAGGACTAGGCCATTCGGCCCTTCGAGCCAGCACCGCCATTCACTGTTATCATGGCTGATCACCCACGATCAGTATCCGGTTCCTGCCTTATCCCCATAACCTTTGATTCCGCTATCTTCAAGAGCTCTATCCATCTCTTTCTTGAAAGCATCCAGAGACTTGGCCTCCACAGCCTTCTGGGGCAGAGCATTCCATATATCCACCACTCTCTGGGTGAAAAAGTTTTTCCTCAACTCCGTTCTAAATGGCCTACCCCTAATTCTTAAACTGTACTGGTATTATTTCCAGTTCTCTGGCTGCTGTCTCCATCATCATTTGTCTTTATCTTCCTTTTGCTTTCTTCCCTTCAATCTTTCTCATAATTACCATGCATTCTAATCCAATCACATGTCCAATGAAGTTACGTTGCCTTTTCATGATCTCATACATTATTTCTCTTTTTGTGTTGGCTCTGTTCATGACATCCTCGTTAGATATTCATTTCATCCATGATATTCTTTGCATCCTCCTCAAAAACCACATCTCTGCTGCTATAATTTGTTTCCTCAAGTTACTAGATATTGTCCAACATTCTGTGGGTTACTGGTGCCATAAAACCAGTTGCTTCGGACAGATGGGCCCCATCAGCCATAGTTATCAGCTTATCTAGGAGAAGGAAAACTCTTATCTCAAACCTTCACTGCCTTGTGGTTGTAGTCATTTATGGAGAAGGCTTCAGGAGTAAACCCCAAGGAGAAATCTGGTGCTGAAGTTCCTAAGGCAATCTAAATTTGAGTTCAACACTGACGGGCAACTCCTGTGACACCGCCAGAGCCAAACTGTATCGTTCTCTGCCGTTCCTTTGGATTCATCAGCTGTGTGGAGAGAGGGAGCCTACTGCATGGGCAACAGCTTGCTCTCCATATCGTACTGCCTTGGCTAGCATTATTGCTCATGTATTACATAGACAGCTAGGATGGAATATCCATGGTCGATTGCGACCAATTGAGGGACTCATTATGATCCAATATATTCATTTTCATTGGTGAATAAGGGATGGTTTTTCCCTAATTTACCACACTTGCCAACACAGATGCAATCACACACTAAAATTAGTGAACGGGTATTTTATTTGCTGTCATCTGTAGATTTATATAATTAGCATTAAGATTTCATGTGGAGATTTAGCCAAATCTTACATTTCCCAAACTGATTGACTGCTTAAAAACCATACAGTAGTCTGAATGAATCTGAAAATCAATGAACTGCATATGCAGCAAATCAGTTATAAAAACAGAAACACTCAGCATGTCAAGCAGCAGCTATGATGAGCAAAATGTAACATTTCCAGTCACTGACTCATCACTGGAATTTCAACTACAAAACTATTAACAGAACTGGGAGATCTATGTAAATTCTGTCCACTTAAATTGGATATGAAATGACAATTATGTGTCTCCACCCTCTGTTGTGTATTTAATATTTCAGTAATTGAGTAATCTTTATAAATAGTTGTTGATTAAGCATTCTTTGTTTGTTTAAATAATTCATTATGGGTTATATGTATAAATACGTGAATTGCATACGTTATCACACTATCACTTAAAGCAAACTAAAAGTTAGACCTGCATCTTCGGACTCCCATGTCTTCTTTTGAATTAGTTTAATACTTTGAAGTTAAAAACATAACACCCTCGAGATTCCATATGGCAAGAGAAGGAGTTAACAAAATGTGTTGCATTATCTCCACACAATATGCATACTAACCAACATACAAGGGAGAATTGCTTTATGTACTGTGGACTTTTCCAAATTCATTAAAAGAATGTGGATTTTGCATGCTGAGCCAGTATTTAATTGCCTGTCTGAAGTTGCTCTTAGGAAGATGGCAGGTAGCTGCCTTCTTGAACTGCTGTGGTCCTAGAGATGCGGCTATACCCACAATGCTATCAGGGAAGTAGTTCAAGGATCCTGACCAGAGAATGGTCTATTTCCAATTCAGGGTGGTTTGCAACATCTAATATATGAAGTTTCAATGCTTTTGCTACCTTTATCTATCTTTTGAGGTTGTGGGTTTGGAAGGTACTGTTTAAGGATTGAAAAACAGGATGCCTTAGCTTATGAATTCTCAGTCACATCTGGTCCCATGTGCTTCTGAGAACAGAAGTAGGAGGCTGGGTCAGGTGAATGCATGGCTGAGGGGATGGCGCAGGAGAGAGAACTTTAGATTTGCATATCACTGGGACAGGCCCCAGGAAAAATGGAACACAAATGAACCAAACAATTTCACCTGAGGATTTTGCAAGCGACATTGTTAGTGCTGTTGAGGAAGGTTTAAAATAATCTTTTAGGGAAATAGGAAACTACAGATGAGTATCATAGGTGAAAAATATGTAAACATAAAAAGACTTGTGCAATTCTTTTGGTGGAGCATACATAATTTTGTTAAGATACATGGGAGAAATACAGGCTGGATCCCATGTACTGTATCACAAGCATTCTGACAAATAAGGCAGGTGAACTGAGGTAGTTGATGTTGTTAATATTACAAATATGTGGCTCTAAATAGAGTGTCAAACAATCAGATGCAACTTTATCTTTCACAAGAAAGAGGTGATCAACAGATACAGAACTGTGCAGAAGTCTCAGGCACTTAAATATAGCTAGGGTGCCAAAAACTTTTGCACAGTACTTGGAAGGATTAGGTAGATAGAATACAGTGCAGGGAAGTGTATGCTTATGCACTTTAGTAGAAGGAATTAATGCATTGCTCTAAATTCAAAAGAATAGCCAAATTCAGAAATTGGATGTGCAAAGGGACAGGAGTCCTAGGGCAGGATTTCCGAAAGACTAAATTGCAAGTTGAGTCAGTAGTAAGGAAGACAATGTTAGCTGTCAATTCAAAGGGACTAGAATATAAAAACAAGGATGTAACATTGAGGTTCTATAAGAATTTCGTCAAACCACATTTTGAGTATTGCGAGTAGTTTAAGGCTGGTTTGGAGAAGGTTTAGGCGAGGTTTTCGAAGATGGTCCTGGGAACGAAAGGGTTAACATATGATAAGTGTTTGATGGTTTTGAGCCTGTTCTCATTAGAACTGAGAAGAATGAGGGGATCTGATTGAAATCTACTGTATGTTGTAAAGCCAGGATAGAGTAGATTGGGAGAGGAGAGGATGTTTCCAATAGTGGGAGACTCTGGGACAGCCTCGGAATAGAAAGACGTGCCTTTAGAACAGAGATGAGGAGGGATTTCTTTAGCCAGAGGGTGGTGAATCTATGCAATTCATTGCCACAGAATGCTGTGGAGGCCAAGACCAAGTCTTTGGTATACTTAAAGTGGAGGTTGATAGGTTCTTGATTAATAAAGACATCTAAGGTTATGGGGGTGGGTGGGAAGGCAGTAGAATGTGGTTGAGAGGGAAAATAAATCAAAATGATCAAGTCGTGGAGCAGATTCATTAGGCTAAATGGCCTAAATCTGTTCCTTTCTCTCACATTCAGTCCAGAAGCAAGATCACACCAATTCAGACTGAGCTGTATTGCATAGTTACATAGTAAAAGCCTGAGCTCCAGACTTTTGTGGACACCATCACATAAGTGAATGACTAGAAGGGTCTTCACCAAGTTGATCCTACTGTACACCACCACTGCCATCTATAGTTGTCAGGACTTTTGACCAAAACCACAGTCAACACTGGATATTTCCCATATCTTGGAAGCTCAGCAAGGACATATATGAATGAAAATATCCACCAGTGCTTTGGATATACCAACAATGCCTTTATCTGGATAGATGGAGAGTTTGAAGAGCCATTCCTCATGACCATTAAGAACTCCATTGTCTTTAAGGTAGGTGTGATTTTTTAAATTACATACTTCTGGGCATTGAAAACTTTCTGTAGGCATCTATGAGAGAAGTATGACCCAAGATTGCATCTACAAAATCAAACAATTTTACTTACAGGATAAGCCAATACTCTCCCAGAATACTTCCCACATATAATTTCCTGTTCAGCCTTGTTGTCCATTTGAGATGACTATAGGCCCATTCCTCTCCTGTGCCATTTCTATTGACTCTTTGGAAGGTCAAATTTGAAGGCAGAATACAGGGCTAATGGCAGGATTTTTAGCAGTGTGGAGGAATGGAAGGATCTTTGGGTCCATGTTGATAGATCTCTAAAAAGTTGCTGTGCAAGTTGATAGGGTTGCTAAGAATGAGTATGATGTGTTGGCCTTTGTGAGTCAGGGGATTGAGTTCAAGATGCACGAGATAAACTTGCAGCTCTATAAAATCCTGGTTGCCTCATTATAGGAAGGACACAGAAGATTTAAAGAGGGTTTAGAGGAGATACACCATACCTGGACTAGAGGGCATATCTTATGAAGATAGATTGAGCATGCCAGGGCTTTTCACTTTGGAGAAAAAGAGGATGAGAGGAGAATTAATAGTGTACAAGATGATAAGAGGCATAGATTGAATAGATAGGCAGACACTTTCTCCCCTGGGTGGAAATGGCTAATACAAGGGAGCATTATTTTAAGATGATTGGAGGAGAGCAAGGAGGAATGTCAAAGGTAAGTTTTTTACACAGGGAGTGGTGAACACCCTACCAGGGATGGCAGTAAAGGTGGATACGTTAGAGGTATTTAAGAAACTCTTAGATAGGCACACGGAAACTGGGAAAAAGACACTGTCTGTCTACCCTATCTATGCCTCTCATAATTCTATAAACCACTATCAGATCTCTCCTTGCCTCCGTCGCTCCACAGTGAACAATCTATATTTATCCAACCTCTAATTATAGCACATGCCCTCTAATCCAGACAGCATCCTGCCAAACCTCTTCTGCACCCTCTCCAAAGTCTCAACACCCTTCCTGTAATAGGCTGACCAGAACTGTATGCAGTACTCGAGATGTGGTCTAACTGGAATTTTATAAAGCTGCAACATAACTTTATAAAATTATAAAGTTATTTTATAATTTTATAAAATAAAAATTGAACTCAGTGCCACAGCTGGTAAAAGCAAGCATGCTATATGCCTTGTAAGCTTCCTTAAGAAGTGTGGCCACTTTCAGGAAGCTATGAACTTGGACCCCAAGATCTCTCTGCTCATCAAACCTGTTTAAGATGTTGCCTTTAACAGTGTACTGTCTCTTTACATTTGACCTACCAAGGTGCAACGCTTCACATTTGGCCGAGGTTAACACCATCAGCCATTTCTCCTCCCATATTTGTAACTGATCTATATCCCACTATATTCTTTAACAGTCACCTACGCTATCCACAACAAAATCGATCTTTGTATCATCTGCAAAATTACTAACCTAACCATCTATATTTTCACCATGTCATTTATATACTGTACATCACAAACAGCAGATATCCAAGTACAGATCTCTGCAGAACACCACTAATCACAGACCTTCTACAAGAATAATTCCCTTTGAACACATTAACATAAGAAATAGGAGCAGGAGGAGGCCAACTGGCCCGTCGAGACTGCTCTGCCATTCAGTACAATCATAGTTGATCTGACCATGGTCTCATCTCCACCTACCTGCATTTTCCCTATAACCCTTATTTCCCCTACTATGCAAAAGTCTATCCAACACTGTCTTAAATATATTTGCTGAGGTAGCCTCTACTGCTTCATTGGGCAGAGAATTTCACAGATTCACCACTCTCTGGGAAAAGCAGTTCCTCCTTAGCTCCATCCTAAATCTACTCCCCTGAATCTTGAGGCTATGTCCCCTCATTCTAATCTCACTTACCAGTGGAAACAACTTTCCTACCTTTATCTTATCTATCCCTTTCATAATTTTATATGTTTCTGTAAGATCTCCTCTCATTCTTGTAAATTCCAGCGAGTACTCTCCCAGGCAACTCAATCTCTCCTCAGTCTAACCCCTTCATCTCTGGAATCAACCTGGTTAACCTCCTCTGCATTGCCTCCAAAGTCAGTACATCCTTCTTCAAGTAAGGAGGCCGGAGCTGCACGCAGTACTCCAGATGCAGCCTCACCAGTACCTGGTACAGTTGCAGCATAACCTCCCTGCTCTTAAATTCAATCCCTCGAGCAATGAAGGCAAACATTCCATTTGCCTTCTCGATAGCCTGCTGCACCTGCAAACCAACCTTTTGTGATTCATGCACAAGTACTCCCAAGTCCCTCTGCACAACAGCATGCTGCAATACTTTTACCATTTAAATAATAATCTGATCTTCCATTTTTCCTTCCAAAGTGGATGGCCTTCAGTTACCAACATTGTACTCCATCTGCCAGACCCTTGCCCACTCACTTAACTTACCTATATCTCTCAGCAGACCTGCCGTATCCTCTGCACAATTTGCTTTTCCACTCAATTTAGTGTCATCAGCAAACTAAAATACAGTACACCCAATCCCCTCCTCCAGATCATTGATGTATATCGTGAACAGTTGTGGGCCTAGCACTGACTTCTGTGACACACTGCTCACCACTGATTGCCAACCAAAATAACACCCATGCATCCCAGCTCTGCTTTCTATTAGTTAACCAATCCTCTCTCCATGCTAATACATCAACCCCAATTCTATGCATCCTTATCTTATGGATAAGTCTTTTATTCAGCACTTTATCAAACATTTTCTGGGAATTCAAGTAGATAATGTCCATTTGTTTCCCTCTATCCACTGTGCTCATTATATCCTCAAAGAACTCCAGTAAGTTTGTCAAATGGGACCTGCCTTTGCTGAATCCATGCTGTGTCTGTCTGATGGATCCATTTCTTCCCAGAGGCCTCGCTATTTCTTCTTTAATAATAGCCTCAAGCATTATCTCAACTACAGATGTTAAATAAACTGGTCTATAGTTACCTGCCTTTTTCCTACATGCTTTTTTGAACAGTGGCATGACATTTGCCATCTTCCAATCCACTAAGACCTGCCCAGAGTCCAAGCCTCTACTATAATGTCTACCATTTCTTTCAGTACCCTGGGATGCATTCCATTGGGACCAGGGGACTTATCTATCTTAGACCACTACCCTCCGTCTTCTATGAGCAAGCTAGTTCTGAATCCAAATGTCCAATTCACCATGTCTCCCGTGCATCTTAATCTTCTGGATCAGCCTCCCATGAGGGAGGGACCTTGTCAAAATACTTACTAAAATCCGTGTAATAACACCCATAGCTTACCTTCTTCAATCACCATTTTCACCTTGTCAAAAAGCCTAGTCAAGCTAGTAAGACATGACTTGATCCATAAAACCATAAGACATAGGAGCACAATCAGGCCATTCAGCCCATTGAGTCTCTTCTGCCTTTGATCATAGCTGATCCGTTTCCCTCTCAACCCCATTCCTATCAACCGTCACTTTAAATAACCAATATCCTGGCCTCCACAGCTACCTGTGGCAATGAAGTCCACAGATTCACCACCCTCTGGCTAAAGAAAGTCCTCCTCATCTCCATTGTAAAGGATGTGTCTCTGGTTAGAAGCTGTGCCTTCTGGCCCTTGACTCTCCCACCATAGGGAACATCTTCTCCACATCTACTCTCTCTAGACCTTTCAACATTCAATATGTTTCAATGAGATTCCCCCTCATTTTTCTAAATTCCAGTGACTAAAGGCTCAGAGCCATTAATCACTTTTCATACGATGAGCTTTTCAATGCCAGAATCATTCTTGCGAACTTCCTCTGAAATCTCTTCAATGTCAGCACATCCTTGTTTAAATTAGAGGCCCAAAACTACACACAATACTCCAAGTGAGGCCTCACCCATGCCTTATCAAGCTTCAGCATTATATCCTTGCTTTTATATTCTAGTCCTCTCAAAATGAATGCTAACATTACATTTGCCTTCCTCACCACCAACTCAATCTGCCAATTAATGTTTAGAAAATCCTACACAAGGGTCCCCATAATTCCCTTTGCACCTCGGATTTTTTAATATCTTCCCCATTTAGAAAATAGTCTATGCCTTTATTCCTTTTACCAAAGTGCATAACCATACACTTCCCAACATGTATTCCATCTGCCAGCCTACCCATTCTCCTAATCTATCTAAGTCCTTCTGCAGCCTCCCTGCTTCCTCAACACTACCCTCCCCTCCATCTACTTTGGTCTCATCTCCAAACTTGGCCACAAAGCCCTCAAATCCATCTTCCAAATCATTGACGTACAATGTGACAAGAATTGGTCCCAACGCAGACTCCTGCAGAACACCATTAGCCTCTGGCAGCCAATCAGAAAATGCTCCCTTTATTTCAACTCTGTTCCTGTTGCCAGTCAGCCAATGCTCTATTCACGCTAGTATCTTTCCTGAAATACCATGAACTCTTAACTTGTTAAGCAGCTTCATGTGCAGCACCTTGTCAAAGGCCTTCTGAAAATCCAAGTACACAACATCCATTGATTCTCCTTTGACTATCCTGACTGTTATTTCTTCAAAGAATTCCAACAGATTTGTCAGGCAAGATTTTCTGTGTAGGACTTTACCCTATTTGACCTATATGTTTCATCTTTTCTCTCCTTATTGTTTTTCTCAGTTGCATTCTGTTGGTTTTTAAAAACTCGCTAATGCTCTAACTTATGACTAATTTTGGCTATATTATATGCCCTCTCTTTTCCGTTAATGCCATCTTTGACTTCCCTTGTCAGCCATTGTTGCCTCATTGGCCTATTAGAATACTTATTTTTCTTTAGGATGTATCTACCTTGTGCCTTCTGAATTGCTCCCAGAAGCTCCAGTCTTTATTGTTCTGTCATCATCCCTGCTAGTGTTCTCTTCCGATCAACTCTGGCCAGGTCCTCTATTATGCCTCTGTAATTCCATTTACTCCACCCTAAGACTGAAACATCTGACTTAATCTTCTCCCTCTTAAACTTCAGGATGAATACTATCATATGATGACCATTGCTTCTTTCCTAAGGGCTCCTTTACCTTAAGCTCCCTAATCAAATTTAGTTCATTACACGACACCAATCCAGAATTGCTTTCACCTAGTGGGTAAAACCTTAAGTTGCTCTAAAATGCAATCTCATAGGCTTTCTCTCGTGACTCAGCAGCAACCTGATTTTCCCAATCCACCTCAGGATCAGGATTAATATCATCGGCATATGTCATGAAAATAGTTAAATTTGTGGTAACAGTAAAATGCAATACATAATGAATAAACCAAACTGAATTACAGTAAATATATATATATATATATTAGATTTAAGATAAGTAGAGCAAAAAACAGAAATTTAAAAAAAAGTAGTGAGGTGGTATTCATGGGTTCAATGTTCATTTGGAAATCAGATGGCAGAGGGGAAGAAGCTACCCTTGAATAATTGAGTATGTGCCTTCAGACTTCTGTATCTCCTTCCTGATGGTAACAATGAGAAAAGGACATGGCCTGGGTGGTGGGGCTCTTTAATGATGGAAGCCACTTTTCTGAGGCACAGCTCCTTGAAGATGCCTTGGATATAATGGAGGCTAGTACCCGTAATGGAACTGACTAATTTTACAACTCTGCAGCTTACTTTGACACTGTGCAGAAAGTCCCCACGCGCCCCCACCCCCCAAATTCCAGACAGTGATGCAGACAATCATAATGCTCTCCACATTACATCTGTAGAAGTTTATGAATGTTTTAGGTGACAAACCAAACCTCCACAAACTCCTGGTGAAATATAACCATTGTCTTGCCTTCTTTATAGCTGCATCAATATGTTCGACCAGGTTGGATCCTCAGAGATATTGACTCTCAAGAACTTGAAACTGTTCACTCTCACCACTTCTCATCCCTGTTTGAGGATTGGTTTGTGTTCCCACATCTTACCCTTTCTGAAGTCCACAATCAGCTCTTTGGTCTTACTGAAGTTGAGTGCAAGGTCATTGCTGTGACACCACTCAAGCAGCTGGTATATCTCACCCCTGTACACTCACTCATCACCATCTGAGATTCTACCAACAATCAGCAAATTTACAAATGGCATTTGAGCTATACCTAGCCACACCATCATAGGTATAGAAAGGGTAAAGCAGTGGGCTAAGCTCACATCCCTGGGCTGTGCAATGTTGATTGTCAGCAAGGTGTAGATGTTATTACCAATCTACACAGATTGTGCTCTTCTGGTTAGGAAGTTGAAGATCCAGTTGCAGAGGGAGGTACAGAAGCCCATGTTCTGTAACTTCTCAATTAGGACTGTAGGAATGATGGTGTTGAACACAGAGCTATAGTCAACGAACAGCATCCTGACATAGGCACTTGTATTGCCCAAGTGATCTAAGGCCACATGCAGAATGATTGAGGTCATGTCCCTTGTAGACTTATTGTGGTGATTGACAAATTGCAATGATTCCGGGTCCATGCTCAGGCAGAATTTGATTCTTGCAATGACCAACATCACAATGCACTTCATCACTGTAGATGTGAATAGGCACATTGAAATCCCCCATGACTGCCATAACATTGCCTCTTAAGGGTTCCTTTACCTTAAGCTCCTTAATTAAATCAAGTTCACTACACAAAACCCAATGCAGAACTGCCTTTCCCCTAGTGGGCTCAACTACATTGCTCTAAAAAAGCATGCTATAGTTTTCTATAAATTCCTTCTTTTGAGATACAGCACCAACCTGATCTTATTAATTAGACAGCATCTGCATATTGAAATCCCCCATGACTACTGCAACATTTTCTTTTTTACATGCCTTTTCTATCTCCCAATGTAATTTGTATCCCCCATTCTGACTACTGTTTGGATGCCAGTATGTAACTCACATCAGAGTCTTTTTACCCTTGCAGTTTCTTTCTCTCTCTCTCTGCTTTTACTTGTTCATTCATCATCTGTTAGGGTACAGTAGTTTAGTAACAATAGCCCCAGGGGCAGTTTTGCAGCTTCTTAGAGACTGTGTTAAGGAACTGGAGCTGCAGCTCGATGACCTTCGATACATCCGGGGGAATGGGGAGGTGATAGACAGGAGCTACGGGGAGGTAGTCACCCCTAGGTTGCAGGAGACAGGTAACTAGGTAACTGTCAAGAGAAGGAGGGAAATGCACAGCCAGTGCAGAGTACACCTGTGGCCATTCCCCTCAATAATAATTATACACATTTAGATACTATTGAGGTGGGGTGGGGGGTGGTGGTGACCAGCTGAGGAAAGCCACAGTGACCGGGTCTGTGGGACTGAGTCCGGTGCTGTGGTTCAGAAGACAGAGAGGTGAAGAGGACAGTAGTGTTGATAGCAGATTCCTTACTCAGAGGAACAGAGAGAAGGTTCTGTGGGCACGATAGAAACACCCAGTTGCCTCCCTGGTGTCTCTGATTGAGCTGATGGCACTCTCAAGGATGAGGGTGAGCAGCCAGAAGCCTTGGTATATATTGGCACCATTGACATAGGTAGACAAGGTGAGGAGGTCCTGAAGAGAGATTTTAGGGAGCTACTGTAGATAGGAAGTTGAGAAACAGGATCTCCAGAGTAGTGACCTCTGGATTACTGCGTGTGCCACATGCCAGTAAGGGTAAAATGTGATGACTGGCAGGTGAATGTGTGGGTGAGGGACCCATACAGGGGTAGGGCTTCAGATTTCGGAATCATTGGGATCTCTTCTGGGGAAGGTACGAACTGTCCAAAGGAGATGGATTTCACCTGAACACGAGGGGGTCCAATATTCTTGTGGGCAGGTTGGCTCAACTTGTTCGGGAGGGTTTAAAATAATCTGGCAGGGGGATGGGGACGGGAGTGATAGTGCTGAAGATGAGGTAGTTGGTTTACAAACAGCGGTAATGTGTAGTTACACTCCTAGCAGGGATAGGCTGATGATAGGGCAAAATTGCAGTCAACAGGAGAAGTTGTGAAAGTAAAAGGCAGACAAAATTGAAAAGGATGAATACAGGACTGAAGGTGTTATATTTGAATATGCACAGAATATGGAATAAGGGAGATGAACTTGTAGCACAGTTACAGATTGGCAGGTATGATGTTGTAGGCAACACTGAATCATGACTGAAAGAAGATTATAGCTGGGAGCTTAATGTCCAAGGATACACATTGTATCAAAATGACAGGCAGGAAGGTAGAGGGGATGGTTTTGATTTGTGGTAAAAAATGAAATCAAATCAGTAGAAAGAGGTACATGTGATTAGAAGGTATAGAATAATTCTGGATAGAGCTAAGGAATTGCAAGAGTAAAAAGACCCTGATGTGTCCCCAGAAATTGCCCCCCCAAAACAGTAATAAGCATGTGGTTTACAGATTACAATAGGAGAGAGAAAATGCATGCCAAAAGGGCAACGTTACAGTGATCATTGGGGAATTTCTATATGCAAGTAGATTGGGAAAATCAATTTGGTACTGGATTCCAAGAGGGGGAATTTTTAGAATGCTGATGAGATGGCTTTTTAGAGCAGCTCATGGCTGAGCCCACTAGGGGATCAGCTATTCTGGATTGGATGTTGTGCAATGCACCAGAATTGATTAGGGAGCTTGGTAAAAGAAGCTGTAGGGGAAAGTGATCATAATATGACAAAAAATTCACCCTAAAATTTGAAAAACCAAAGTCAGATGTATCAGTATAACAGTGAAGTAAAGGGAACTGTAGAGGCATGAGAGAGTAGCAGGCCAGAAGTGATTGGAAAAGAACACTGGCAGGGATAACGGTCAGAGCAGAAATGGCTGGAAATTCCGGAAGCAATTCAGAAAGCACAGGATATGCTTTCAATGCAAGGAGCATTCGTAATAAGGTGGATGAATTGAAAGTGCAGATTGTTATTAATGATTATGACATAGTTGGGATCACAGAGTCATGGCTCCAGGGTGACCAGGGATGGGAGCTCAACGTTCAGGGATATTCAATATTCAGGAGGGATAGACATGAAGGAAGGGGAGGTGGGGTGGCGTTGCTGGTTAAAAAAGAGATTAACGCAATAGAAAGGAAGGACATAAGCAGGGAAGATGTGGAATTGATATGGGTAGAGCTGCGTAACACTAAGGGGCAGAAGACGCTGGTGGGAGTTGTGTACAGGCCACCTAACAGTAGTAGTGAGGTCGGAGATGGTATTAAACAGGAAATTAGAAATGTGTGCAATAAAGGAACAGCAGTTATAATGGGTGACTTCAATCTACATGTAGACTGGGTGAACCAAATTGGTAAAGGTGCTGAGGAAGAGGATTTCTTGGAATGTATGCGGGATGGTTTTTTGAACCAACATGTCGAGGAACCAACTAGAGAGCAGGCTATTCTAGACTGGGTTTTGAGCAATGAGGAAGGGTTAATTAGCGATCTAGTCGTGAGAGGCCCCTTGGGTAAGAGTGACCATAATATGGTGGAATTCTTCATTAATATGGAGAGTGACATAGTTAATTCAGAAACAAAGGTTCTGAACTTAAAGAGGGGTAACTTTGAAGGTTTGAGACGTGAATTAGCTAAGATAGACTGACAAATGACACTTAAAGGATTGACAGTGGATATGCAATGGCAAGCATTTAAAGGTTGCATGGATGAACTACAACAATTGTTCATCCCAGTTTGGCAAAAGAATAAATCAAGGAAGGTAGTGCACCCGTGGCTGACAAGAGAAATTAGGGATAGTATCAATTCCAAAGAAGAAGCATACAAATTAGCCAGAGAAAGTGGCTCAGCTGAGGACTGGGAGAAATTCAGAGTTCAGCAGAGGAGGACAAAGGGCTTAATTAGGAAGGGGAAAAAAGATTGTGAGGGAAAACTGGCAGGGAACATAAAAACGGACTGTAAAAGCTTTTACAAAGCTTGTAAAATATGTAAAAAGGAAAAGACTGGTAAAGACAAATGTAGGTCCCCTGCAGACAGAAACAGGTGAATTGATTATGGGGAACAAGGACATGGCAGACCAATTGAATAATTACTTTGGTTCTGTCTTCACTAAGGAGGACATAAATAATCTTCCAGAAATAGTAGGGGACAGAGGGTCCAGTGAGATGGAGGAACTGAGCGAAATACATGTTAGTAGGGAAGTGGTGTTAGGTAAATTGAAGGGATTGAAGGCAGATAAATCCCCAGGGCTAGATGGTCTGCATCCCAGAGTGCTTAAGGAAGTAGCCCAAGAAATAGTGGATGCATTAGTGATAATTTTTCAAAACTCGTTAGATTCTGGACTAGTTCCTGAGGATTGGAGGGTGGCTAATGTAACCCGACTTTTTAAAAAAGGAGGGAGAGAGAAACCGGGGAATTATAGACCGGTTAGCCTAATGTCGGTGGTGGGGAAACTGCTGGAGTCAGTTATCAAGGATGTGATAACAGCACATTTGGAAAGCGGTGAAATGATCGGACAAAGTCAGCATGGATTTGTGAAAGGAAAATCATGTCTGACGAATCTCATAGAATTTTTTGAGGATGTAACTAGTAGAGTGGATAGGGGAGAACCAGTGGATGTGGTATATTTGGATTTTCAAAAGGCTTTTGACAAGGTCCCACACAGGAGATTAGTGTGCAAACTTAAAGCACATGGTATTGGGGGTAAGGTATTGGTGTAGGTGGAGAATTGGTTAGCAGACAGGAAGCAAAGAGTGGGAATAAACGGGACCTTTTCAGAATGGCAGGCGGTGACTAGTGGGGTACCGCAAGGCTCAGTGCTGGGACCCCAGTTGTTTACAATATATATTAATGACTTGGATGAGGGAATTAAATGCAGCATCTCCAAGTTTGCGGATGACACGAAGCTGGGTGGCAGTGTTAGCTGTGAGGAGGATGCTAAGAGGATGAAGGGTGACTTGGATAGGTTGGGTGAGTGGGCAAATTCATGGCAGATGCAATTTAATGTGGATAAATGTGAAGTTATCCACTTTAGTGGCAAAAATAGGAAAACAGATTATTATCTGAATGGTGGCCGATTAGGAAAAGGGGAGGTGCAACGAGACCTGGGTGTCTTTATTCACCAGTCATTGAAAGTGGGCATGCAGGTACAGCAGGCGGTGAAAAGGTTGAATGGTATGCTGGCATTTATAGCGAGAGGATTCGAGTACAGGAGCAGGGAGGTACTACTGCAGTTCTACAAGGCCTTGGTGAGACCACACCTGGAGTATTGTGTGCAGTTTTGGTCCCCTAATCTGAGGAAAGACATCCTTGCCATAGAGGGAGTACAAAGAAGGTTCACCAGATTGATTTCTGGGATGGCAGGACTTTCATATGAAGAAAGACTGGATGAACTGGGCTTGTACTCGTTGGAATTTAGAAGATTGAGGGGGGATCTGATTGAAATGTATAAGATCCTAAAGGGATTGGACAGGCTAGATGCAGGAAGATTGTTCCCGATGTTGGGGAAGTCCAGAACGAGGGGCCACAGTTTGAGGATAGAGGGGAAGCCTTTTAGGACCGAGATTAGGAAAAACTTCTTCACACAGAGAGTGCTGAATCTGTGGAATTCTCTGCCACAGGTAACAGTTGGGGCCAGTTCATTGGCTATTTTTAAGAGGGAGTTAGATATGGCCCTTGTGGCTACGGGGGTCAGGGGGTATGGAGGGAAGGCTGGGGCGGGGTTCTGAGTTGGAGGATCAGCCATGATCATAATAAATGGCGGTGCAGGCTCGAAGGGCCGAATGGCCTACTCCTACACCTATTTTCTATGTTTCTATGTTTCTGTATATATATCCCAAAGAGGAAGAGGTGAGATGATATAATCATGGCTCGTAAGAGAGAAATCAAAGCCAACATAAAGGCATATAATAGATCAAAACTTCATGAAAAGCTAGAGGATTGGGAAGCTTTTTAAAACCAACATAAGGCAATTAAAAAGTCATTAAGAAGCCATTTATGGAATTCAAAAGTAGGCTAGCCAATCATATTAAAAAGAATACCCAAACTTTTTTCAGATACATAAGGTGCAAAATAGAGGTGAGAATGGATAAAGGACCACTGGAAAACAATGCTGGAGAGGTACTAACAGGGATCAAGGAAATAGCAGATGAACTGAGTAAGTATTTCATCAGACTTTACTGTGGAAGACACTAGCACTATGGTGGATGTTACGTGTGACAGGTATCATAAAACATATAAAATTACCATTACGATGGAGAAGGTTCTTGGGAAATTGAAAGGTCTGAAGATAGATAAGTCACCTAGTCCAGCTGCTGTACACCCCAGGGTTCTGAAAGTGGTAGCTGAAAAGATTGTGGAGGAATTAGAAGCCATCTTTCAAGAATCACAGTATTCTGGAATGGTTCTGGAAGACTGGAAACTTGCAAATATCATTCCATTCTTCAGTTAGGGAGACAGGCAGAAGAAGGGGAAATTATAGGCCAGTTAGACTGACATCAGTGGTTTGGAAGATGTTGGAGTCAATTGTTAAGGATGTAGTTTTTGGGTACTTGGACACACAAGATAAAATAAGCTGTAGTCAGCATGGTTTCCACAGGAAAAGTCTTACCTGACAAATCTGTTGGAACTCTTAGAAGAAATAACAAGCAGGATAGACAAAGGAGAATCAATTGATGTTGTATATTTGGATTTTCATAAGGTCTTTGACAAGGTGCCATACATGAGGCTGTTTAACAGGCTATGAGCACATGGCATTACAGAAAGGAATCTGTCGTGAATAAAGCAGTGACAAAGATTTGGATGATGGAATTGATGGCTTTGTTACAAAGTTTGCAGATGGTACAAAGGTAGTTAGAGGGGCAGGTGGTTTTGAGAAAGTAGAGAGGCTATAGAAAGACTTAGACATTAGGAGAATGGGAAAAGAAATGGCAGATGGAATACAGTGTCAGGAAATGTATGTTCAAGTACTTTATAGAAGAAATGGAAGTGCTGACTATTTTCTAAATGGAGAGAAAATACAAAAATCTGAGGCACAAAAAGACCTGGGAGTCCTTGTGCAGGAATCATTAAAGGCTAATTTGCAGTTTGAGTCTGTGGTGAGCAAAGAAGATGTTAGCATTTATTTCAAGGATGTAAGGTTGAGACTTTATAAAGGACTGTTGAGGCCTCACTTGGAGTATTGTGAGCAGTTCTGGGACCCTTATTTTAGAAAGGACATGCTGAAGCTAAAGAGGGTTCACAGGAGATTCACAAAAATGGTTCCAGGATTGAGTGGCTTGTCATTTGAAGAGCACTTTCTCAGCTCTGGGCCCATATTCACTCGAATGAGGGATGACCTCATTGAAACCTATCGAATGGTAAAAGAACTTGATAGAGTAAATGTGGAGAGGGTGTTTCCTATCAGCCTTGTAGGGGTGTGTTTTATTCTGATTGTTGAAAGTCGTTTCCATTGCGATTGGTTAGTTTAGAAGCTGCAGCTACTTTTCCCATTGGTAACTGCCTGGCACCCAGTTTCAGGTATCCTGGATATATAAAATAGCACTTGCTCTCTTCTTCCTGTGTTTAAGGCAAGACCTTTGGGAAGGTATGCTTTGCGCACACTTGTAACTATGTATGCTTGTTGAATGCATGTACTTTTGTTGAGTATTCAGCATTGTAGTGCCTGTAACTTGGGAAACATGAATATTTGGTCAAATTTTACTGTGTGTAAATAAATGATTAATATACATATTTGAAGTCAGTGCATTTCCTGTCCAGGTTCCTTGAACCTGACTGAACATTGCACTTGGTACTATGAGCAGTGTATGGCCTTTTGAGCAGCAATGCATTTCCTTAAGAGGTTATTTAAAAGAGAGGAACCTCCATTTGAGAAATGCAGAGTGCCAGGGTGGACAGATGGTAGTGCAGGGTTTGGAAGTCTCGCTAACTTACTGATGCGTTATGGAATGCCGGTAGATTGGTTAGACCAGTTAGATTTCACCAGGGTAGAAATAGGACATCACATCATTCCAATATTTAAATCATTGGGTTTTCCCAGTGGGATGCTTTCTGACCATTTGCAACAATTGTAAGACATCCGTATAAAAAAAAATAGCGAGTCTTAAGAATGAATTGGAAGATCTCAGTCAGTGCTGTATTATTCTGAGCGAATCACTATAAATGGCTCAGAGTAGCAGTACAAAGTTAGAAGCTACAAATATACAGATAGCCTGTTGGCTGAAGAAAGTACAGAATTTAGAGGTAATTGGGAACCTGATCCCATGAAGGTTTGAGCCATGTTGAGATGGGGCGATGGTCCTACGGTGGGACTGGGAGATGAGGATATCTAGGTGGATGATGAATATGAGGGAGAGAAGGTAGGGTGGACCCTCGGTGTAATCCTTGAGATGATTGCCCTCTTGTGTGTCTGAAACAGCATGGGCCAGGGCACTGATTACACGTTCCCACACCCGCCGTGGGAGGCATCAGTCTGCACCTTCTTCCTCTCAGGAGGAGGCTCAGGAATATGCGGGGTGGTGTAATAGATACCTTCAAAACAACAGAGATCAGAGAATACTCCACTAAGGAATTAGCAAGTTTAGGGGATAGGTACAGACAAAATGCTGGGGAGTCTTTGGCCGTGTGGTTATTGAGGATATGGGGTGAGGGAGGTACCAGGGTGATCCTATCTAACAGAGAAATGGGTGCTTTAGGGAGCCTATTGTCCCAGCATGTGATCAGTAATACCCTGAGAACACTGCTTGCTTCCCCTGAGCATAACACGTCACTATGGATTTGGGTAATGGCAGCAGTGGAACTTGGGTATCCCACTCTTACTGAATGGAATTTGAAACCCCAAGCAGAATGGAGCACAGTGGAGGGAGGTACTAGAGTTCTATGCCAGTGAGCTTTTATCACAGAAATATACCGTGACAGTGGTATCCCATCACAGGATATTGAATTAACTTCTGGAATGGTGGGACACGTAGTTACTCTGGCAATATTTCCAATGAAAGGGGTAGCGTAGTCTTTAATAACACCAGCTACTGGTCATCCTGTAAGTAGAGGATTATTACAAGGTTTAGAGTATGTAGAAGAGGGTGCGTGTAGCCAAGTACGGAAGTTAGATAAGCAGATGGGGAGTGGGAAATCCTGCATGTCCCATAAAGGAATATTTTTGGTGTTGCTTAAAGCAGATAAATGGGGTCCTACCCCACCCTGTATGCAATGTGGGGGAAGTTCTGTACAGAAAAGCAAAAAGGGAGAATGCTGAGGGCAAACACGAGGATATCTGCAGATGCTGGAATTTCAAGCAACACACATAAAAGTTGCTGGTGAACACAGCAGGCCAGGCAGCATCTCTAGGAAGAGGTATAGTCGACGTTTTCGGCCGAGACCCTTCGTCAGGACTAACTGAAAAAAGAGCCAGTAAGAGATTTGAAAGTGGGAGGGGGAGATCCAAAATGATAGGAGAAGACAGGAGGGGGAGGGATGGAGCCAAGAGCTGGACAGGTGATTGGCAAAAGGGATATGAGAGGATCATGGGACAGGAGGCCTAGGGAGAAAGAAAAGGGGGAGGGGGGGAAAAAGCCCAGAGGATGGGCAAAGGGTATAGTGAGAGGGACGGAGGGAGAGAAAGGAGAGAGAGAGAAAAAGAATGTGTGTGTATATAAATAAATAACGGATGGGGTACGAGGGGGAGGTGGGGCATTAGCGGAAGTTTGAGAAGTCAATGTTCATGCCATCAGGTTGGAGGCTACCCAGACGGAATATAAGGTGAACACCTACACTCTGTCTGCCAGAGAAAGTAGGATCTCCCAGTGGCCACACATTTTAATTCCATGTCCCATTCCCATTCTGATATGTCTATCCACTGCCTCCTCTACTGCAAAGATGAAGCCACACTCAGGTTGGAGGAACACCACCTTATATTCCGTCTAGATTCTATTCTATGGATTCTATGGAATTTGTTTCCACATGCAGCTGTGGAAGCCAAGTCTTCATGAATATTTAAGACAGAGACTGATTGATCAAGGTATGAAGGGATATGGGGGGAAGGCAGGAGATTGGGGCTGAGAGGTAAAAAGGATCAGCCATGATTGAGTGGTAGAGCAGATTTGATGGGCCAAATAGCCTAGTTCTGCTCCTATATCTTATGGTCTTGTGCTTAAAAATTTTTAATCAACATATCTACACCACCCTTGCTTGTTTACCTATCCTTTCATTACAATTTGTATCCTTAGATGTTGAGCTCCCAACTAAGATCTCCTTTTAGCCATGACTCAATGATGTGCAGGACTTCATATCTGCCATATTCTAACTGCCCTACAAGATCATCTGTAGCCAGTGTGTATTCATATATAACATCTTCACTACTGTATTCAAAATCATTTTCAATTTTGCCCCAAGTTGAACTTCAACTCCACCCACTGACTGCATTTTTGCCCTATGATCTGCTTGCCCTTCCTGACAACCTCGCTTCACACTACAATGACTCATATACAAACTGCCCCATCCTGAGCCCTATCACACCGATTCGCATCCCCTGCCAAATGAGTCTAAATCATCTCCAAAAGCTCTAGCAAACCTGCCTGCAAGGATATTGCTCCCCCTCAAGCTTAGTTGTAACCTGTCCTTTTTGTACAGGTCATACCTTCCGCAGAAGAGATCCCAATGATCCAGAAATCTGAAACAATTGGCCCCCTGCACCAATTCCGCAGCTACACATTCACTTGCCAAATCATCCTATTCTCCCCCTCACTGGTGCAAGGCATAGGCGGCAATCCAAAGATTATTACCCTGGAGGTCCTGTTTTTCAGCTCTCTGTCTAACTCCCTATATTCCCTCTTCAGGTACTCATTACTTTTCCCACCTGTGTCATTGATAGTGATATGTACTATGACTTCTGGCTGTTCATCTCCCCCCCCCCTCTTTAGAATGCCATGGACACAATCTGAGACATCCTTGTCCCTGGAACCTGGGAGGCACCTACCATCCAGGTGACTCTTCCACATCCACACAATCTTCTGTCTGCTCCTCTCACCGCAGAACTCCCTGTCACTACTGCACTCCTCCTCTCCCGCCTTCTCTTCTCAGCCACAGAGCCAGACTCAGTGCAGGAGACCCGGTCACAGCAGCTGTATCCTCTCCAACGGTATGCAAAGCACTGTACTTTTCATTGAGGGGAAAAGCCACAGAGGTACTTTGCACTGTCTGCCCATTCCCATTCCTTCTACTGACAGTCACCCAGCTATCTGCCCCCTGCAACTTCTGGGTGACTACCTCCCTGTAAGTCCCATCAGATCCAGCAAGATGGTGGCTTGACTGCTCACAGCAGTTTCTACAGGGTCTACTTAATGATGGCAAGATCATGTTAAGTACTCAAAGTACTGGAGGTCTAGACCATCAGCGAGTTGCTCACTGGCAGAGATAATAAAAGAGGTGCTCAACGTGCTGCTGCCTGAATCGATAGAGGCTTACAGTCAAATAGACTGAAGATTTAAAATGGGCTGAGAGATCTGGAATATACACACATGTATTTGCCTGGTTGTGTTTCTGCTAATCTATATGTGCTTGTATATGCAAGGACCAGGCCTCAAAGCCTTGGATTCGCCCAGCGGCCACTGGGAACCAATTAACAGATAATTTCAGTGGGCTGGGTGTATGGATTATATATGTCTCATTTGGCTGTATTCGTGATTATTCATGTATGGTTAAGTGACAATTAAACTTGAAATGAATTGAATTGAATCCATCCCCATTTCATTTGCCTGTATGAGTTGAAGGTCATCGAGCTGCAGCTCCAGTCCAAATATGGTACACAATCATAGGCACAAAGCCAGTAGAATAGGGGGCTAACCACACAGGCTTGTGGTATATCTGTACTGATGGTGACTGCGGAGGAGATGCTTTACCAATCTATACCGACAGGAGTCTGCAAGTGGGGAAATCGATGATCCAGTTGCACATGGAGTTATCAAGGTCTAGGTTTTGGAGCTTAGCGATTAGTTTAGAGGGGATGATAATAAGTGGAATGCTAAGCTGTAGTCAATGAGGGGCATTCTGATGTCTGCATCTTCATTGTCCAGATGTTTCAGTATTAAATAAAGAGCCAATGAAATGGTATCTGCTGTTGACCTGTTGTGTTGGTAGGCAAATTGGAGCAGATCCAGGTCACTCCTCAGGTAGGAGTTGAGATATTTCATGACCAAACTCTCAAAACACGAAAATGGGTGAATCTGGCGGGAGGAGAAGATGGCGGCGCGACGCAGCGCGCACAGCTCTCCAGTGAAATGATGTTGTATTTGTTAAATAGGTGCCGTGCACAATTCCGATTCGATGGAGACAGACGTGAGAAGCAGAGGAACATCTGAATATTTCTGAAATGCCCGGTTTGCTGCCATTGCTACTGTGCAATCGAGAATCTCCGGAGGGAAGACCCCAAAATCCCCAGCTTTGCCTGCTGCTGGCGACTGAGGCTGAGGTCAAAGCATTTGGCAGAGGTGGTGCTCGGTACTCAGTGTCGGAGGGCTGATCGGAGCTCGAAGTTTTCGGACGACTGTGGTCGGACATGGCAGGGAGAGTTTACTTCCTTCTCCCGTCTGCGTGAGATGTGGGACTTTCGAGAGACTTTGAACTTTTTTACTGTGCCATGGCCTGTTCTTCATCAAGTTATGGTATTGTTGCACTGTTGTAACTATATGTTATAATTATGTGGTTTTTGTTAGTTTTTCAGTCTTGGTCTGTCCTGTGTTTCTGTGATATCACACCAGAGGAATATTGGATCATTTCTTAATGCATGCATTACTAAATGACAATAAAAGAGGACTGCCTGTCCTCATAATCTAATCTAATTACAGTGGATACACTGTAAGTGCTGCTGGACGACAGTTAATGAGGCAAGTTAACATGTTCTTCTTGGACACTGGTATGATTGAAGCCTGCTTGAAGCAGTTGGGTAGGAACCTCAGACTGCCGAAGAGAGGTTGAAGATGTCCATAAACATCTTTGTTGTACAGTTGATTAGCACAGGTCCTCAGTACTCGGCCAGGTACACCACCTGCATCTAGATGCTCTCTGTGGATTCACCTACTGAAGGATGCTCTCATGCTGGCCTCAGAGACTGAAATCATAGGGTCATCGGGGGCTTTGAGGGTTACATCGTCTATTGGTCAAAGCAAGCAAAAAGGCATTGAGATCATCTGGCACTGTTCCTTTGTTGTTGCCGTCTCTACAAACAATAATTTGATTTCTGCCAAGAGGCAGTGATCTACTCTCCTGTCTGGTTTAAATACTTAAAAGTTTAGTCCATTGCTCTGTCAAATAAAATGATCCAGTTTCTTCTTGCTGGCCCTGACTGAGTGTTTCAAACCTTTGGAAATTAAAGTTAGATAAAAATATATATGAACGCATCTAGTGACAGCTTCCCAACTGCATTAAACCACTTAACCCTTCAACTGTGCCCGGGTGGAAAACATATTGAATATTAAACAAAGTGATTTCTCCATCACTGGCCACTGGAATATCAATGGACAAAGCTGTACTACTGAGAGCATTACCAGAGTACAACAGAATTGTGATGTCAGGGAGACAAAGCCCATTGTCACAGGGAGCCATTTAAGACAGGGAAAAGTGCTTCAAATGTCAGTTCCTAAGCTAACTGAACACTGCTCAGAGACAGAGATTGACAAGGCCCGATATCACCAGCAAAACACACGTGGTGAGAAGTTCTGTCTGCCTTTTGTTTAAGGTGTCAAGATCAACAAAGGAAATATGTTCATTTATATATTAAGCTTTTCCAGAACAAAGCAATTCAAGGACAATATTTGGGATTGTTATCTAAAATAAATATTGCTGCCAAGAAATTCTATTGCATTCGAATAGGTTGGGTGCATGGTCTTTGTAGCGGCATTATCAGGAACTATTGAAATCTTGATTTAGTTTTCCAAGCCTCAGCAGCTACAGAAATCAAGGCTTCTACTTACCAAAGGGTCTAACCTTGTCCCAGCCAAAACTGAGGTCAGATCTAGGGATGAGGGGGTAGCAAATCAGCAGTAATGGATCAAATTAGTGTGATCAGATAACATCAGCAATTAATTTTGTAGTATTGATTGCTGACGGACGAACAATTATCAATCAGGGACTAAGATGGGCATCAGCAAATGATGGAGGGGAGATGGCCGAGAATTGATGAAGTCCATAAGACAGAAGTCTTTGAGATGTTATTGTACCAGGAAGGCCCTGTTTTCTTGATATTGCCCAACAAGGGTCACTGCTGAGAGTGCAAACACATTTCCAGCTATAATTCTCTGGAAGAAACCCTGCATGAAGATAGAATAGTATTAATTCAAACCAAACACAAGCAAGATTCAAATAACCAGCTGTCCTTCCAGATTAACACAGAAGGACCAGAAATGGTTGCTGCTGTATTTAATTATGTGATAAGTGTAGGTTGGATTATAGGGAGCAGAACTAATGTCTAATTTCTAAACCTAGCTTCCTCTTTCCATCATCAAAAATATGAGACATCCAGGTTTAAGCTGAATTACATGGAAGGAATTGACAGTACCTAGACAAAGTAGGTCACCATCCTTTGACTCCACTCTCTCCTGTCTCTTTATCTAGGAGTCTGGCCTAGTAATAGGCAATCATGTGATAAAGATGAGGCTATCAGTCCATCAATGATTTGCTGTTTCTTTGAAAGTGATAGCTCATTAGTCCCATTATAAGTATATACTCAATTTCCAATTGGATGGTTGCACAAGTTCACTGTCTGACCTTTGAGAAATAAGTCAGCCAAGTGGCTTCAAAGGGATTACAATTAAGAAGAACATCCAGCCCTACTTTTCCACATGATGGACCTAATACATTACCAGCCCATGTCCTTTTGGATGTAAAGTCACAGTAGATCTCTGTCAGTACCTCCAGTTGAACTCTGACCTTTTGTGTGTTTCCCCCTAGCTGTCAGTCTGTGGTTTTGTATTGCCACGAGCTCCTGTCCCCGCTCCTGCTCTACTCCGGCCCCTGTATTACTGAGTACTCTGTCTCTCACCTGTTTCTCATTATTATCTGTATTGCTGCCACCTGTGTCTCATTGTGCTCCACCTATCATCTGCCTCTCTGTTCATTGCTCAGTGTATTTCAGACCTGTGTTTTCACCTGTTTATTGTCAGATTGTGCCAGTGAATTTTCCTGAGCCTTTCCAGTGTTTGTATCTGTACTCTGTCTGAATATCAACTCTGCCTGTTTCCTGATTCTGGTTTTTGGATTTCTCTGGATGTTTTGATCTCTGCCTAAACTTTGAAGCTAACTTTGTTTGCACCTTGGGATTTGTTCCTCAATTAATATCATTGTATGCACAGTACTGGGTCTGCGATTGGATCCCTGCTCCAGCATCCAGAATGAGGGGTCACAGTTTGAGGATAAAGGGGAAGCCTTTTAGGACCGAGATTAGGAAAAACTTCTTCACACAGAGAGTGGTGAATCTGTGGAATTCTCTGCCACTAGAAACAGTTGAAGCCAGTTCATTGGCTATATTTAAGAGGGAATTGGATATGGCCCTTGTGGCTAAAGGGATCGGGGGTATGGAGGGAAGGCTGGTACAGGGTTCTGAGTTGCATGATCAGCCATGATCATACTGAAAGGCGGTGCAGGCTTGAAGGGCTAAATGGCCTACTCCTGCACCTATTTTCTATGTTTTTATCCTGATAATCTCACAGTGCCAACAATGAAATGATTGCTCTGCTTCAGTGTTGTCCTTTATCTGTCAATATTGAAGTAAAGGCTATTTGAAGAAACAAATAACTAGTCTGTTTCTGTTCTAGCCTACGTCCCATGAGCTATTGCTTCATTATGGTACAGAATGGGCCTCTTCTGCTTGACTATTTGTACTTCAGTTGAGGACACCCACGGTTATTTCCTTGCTAACGTACACAGAATGATGCAGGAACTCAGCAGGTGATGTTGCATGAAGGATCTCGACAAAGGTTCTCAGTCTGAAATGTAGAATGTTTATTCCTCTCCATAGATGTTGTATTATCTCCTGTGTTCCTCCAGCATTTTGTGTTTGCTGCTCTGCATCCCAGAATCTGCAGAATGTCTTGTTTTTATTATTTACACTGTGTATTCCTTTCTGGTATTTTCCTTTTTCAAAATCTAGTTCCTACTTATGGCATTATACAGTATGGTTGCCACTATCCATACACCCTCGTATATGTGAGATCTTTAATAGAGGACTCCAGCCCATGGCTGATGTAGCCCTGGGCTGACTCTCTGCACCATTTACATGGTAGGTCAACTAGCCTCTCTCAAAGTCTAGGTCAAAAGCTAATCAGTACATGTAATATGTACTGGAGTGAGTTCAGTTTCAAGTATATAAGCCTTTATTTTCAACAGGGACACAGTAGAGTAGATGGCTTAATTTCTCTAATCCTATGACAGCTGTATAGCCACTACAGTGGATATTCAGAACTGTGCAAAAGTCTTAAGCTCCCTAGATTTTTTTTTATATAAGGTTTCAGATGGAATGGCCTCCAGAGAGCCCTGATCTGAACATCGAGACTGGAGAGGCAGAAGCAAGCAAGACAGCTAACGTCTGCAGAAAAACTGTGACAAGTTCTCCAGGATGCCTGGAACAACCTACCAGCTGAATTTGTTATAAAACTGTATGACAGTATACCTGAGAGAATTGATGCAGTTTTAAGGGCAAAATGTGGACACACCAAATATTGATTTGACTGTTTTTTCACTGTTTACTGCTCTTCATGCTAAACTTTTGATGCTTAGAAGCTTTTCATTTCATTACTTCTGAAACCATCTTTGCTTTACAGAATTTCTTCACATGTACCCAGGACTTTTACACAGTATAGTAACTCACTGGATCATACAACTTGCATTGACAGACACAAATAGTGTTCCAGTTATCTGGCATTCAGCTCCATTCCTAAAGCAATGCCACTAGAATGTTCCAGATAACTCACATGCACACCCTATACAGAACAAACAACTATCATCATCATAGATATGAGAGATTCTGTTGAGGCAGGAAAATTTGAGCAGCACACACAAAAAACTGGAACCACTCAACAATTCATTATAGGAACCGGAGGGGAATAAACAGATGCTGTTTTGGGCTGAGATCCTTCTATTCACCATTGGTAGAGTTTATCTTCTCTTGACTTAAACCGTACATTTGTTTGCCTCCAATTTGTCCAGTTTACAAACTTACTGCAGTGTCGGGTCCTACCGTGAGTTAGTATGTGTGGGCAGCACTTGTCCTGTGATGTCATGCCTTCACCTTTCCTGTAAGAAATTCATTACGTTAATAAAATCAATTTCAGCAAAGTGTAAAATTGTAAAGAAATTTATCACAGCTTAATTATGCTAAATGTTGTTGCATCACCACAGCTCATTAGATTTTATTGGCAATTAATAGAGGGTATTTGACTCAGGCCTCTATATTTTATGAAATAACAATATGAAGAACCAGATTCTGTGACAGCAATAATAAACACAAAAATACTGCTTAATTTAAAGACCCATCTATAACCAAACAAGCTCTTTATGTGCATGATTTCCAAAATGTTAATGCAGATGGATCAAGTAATGAGGCGATCCAACAGAATGTTACCTGTAATCTCGAGGTGAACTGAAACAGAAGTAGGAAAGTCCTGCTTCACTTATGTACCCCAGTGGTGACAACATATTTGAAGTACTGTGTAGAGCAATTGTTTTTATTTTAGGAAGGATATTGAAGCACTAGCTGCAGTTAGCAGAAGTTTTACTAGATTAACTAATGGAAGGAATGGGTTGTACTATAAGCAAAAAGATTGGATCCACTGGAATGTGGAATTGAAAGATGACTTCAATGAACCCTGAGGAGCCATGATAAGGTAACTGTGGAGAGAATGTTTCCACTTGAGGAAGATTCCAGAAAAATGAGTCACTCTTTAAAAGTAAAGTTATCACCACTTTAGACAGGCAGAATTCCATCCACTCCCCTCCTCAGTAGCCCCGTGGGTTTCAAATTCACGTCCTTGAAGAGCGGTGTAAGGAGAGTCTTTGAATATTCCAGGAAGTGACAGACGGGTTCTGGAGAAGCAATGGAGCGAAAGGTGAAAGGTCACTGAATGTACGGTTCAATCAAACTTATTAAGTGATGGTGCAGTTTGAGGGACCAAGCAGCCTACTCCTGAACTTAATTTATAAATTTGGCAGACTTAGAAATTCTGGTTTTAGTTTTTAATTATTTTGTCTGGAAAATGATCCTTTTTTTGGCTTTTCTTAATTTTATTGGTTAAAACTTCCAGTACTCCTCAAAATAATGGACAGGTAGTCAATCAACAGTATATCATAAATGTCATTACAATCCAAAACCTTACCTGTTTCTGTGTGCTTAGCTGTAAAATGAAACTGGTTAGCTCAAAGTCTGCCACTTTGCAAAAAGAGCAGACATCACCTGTCAGAGATGGTTCCTGTGCTAATCTCCGTTCCTACAGCAATGCTCTTTTGCTGCACTGTTCCATCATATTCAGTCCCACTCTTTGACTCGCTATTTATGCAGCCTCCTGCTTTAAATCTATCCAGTTTACAAGAGCCATTTTGATGCCTTGGATGACTACGATGAATTACGTGTGGATGTGGCTTGCTCTGTGATGCCACTGCTTGACCAGTCCAGTTCAAAGTTACCCATAAGATCAAGTTTAGCAACAAAAAATTAGGCAAATATGTTCCATTAAGCAGTGCTATTAGTTTTATATAGTTAACCACTAGTAGACAACATGTGAACAGATGCTTATCCTTGATACTTGCCTTAAGCAGTGAAAACATACCAGCTGTTTACCTTGTGTGGTTTAGAGAATTCATTTGTAAAATGTTAGGAGTACTGGTGAAGAAGGTTATTTGGATAAATATCATGTTACCATTTATCACAAGCAGAATTAAGAAGTAGGAAGTTTAAACCTCGGTTCTAGAGGCAATTCTTGAGACCATATCTGGAAAAAGGTGTACAACTATAGTCATATTTAATGATGTCTGTGAATACATTGGAAGGTGTTCTGGGAAAGGATCACTGGACTAAAATATGAAGTGTACAGGGATGTTGCCTCATGAGGAATGTTTGGATGAGCTTTTCTTGAACTTAATAGAGTTTAAATATTTCTGCTTTTGGGGAATCAAGAGCTGGAGGTCACTTTTAAGATAAGATGTCACAAACTTGAGAAGCACCTGAGGCACAAATCTTCTGCCAGAACGTTTGTTTATGGAACTCTAATTCTCAAATGACAGTGTAACAGTGTAACTCTGTTTAAATATGTATATTTAAAGCAGTCGGAGGCAGATTCTGATAAGCAAGGGTGTGATGGGTTACCATGAGTGGGTGTAAATGCAAATCTGAAGCTGTGCTTCAATCAAACAAGACTTATTAAATGATGGAGAAAGTTAAGCGACTGAACTGTCTTTTATTGATCCTTACCTGTACCATTGTTTGTCAGGTTTAGAAACTTTTTTTTTTGCTTAATTATTGTGACCAAAAAATAGCAGTATTTATTTTCGGGTATTTATTTGTGTTTGTTGACAGGAATTTCCAGAATTCTTCAGAATTATGGACAGATATTTAATCAATAACAGTGTACCATTAAAGTCATTAATTATAAAATGTACAATCCAAAATCTTAACTGTTTCAGTGTGCTTACCTGAAAAGCGAAACTGGTTAGCTCAAAGTTCATCACTTTGCAAAGAGAGCAGGAAAACACCTGTCAGAGTTGGTTAAGTTCCATTCCTGCAGCGATGTTCTTCTGTGGCACTGTCTCATCAAATTCACTCCCACAAGAACAAAGAGTGATGCACAGTTGGTGTAGATTGTCTTCCTCTGTGCAGCCTTCTGCTTTAAAAGTATACATTTCACGAAGGGCATTGTGATGCCTTGGATCCTTGTGATGTATAACGTGCGAGTGGGGCTTGCTCTGGGATGTCATTGCTTGATCTCTCCAGTTCAAAGTTGCTCATAGAATCAGGATTAGGGGAAAAAATGCATTAGGTAAATACTGTTGCATTATGTACTGCTATTAGTTGTGCATATTTAACCAGTAGTAGAGAGCATGTAAATAAAGGCTTATCCTTGTTACTTGCCTAAAGCAATGAACATATAAAGAAGAGAGCTTCTACAATAGGGTAATGCTGATAATGATGCTAACAGTTTTGGACAGGCTAATCTTTTATTTAGTACAGTTTGGAATCAGGTGAGAGGCAATTTAGCCGAACTGAAGAATTGTGAAAGGATACACATGGAGAGGATATTTCATCTTCTGGGGAATCTGGAACTAGAGGTTACTTTAAATATAAAGTGATAAACTAGAGACAAACCTTAAAACACATGTTTTCCCGCAGCATATTTGTCTATGGAACTCCATTCCTCAAATGGCAATGGTGACTCTATTTAAATATATTTAATGCACTGGGAGGTAGGCTCTTGATAAGCAAGGGTATGAAAGGTTACCACAGGTGGATGGGAATGCAAAGCTGAATTGAGTGAAGTTATCTCCTTTAGTTCAAGAGCCTGATGGTTGAAGGGTATTAACCATTCGTGAACTTGGTACTGCTGACTCCTGAAGATCTTGTACCTTCTTCCTGATGGCAGCAGTGAAAAGAGATCATGTTCTAGGTGGTGGGGCTCCGTGATGGTGGATGCTGGTTTTCTGCAAAAGCATTTTATGTAGATGTGCTCAATGGTTGGGGATGATTTATCCATGTTGTACCAGATAAACTCAATGAAGGGGTGAGCTTTACCTATGATAAACTGGACATATCCACTATTTTTTGTAGGATTTTCTATTCAAGGGCATTGGTGTTTCAGTACCAGGCTGTGATGCAGCCAGTTGATATACTCTTCACAGCACATCTATAGAAGTTTGTCAAAGTTTTAGATATCATGCTGAATTTACTCAAACCCCTAAAGAAGTAGAGACACTGTTATGCTTTCTTTGTAATTACACTTACATGCTGGACACAGGACAAGTCTTCCAAAATAATAACATCTAAGAATTTAAAGGTGCTAACCCACTGCACTTTATGATCCTCTGATGAGGACTGGCTGACAGACCTCTGGTTTCCTTCTCCTGAAGTCAATAACCAGCTTGAGTCAGAGTTAATGAGTGAGTGAGTGTTCGGAGTGAGAAAATGTTATTGATGCAGAAGGACAAATTAATTGGGATAGTTATCATATTGTTATCAGGTATTACAAGCAGAATTAAATAAAGAATTAGGAATGTTAAGCTTGAGTTATGAAAGGAATTGTTGAATCCTGATCTGGAGTACAGTGCACACGGCTAGTCTCATTTAATGAAGTTTGGAAGTAATTCAGGGAAGAGAACCCCCCACAGTCCAAAGGCATACCAGTTGGTAGGTTAGTTGGTCATTGTAAATTGTCCCGTGATTAGACTAGGGTTAAATTAGGGGATTGCTGGGTGGTGTGGCTCAAAGTGCCGGAGAGGATTATTCTGCACTGTGTCTCAATAAGTAAATAGATAAAAGTGGACCGTGGGTTACTTCTCGAGGATGAGTCAGCTTTATTCCATTGGACTTTAAAACAGAGTGAGGGGCAACTTGATTGAAGCATGTAAAATCATGAAGGAGCTTAATAGGGTGCATGTGTTGAAGATGGTTCCTCTTTAAGATTCAAGAATGTTTGTTGTCATTCTTCAGTAAACAAGTGTAAGGGAGAACAAGATGATTATTATTCTGGATCTGATACAGCGTAGAAAAACACATAAAGGGGAGATTCCTCATAGGGGAATCTAAAACTATGGGCCATTTTAAAATGAGGGGTAACTCAGTTAATGCAAACACGAGGCTCAAAATATCCTTCAGTGGTTTGTGTGTCCTTGGAATTCTATTCCTCAAATGAAAGTAGGATGAAAGTAAGGAGATACAGGTGCCTCAGGACCCACACCACCAGGTTCAGGAACATTTATTACCCGTCAACCATCAAGCTCCAGAACCAAAGGAGGTACCTTCACTCAACTTCACTTGCCCTATCTTTGAAATGTTCCCACAACCTATAAGCTCACTTTCAAGAACTCTGCATCTCATGTTCTTGATATTTATTGGTTACCTATTTAATATTATTATTATTATTTCTTTCTTTCTGGATATGCAAATGTTATTGTCTTTTGCACACTAGTTGAATGCCCAAGCTGGTGCTGTCTTTCATTGGTTCTATAACGGTTATTATTCTATTAAGGATTTATTGAGTATGCCTACAAGAGAATGAATCCCAGGGTTGTATATGGTGATATATATGTACTGTGATAATAAGTTTACTTTGAACTTTGAAATCTACCTTGAATAAGAGGGGTGAAAGTTTACCACAGGTGGAAGGGAATGCAGAGCTGAACTTGCAGTTAGGTCACCCAAATCCTATTAAACAGTAGAGCTCCTTGAGTGGCTGAGCAATCTACTCCTGATCCGAGTCTGTAAATTTATTGGCAGCTATGCCAAGTTCTGCTTTTCTTTTAATTATAATGACAGAAAATTAAAATTACTGTTTCGTTTAAAACATTTATTTTTATTGACTGGAACTTTCTGTATTGTTCAAAGTTGGAAAATAATTTATCAATGACAGTATAGAGTTAACAAATATAAAAGGTAAATATGCCCAATTCAATAAATCAGTAGTAAGTCATATTTGCTTCGGTGTTTGTGTTAAAGTTGACACTGCTTGCAAATCACTGACTCTTCTCATCACTCTATCATTCCAGCGTGGCATCAGAACACATCTCACATGCACTCTCTGGGTGGGTTCATAGTTCAACACATTGTAAAGAGTTCAAGAAGTAGAATTACAAATCCTGGCTGTTATTAGTGGTTCCATTTCTTGGCTCCACTCTTACAGCAACATGCTTGTGACCTTTGCCTAATCACATTTGCTCCTACAAAGAACAGACAATCCTTCACTGCACTGCCACTTTATGCTTGCACTCTGCACCTCATAGTTACACTGACACAGTCACTGACCTACTGTGTATTCACCTGCCCTGCTGTTATCTAAAAGACTTCCTCTTGCCAAGAGTCACTATGTCACTATCATTTCCTGTCAGTCACCTTATGTTCAGATATTCCTCTATTAGCATCACTCTATATATGTATAATTAGTCTATGTATATAAACTAACCTTATTTACAGCCACACTCAACACTTAATTGTATAGTGTGCTTCATAGGAATATTCTTTCATTTATATTTATCGTGTTTTCATGCTTATTGTGTTTTTTTGCACTGCATTGTACTTGGAGTAACAATCATTTCGCTCTCCTTTACACTTGAGTTCTGAAGGATTACAATCTTGAATCTTCAATTGGTGCAGGTCACCTTCCCTAGACCAGTTGGTTGTGTTGCTCCCACTGTAAATTTATCCAATTTACAAACTTTTGGCGGTGATTTACCTCATTGTGAGACATTGTGTGTGGACGCAGAGAGTTATGTGTATCATATCTTCACCTGTCCAGTGCAAAGAAGCTTATAAAATTAAATTGAGAAAAAATAAAGGAACAAAGTTTACTTTGGCCAAATATTATTATGTTAGACACAACTGCTAGTAGTGCAAATATCTCCTCAGCCATTTACAACAGCAAGCACCTCCACCAAACACAGAAAGCCCATTATCCTTTGTCAAATCTGGAGACCAACCAGACCCTCGGCTCAGATCACCAGCAGGCTTGCTCGCCACGCTGTCTGACTGGCAACTGAAAATCGATCTTGGCAAACAATTAAGGTTCCTGACTTCATCACATCGTCATCACTGAGGCCTGACATGGTCACTCTATCAGAAACCTTGAAGTAAATGGTGATAGTAGAATTGACAGTTCCTTGGGAAGACCGGATTGAGGAGGTATTTGAACGTAGGAAGGCCAACTACTGTGAGTTGGGAAAGCAGTGCCAGCAACAGGGGTGGAAGGCACGATGCAAGCCGATGGAGGTGTGGTGTAGAGGTTTTTTCTGGGAGTTTACTCTGCAGAACCTACTCTCTCCTTGGCATTATGGGAGCTACAAGGAGAAGCACCATCAACACAGTCTCCGAGGCTGCTGAGTGTGCCACCAGATGGCTATGGATCCATGGACCAACGCTGCTGGGACACAAGCTGGGTTCTGATCAATCCTGGCTCGGTCATCTGGGCTAGAGTGTCTGACATTGAAACACCTGAAACACCCATTGGCACCAGGTTGCATCGCAGATGATATGTCCCAGCACATCCTAAGATATATCTTAACAACGGTGGGCAAATGGGAAAATGTAGAAGATGTCAGCATGCCTCAGGATTGTTGTGGGAAATGGAGCAGTCTCAATATCCAGGAGGTAGCTGAAATGGACAATGAATCTCACTTTTTTAATATGAATTATTTTTGTTTTTGCACAATTTTTATTCTGTTCAATATATGTATACTGTAATTGATTGATTGATTGTTTGATTTATTATTTTTTTCTTCTTCTCACTTTTTCAATAGCAGTTCTATTGCATTGAACTGCTGCTGCTAAGTTAACAAATTTCACGACACATATCGGTGATAATAAAACTGATTCTGAAACACAACCTTTAATTAAGAACTTAAATATGATACTTACAAAGTAAAGGTAACTAGTGGAGAGACAGTTGACAGCTGGGAAAGACGCCACCAGGGTAGGAAGGGCTTGCGATCCAACCTGCATCTTCTGAGAGGATGAAACCCTACGTAGACCTGTAGACTTTCAGGGGAGCTCGAGAGGGGCAGGTCTTCAAGATCCTGTGTGGCCTAAAAGTACATCAGGCCAAGATGAAATGCCTGGAGCAGGAGAGAGCAATGCAGTGCACTGGATTTACTCCTGGTGAGACACAGGAGGAGCATGGCCCAGATTCACCCCACAGTGCCCGGAACTTCCAAGCACCTGAGACTTCCACTCCATGCAGAGCAGCAGATCACCAAGTCCTGCCAAAGGGTTTCGGGCCGCAGTGTTGACTGTAACTTTCTCCCTAGATGCTGCCAGGCCTGCTGCGTTCCTCCAGCATTTTGTGTGTGTTTCTCGGACTTCCAGCATCTGCAGGTTTTCTCCTGTGTGTAGCAGATTGCCGGTGGATTAAGCCTGTGGAGGGAGTCGCTGCAGCTTGAAGAGAATGGAGTCCAAATCATTGAGGCAATAGCCAAGGGAGATGTCGATAGAAGACGCCAGACCATGTCAGCTTTGCTACTGAGAGATCAAAGTCCCCTACATGGTGAACCGTAGGGTGGCCAAAATACACCATACACAAAAATCTCCGATCTTTGGCTAAACAATAGAGGGAGGGTGAGTGAGTAAGAGAAACCACCAGCAGCCGAGATTCATAACATCCTCAGTTCTTAAGATAATGACACTGCGTAGGGCAGAACGGCATTGAAGACAGGAGAGAGAGAGAAAGAGAGAGAGCGAGAAAGAGAGAGAGAGAGAGAGAGACAGAGAGAGAGAGAGATTGAGAGACAGAGAGAGAGAGAAGAAGAAGTGAGCTGTATTTATTCCAGACCACTGATGCATAGTTAGCACCTCACAGGCTCCAAATTAGAGATGGACCTACACCTTCTGAACTCCCGCACTGACTCAGAGAGGGAGTGGGAGCAAGGAAATCATGTAGCACCCGAGTAAATCTTCCTCCTCCTCTGGCTGAGTTCAAAGGTAAAGAGCCCATCTGGATGGAGATCTGGGAAATAGAGCAGCCAGAGCTAAGTTCTGCTCCTCGTCCCAGCGGGGTACCCAAGCACAGCCCTCAGCTCCTCCAGCTACTTTGGAAATTCTTCAGGGTTTTCCAGATCAGGGAAATGTTGCAGACTAGCTGAGTTGTGCAGAGGGAGTCTGGATCCCCAGAGAGAAGAACCCCAAGGATATTGAGGAGTTTAGATGCATCTTGTTACTTAGCATGGAAGGGAAGGTATTTTTCAGTATCGTTTCCCTTCAAAGAGGGTTGAGTTTCTCTTCAAAAGTGGCTACATTGACCCATCTGAACAGAAAAAGGGATTGCCAGAGTGCCAGGGTGCCTGGCACACACAGATGTGGTTTTCCAGCTGATCAAGGAAGCGCACAAAGGAAGGGGAGACCTCGTTGTACTATGGCTAGACCTTGCCAGTATGCACAGATCATTACCACATAAGTTGGGGGAGATCGCGGTGAACAGAAAGCGCGTTCCAAGGAAGATAAAGGACCTCATCCTCGATCACTATAGGAACCTCATATTGAGAGTCTCCTCAGGAATGAGCACATCAGGCTGGCAGTGGCTTGAAAAGTACAGTTGCAGTGGTCCTCTCCTCCCTGACCATTAATGTGCTCTTTAAGGAAGCTGAAGTGGAGTGCAGAGGCCTTCTGCCTAAGACAGGCATTCGGCAGCTCCCAAGCAGTCTTCATGGATGACCTCACAGTGACAACAACATCGGTCTCTGGCAGTAGATGGATGCCCAGGGAGCTAGAGAGGCTCATTGTAGGGGAAAGGATAAGCTTCAAGCCAGAGAAATCCAGGTCTCTGGTGTTAAGTCGAGTCAAGTTAAGTTTATTGTCGCTTAACTATATATGTACAAGTCTACTGTCAAACTAGACAACATTTCTCCAGAGCAGGTTGAAAAGCACTGGAGTACTCATAACACATATATAACAAATAATAACTTAGGAAAGTAATGATAAAATCTACAGATGAATTGCACATAAATAAACAAAGTAAAGTGCATAAATTAAATATTGTCAGGTACAGAACAAATTAAACAGTGACAATTCGAATGCAATGCCGCAGGGAGCTCAGATGCCTAATGGCCTGAGGGAAGAAACTGCTTCCCATCCTGACCATTCTAGTTTTTACGCATTATAGTCTCCTGCCTGATGGTAGAATGTCAGAGAGGATGCTGGATGGATTGGTGGGATCCTTGATAACACTAAGGGCCCTGCGTATGCAGTGCTCCTGCTAAATGTCCACAATGGATGATAGAGAGACCCCTATGATCCCCTTGGTCATTCTCACAGTCCTTTGTCAGGAATTCTGATCCAGTGCTGGGCTGATCCCACATCAGGTGGAGTTGCAGCTTGTCAGAACACTCTCAATGGTGCTCCAGTATAATTCAGTTAAGATAGTGGTTGGCGGGGGGAGCCTCGCTTGCTTCAATCTCCCTAGGAAGTGGAAGTGCTGCTACGTCTTCTTGTTCAGGGATGATGTTGAGGGACCAGGTGATGTCATCTGTGATGTGAACTCCCAGGAACTTAGCGCGCTTAACTCTCTCAAAGAGAAAGGAACCATGTATTCACAGAGGGGATGCTTCATCTGCACCTTCCTGAAGTCCACAATGATTTCCTTTGTCTTCTCCATATTCGGGCTTATTTTGTTCTTCTAACACCAGCCCACCAACTACTTCACATCCTCCCTGTACTTCAACTCATCATCATTATTGATGAAGCCATCCACTACTGCAGCGGTCCCCAACCACCGAGCCACGGACCGGTACTGGGCCGTGAGGAAATGATATGATTTGGTGATATGAGTCAGCTGCACTTTTCCTCATTCCCTGTCACGCCCACTGTTGAACTTGAATGCATGCGAGGTCATTACACACGCGAGGTCATTACGCACGCGTCATCCATGTCAGTGCGGGAAGATTAACTCCTCGAGCTTGCAAATGATGGCAGGCTGAAAAGTATGTTTGACATAACATCTCTGCCAGCATTCTGGATCAAAGTCAAGGCTAAATATTCTGAGATAGCCACGAAAGCACTGAAAACGTTGCTTCCATTTCCAACATATCTCTGCGAAACAGGATTTTCTGCAATGAATGCAACGAAAACTAAATTGCGGAATAGACTGGACATAAGGAACCCCCTTCGAGTATCGCTGTCTCCCATCGCCCCTTGATAGGACCGTCTTGTTGCAGGGAAACAAGCCCAGGGCTCCCACTGACTCAGCGATATTAGTGTGTTGCAGTGATTTTATATGTTCATATGGGGAAAATATGTGCTGTGTGTTTAATATCCAAACATTACTTAAAATGTTATGATGCTATTGACTTATAAGTAACTTATAATTGACTTATCACTATATTCATCTGAGGAAAATATGCTCTGTGTGTTTAATATTAAATCCATTAGATAAACCTTTTTAGAAAAGAAATTGAGTGTATTAGCCAATTATAAGTGACTTATAGTTGACTTATCACCTATATTACGGTTGTGATTAACAGCTCCCCCCTCAGGGTTGCCAACTGTCCCGTATTAGCAGGGACATCCCGTATATTGGGCTAAATTGGTTTGTCCCATACGGGACTGCCTTTGTCCCGTATTTTCCCCGCTAAGGTAGTGTGTTTCTATGAAAACTTTCGCGCCGAAATGGCGTAAAGTGAAGAAGAAATTACCATTAATTTATATGAGAAAAATTTTTCAGCATTCCCAGACCCAAAAAATAACCTACCAAATCATACCAAATAACACACAAAACCTAAAATAGCACTAACATATAGTAAAAGCAGGAATGATATGATAAATACACAGCCTATATAAAGTAGAAATAATGTATGTACAGTGTAGTTTCACTGAACAGAATCGCCAAAAATGATTTGTAGAAAAAAATCGGCACGTACACGCACGTGCACGTCATGTATGCTCATGTCACGCATGCGCACACAGGTGCCTGCGCAAGGCTTCATGGTCATGGTAGTCTTTCTCAGGGTAAACACAAGTGTCCCGTATTTGACTGCTACTCTTGTCCCTTATCTGGGAGTGAGAAAGCTGGCAACCCTACCACCCCACCCCACAACACCGATCGGCCGGTCCTCAAGAGTATTGTCAATATTAAACCAGTCCGCGGTACAAAGAAGGTTGGGAACTCCTGCACTACTGTGTCATTTGCAAACTTGATGATATGGTTTGAGGTGGATCCTGCGACACAACCCTGCATCAACAGTGGGCTGAACACACCACCTTGGGAGACACAGGTGCTCAGCATAATGGGACAAGAGATGTTGCAGCCCACATGGACTGACTAGGTAAATTCAATTTCTACTTGAATGGTATCGCCTTCCCATCCATCTTTGAGAAACCAGTCAAGAGCTTGCAGAAGGACTTTGACAGCAGCCTCAGAGATACAGCTACCATTTAGAAGACCACCAAGGTGTTAGAAGTCTGGTTCACCAATGTGGACAAGTCAAGTTCAAGGCCTGGAGCTACCAGCATGGCATCCTGCTGTGAATCCTCTGGCCAGTGCTGGTATATGAGGTACCCATGTTAACAACTGAGGCGCCTGAAAGAAAGATCAATGGCTACCTTCAAAGATGACTGAGCCTTCCATGTAGCCTGGGCAGCATTGCTCTGTGTGGGAAGAGGAATAAACTGCAGCCTCATTTCAATGGGCCGAACAAGTCGTGTATGGTTTCTCATACAAGAAAATTGCTGCTGTAGAGAGATTCCAGTGACCCCTAAGTCTCGACAGTAGGCTGGAGGACCAAGGATGCAATGAAAATGGCTGAGTTATGTCAGAGATCTGGTAGGGTCAATAGTGCCTGCTCAGGCAGGACTTAGCAGCTTCCATTCGACCTACTTTGTCAGAGCCCAGGACAGGGAGAGATGCAAACTGGTCCAGGACGAGGTGTGAACAGCTGTCGAGGAAGTGCATACCATCAGAAAGGTAGGAATAGGACAGCATGGAGCTTGGACATTGTGGGAAATGGTGCTGAAGCCGATGATCTCTTGGTCCAACTTCTGGAAGGCAGAACCCCAGCACATCCATTTCATGATCCAGGTTCTATAGGGCGTCCTGCCTAGTGTAGTGAAAGTGAAGCATCCTCATGTCCTCTCTGCCCTGGCAGAGGGGCTCTGGAACACGTCCTCAGAAGCTACTCAAAAGCCCTGTGTGAAGGCCATGACCAGGCAGTGAAAACATCTCCTCGGTCATTAACAACAGTAAGCACCTCCGCCAGTTCACAAAACCCATAGCCTTCGTTAAAGCTGGAGACCAATCACAGCCTTAACCTAGATCACCGGCAGGTTTGCTCGCCACGGTGTCTGACTGGCAATCTTCACTTTGTCAGAAATCTTGAAGTAAGTGCTGATAGTAGAACTGACAGTGCCTTTGGAAGACTGGATCCAGAAGGCATTCAAGTTTAAGAAGGTGAAAGATCAGCAGATGGTAGAATAGTGCCAGAGACAGGGGTAGAGGGCACGATGCGAGCTTATAGAGTTGGGCTTTAGAGGTACTTGTGGCTGTTCACTCTGCAGAACTTACTCTCCTCTTTGTGTTATGGAGGCTGCAAGGAGAAGAGCTATCAGGACCATCACAGAGGATGCTGAATGAGCCTCCTGATATCCATGGGTCAAGAGCTGTGACCCGTGGACCAATGCTGCTGGGACAAAAGCTGGGGCCTGATCAGCCTTGGCTGGGTCACTTGGGTGAGGATGTCTGATGTTCAAAGACCTGTAACATCCAATGACTCCAGGTTACATCACTAAAGATGTTTCCCAGCGCATTCTAGGATACCTAAGCATCAGCAGTCATTTGAACATTACAGCACAGGACTATCCCTTTGTTGTGCCAAACTTTTAACCTACTCTAAGATCAATCTAACCTTTCCCTCCTGCATAGCCCTCCATATTCTATCATCCATGTGCCTATCTAAGAGTTTATCAAATACCCCTCATGTATCCACCTCTACTACCACCCCTGGGAGGGCGTTTCATGCACTCACCAGTCTCTGTATAAAAAAAAACTATCTCTGGCATTTCTCACATACTTTCCTCCAATCCCCTTAAAATTATGCTCCTTCATATTAGCCATTCCCCTGGGAAAATGCCTCAGGCTCTCCACTTGACTTATGCATCTTATCATCTCGTACACCTCTATCAAGTCACCTCTCACCCAAAGAGAAACGCCATAGCTTGATCAACCTAACCTCAAAGCACATGCTCTCCAATCAAGGAAACATCCTGGTAAATCTCCTTTGCACAATTTCTAAGGCTTCCACATCCTTCCTATAAATGTGGTGTGACCAGGGATTTATGGAGCTGTAAAATTACTTCATGGCTCTTGAACTCAATTCCCCAACTAATGAAGGCCAAACACACCATATGACTACTTAACAGTCCTATCAACTTGAGTGGCAACTTCGATGAATCTATAGACATGGAGCCCAGGAACCTTTTGTTCCTACCCACTGCTCAGAATTCTGCTATTCATCCTTATCACTATTTGCCATGTCATATGACGTAGGTGAATGTGATCTCATGACTATGATTACTTACTTACCGCCCATTACACCACTGGTTTATAGGGCAGCAATGAAGACCTTCCATCTTTGGCAGTGTTCAGGACTTCCTTCATCATGTCAGTAGCTTTCTCATAGTTTTCACTACTGCCAGTCATGCACGTCCTGAATGGAGACTTCAGGAATACCATCACACTCAGATACAGCTTGATTCTTCATTTCTATTTCTGTAACAATATTGTTTTACCAGTCAGAATTGTTAGCCCTAAGTTGAACCCCCAAATCTAGAGGACCATTGGTCCACCTTTGGTGTGGCCTCTTCCCTTTGACCTGGGTGATCATACCAAGAGCAAAAGCATAAAGTTTTGTTTCCAGCCAACATTGATCTCTGGATCATTGAGGCATGCAAGCCTTCTAACCCTGTGATCCTCTTGGAGAATAACTGTGATTGCTCTTGGCAAATTTTTCTACAGAAGTGGTTTGCCATTGCCTTCTTCTGGGCAGTGTCTACAAGACAAGTGAACCCAGCCATTATCTATACTCTTCAGTGATTGTCTGCCTGGCATTAGTGGTCAGATAACCTTTTGAATGTTGAAAGGCCTAGACAGAGTAGATGTGGAAAGGATGTTTCCCACAGTGGGGAGAGCCTAGGACAAGGGGGCACAGCCTCAGAATAGAGGGGCACTCTTTCAAAACAGAGATCTTGTGGAATTTCTTTAGCCAAAGGGTGGTGAATTTGTGGAATTTGTTGCCACATGCAGTTGTGGAGGCCAGGTCGTTGGGTGTATTTAAGGCAGAGATTGATAGGTTCGTGATTGGACATGGCATCAAAGGTTATGGGGAGAAGGCCAGGAACTGGGGTTGAGGAGGAGAAAAAGAAAGGATCAGCCATGATTGAATGGTGGAGCATACTCGATGGGCCAGATGGCCTAATTCTACTCCTATGTCTTGTGGTCTTACGGTCTTATAACCAGGACTTGTGATATGTACCAGCTGCTCATACGACCATCTATCAGCTGCTTCCATGGCTTCATGTGACCCTAATCAGGGGCTAAGCATGTGCTACACCTTGCCCAAGTGTGACCTGAAGGCTAGTGATGGGAAGGAGTGCCTTACATTGATGGAGACATAGCTCCACCTAACCACCCAAATGCTTGGATAGGCTCATCATTTAGAAAAAATGTGAGGAGCCATCAAAACATACAGTGTATGAACCTGTAGGATCTTAGCAGGGTGTAAGTGGAAAAGATGTTTCCTCCTACATGAGAATCTGGAACAAGGGGCCACTTTAGAGACTATAAGTCACAGATTTAATACAAGCATGAGGCACAATTGTTTCTCTCAGCAAATCATGAGGCTTTGAAACTCTATTCCTGAAATAACAGTGGAAGCATTCTTTGAATATTTTTAAGACAAGAGATAGATTCTTGATAAGCAGGGGTGTAAAAGGTCACCCCTCAGATCAACAAGCTCCTCTTAAATCATGGAGCAGCTACACGAATGAGCAACCTACTCGTGATCCTAACCCGTAAATTGGTTGGGAAACTAAGCAGAATTCTGTTTTTAATTTTTAATTATTTTGACAGAAAAAGAATCAGCATTTATTTTTAGGCAGTTATCATTGTTCATTGGTTGGAATTTTCAGTATTGCTCCAAAAGGGAGCAGAGCCAAAGTTCATAGTACATATACAACCCTGAGATTTATTTTCTTGTGAGTATACTCAGTAAATCCCGAGAGTAGTAGCCACAGCAGAATCAATTAAAGACCGCACCAACTTGGGCATTCAACCAGCGTGCCAAAGACAACAAACTGTGCAAACACAAAAAGAGAGAAATAATAATAATAAATAAGCAATAAGTATCAGGAACATAAGATGAAGAATCTTTGAAAGTGAGTCCATAGGTTGTGGGAAAACTTCAGAGATGGGGCAATTAATGTCATCTCCTTTGGTCAAGAGCCTTATGGTTGAGGGCTAATAACTGTTCTTGAGCCTGGTGGTGTGAGACCTGAGGCTCCTGTACCTTCTTACTGAAGGTAACAGTGAGAAGGGAGCATAACCTGGGTGGTAACACACACAAAAAATGCTGGTGAACGCAGCAGGCCAGGCAGCATCTATAGGAAGAGGTACAGTCGATGTTTTGGGCCGAGACCCTTCGTCGGGGCAGGTCCCAGCCTGAAATATCGACTGTACCTCTTCCTATAGATGTTGCTTGACCTGCTGCGTTCCACCAGCAATTTTTTGTGTGTATTGCTTGAATTTCCAGCATCTGCAGATTTCCTCGTGTCTGCGTTTTTAAAAATAACCTGGGTGGTGGTGGTCTCAAATGATGGATGATTTTTTGATCATCTATCATCTTGATGATTTATCAATGAGAGTATACTACTAAAGACCCATCAAAAGTAAAATTATAAATATGTAGAAACCAATAAACTGGTAGATCATACCTGATTCAGTGAGCTCACGTTATAATTCTCATTGGTTGAAGATTGCCGTGTCAACAGCCAGCTTATTGCTTGAGGATTTCAGCTGCACCACCTGTGACATCAGTGCACCCCCCACGTGCACTCAGTGGGTCGGACTGAAGTATCACACTGGTCATGCAGCCTCCTGCTTCAGAGTTGCTCAATTTACAAACTTATTGGGATATCTTTTCTCACTGTGATGCATGATGTATGAGAAGGGCTTTCTCTATGTCACAGGGGCTCCCAGCCAGGGATGCATAGGCCTCTTGCTTCATGGTAGGGGGTCCATGGCATAAAAAAAAGTTGGGAACCTCTTGCTCTATGATGTAATGGCTTGGCCTATACATTTCAATTTCCCTTAAATAGATGAAATCAAATCAAGTTAAATTATTGTCATAGTCATACATGCCCAAGGTATAAGTACCATGAAAATTAGCTTTTTGCAGGATTACAAACTTGACATGCATTAGTTAACATAAATCTAAATTAACATAAATTATATAAAACTTAAATGACAAAATAAACATAATGACATTAGTGAATTTGAGTTTCAATGCAGCAATAAAAAGGGAAATTATTGTTTAGTCTTAAAGCTAAATGAGTGTGTGATAATACTGTTATACTCATCTCTTGCTTAATGGAGCAGCTGTAGTTTCTAATTCTTGGGTATAGATCAGCAATAAGCATTTATATTACAGATTCTCACAGACTAACGCCTCCGCCCAGTCTGGCAGTATCTCCATTTTTCAATTTTTTCCCACTTCTTTGGTCTTAAAGCTTACTATTTTTCTGTAATGTGCGTTTTCTTCCTAAAATGCAAAGGACCTTGCAAGAGTGTGTTCACTGCTAGTTCTAGGAGTGGGAAATAAAGAGGTGGTCTTTCTTCAGTGACTTTAATGTAGTGGCAGCCTCAAATAGATTCTGCTCCTCAGCCCTATTTACTATCCAGCAGGAACACTTTCAAAGTTCAAACTAAATTTATTATCAAAGTATATATATGTCACCATAAACAACCATGAGATTCATTTTCTTGCAGGCATACTCAATAAATCAGAGTTTAAAGGTGCAAGGTTCACGTTACTGAATGTGCCCACTTTATTTTAGTTCTTTGTTCAATCCTGCTGGCAGCTCTGTGCTCACGTATATAGTTTTACTTGGGGCCACACCTATCAATCTTCACCTTAGGCAAATCCTTTAAAGTCTGAATTGTAATAACACCTGCTCCTTCCTAATTTATACACACATTATTTTCTTGGTCATTTATACAGCAGATCATATTTGTGGCACCATTTCAGCCCTTTTTGTCCATTCCTCACCATTAGTCTGACATGTACTGGTTCCGTTGTATCCTACTACATCTTTTGTTACCATACTTAGTTACTGGGCCACTTGATGAAAACAGTTTTCATACAGTTCAAAATAGGTTATATTCACATGGGTTTAACTAAATTCTTAAACTAAAGGCCTCTGTGTTACAAAACCTACTGCTATCCTGGGCTTTTAACTATTTGAAGTCACCACTCAGCTGAAGGGCACATAGGTAACATAAATCCTGGTCTTGCCAGTAAAATCCACAATCATAAACACATTCTAAAAATTAAACTAACTTCACCTCACACATCAAAGTTGCTGGTGAACGCAGCAGGCCAGGCGGCATCTCTAGGAAGAGGTACAGTTGACGTTTCAGGCCGAGACCCTTCGTCAGGACTAACTGAAGGAAGAGCTAGTAAGAGATTTGAAAGTGGGAGGGGGAGGGGGAGATCCAAAATGATAGGAGAAGACAGGAGGGGGAGGGATGGAGCCAAGAGCTGGACAGGTGATAGGCAAAAGGGGATACGAGAGGATCATGGGACAGGAGGTCCGGGAAGAAAGGGGGGCGGGGGGGGGACCCAGAGGATGGGCAAGAGGTATATTCAGAGGGACAGAGGGAGAAAAAGGAGAGTGAGAGAAAGAATGTGTGTGCATAAAAATAAGTAACAGATGGGGTACGAGGGGGAGGTGGGGCATTAGCGGAAGTTAGAGAAGTCGATGTTCATGCCATCAGGTTGGAGGCTACCCAGACGGAATATAAGGTGTTGTTCCTCCAACCTGAGTGTGGCTTCATCTTTACAGTAGAGGAGGCCATGGATAGACATGTCAGAATGGGAATGGGATGTGGAATTAAAATGTGTGGCCACTGGGAGATCCTGCTTTCTCTGGCGGACAGAGCGTAGATGTTCAGCAAAGCGGTCTCCCAGTCTGCGTCGGGTCTCGCCAATATATAAAAGGCCACATCGGGAGCACCGGACGCAGTATATCACCCCAGTCGACTCACAGGTGAAGTGTTGCCTCACCTGGAAGGACTGTTTGGGGCCCTGAATGGTGGTAAGGGAGGAAGTGTAAGGGCATGTGTAGCACTTGTTCCGCTTACACGGATAAGTACCAAGAGGGAGATCAGTGGTGAGGGATGGGGGGGACGAATGGACAAGGGAGTTGAGTAGGGAGCGATCCCTGTGGAATGCGGCGGGGGGGGGAGGGAAAGATGTGCTTAGTGGTGGGATCCCGTTGGAGGTGGCAGAAGTTACGGAGAATAATATGTTGGACCCGGAGGCTGGTGGGGTGGTAGGTGAGGACCAGGGGAACCCTATTCCTAGTGGGGTGGCGGGAGGATGGATTGAGAGCAGATGTACGTGAAATGGGGGAGATGCGTTTAAGAGCAGAGTTGATAGTGGAGGAAGGGAAGCCCCTTTCTTTAAAAAAGGAAGACATCTCCCTCGTCCTAGAATGAAAAGCCTCATCCTGAAAGCAGATGCGACAGAGATGGAGGAATTGCTAGAAGGGGATGGCGTTTTTGCAAGAGACAGGGTGAGAAGAGGAATAGTCCAGATAGCTGTGAGAGTCAGTAGGCTTATAGTAGACATCAGTGGATAAGCTGTCTCCAGCGACAGAGACAGAAAGATCTAGAAAGGGGAGGGAGGTGTCGGAAATGGACCAGGTAAACTTGAGGGCAGGGTGAAAGTTGGAGGCAAAGTTAATGAAGTCAACGAGTTCTGCATGCGTGCAGGAAGCAGCGCCAATGCAGTCGTCGATGTAGCGAAGGAAAAGTGGGGGACAGATACCAGAATAGGCACGGAACATAGATTGTTCCACAAAGCCAACAAAAAGGCAGGCATAGCTGGGACCCATACGGGTGCCCATAGCTACACCTTTAGTTTGGAGGAAGTGGGAGGAGCCAAAGGTGAAATTATTAAGAGTAAGGACTAATTTCGTTAGACGGAGCAGAGTGGTGGTAGAGGGGAACTGATTAGGTCTGGAATCCAAAAAGAAGCGTAGAGCTTTGAGACCTTCCTGATGGGGGATGGAAGTATATAAGGACTGGACATCCATGGTGAAAATAAAGCGGTGGGGGCCAGGGAACTTAAAATCATCGAAAAGTTCAAGAGCGTGAGAAGTGTCACGAACATAGGTCGGAAGGGATTGAACAAGGGGTGATAAAACCGTGTCGAGGTATGCAGAAACGAGTTCGGTGGGGCAGGAGCAAGCTGAGACAATAGGTCGGCCAGGACAGGCAGGTTTGTGGATCTTGGGTAGGAGGTAGAAACGGGAAGTGCGGGGTGTGGGAACTATAAGGTTGGTAGCAGTGGATGGGAGATCCCCTGAGCGGATAAAGTCGGTGATGGTGTGGGAGACAATGGCCTGGTGCTCCTTAGTGGGGTCATGATCGAGGGGTAAATAAGAGGAGGTATCCGCGAGTTGTCGCTGTGCCTCGGCAAGGTAGAGGTCAGTACGCCAGACTACAACAGCACCCCCCTTATCGGCGGGTTTAATAATAAGGTTAGGATTAGTGCGGAGGGAGTGGAAAGTAGAGCGTTCCGAAGGAGTGAGGTTGGAATGGGGACATGGTGCGGTGAAGTCGAGACGGTTGATGTCCCGTCAGCAGTTAGCGATAAAGAGATCCAGAGCAGGCAGAAGACCAGAGCGGGGTGTCCATGAAGAAGAGGAGGGTTGAAGACGGGAGAAGGGGTCATCGGTGGGGGTGGAAGAGTCCTTGCCGAAGAAGTAGGCTCGGAGACGGAGACGGCGGAAGAAAAGTTCCGCATCATGGCGAACACGGAACTTGCTGAGGTGTGGGCGAAGGGGGACAAACGTGAGGCCCTTACTGAGAACAGAGCGTTCTGCCTCCGACAGTTGAAGGTCGGAGGGGATGGTAAAGACCCGGCACAGATGAGAGCTGGGATCGGGGGGGGGGGGAGGGGGGAGGCTGGTGGTGTCAGTGGAGAGGGGAGGGTTGGGGTGAGAGGAAGATGGAGCCTCCGAGGGCCCAGGAGCTGACGGTGGGATCTGAGGAAGACGGGGCTGCGGAGTGGTGGTGGGGGAAGGGGAGACGGGAGTCACAACAGCAGCACATAAAGACCCGGCCTGGAGTTCAAGGCTGGAATGTTGAGAGCTGGGATCAGAGGTGGGACGGGGGAGGCTGGGGGTGTCAATGGAGAGGGGAGGGTTGGGGTGAGAGGAAGATGGAGCCTCTGAGTACCCAGGAGCTGACAATGGGATCTGAAGGAGATGGGATTGCAGAGTATTGGTGGGGGAAGGGGAGACGGGAGTCACAACAGCAGCACATAAAGACCCGACCTGGAGTTCAAGGCTGGAGTCGCAGTTGGTGGTTGCGCAATCATTTCGAATGTGTCCATCATCGTTGCTGGAGTCCGGGTTTTGAATATGCCCTGAGGTGTTGGAGCCGGCGAGATCAATGGCAGGCACCGCAATCTGAAGTTCATGCCTGCTAGTTTTAGGGCCAGCAGGCTCTGGAGTCCGTAGATGTAGGATCTTGTGATCTTTGCCTAACATGACAAAGTCAAAAAAACGGCGATTGCAGGCATGAATCCGACGGAGGATGAAATAACGGGTAGGACCATTACAGACGGTGAAGAAAGTGTCCCGAACTTCACCTCATGCAGTGTTGATTCTCATGCAAAATTGTCATGTTACACCAGGACTACTCAGGTCAAGCCAAGAGATATTTCCACTGTTTCCACTTTTGTAGGAGATTGAGGACATTAAGGCCATGGATAGACTCATACATTGGAACAATTTACAATGACCAATTAACCTACCAACCAGTAGCTCTTTGGACTGTGGGAGTAAATCAGGCCACCTGGAGAAAACAGGGAGAGCATACAAACTCCTTACAGGCCACGGTGGGTATTGAAACCAGGTTGCCCGTACTGTAAAGCGTTGTGCTATCGACTATGCTACCATGCCATCCCATGTGCATGAGGTTCAGATTAATGGAGATAATGTTTGCTGGAGCTTGAAGATTGTAAGGCTCTTCTCTTTCAGCTTGAAGCACCTTCAATTACTCCAAAAGACTGAGGTTTGGTAAAAATACTGAAAGGCTTTTATTCGCTGTACAATACGACCTCCACCGTGAGTGTCTGCCCCCGGACTGAGGGGGAGGGGCAAGACGAGCATCTTTATACAGGACTCTGTGGGAGGAGCCACAGAGGCAGTCAGCAGAGGGGTGTGTCCAGACAGGTAACCGAGTTACAACATATATACATGGTTTACCACACAGCTTAATACAATGATGTATTTGTACTTGCCCAGCGATAATCTCCCCCTCCTTGGTACTGGGACATGAGTTGGGGGCAGAGCTGGTTGTCAGGTGAAGATGAGGATTATCTCAAATTGAGCACTAGCATGGCAGATCTTTCCAGCTCATCCCAGAACGTACGTTAGAGTTCAATCACCAGCCTCATTGCATAGCTTGACATAATGAAAGCAAAGTAATAGCTCCTGACACACACAATACTTCTCTGTAGATTGGAATCAAACAATAAAAAAAGCCTTGGCCTTATAGGAGGGAACTCCGCTTGTTCTACATTAGGAAAACGAGTATGCTCTCACAGTAGCTCAGTGGCTTCAAGTTTTTTGGCATATCCTAATCCTAATGAATGACCTATGAATGCAACTTTATCTTTAAGCCATAAAACTGGTGAGACATAGGCAGTGTTAAAAGCACTGAACAGCAAATTTTTTTTGGAAGCAGAGCTTCCTTCAGTATGTTTTATTTTTGGTCATAATAGACTGCTTGTAATTGAACACAAATCTAATTTCAGCCTATTTGTATCATGTAGAAATTCAGAGAAACAAGATATTAACTTTCCCAGGAAACTTCCTGTAACTGTGAGCAGCAGCCCAGCAAAATTCACTTCTTCTTTAAAAGGTGCAAGCTAACTGAGCACAATGCTGGTCACCCACAAAATTGGTCACCAATCAAGAGCGTAGTCTACGCTGGGTTGGCAGTGAAATGAGCAGAGGGCATGAAATTGGCATGCTGCCTGATTGCAATCAAGGGAAGCTGGCTAATCATGCATAGTAATTGTATTGTCTGTTATGGGAGCGCAAGGGATTTCCTGGATGATCATGTATAATCTTCACATCAAGGGAAGTAAGTCAATGGGGATAATTTATTTCAAAGACAGTCACAGTCAGGAATTAATCTTGATGTTTTAATTCCTTCTTTTGAATATAGAATATGCTTAAGAATACAGATACTTGTGCTTGTATTAACTATAATGAGTTGAAAGCTGATTCAACAATATTTAAATGCCCGATACTATCATCTCAACAAAACTGCCCATTACGCTCCTGTTTGTCTAATTTAGATAAACTTGCATTTGAGTTTCTCATTGACTGCTGGATGGATTCCAAGAATCAAATATACCTCCAGTTGCTTCTTCCTTGCATTGGAAGTCTGTGGTTATAAATTATTTGTGATGAATTTTTAAAACAACATGAGTGCACTGGGTCTTCCTGCCTGCTGATGCACTTTGGTTTTCAGAAGCTTTTATCCTCAGATCTTCTGAAGGTGTTTTTGATGAAACCTTCGAATGAAGCATCAGTTTATTTGCTGAAGGAGTGTGGTAAAAAGCCAGGACTTAGTATGCAAGCCACATCTGAAGCAGAAGCAGGGGTTGAGAGCTAACCATCTTTGGAGCAATAATCTTGCACAGTGTGGTCGGAAGAGAAAGATTTAAATGCATTTTTTCACACGAGTGAAAATTGATGGATGCATGGAGTGAGGTGAGTATGATTACAATGTTTAACAGTCATTTAGAGAGGTACATGGATAGGAAAGATTTAGAGGGAAATGGCCAAACAGAGGCAAAGGGAAAAAATGCATGGGGGCACTTTGGTCCGCATTATTGAGTTGAGCCAATGGACCTGTTTCCATGTTGTATAACTTTATCAATCTATTATCAACAGATGGACATTAAAAAATAAGCATCTTCCTTCATCTTCTGTTGAAAAATTTGATATCTATAGCTAGATCATGGTACATCTTGGCATTTGTGCCATTGAAGCCTAGCTGTGCTATGCTGGTAGCAATGCGAGCCTTCTCCTGACTTCAGATGACATTCCTGTTTGTTGATGTTCCAACCAAAGTAGACAGATAAATCTTCCTAAAATATTCAAAGAACTCAGCAAGTCAGGTGGCATGGAGGGAATAAACAGTCAATGCTTCAGGCTGAGCCCGATCATCAGGACTGGGAAGGAAAAGAGCATATGCCAGGAATTGAATTTTCAAATAGTGGTTGTGGGGGTGCTGAATCTTCCCTTTCCAAAATTTAAATTCCTTTGTGAATATCCCTAATTGTGAGTCCTGGGATCAGACCAACCATTGATATGCCATGGACCAATACCCATTAAGCAAGAGGTCCACGGACCCCAGGCTGGGAACCGCTGCCATTAAAGGAGACAATTAAGGTTATTTTGAAGGAAGATGTCAATATGTTACATCAGGAGTGTTTGTACTTTGGTAGAAAACAAATGAACTTACACTGATATTTAGTTGCTGCAAAGACAAGCCGTGCTCTATTCAGATATTGATGTTGGAGATGCATTTACAAATTAATCTCCTGTTTAAAATCTGATTATATTGACATTCCTGTAGTTTGTGCAGCCACTGTCTTTCATGCTGGGGATTGCAAGATCAATGAGAGAACATGGGCCAGCAGATGACAGTGGCTGGCTTCATTCTGAGGGCTTGAATAGAGTTAGATGGATGAAGTAGGGGTGGATGAGTTAGTGCTTTATCCTGACAGGACTAATTTACTTTGCTTGCTCTGAAGAACAGGTGTAAAAGGGATATTAAATAAATCTAATGTTCTATTCTTCGGGAGTCCATAATATTTTTTCTCTTATGTACTGCCCTCCAATACTAAAGCAATTCTTAAAGGTGCCCAAGATTTAGGAATTTCTGACAAGGGGAGATTCTCTGCTCCGTGAAGACATTAGGATTTGATTGGGTGGCAGATGTGAAGGGTACTTTATCCCAAATGTTATTTTCTATTTTACTAGCAGACCTAACCCTCTGTTGGTAATTAGCTATAGAAGACTCTAAAAATGATACTTCTTCCTTCTAACCTTCTTGTGTACAAGTTCCAGGGTGGAACATTGGGCAGCAATCTACAGGATCAGTGTCAAACAAGAAATGTTGTAAATGATTAGCTAGCGTGAGACGAGTTGCACAACATGAAGCTGAGAAGCCGGATTTGATATTTTAGGCTGATAAAGCCAGGAGGAGAATTGAATAGGCACTTGAAATGACAATGTTTATTGTGAGAAGAGCTCATACAGCTGTGGTGAGTGGGGAAGCAGATGGTAACTGGATAATGGATGGCCCAGATGTTCCTGATGGTGGTTGATAAGAATCTGATGGTGACAGAGCGGAATACATTATAGTTGGTGAAGCCTGCTTGTGGGTAAAGTGCTCCATGCAAGGCCTGCTGGACATTGTTGAGATCTGATAGTGTCCAGTTATTAGGGATGTTCAAATGCAGGAAGTATTTCAGTGGTAAATGGCATGCTCAAATGGGGGCTGTGGGGATGTGAATGGGGTGGAAATGGTGGCCAGGAGTTGCTGATGGTGGTAAATGGAAAGCAGGAAATTCCAGGGGAATATTATTCTCTTGGTTCTAGAGGAAAAATTGATTTTCCACACTGCCTGGAAACAGCACCAGAAAGGTTCTTAACTCAACCTTCTAGATTTGCAGTTGTGATCTTTCCCAAAACTCAAGAAGCGCATGTACCCATAGAGAACCTTAAACTGATGAAAGAAGCCATAACATCAATGTTAAACAACCAGGCCACTTCCCACAAGGGAATTAACCAATGGCCTCCATTGACATTGGAAGCCAGTAGAAAAGATGCAGGTGTAGGAATGGAAATGAACATAAGGTAGGAGCAGCACAAAAAGCTGGAGGAACTATAGACTGGAGGAACTATAGGCAGCATCTATAGAGGGAAACAGACCGTCAGCGTTTTCGATCAAGACTGTTCATCAGGTTTACTAACAGCATTTTATTAATACAACCTCTCACAAAACCACCTATTCATCATTTTTTTGGGATTCAAGCTTCAAAGTTTTTGTAACCTTGGTCTTTTTCATCTTCCTTCAACATCGTAAATATTGCTTTAGATTGTGGTGGAACAACTAAATAAGAAGGTGTCAGAGCTCTTGAACAAGTGACAGGCATTTGATTGTTATGTGAGTTAGTCCAAATTGTGATGTCCATTTTTTTTCAGAAATGAGAGAATATTCTATGGAGAGACACCTCAGAGATGTACATTAGTACATCAGTTTAAAGGAGAACTTGCTTTTGGAATTTGGACAAAAAATAGATTTAGGTTTGTTATGTTGCTTTACATAAGACATAATTCAGTTAGCATTTGCCATTCATTGAAGAGGTTGGATTTAACTGAAGGTTTCACTGAACTTAAATATTTGATTCACAATTAACAATATTTATCTGTATTTCTTGTGCTACAAGTTCAAGTTTATTGGTCTTCTGACTGTATATATATACAACCAAAAGAAACACCGTTCCTTTGGACCACAGCACACTCACAAAACATATATCACACAAAATACATAAAACAAAATATTAGCACAAATAAGTGAATAAAACATAATTCAAAAAGCATGTGGAGAGCAGCACAGGTAAACTATAAACAATACAGTAAGCAGTTTTCTGTCCTAGTGGCAAGACCGTGGTGGTGGCAGCAGGGTATTCATTAGTCTCACAGCCTGGGAGAAAAATCTATCACCCATTCTGGCAGTCCTGATCCTGATTCCAGTGTACTTCCTTCGTGGCAGTAGTGCATCAAAGAGATTGCAGGATGGGTGGTAAGCATCCTCAACAATGCTTTGGGCCTTTGTATACAATGCTCCTCATAAATGTCACAAATAGGGGGTAGGGAGACCCCAGTGGTCATCTGTTGGATATTGCAGTCCGATGCCTTGCTACTTCAATACCACACAATGATGCAGCTAGCAAGACACGCTCGATGGTGCTCCTGCAGAAATTTGTTCGAATGGGGTCGGGGAGCTTTGCACGCCCGAATCTCCTCAGAAAGTGTAGACGCTGCTATGCCTTCTTGACTAGTAAGGTGATGTTGTGCGTCTAGGTTAGATCATCCGTTACGTGCACACCAAGGGACCTCATGCTCTTCACTCTCTCCACAATAGAGCCACTGACGTGCAATGAAGAGTGGTTGACCTGTGCCTTCCTGAAGTCCACAATCATGCCTTTTGTCTTGTCCACGTTGAGACTCAGGTTACTGTTCTTATACCATTCAACAAGCCTCTCTAACTCCTCTCTGTATACTGTCTCATCATTGTTGCTGATGAGGCCATCCACTTTAGTATCATCAGTGAAGTTGATGCTGTTTGAGCTGGACATGGCAGTTCAGACATGAGTCAGAAGCATCAACACCAGCGGACTGAGCACACAGCCCTGGGGGCTTCCAGTGCCCAGTGTGATGGAGCTTGAGCTGTTGCTGCCAACTTGGATTGGCTAGGGTATTTCCGTCAAGAAGTCCAAGATCCAGTTACAGAAAGGAGTGTAGAGTCACAAGGACAGTTTACCTTCCAGCCTCTGAGGGATGATCATGTTAAGTGCTGAGCTGAAATTGATCATCAACATCCTGGTGTACGAATCATTGTTTTCAAGGTGGGACAGGATGGAATGGAGGCCAAGCCTATGGTATCATCAGTGACTCAGTTTGAGTGGTAGGCGAATTGGAAAGGGTCCAATGTAGCTGCAAGGTTAGATTTTATATTACCAGCCACTCAAAGCACTTCATGATTGGTGATGGTCAGTGCGACTGGATGATAATCATTCAGGCCCATTAATGCCTCTCTCATTGTTGGTGGTGGCAGGGGCAGTGGACTGTTGCAAAGAGATGTAAACCTTTGTTAATTGGGCTGCACAGTCCCTCAGCACCTGACCAGGTATGTTGTATGGCCACAGTACGTAGCTTTGCATGGGTTTACCCTGGCTAGGAACCTCCTCACTGTGGCTGTGACCTGACAGGGCGCCTGTTCCTCAGAAAGAGCGCGGGCTTTCATCAATGTCACACATCATTCATTGCCTCAAATCATGCACAGAAGGCACTCAGCCTATCTGAAACTGTCATTGATGAGCAAGGGGAACTTGTAATCAGTTATGATTTGTATACCTTACCATATGTGCCACATGTCCCTGTGTTACAAAAGTAGCTGTGAATTTTCTGTGAGTACTCTCACTTTGCCTTTCTGATGGCGCTAGAGAGCACAGATCTTCCTGACCTTAGAGTCATCTTATCCCCCGATTTGTAGGCAGTATCTGATATATGATCTCTAAGTGGTGCCTAGACCTCTGCAGTCAGCCATGTTTAATGACAGTAGTGTCCTCAGTACATTTTCTTTTGTAGCCTGTCTCGGACCCCACATAATCCTCAACGTTGATGAGATGATCATAGGTAGCTGTTTCCCTGAATGCGCACTAATCCGTGGTCTCGAAACAGTCCTGCAGCACTGTGGTAGCACCTTCTGGCCAGGTCCTGATCTTCTGGCAAACTGGTTTGATTTGTGTTAACCTGTGGTTTGTATGCAGAGATTAGCAAATTGGATATGTGGTCTGAGTATTTGAAGTGGGGTCGGAAATCAACCTTGTACACTCCACGAATGTTGATATAAACCAAGTCTCTCTTCTGGTTGCGAAGTTGACATCTGCTAGAACTTTGGCTGGACTGTTTTGAAGTTGGTGTGATTAAAGTCACCAGGCACCTTAAAGAAACCATTGGGTGTGTGGTTTGGAGGTCACAGATGGCACTGTAGAGCTCACGCAGCCCTTCTCTAGCATTAGCACACAGGGCCATGTAAACAGCAATAATCACAACGGCAGTGAAATCCTTCATCAAGTAGAAGGGTCTGCACTTTGGCATTAAAAACTCCACCTGGGGTGAGCTGTGGACCGTTACTCCCAGTTCTTATTGACGTAGACACATAAAGTCTTCCGTGGGTCTTAGTGGAGATCACAGCATTTCTGGCTGCCCAAAAGGCCTTCTAGCTGGATGGCCAAGTCTGGAGTGATGCCCTGGAGTCACGTTTCTGTCAGTTCAAGTGAACAGCTGTCCCTCCTCTCCTGAAACGTGCTAATTGCACATCCAGTCTCGTCTTGAGTTCCCCAATCTAACAAATTTCTGCATGGAAATTGGATCATACAATGTTATTAGTGCTGGATGATACAAAATCAGTTTAACTGATAGTGAATTGGGTTCATGGTCAATGCAGATAATAGTCCAAGCATTATGCTTGATCTCCACACAGTTGAAACCTGTGACTTTTCATAACAAGCACTATGCTTTGACCCTCTTCAGACTGAAATTTAATATCCTACATCAGAACAACTAGCAGTCAGAAAAAAAAACAAGAAATTCAAAATTGGAATCTTCGATGAGAAGCAAACAAAAGGATCTCCATTTTGACTCAATGCTTAGACCACTGGAATAAGATCTTGTAAGGTCTTATTCCAGTGGTTAAAATATGCCTCAAACTATTTTTCATTGCACTGTTGCTGTTTGCAGACTTTGTATTTAATGCTTCCTGGCATAACATGCCTCACAGTTCCTGCACATGGAAGGGGCATCAGGCCACTTGTAGTTGGAAGACTCCATCTGGGAAGAACATTGTGTAAGAGAAGGTTACAAGCCCCAGGAATGCACTGTCCATCCATACCATGTTTTTCCTTACCTCCCTGTAGGTGGCTTGTCTGTAGTTGTCGATATGAATAAGTTCTTCCAGTTCTAATGATCTTCCCTATGCAGGGCCTAGCAAAGATCTAGCAGTCAAAATGACTCTTTGTAACTTCTCTCGTGGTATGAGCAAAAACGTGCTTTCAATAGTCACCCAAACTATGTTTTCCAGGGTCCCTGGGAGTCCTAATATTTTGAAACCATCCCAATGACTTTTAAACATATTTAACAGGACCTAATCTGATATCTAACCATTTCTCATAATACCTGATATATCTTACCTTGGCTGAAAGCCCTGTCAATGCAGATCATTGCAGCTCAAGCATAAAGAGTAGCCATATGATTGTAGAATTTTTTTGAGCGTGCTATGCTTTTGCAGTGCAAGAATAGATAGGCAGCTTTAGGAGAAATTTGGTGTATAAATATCATGTATTGAAATACATATTTCTGATGGCATTCCATACTCATGATCTTGCAAATGTTAAGATGTGAATTGTTAAAAGTAAATTCTCTAATCCTACTTCAGGAAAAAAATCATAATATAAACAATTATAGGAGGGAAAAGAGTTGTACAAAAGATTAAAGTTTAATAAATGCACCGAGCTTGAATAAGTAAGACCAAATCTTTTAGGCTACAAACTGCCAACACTGCTGTTCAGTCCTGTTAAATACTATTTACAGAAAAGCAGTAAAGGTTCACTGAAGCAGTTGAGAGATGTAATATTTAGGTGTCAATTTGTCTCTGATGTTCCAAAATTATTGGCATGGAAGTTTAACTCCTTACAATCCTGAAGTGCTTCATGTGGGCAAAAGCCATTAAATTATATATGTGGTTTTCTCACCTGAAAGCTACGATGAGCTCTGAGCAATTTAGCAGCCTACACCTGAGTGCTGTGCAGCCAAATTAATAATCTCCATCGTCACTACCTCTCCTTAACTCAGCCTACCTTTCTCTCCCATGGCAGATCCCAGCAGAAGCCAGGATCCATTCCTGGGCTGGCTTAAATCACTGATCGTGCACAAATTTGCCTCTCATCTACAACACTTTCCTCACTCTGTATCCTAAGCACTGATCCTGTATGACAGGAAAAGCAATTAAGTTCTGCATTAGGGCAGTGGGAATTGTTTTTGCATTGCTGACTGTTCTCCCTGATGTATCCAGCATTGCAAACCAGCTAGAAGACAATGATTCACCCTCCATCTGTTCCCTGATTGGGTCCCAGAGCTAGAATCTGGGAAAGTGGCCAGAAGCAGACAGAGCCTGCCTCACAATGCATTGGTAATTTGCAGATGTAAAGTTTGATAGCTCCGTCTTCATCCTTTTTATGATGGGGTGTCTTGCAGGCAGTCACTCAGATTCAGTGAGGCAGAAAGGAGGAGGTAGTAGGATACTCACCTCTCCCACTGCACTGACTGGTACGGGAATCTCTCAACAGCTGTCCTGCCACATGACACAACATGGAAGGAAGGTACTGACTCTCACTAATGCACTCAGATCTTTCCTTAATGCTCTTTAATTGCCATTCCAAAATCCATGAATCTAAAATCTACAAACTGTTGAGAGATGAAGGTTAAAGAGGACAACAGGTGGATACTAGAGGTGGAGGTGGATTGCAGACTTTCAGGTCGGTTGGTGATGGATGATAGATGCTAATGTGGAGCGGACTGAGGATGGATTGGGGAAAGCAGACCTGGAGGTGGGTTGGATTTGGGTGGCTGAAGACAGTAATTAAGATGGGCTGGATTTAAGATGGGTAGCAGAAGTGGAGACAGGTAACAGCCTGTTGTGATGGACATAGAGAAAGGGGTTGTCAGGAGGCTGCCAGATGTTAAGGAGTGGTAGAACGGACGTGGTTGACGTGATGTGAGGTGGGCTAGTTTGGGTGCAGAGAACAAATTATTGAGATGACCGGGCTGGTGGTTGCCAGAAGAAAGGTAAGCAGGATTGGGTGTAGATGACAGATGCAAAGGCTGGGATTGATTGAACATGACAGATGTTGATGTGTGGCAGGTATGCTGTGGAGAGCAAATGTGGTGGGGAGATAATGGGTGTGGAAGATTGATGTTAAGCAGGGTGTCATGATTTGGTCTGATCACCAAGGGGCGCCAGAGTCCTCCAGAAGTGTCAGAGCCTTCTCTCCTAATTATTTAGTTGATTATTTTCACCTGCATTTTGTTTTAATTATCAATAGTCTGTGCCGTGTTTTGTCTCACTATCTATGACCCCTCTGTTTTGTTTGTTTTTGAGTTTTCCTGCCCTGCGTATCCTGATTCCTGAACCCTAGTCGGTGGTCTCTACAAACCAACCCACAAGTAAAGATCACAGCCTGGATCAAACCCAGCCTGGCACTAACCCATGTGGCAGCTAGACCCAGCGGAGGAGGAGCTTCTCTGTTGAATGCTAACTAGCAAGGAAATCACAGTGCAAACACAAGAAAGTCTACAAATGCTGGAATTCTAGAGCAACACATGCAAAACGTTAGGGGAACTCAGCAAGTCAGGCAGCACCTATGGAAAAGCGTAAACATACGCTTTGTTTTGGGCTGAGACGCTGCTTCAGGGCTGGAGAAGCGTTCTGAAGAAGGGTCTTGGCCCAAAACATTGACCATTTACTTTGTTCCATAGATGCTACCTCACCTGCTGAGCTCCCCCAGCTTTTTGTGTGAGCTGCTTAGGAAATCACAGTCAGTAGACATGAGCACATGCTCCAGAAACCTTGATTGCCCTGCAGACACTCACCATGATCACCCGGCAGAGCCAACAGACCCCTGCTGCCTCCCCATCTCCAGAGTCTCCAAACCTCCCAGCGCCCAACCGATCTGATGGCAACCCAGGGACTTGGAAAAGTTTTCTTACTCTGTGTTCTCTGGGTTTTGAGCTGAAACCCATCAAGTTCCCCTACAACAGCTGCAATGTGGCCTATATCTTCTCTCTCCTCTCTGGGAAAGCTTTTGCCCGGGATGTGGTGCCCTGGAAGAAGAACTCTCCAAATGGTGCAGACATATTCTTCTTCACCAGGAAGATGAAGCGGGTTTTTGACCACCCAGTTAGCAGACAAGAGATGTTCAACCGACTCCTCTAACTTTGTGAGAGTACCCATAGCATGGCTGACAATCGGGTTCCACACCCAGGCGGTAGAGTGTGGTTGGAATACTGAAGTCCTAATGGCCGTGTTCCCCCAAGGGTTATCAGGTGAAATTAAAGATTAATTGAGAGCCAGAGACACCGTTGAGAATCTCAAGATGCTCATCACCACCTCCATCTGGGTTGACAATTATCTCCAGGAAAGGAGAAGGGAATGCCTCAGTGAGTCCTCTTGGATAACCAATCTCCACACCTCTCCAGTCTAATTGTCCTTAATGCGATCATACATGCCCCAGCTCCCCTCACCTTCCTCCAGAGGGGTCGATGCAACCGGGCAGAACACGACTTTCTCCAGAAAGAAGGGAAAATGTTACCTCTACTGTGGTGAGTCTGGCTATTTTCATTCTGCCTGTCCTGAGTCACTGGGAAAACACCCAGACCTGTCAAGTGGAGGGAGGTCTGTGACAGGTTTCACCTCCCAGGTCTTCTACATCTAGGGTTGTGCTGTCTATCACCATCTCCTGGGGCAGAAAACAGCTTGTCCTTGGAGTCGTCATGAATTGTGATCCAGCAGGCAACTTCATGGATCTCAGGTTAGCAAGACATCTCTAAGTTCTCCTGGCCTGTGTCAACCAATCAGTGATGGCCATTTCCATTGGCGGCAGACATCTGGGCCCCAGAAGGATCTGCCACCTCACTGCTTCCATCTGTCTACATATCGAAGAGCACGCCAAGACTGTCCAGTTTCACCTTGTTCATTCTCCTGACTTCCTGTTGATCTTAGGACACACCTGGGTAGCCCCCCCGCCCCCATGACCCACAAATGGACTGGTCCACGATTGCCACTCCACAGATGGTTTTCTTGCTGCCAGGCCGCCTGTCTACAAACCTCTCCCACAAACCTCTCCCAACCTGCCTTCTGCCACTCCTGAGCTGCCTCCTGTCTCTCCTGAGTTGTACCAAGCTCTTCCTGAATATGCAGACCTGCTGGACATTTTTAGTAACTAAAGGGAAACAACAATCGCACCTTATCAAATCTTTGATTACGCAATTGAATTGCTCCCTGGAACCTGTCTTCCCTGAGGAAGACTCTAAGCTCAGTTGGCTCCAAAGAGGGTGTCCACGAAGGAATACTTCCATGATGCCCCAGTATCTGACTTCATCCTCCCCTCCATGTCTACTGCCAGTGCAGGCTTCTTCTTCCTGGCAATAAAGGAGGTGGACTATAACAATATATAGATTATCGAGGCCTTGCTAAGATCACAGTGAAAAACTAGTACCCCTTGCCGCTGATGATCATGGTTGCAAGCGGCAACTATCTTTACTAAAGTAGACCTCCGAAATGCACAGACCCTAGTCCACATTTGGGAGGGTGATGAATGGAAGACTGCTTTTAACACTCCCATTGGGCACTATGAATATTTTGTGGTGCCATTTGGTTTAGTTAAGTCCCAGTGCCTTTATCAAAAATGTTCTCCAAGAAATGCTAAATCACTTTGTCTTCATATACCTACAAGACGTACTCAGCTTCTCCAAAATGTACAGTGAACACGTCCAACATATTCGACGGGTGCTTCCATGATTACTCCAGAACCAATTATTTGTCTTATCACAGTGGCAATTTTCACATCTTCACAAACAAAGAGAAAATCTGCAGATGCTTCCTCGGGTTTACTGTTTCCAAGGGGGTTCTATAAATGGACCCTACCAAGACTCAGGCCATCAGGGATTGGCCGGATCCCACTACGATCAAGCAGCTCCAGTGGTTTCTGGGGATCCTTTGCAGCACCCTTTCCTGTCCTGAAAGGGGGAACCTCTGGTCCTTCTCCCTGGACCCCAGATACTGAAGGAGCTTTCCAGGAATTGAAGCATCATTTCACAATAGTTCCTGTCCGTGTTCTCCCTGAACCAGAGTTGCCATTCATTATTGAAGTAGATTCCTCAGACATTGGGACTTCGGCAGTTCTTTCCCAATAAGCCATGTGTGACCAGAAACTCCATCACCATGCTTTTTTCTAGAGACGGGAAGCAGTCTCCTGCAGAGAGGAGTTATGACAATGGGAATAGAGAGCTGTTGGATGTCAAGTTATCCATGTAGGAGTGGAGACTTTGGCTGCAGGGGCCAAACTTCATTTGTGTCTTGGACCAACCATGAACTTGTCCTGTATTCAAGAGGTGAAGTGGTTACATTTGTCTGAGGCTCGGTTGTCTCTTTTTTAACCATTCTGCTTTTATCATTGCCAACAGCCCAGGTTCAAAAGATCAGACACTGGACACCCTCTCCAGGCAATTTGAATGATCAGAGCTGGTCGCCATCCCGGAACCCATCCTTCTGAGACCCAATCATACAGCAGATTCAAAACCCGGATTCCACTGCCATCAATGTGGGTTCCAATGACCTTGGACTCTTCCAAAGTGCCAATTGCGCAACCTCCAAATCTGATTCCGGCCTTGACCTTCATGCCGGGTCTTCACGTACTGCCAATGGAACCCCCATCTTCCCTTCACCCCCACCTCCCACCATCACTCTGCAATCATGTCTCTCTCAGGTCCCACCACCAGCTCTTGGGCCCTTGAAACCTCATCTTCCTCTCACCCCACCATCCCTGAACTCCCCAAACCTCCTTTCCTCTCAGACAATGCCAAACACCTTCCTCCCCTCAGATCACAGCTCTCATCCATGCCGGGTGTGATGAAAGAGGGTTACAAAAGTACACATAGACTAAGATGTTAACTGTCCTGTGCTAGCACCAGTGGGATCAACAGTTGATCTGCCGCCTGTCTTCAGGAGAGAGAGATAAGTAAGACAATGGAGCAGCATTTGGAAATGTTAATGAAGAGACGAGAGGGTTTAACGGAAGGAGACACCAGTCTGAGTATTGTCAAGACCGGCTCCTTTTGACCCTGAACTGTTTGAAGTGTGATGGACAGGCGATACCCCAGCAGGGGGATAAAAAGGGGCAGGTTCGCTAAGACACCACACACGACACCACGAGGTAACGAGACCCTGGAAGCGGTGTGCCCCCACAAGTCGGTGGGAGTTTTTGGAGGTCTGATCGCGGGACCAGCCATAGACGCACAGGGTGGAAAGATAAGGTCGGCGGGAACCTGGTGTGTGTGTCCACCCTTGCCTGGGTGCCGGGTTCACCGCAGAGGAACGATCATATCTGAAACGGAGGGGTCACAGTCGGTGACCTCAGAAGACATTACAAAGGGCTTGCACGAAAGCTAACTGCGAGGAATATCAAAGGTCTGTTGAATCCGATTTAAATATCAGCATTCGCTCTCTCTCTCTCCCCAACGGCACGACGACGATTACTGTGAACTGAACTAAACTGAACTCTGTCACTTGTGATTGAACATTTTACCCCTAGACTGCGATAGAGCTGATTGACCCTATTATCCTAGTTCTGTGTACATGTGTGTTGATTCATTGCTAACCTGTTGCATTTATATCCTTACTATTAGAGTACTGTGTTGCTTATTTCTTTAATAAAACTTTCTTAGTTCCAGTAATCCAGACTCCAACTGAGTGGTCCATTTCTGCTGGTTTGGCAACCCAGTTACGGGGTACGTAATACGGGTCATCACCATTCCCTCTGATCTTCCTCTCTCTGAGGCAGAGCATTCTGTCTTCAGTAAGGGCCTCACCTTTCTTCCCCTGTGCCCACTCCTCAGTGAGTTCCGCACCCGCCATGATGCTGAGTTCTTCTTCCATCGCCTTTGTTCCAGAGCCTATTTCTTTCGCAAGGACTCATCACCCTGCACTGATGACCCCTTCTCTCATCTTCAACCCTCCCTGGAGACCCTGCCCTGGTCTTCTGCCTGCTTTGGACCTTTACATTGCCAACTGCCAATGGGACATCAACCGTCTCAACTTCAAAACTCCTCTCTCCAATTTCAACCTCACTCCTTCCAAAAGCTCAGCTTTCCACTCCCTCCACACTAATCCTAACTTCACCATCAAACCTACAGATAAGGGAAGTGCTGTAGTAGTCTGGTGTACTGACCTCCACCTTGCTGAGGCCCAGCGTCAACTCACAGACACCTCCTCTTATCCCTTGAACAGGACCCCATTAAGGAGCACCAGGCTGTTGTCTCCCACACCATCACCAACCTTGTTGACTCTGGGGATCTCCCATCCACTGCCACCAATCTCATAGTTCCCAAACCACTCAACTCCTGTTGCTACCTCCTACCCAAGATACATAAACCCACTTGTCCAGGTAGACCCATGGTTTCAGCTTGTTCCTGTCCCACTGAAATCATATCTGCATACCTGACTCAGTTTTATCCCCCTGGTTCAGTCCCTTCCCACCTACATCCATGATACTTCACACGCTCTGGATCTTTTCAATGATTTCAGGTTCCCTGGCCTCCATCATTTTATTTTTACTATGGATGTCTAGTGCCCATGCAGCTATACCCCCACCAGAAAAGCCTCAAAGCTCTCCTTTTTTCTCTGGACACCAAACCCAACCTGTTGCCCTCCACCAACACTTTCCTCTGTTTAGCGGAACTTGTCCTCAATTTCTCCTTTGGCTCCTCCTACCTACTTCAAACAAAAGGTGTCGCCATGGGCACTTTCATAGGTCCCAGCTATGCCTACCTGCTTGTCGGCTACATGGGACAGTCGATGTTCCAAGCCTACACTGGTAACCACCCTACACTTTTCGTACGCTACATTGGTGCTTCTTCCTGTATCCATGTTGAATTCATCAACTTCATCCACTTTGCCTCCAATTTCCACCCTGCCCTCAAATTCACCTGGTCTAGTTCCAACACCTCCCTTCCCTTTCTCCATCTCACTGCCTCTATCTCTGGAGACAGCTTATCCACCGATGTCTATTACAAGCCCACGGACTCTCAAAGCTACCTGGACTACACCTCATCCCACTCTGCTACTTATAAAAACGCCATCCCTTCTCTCAATTCCCCTGTCTCCACCACATCTGCTGTCAGGATGAGACTTTTCATTCTAGAACGAGGGAGATGTCCTCCCTGTTCAAAGTAAAGGACTTTCCTTCCTCCACTATCAACACAGCCCTCAGCCACATCTCTTCAATTTTACATGTCTGCTCTCATCCCATACTCCCGCCACCCTACCAGGGATAGGGTTCCTCTGTCCTCACCTACTACTCCACCAGCCTCCATGTCCAGCACATAATTCTCCGAAACCTCCGTCATCTTCGATGGGATCCCACCACCAAGCAGATCTTCCCTCCCCCACACTTTCTTCTTTCAGCAGAGATCGCTCCCTATGTGTCTCTCTTGTCCATTCATCCCTCCCCACTGATCTCCCCCCTGCCACTTATCCTTGCAAGCGGAACAAGTGCTACACTTTCCCCTACACTTCCTCCCTTACTACCATTCAGGACCCTAAACAGAGCAGTTCTTCCAGTTGAGGAAACACTTCACCTGTGAGTTTGTTGGGGACATATACTGTTTCTGGTGCTCCCGGTGTGGCTTCCTGTATATCGGGGAGACCTGATACAGGTTGGGAGACCACTTCACTGAGCACCTACGCTCTGTCTGCCAGGAAAAACAGGATCTTTCAGTGGCCTCCCATTTTAATTCCACTTCCCATTCCCATTCCGATACGTCTATCCATGGCCTCCTCTACTGTCATGATGAGGCCACACTTAGGTTGGAGGAGCAGCACCTTATATTCCATCTGGGTAGCTTCCAAACTGATGGCATGAACATCGACTTCTCTAACTTCCAGAAATCACCCATCCCCCCCCTTCACCATTCCCCACCCCTTTTCCCTCTCTCACCATATCTCCATGCCTACCCATTGCCTCCCTCTGGTGCTCCTACCCCCTTTTCTATCTTCCATGGTCTTTTATCATCTTCTCCAGCCCTGTATCTCCTTCACTAATCAACTTCCCAGCTCTTTACTTCACCTCTCCGCCGACAGGTTTCACCTGCCACTTAGCGTTCCTCTCTCCCCTCCTCACTCTTTCAAAATTTACTCCTCAGTTTTTTTCTCCAGTCCTGCCAAAGGGTCTCGGCCTGAAACGTTGACTGTTCTCTGCGTGGTCTATTGCATTCCTCCTACATTTTGTGTGTGTGCTCCCTGAGATCCAGGTCGGTAGGAACCAGGTCTGGTCCAGTGGGAGGTTGAGACCATCGCCAGGAAAGTAGGGGGCAGACACAAGGTATAGTCCATTGGGTCACTTCTTTGTCCCTAACTCCGGCCACTTAAATGTATTACAGTGGGGTCACACGTCACATATCACAGAACATCCAGGGACTGCTCGAATGGCGGGGTTCAACAAGAGGCGGTTCTGCTGGCTGGGCATGGATGGGGATGTTAAATCATACGTGGCAGCCTGTCACATCTGCGTTTAGTGCAAGGAACCAAGAGCACATCCATAGGGGCTGCTACACACACTGTTCCTTCCCGTCCCTCGTCCCATACCTCCATGGATTTCATTACCATTCTGTCACCATCATGAGGTCACATCGTGATTATGGCGGTGGTAGACCGGTTTTCCGAGACCTGCCGCTTTGTGCCCCTACCCAGCCTTCCCTCAGCTTGGGAGACAGCCGGCTTTCACTGGGATGCCATTTCTGACTGAGGCCCTCAGTTTACCTCCCAATTCTGGAAGGCTTTCTGTCGGCTACAGTCAGCCTCTTATTTGGATTTCACTGCTCCCCCACTCCAGTGGGCAGGTGGGGAGGACCAACCAGGACCTGGAGATGACCCTGAGATGGGCAACACAATCGCTTGGGGTGATCACCTACTCTGGGCAGTTTTCTCATAACTCCCTATGCCACTCTTCTATGGGTGTGTCTCCCCTTTTGAGTGTCGGTTGAATTATCAACCCCCTTTATTTCCTGAGCAGAAGTCTGAGGTGGGGAGTCCTGTCTGCTGAGCAGTTGGTCCATCAATGCCGTCAGAAGTGGCTTGAGCAGCCCCGTTGAAAGTCTCATTGCAACGACATTGGCACACTAACCGTCATAGGCAGAGGCCTTCATTCCGGCCTACTTGAAGGGTCTGGCTCTCCACCAAAGACTTTCCTCTGCAGGCTGAGTCTCAGAAATTAGTGCCACGCTACATCAGACCATTAAGGGTTCTTCATTAAATCAACCCAGTCACTTACCATCTCCAGTTGCCACACGCCATATTATCAACCCCACCTTCCATGTCTCCTGTTTAAAGCCACTTCTGTGCCGTCTGCTGCCACAAGTCTTGAGACTGTCCCTGGCTCCTCACATAATTGACGTCAGCCGATGTTCACCCTCCGTTGGCTTCTCGATTTCCATCTGTTTCATGGCTGGCTCCAGCACTTGGTGGATTGGAAGGTTTACAGCACAGAGGAAAGGTCTTGGATTCCCTCCTTAACATCCTGGACCCAGGCCTAATCGGAGACTTCCACTGACACCATGCAGATCACCCTTGGCTGTAGGAGGAAGGGAGGGAGTCCTGCTGTACTTCAGTATGATCACCAGGGGGCAGCACAGTCCTCTTGGCCCTATTGACCTCCTGCCCTGATTATTAGTTGATTATTCTCACCAGTGTTTTGTTTCGGTTATCAGTGCAACTAAGCCTTCATTTGTTTCTCTAGTTAAGTTCCTTTTGTTTTATTTGACTTTGAGTTCACCTACCTTGTGTGTAATGATTCTTGAATCCTAGCCTGTGGTCTCTGCAAGCCAATCCTCAAGTAGAGGTTCTTTGTTCAAATCCATCCTTGTCTCTGCACTTGCGTCCACCTGGTCTAATCCTCTCCCAGTAGTCCCACTGGTCGAAAATATGGAACATCACCATCACACTGGAGCAAACGCAGCCTGGCAATCATCCCTTGTTACAGAGTGGCATTGACTGGCGGAAGACAGATGTTGAGTTGTGGTGAGGTTGAAAGGTGATAAGCAGAAGTGGAGCTGGAGCCTTGGTTGGTGAAGAACAAAGGAGGACACAGAGTGAGGTTTAACACTACTGCGAAATGTGCATCACTTCTGGGGCTCCCTGGGACGTGACAAACACTTCAGGCTTGAATGGCAAACCTCGTAACATGGCTTGCCACTGACAATGAGAACCAGTTGCCAGATAGGTAGGTAAAAAGGAGGTGGGATGGTAGGGCAGTTCCAAAGGACAGTGGATTTGATTGAGTTTGAGGTTTGGTAAGAGCCCATTTAGTTTAGTCAGAGCCTTCAACAGAAAACACCATCTACTTTCAGAATACAAATTAGATTATTTCAGAACCTGAAATGTATGAGATTGAGGATTTGAAATTAGTAATTGGACAATTCACACAATAAGTATGCTAAAAGAAAAGAAAATAATAGATTTCTTTTATTATATTTTATTTGCTATTTTATTGAGATACAGCATGGAATTGGCCATTCCAGTCCTTTGAGCTGTGCTGCCCAGTAATCCCCCGATTTAATCACGGAACAATTTACAATGACCAATTAACCTACCAACTGGTACGTCTTTGGACTGTGGGAGGAAACCGGAGCACCCAGAGGAAACCCGCGCCATCACAGGCAGAACGTATAAACTCCTTACAGGCAGGCTGCAGGAATTGAACCTGTGTCAACTGTACTTTAAAGTGTTGTGCTAACCATTATGATACCATGTTTACAGACAGTACCCGGTTTACAAGGGAGCAACATTTCTAAATCCTACCAGCTCATGCAACAGGGAAACACAATTGCTGGACAGAATTGGGCTCATGTTGTGTCTGTAACATTGGATTTTGTTTTACCAGCTCCATGTGAATGGTGCCTAAATGCAAAGAGACTATTGGGTAAACACAGTTAAACTCAAAGAAACTCAATGTGTGTTTTACTTAATTGAATATTCTGCAAAGATGCAGAGCGATGCATTGCATATTGAAGCACCACCTGAATGAGGCTACTTTGCTGTACATTAAAGGGAAAGAATCTGACCTGAAATGGTGCTGGCTCTGTCTGAGGTCTCCACCTTCTTTGAGGCAGGTCCTGCATTAAGTGGTTTTCTTAGCATTCCTTCAACCCCACCCATCCTGCTGCAAATATCTTCAAACTTCTCGATCTTCTGCACAACTGATTCGCCTCCCAGTTTTCACTTCAACAATTCCCCCACTCCCTCTGATTCTCTCTCTTTGGCAGCAACTCCTGCCTAATTTCATTGACCTAATAGACTTTTTCCGTCTCTTCATCTTTATCTTCCTGTGAGTTTCTATCCCTGATGCTCTCTGCTCCTATTAACATAACAATGTTTGTCCTTCTTGTATGGAGGTCTCAAGACCAAGAGCAGTTTGATGAGACCAAGCAGAATAACACTTCAGCACAGACTAGATGGGCTGAAGGGCCTGGTTCCGTGCTTTAGTGCTCTTTGATTCCTCCATGCAACTCACTCTATTCCCTGCTAATGTAATCAAATACCGAACCAGCATCCTCAGAAGCTTCATATTTGTGATAATGTCATTGAAAGCCCATACACATCTGTAAGTTCTGTCCTTCCCTGCAGAATGCCTTGGCCGTCATCACCCAAGGGTCTCACCTGAAACTGGTTAGGACCTCCACACAGTACTATTTTAACGTGTCTGTGGAATGCAGTCTCGATCCTTGACACTTGCCTCTCCATACTGCAGGTTATTGAGCCCCTGAAAGGTTTCCCTAAGAATGGGCTTTGCTTCTTTCAAGTTAAGTGATGTTGTGTACAATATTGCCTCCTCTGCAGAAGTAAAGGTCCTGACGATGCTGAGATACATTCTACAATGCACTGGGAGACATCATCAGTGATATAATTTTGGGTCATTGGGTGTTTCAGGTCTTGCAACATCAGACACCCTCACCCTGGTGACCCAGTCAGGGTTGATCAGGCCCTGGCTTGTGTCCCAGCAGCATTTGTCCACAGGTCACACCGCTTGATCCATGACCATCTGGAGGCTCACTCAGCAGTCTCTGAGACACTCCTCGTGACTCTTTTCTTCACAGCCTCATAAAGCCAAGGAGAGAGTAAGTTCTGCAGAGCGAACAGTCAGCAGAACCTCTACACCCCACCCCTATAGGCACTCAGTGTGCCTCCACCCCTGTCTCTGTCACTGCTCTACTGACTCCTGGTATTTTGCCTCCTCGTGCTCAAATGCCTCCTCAGTCCGGTCTTCCCAAGACACTGTCAGTTCTACCATGACCACCTGTTTCGAGATTTCTGTCGGGCCTCAGTGATGGTGATGCAATCAAGTCAGGGAGCTTCAACTGCTTGCCAAGATCGACTTTCAGTTCCAGTCAGATGCCGTGGTGAGCAAGCTGGCTGGTGGTCTGGGCTAAGGCTGTGGTTGACCTCCAGCTTTGACAAAGGCTATGGGCTTCCCGGGTCGGTAGACAACGATGGCTGCCCTCCATATGCCGAGGGTGCGTGGTTGCTCTCTAGTTGAGTTTGTGAGACTTACTCTCTGATAACCTGGGGAATTTGACATCTTGAAGCAGTTTGAAGAAATCTTCTGCATTTCACTCAGTGAAGCTAAAAACCACCAAGTGATGATTCAGTTTTAGTACTCACTAGAAGGGTTATGAGTTCAAAACTCACTCCAGAATCCCAAGCAACCAATTTAGCTCAACACAGCAGGCAGAACTGGCTGTGTTAGAAGTGTTATCATTTGGATTAGATGAACTGAAATCCCATATGCCCTCTCACATACACATAAAAGATGTCTGGGCACTAATTAAAGAAAAGCAGGATGGCTTTCCTATGGTCCTGACTAAAGTTTTCCCCTCAGCAAGTATAATTTAAAGCATATTAGCCCAGCATTTATCTGTAAGGGAGGGGTGAATTGCTGCACCCAAACTGGCTGTCATTTTATCCTTGATTATGGGAATGTGTATTATCGGTAAATGGGTGGCGAGTTCGAGGTATATTTCTACCAACGAAGGTGTAAGGTGCTCCTTCCCTCTGGTAGCCTGCAGGTCACCCTTGGGCAAGGTGTAGCACCTGCTTAGCACCCCCCACTCCCCCAGTCAGGGTCACATGAAATCATGGGAGCAGGAGGTGGATAGTCATATGAGCAGTTGGTGCATATCACATGTCCTGGTTATATGACCACTGATGCCAGGCAGACAACCTCTGAAGAGTATTGATAATGGCTGGGGTCACCTGTCTTGTAAAGAACTGCCCAAAAAAAGGCAATGGCAAACCACTTCTGTAGAAAAGAATTGTCAAGAACGATCTTGGTCAAAGACCATGATTGCCCACATCATATAATCATCACGTAACGATGATGATTGGTGAGGAACTTCATTAGTTCTCATCACCTTTGAGTCTCTTCAAGTTGATAAGAACACTAAATAAACGTGGATTATCCTTTCTTGCCCAGAAAACATGATTTAAAATTTTATAAAGAAGAGTTTCGAAGTTTGGATCTGCCTTTAAGATTTTCTTAGTTCCACTGTTTTTAATATTCAGCTTCAGGTGTGAGTTTAGAGATCCCTCCCCAGCCCCACCTCCACTAGATATTGCCACAGATTGCTCCCATATAAACTTCTTTCATATCCTAACAACGGCAAATGATACCCAGTCAACTGAGACCAGATACAAATTTTATTTCAGTCAGCTAGTGAATGCACAGAGTAAGAAATTCCATCTTGAGTCAACTACTTGAGAAACCCTCAAGAAGAACAAGGGAAATAACAAACCAAAGTTCAAAGTAAATTTTATTATCAGAGTACATATACGTCACCGTATACAACCCTGAGATTCACCTTCCTGCGGGCACATTCAATAAATCTACAGAGTAATAACTACTATAGAATCAATGGAAGAACGCCCAACTAGAACTTTCAACTGCAGTGTAAAAGACAACAAACTGTGCAAAGACAAAAAGAAGAAATAATAATAATAAATAAATATGCAATAAATATTGAGAACATGAGATGAAGAGTCTTTGAAAGTGAGTCCATTGGTTGTGGGAACATTTCATTGATGGGGCAAGTGAAGTTGAGTGAAGTTCAAGAGCCTAAGGCTTGAGGGGTAATAAGTGTTCCTAAACCAGGTGTGAGTCTTGAGGCTCTCGTGCTTTCTTCCTGAAGGTAGTAGCAAAAACGGAGCACATTCTAGGTGGTGGGGTTCCGGATAGTGGATGCTGCTTTCCTGCAAGTGCATTTCATAGAAACATAGAAACATAGAAACATAGAAACATAGAAAATAGGTGCAGGAGTAGGCCATTCGGCCCTTCGAGCCTGCACCGCCATTTATTATGATCATGGCTGATCATCCAACTCAGAACCCAGCCTTCCCTCCATACCCCGTGACCCCTGTAGCCACAAGGGCCATATCTAACTTCCTTTTAAACATAGCTAATGAACTGGCCTCAACAGTTTGCTGTGGCAGAGAATTCCACAGATTCACCACTCTCTGTGTGAAGAAGTTTTTCCTAACCTCGGTCCTAAAAGGCTTCCCCTCTATCCTCAAACTGTGACCCCTCGTTCTAGACCTCCCCAACATCGGGAACAATCTTCCCGCATCTAGCCTGTCCAATCCCTTTAGGATCTTATACGTTTCAATCAGATCCCCCCTCAATCTTCTAAATTCCAACGAGTACAAGCCCAGTTCATCCAGTCTTTCTTCATATGAAAGACCTGCCATCCCAGGAATCAATCTGGTGAACCTTCTTTGTACTCCCTCTATGGCAAGGATGTCTTTCCTCAGATTAGGGGACCAAAACTGCACACAATACTCCAGGTGTGGTCTCACCAAGGCCTTGTACAACTGCAGTAGTACCTCCCTGCTCCTGTACTCGAATCCTCTCGCTATAAATGCCAGCATACCGTTCGCCTTTTTCACCGCCTGCTGTACCTGCATGCCCACTTTCAATGACTGTTGTATAATGACACCCAGGTCTCGTTGCACCTCCCCTTTTCCTAATCGGCCACCATTCAGATAATAATCTGTTTTCCTATTTTTGCCACCAAAGTGGATAACTTCACATTTATCCACATTAAATTGCATCTGCCATGAGTTTGCCCACTCACCCAACCTATCCAAGTCACCCTGCATCCTCTTAGCATCCTCCTCACTGCTAACACTGCCACCCAGCTTCGTGTCATCCGCAAACTTGGAGATGCTGCATTTAATTCCCTCATCCAAGTCATTAATATATATTGTAAACAACTGGGGTCCCAGCACTGAGCCTTGCGGTACCCCACTAGTCACCGCCTGCCATTCTGAAAAGGTCCCGTTTATTCCCACTCTTTGCTTCCTGTCTGCTAACCAATTCTCCACCCACACCAATACCTTACCCCCAATACCATGTCGATACCAATTTCATGTCGATGTGCTGGGGAGGGCTTTACCTGTGATGGACTAGGCTGTACCCAGTACTTTTGTAAGATTTTCCATTCAAGGGCATTGTTTTTTTCCATACCAAGCTGTGATGTGACCAGTCAATATAAAATCATGCTCGCTGTTAAAGGTTTCATGTTTCATTTGGTCATCCTCTTTCCAACTGACAGCATCTCTGTGAGTGTCTTTTTTCCTTGCGATGAACCCTTCATCCTGCCCATAACTTTCTTTCTGACTGATCATGGGTAATTTTGGTTGTGCTTTTCAAACATTCTGCTTTCATTAGAAGAGATCAAGGAGTGACTTTGATCATGGAGTTTAAAGTCATGAACTGCGGGACAGGGTTGGTGAAAACACATGGCAATTGAGAATTCTGGGGCTAGAAAAGAGTTTGATGCCCAGAATGTTAATTGTATGAAGCTACATCTAATCAATAATATGCAATCAAAGATCAATTGCTCCAGGATGATTTCAATCATGAGCATTTCCCATTTCTGTGTAAGGATAGATAGGGTAAAATCATTCATTTATAATGTCCTGGAGAGAATTGCATTTGGACAACATTGGTTTGGAAACACCTTCGCTGGAGATACCTGGGATAAATAAGACTACTCCATGCAAATAGAATCGGAACGGTTGTTAATCATTCTGCTCCTGTTGACACTTCTTTCCATCTTGATGATGAACTGATTTCTTGATTTCCCCACACATAACTCCACAATCCCCTCAATGTCCAAGCCCAACGTAGCTGACTGAGTCCAACGAGAGATTCAGTACTGGAGATTTGGATCTGGGAGAACAGACTGACACTGACATTGTTCTTCCAGTGAATTTGGAGCAGTTCACAGATGCAATGTTGATTTTTTTTTATCAATGGCTACATTATTGTTGCCTGGTAGACAGTAGTTTTGTGCCAGGTCTAAGGCCCTGAACTTCAAACTCTATTTTGCTTCATTGATTAATAACTGTACAGCACATTGAAGATGATGGTACATTAACTCTCCCTATAAAGATGTCTTCATGTCAAAAATGAACAGGAACCTATCTCAGTGAATATACAGTGAAGTGGTTGCCTTTGGCTTTACTTCATGAAGATTACATGACGTTTTGGTCTTCAGTCTTCGCCTGCGGATTTTCTTTTTAATTATAAAGCAGCAACTTAATAATGCTTACTTTGTTTTCTGCAAACAGTAAAAAGGGTCACAAAAGCTTCACGTTATTGTTAATTAAGAAACACCAAAGTAAAACAAAGTAACCTTGCATTTCAGTCAGAGCAGCAAGACTTTGTGGATTTATTTCTCTGATTTTTATTTGGAATGTTGCACTGAATCTTATTGCTAGTTAGGATTGTGTTATTTTAAAATTCTTTTCTTGTAAATTATTTAAATACACGCCTCTCTCGTGTTTCTGTGACATGAGGTTGACAACAGATTAAACTGCCCATTTGCTACACAGCGGTAAGCTTCATAATATTTATGCAGCAGCAAGTGGCATTTCCCTCTGGTTTATTTAACAAGGTTGTTTATTGCTATTGCCATTGAAATCCGATAAGATGAGCAAAGGGTGCTGTAACTGCAGATTTCTGCTAATACAGAAAGTCCTGCAAACCCATTTCTGTTCAACGTTGCCCATAGATCTCAGGATGGAATCAGAGTGGGAAGTAACATAGAGCTGTGGAATAGATTATTCAGATGAAGCCCCTCCAAACACATTTGTCATATCTCAAGCTTAAGAGTTTGTATCCTATACGTCCTTATCAACTGAGGTTATTGAAGAGCCTTTCACACGAAACACAAAGAATTAAAAAGGTTCATTCGGGTAAATGCTACGAAAGATCTGAAGTAAAGGGGTGTAATCAAGATTCAAGATTCAAGTTCATTTATCACATGCACATTGAAACATAGAATGAAGTGCGGCACTTACAGTGACAATGAACACACCAGAGGTGTGCTGGGACAGACGGTAAGTGTTGACACACATTCCGTCACTAGCAACAACAACAACAAAGCACGCCCCTTTCCTCCCTCCTACTCACATACATACACAGTCCTTTAACCCCAGAGCAGGCCTCCAGCAGGCTCGGATTTGGAATCCGGGCTTGCAGACATTGGGCTTCCACTTCCTCAGTGGACTCGCAGAGATTCAGAGACCGGGGCTCCGGCCAACGAGCCTTGGCTTCTGCTTTGACCTTCAGGCCTCGATCCTCAGCGTAGATCCCGGGACATGCCGGTTACTGAACTGGAGACCTCAAATTCTGGACTTGCTGATTCATGAACTTAGGGTGTCATTGGAACTTGTTCCTCTTGACGGCACAAACACTGACTCTGGAACTCACCAACAACTCACTGACCTGGGGGCCCTCATTTGTTTTCTGACTACCCAACATCTGACATTCAACCTCTGACTATGAATGTCTCACGCTTGCATTGCAGGCCTTCAAACATGGAGCTGAGACTTAGACTCCAGCCTGACCTCTAATTCCCCAACACCCCTGTCTATAAACCCTAACCTGACTGCTATCTCCTCTCTCTGTCCCCAAAACCAAAGTCAAGATGGCGCTAAATGGCGACTCTTTTGTATGCATCTTCCGAAACAGCTCTATTTCTATTTTTGATATCTCTTTTGTTTTCCTTTTGAAGGTTCTTTTGAAAATCCTGACCTGGAGTTACACTCTGACTTCAGCGTTCTGCGGGAATGGGACCTGCTCTCAGGGCCTCACGACTGGCTGCTTTCTGATATCCCAAGGACGTGGCCTTGAAGATGAGCATGCCTTCAGGGTTTCATATTTTCGTGGCTCTGGAGATGGGCCGAGTAAAGGCTGGTGCCCCTGACTGAGGCATTGCAGGAGAACACGGAACATCAGAGTAATGGGTAAACTGCCGTGTGTTGTATGTCCAGAGATCTGGGCCTTTCTGGGACTGTCTCCCTCCGGGTGCAGAGCTCAGAAAGAGCGACATAACAGATTTTTAACATTGTAAATCAGTGAGTTGTTTGTTATGTCTCCCTCTCACTGTGAAACGGGGACACCTCTTCTTTCCTTATTAGGGAGAGGGAGCCTGTGGTATGTCGAAATACTGGGTGAGCAAGTAGTCTTTGGGATGCTGCAAGTCTGTGTCTTTATTGATACTTTGCTGCATGTTTCAGAGCTTTGTGGAGGGTGCTGATGCTTTTTGCTGGTGGGAGTTGGGGTGGGGGGGGTCGTTGCCTTGTTGCTTATGTGTGGGAGGGGGGATCTGGTGGGGGGCTTGGGGTTCTAACGCTTAACAGTCATTCATTCTTTGGGGTACTCCTCTGTTTTCATGGATGTTTGCAAAGTAAAATAAGTTCAGGATGTATATTGTATACATTTTTCCAACATCAAATGTACCAATTGAAAAGCATCCGTACGAACCTAAAAGTCAATTTAAAAATAAATATTCTGAGCCATGACTCAATGGATAATGATAATAGAAGTTAGTCTTACAGGATTCAAGAAACATGTTTATGCAGATTGGCAGCAGAGTTTGTTCCTCACTCCCTTCCTGAAAGGCTATGCAGCAATTGACTCTTTTCAGACTGATCAATGAATCAGTCCAGAACTGTGCTCCTGCATTCACTGTGTCTCAAGCCAAGATGTTCCAATACAACTACAGCAAATATAGAAAACTGTTCAACTATGTCCTGTTCACAAAAATAGTTGGAAAACTTAATCTGCCCAATCAAAACAGTCCTGTTTGTTAGCAAAATGATAGAAGCTTGCAACAACAGTGCTATGTAATGCTTTCTCAGTAATAACTTATTCACTAAAACCCAGCCTGGTTTCTTCCAAACTGCTCTCTTGCAGATCATCTCACAAACATGGTCCAAACGCAGATCTAAGACCGGAACTTTAGAGGTGAGGTGACATAATCACAATTGACATCCAGAGATCATTGAATTTGAGTTTGGTATCAAGATAGTAAGAGTAAAGTCAATGGGACTCAAAGGGGAAAACACTCCAGTGGCAGGAGTTATGCCTCATAGATTGGAAGATAGTTCAGATTTTCAGAGACTTAACATCTCAGTAGAAGGACGCCAATGTCTACATGCTTGTCACTTTCACTTTCATCCGCCACCGATGGTTAGCAGTCTTGAAAAAAGGAGAGATGAATGTGTGGGTCTTTCCCTGCCAGTACATAGCCTCTCCAACAGCAAGCCTCATGTAGTGCCTCCTCGCTGGTGACACATGGAAACTGAACTCCCATCGGACTCAGGCTGAACTACAGAGGATGAGGAGGATGTCTGGCCCCTGCACACATAACAAGCAGGCTGACCAGTGTGTGCTCGTGAACCAGATCTCCAGCTATGGGCAAATAACCCCATTGCCTTGTGGGCAGCCTTGGGAGAGATGAAGGCTACAGGAGTAAACTCAGACAGCAAACCTGGAGTGGAGCCCCTAAGGCTGCTGACTTCATTGAAGATCCTTCCGGCAGCTCCTACAGCCAAGCTGATGCCAAACGTTTTACTTCATAGTTTTCCTTTGGACTACATTGGTGAGGTCGAGAGGGGGATCTTGATGACTGGGTATCTCAGGATCTCCATACCTTCTGCCCAGGCTTGTGATGATGATCATCACCCATTGTCCTTGGAGACAGACGGATGCCAACTATAAGAAAATCACCACAGAAGGTCTTTAAGAAGGACATAGAAAAAGCATATTTAATTACTTCATTGATGACTCTCATTTTAGATAGAGTGGATGTAGAGAGGATGTCTCCTTTTTTTGTGGGGAACCTAGGACCAGAGGGCACAGCCTCAGAATAGAAGGATGTCTATTTAGAACAGAGATGAAGAGGAATTTCTTTAGCCAGAGTGTGCTGAATCTATGGAATCCATTGCCACAAGTGGCCGTGGAGGCTAGGTCATGGGTTCACTTAAGGTGGAGGTTGATAGGTTTTTGATTAGTCAGGTCATGAAAGGTTATGGGGAGAATGAGGTTGAGAGGGAAATGGATCAGTCATGATGAAATGGTGGAGCAGACATGATGGGCCGAATGGCCTAATTCTTCTCCTATATCTTATGGTCGTTCGGTCTATACCATCATAATGAAAAATAAAAGTAAGAATGTTTGCTTTAGTTACTAACATGGAATAGTGTTCGTTAACCAATAAAACCTGCAGCAAAACTGAACAACTTTCAATCAAGGGCACCTAAGTGGCAGATAGTATTCATGTCATAATGGTGGGAGGCAGTGACCATCTCCACTCAGAGGGAATTGAATTACTTACTCTTGACATGCAATGCCATTACTGTCACTGAATAATCACCATCAGACTTCCCATCAACCAGAAATTCAATTGGACCAGCCTCATTAATACGATGTTTATAAGAGCAGAACAAAGTCTGGGCATTTCATGACAAGTATCTCACTTCCTGACACTCTAAGTCTTTTCAAAGTTCAAAGTAAATGTATCATCGAAGTATATATATGTCACCATATACAACCCTGAGATTTGTTTTCTTGTGGGCATTCACAATAAAAAGAAGAATCAATAAAATCTATGGAAGACCATCCCCCGTGCTAAAGATGACTAACTGCTAATACAAAATTAAAGAAAAAAGTAATATCAATAATAATAAATAAACAAGCAATTAGTATCAAGAACATGAGCTGAAGAATCCTTGAAAGTGAGTCCATAGGTTGTGGGAACAGTTCAGAGATGGGATGAGTGAAGTTAAGTGAATTTACCCCTCTGGTTCAAGTGCCTGATAGTTGAGGGGTTATAACTATTTCTAAACCTGGTGGTGTGGGTCCTGAGTCACCTATGCTTCCTTCCTGCTGGCAGCAGCTAGAAGAGAGCATGGCCTGGATGGTGGGTTAACTTTACCATGGATGCTGCTTTCCTGCAATAGTGTTTCACGTAGATGCACTAAATGGTGGGGAGGGCTTTTCCCGCGATGGAATAGGCTGTATCCATTACTTCTTGTAGGCTTTTCTATTCAAGAGCATTGATATTTCTGTACAAGGTTGTGATGCACATCTATCGAAATTTGTCAAAGTTTTAGATGACCTGCTGAATCATTGCAAACTTCTAAGAAATGCCATTACGCCTTCTTCATATTTAGCATTTATGCTGGACCCAGGGCAAGTCCTCTGAAATGAATACACAGAGGAATTTAAAGCCAGTGCAAACAAAAAACAGCCTACCCTGGCACCTCTCAAATCATTGTCAGGGATTTCAATCAGGCTTGTTTGAAGAAATCTCTGCCCAATTATCATCAACATATATCTTGCAGCACTAGAGGTCCCAACACACTCAGCCACTGCTACAATACAATAGAGAATGCCGAGTATTCAATCCCCAGTCTGCATTTAGAGAAATCTAATCACTTGGCTGTCCTCTTCCTATCTGCATGCAGGCAGTGGCTAAAGAGCAAAGCTCCAGAAGTAAGGACAATGAAGACGTGGTCATGGGAGCAGAGGAATGGCTATGGGTTTGCTTCAAGTTGGTGGACTGGGCCATGTTCAAGGACTCATCAGAGGAAGTCTTTTCCACCATTTATATGGCATGAACTTGATGGTTTACTCCCCACTTGCTTGTATCAGTGTGGCTTCAATGACTCTCTAGAAGTATGAGACAATTCAAAACAATGCAGAATCTTGATTGACAACACACACAAAATACTAGAGGAACTTAGCAGGTTCAGGCATCTTTGGAAATGAATAAATGGTCGATGATCCTTCTTTTGCTTTCAATTTCCAGCATCTGCAGAACCTTTTGTGTTTATGGTTTGGTGCTCTTGATTAGCTCTCAATCACCCCAAAATCAATTCGCTCCACACTAGCACAATTGTGGCTGCTGTGTGCACTATCTACAAACTGCACTGCTGTTACTCCCCTTGACTAATCCAAAACCACCTCCCAGACATCCTCCCTCTACTACCAAGAAGCACAAGAGCAGAATATGCAGGGAACACGATCACTTGAAGGTTCCTCTTAAGTTGTGCACCATCCTGACTTGGAACTAGTCACTGGTCCTCCATCATCACAGGATTTAAATCCTGACGCAGCCTACCTGATAACACCATGAGAGTGCCTTCACCTGACGGACTGTAGTTGTTCAACGCAGTAGATCAGAACCACCTTCTCCAAGAAAATTAGACATAGGCAATGAACAATGGATTTGCTAGCAGGAAAATGGAAAAAGAGCTTTTCCCGGGAATGAAGGATTATGGCGCCAAGGGAGAAAAATGGAGCAAGGCTATCAGCCTGATTGAAAGGCAGGGCAGGCTTGCGGAGCTGAATGGTTCCATCCCATTCCTGTACTTTCATAATATAACCTTGTCTGTGTGAGTCACTGTTACATACCTCAAGGAGACCTTGTGACTTTCTTGTGAGAATGATGTAATGGTCTTTTGGAGGTCACCTGATGTAATTTTCCCGCCGATGTGAGGTCACGCGATGACATGTTCACCACGGGTATAAAAGGGAAGACCTCTGATGACACAGTTGGTTTTCCAGCTAGAACATTTGTCAGTGTCTCCGTTCCGTTGCGTATTTGTTTTATGATGCAGTTTCATTTTTAAACCAGAGTGTAACGTTCTATTGCAAGGTACAATAGTGCTGGACTGGCAATTTCTGCCAAGTTTGTCGATGTACCTTTTCAGTAGTATTGGAGAGTGAAGACTTTATCGAAGTACAGGATATGAAGCATTAAGAGAAGTCGGCAATGTTCGGCAGTTTAACAAAGGATCGACCTTAATGAGTCTTCATTGAAGAAGTAGTGACCTGCATCGAAGATAACTCCTGCCAAAATATAAGGTAGTTCATGCAGGATTTGCTCGCCAGAAGAAAGGTCAGTTGTTTAAAGCCACTTATTTCCTTCATCGTGAATCCTTTTGGACAGAACCAGCAGGAAATTCGCGTCTGTGAAGAAATCCTTCTCCAGAGAAGTCTGTCCCAATTGAATGTATAAATCTGTTGGACTTTCGAATTTACCATTTTAAGAACTGTATTTGACTTTACCACTTTAAAAACTGTTTTCGCATTTATCGCTTTATGAACCAGTACCGAGCGGCGATTTGTTGAATGGCCGCATAATGGTTAACTTATGGTTAAGGTTTTCATTTTTTTAATTGTTTATTCGTGTTTAATAAATGTTTGGTTGTTTTTATATAATCTGTCTCGATTGATATTCATTGTTGCCGGTTACATAACAGTCACTGATAGTCAAGAAAGACCGTTCATTCCATTGCATAGAGCACAACATCAAGATGTTCCAAAGTATTTTCCACTCGTGAAGTATGATTGGTAATAGCTTTATTACTGTCACATGTACTGGGGAATAGTGAAAAACTTTGTTTTAAATGACATCCACATATGGAATAATGGAAGCTTTTATTGACTGCAGGAGGAGGAAACCAGAGGTCCATGAGCCAGTCCTCATCAGAGGATCAGTGACTTTATTTTGGAGGATCTGTCCTGAGCCTAGCACGTAAGTGCGATTACAAAGAAAGCATGGCAGTACCTCTACTTCCTTAGGAGTTCACGGAGATTTGGCATGACATCTAAAACTTTGTCGACAAACTTCTATAGGTGTGTAGTGGAGAGCATATTAACTGGTTGCATCCCACAGCCTAGTATGGAAAATTCTCAAATGGAAAATTCTTCAAGAAGTAATGGTCCATCACGAGTAAAACTGTCCCCACCACAGAGCACATCTATAGGGACTGCTGTTGCAGGAAAATGGCATCCATCATCAGAGATTTCCACCACCCAGGTCATGCTCCCTTCTTGCTGCTGCCATCAGGAAGAAGGTACAGGATCCTCAGGACTCACACCACCAGGGTCAGGAACACTTATTACCCCTCAACCATCAGGCTCTTGAACCAGAGGAGATTACTTCACTGAACTTCCCTTGCCCCATCATTGAAATGTTCCCTCAACCAATGGACTCAGTTTCAAGGACACTTCATTTCATGTTTTCAATATTTATTGCTTATTTATTTATTTATTATTATTATTACTCATTCTTTTTCTATCTTCACATTTTTTTACCTTCTGCACAATGTTTGAACAATCTAGGTGGGCTGTCTTTCACTGATCTTGTGAAGGTTATTATTCCATGGATTTACTATGTCCACAAGAAAATGAACTTCAGGATTGGATATGGTGACAAATATGAACGTTGATAATAAATTTACTTTGAACTTTAAGGTAGCAGGCTGCTGCTACTCCTAGTTGTGCTGGCTCAGCTCCTGTCTCTGCTGGTATCAGGGGTGCTGTTCCAGCACCTGCTGCTGGTATCTGCTTTCCTTGCTGTTTTACTCTTAATCTGAGATCCAAACTTACACGACAAACAACAAGTATGTTCTGATAGAAAGGTGGTCCATAGTGCACATCAAATGTACAAATCTCTGAATAAAACAGAGAACAGTATAGGACAGGAATAGGCCTTTCGCCTTGACCATGATGCCAATTGAAAGAGATTCAGCAGATGTTGGAAACCTGGAGCAACACACACAAAATGCTGGAGGAACTCAGCAGGTCAGGCAGCATCTATGGAGAGGAATAAGTAGTCAATGGTTCGGGCTGAGACTCTTCTGTAGGATATGGCCTACATTCCATTAGTCCCTGCCTGCTCATGTGACTATCTAAATGCTTCTTAGACGTTGCAAAATAAATGTGTCAAAATAATCTCGTAGCACAGAATCATTAACAAAATGATGGCAGCATACTTGGATACATCAGCTTCTACGGGGTCAACCAAATGTGTTATTGTCTTTTTTAAACTTTTTTTTATCATTGTAAGACCAATTGGACATTAAGAACTTAAAGCACTGCAGGTCTACTTTATCAGTGAGTTGCTCTTTGGTGGAGAAACTGAAGGAGCTGGACTTGGTGTGGATCATATTGCTGTCTGCATTAGAGAGTTGGAGTCAATGCACATAGGAGACATGAAATTGAACAGTGGGTTATAGTTTCAGTTGCTTTTCTTGTGATTGCAAGGCACTGTTGGACATTGATGGGGTGGAATGCTGCAAGTCCAATTCTTTGGTTTATTAGTGAACAGCAGGGGAGCTGTGTGGCTTTGGTCACAGTGAGGAATAGATCTCAAGCTGTGATGTAGCTTGTTTGCAGCACCCCTCCCCTGAGGGGGATGATATCAGAGTCGGGCACTCCGCTGGATTGCTAGAGTCAGTGTGGCATAACATGCAAGCTGGAGTCAGCACTGCCTCCTATTATTCACTCAGCAGAGCCAAAGCTGTGTTGTATTCGACTGCAGGTTGCTGCAACATTCATGGACTAGGGACTTGGGCTATATTTTTTTTCGTGTGACTGTATTTTACGGCAACCTTATCAGTGCTGCGTGTAACTGTCGGTACTGTGTTTCACACCTTTGCCCCAGGGTGTGTTGTCTCGTTTGTCTGTATTCATTTATAACTGAATGACAATTAAACTTGAACTTGAACATGATCTTGACTTTGAACATGTAACACTTTACAGGAGTAGCCAAGAAAGCAACTGGGAGATATCTGCAATTATTGACAGAGTACCCTGTTATATATTTGGTCCCTTCAATTGTCAATGTTCATATATTGCCAGGAATCCCCAGCCATCCATCCGGCACATGGATGAGAGATAAACGGAGGGGCATGTGGGAGGGAAGGGTTAGGTCAGCACAACATTGTGTGCTGTACTATTCTATGTTGCAGAAGTTAATATCATTATTGTTGTTTAATTAACATACTGAATTTAACAACACGTCTCTCGGAATGATGCAGTGGTGTTATAATTTACAATTTACAATTGAGTGTTTTGGAGCAAGTTTCCCAACATACTGCAGTATCCTTGGTTTTAACACTCCCATCTGTTCCCTAATTCAGTCACTCCTACTTTAAAAATCGGCTTGAATGGTCTGCACTGAATAAGTTACATGTTTGAACCCACTGCCATTATATGACTGAGACAAGCACATTTTAGTATATATTTATTCAATAGCCTCAGCAAATGCAGAAAGAGATTCATTTCCAGAAATGCATTGTGCAGAGAATCAAACTAATTTCTTTAAAAATAAAATAGGGGCCTTTTTTTTCTAATGTGACAGCTTGAATTTATTAGCAGGAAGTTTCCTCCTATAAATTTCAATTTACTGTATATCTATCATTAAGTTTTACCAAACTATTCAAAGAGGTCGAAGAATAATTTCTTTCACACAAAATACATCACAGAGAGACAATTACATATTCTCAGATAACACAAAGAAACATTGGAGACAGTTCTGCTTACAAGGGCCTGTATATGAGCTAGGCAAGGAGAGGAGGGAGCAAGTACAGGTCAACCAAAGACTCTATGAATCTCAGGTCTAGTACATTTGGAACCATACATTAATGCAAAGCTGAAAGAGTTCATTTAGCTCAACCGGTCCATGCTGAACTTCTCCGTGGATTGTCACCTTGTCGTGGTGGAGAAGCTTGTGTGGTCCTGTGATCCTGAGAGCAATGCCATCTGGAGCTATGCTCCTGGTAGGGTCACCCATGTCGGTAAGGTTGAGGGTGAGGTCCCTGACAAAGAACAATCCAACCAAGACCTCAACGGTGGAACAGGCGGACGAAGTTACTTCGAACTCAATGGCTGTGAAGGCGAATGAAGGCTGCAACAAATCCATCAGCTCCAATCGTCGTGGTTTCCATGCCATTGGAATCAGTTGGTTGATTTGTGAAGTATCGTGTGCTTTTGGGAGTGCAACATCAAGTACACGTTAAACAAATACACGCACAGGCATCCTCGCTCTGTGGGCCACTTCTTCAGAATGAAGATCATCATCCTTGACCTCAAGGGATAGCCACGACGACCATGCTGAACACAGCATCCTTCCTGTTGATCACTATTGCCGACATTCAGCCCATGACCACCCCTCAAGCCCCTTCCCTCTGTGTACCAATCCAAATGCCTCTTGTACCAATTGTACCTTCCTCAGCCCCTTCCACTTGCAGCTCATTCAGGTACTCACTACCCTCTGTGTAGAGAACTTGCTTCTCAAGTCTCTTTGAAGTCTTTCCTCCTCTTATCTTGGATCTGTGTCCTCTAGTTTTGGACTACCAACCCTGAAGAAAAGTCTATGACTACTCATTTTATCCATAGCCCTCATGTTTTGTTTAAATTTCTATGAAGTCGCTTCTCGTTTTCCTATGCTCCAAAGTACAAAGATGCAGCCAACCTCCCCCTAACTCGGTCCCTCAAGTCAGGAACCATCCTTGTAAGTCACTTCTGCATCCTGTCCAGCTTGACAATGCTTATCCTATAGCTAGGTAATTAAACTGTACACAGTGCTCCAAGTGTGGCCTCACTAATGACATATGTAGCAAGAGAGCGCCACTGCTCTGAAACTGATACCTTCACTGATAAAGACCAGCATGCTAAACACTGTCTACTTGCACGGTTGTATTAAGTGAACTGTACATTGTTCCAAGTCCCTCTGTTCCTCAACACTCAACAGTGCCCTGCTATGCACTAAGTCCTACCTACTTTTGACTGTCCCTGCTTGCTTAACCGACTGTTGTACACTTGTGGACTCATAAATGTGTGGCAAAGCACAGTTCAAACAGACTCATAAATTTGCAGATGACAGCACTGTTGCTGGTAAAATCTTAACTGGTGATGAGAAGGAGTGAGATAGATCATCTGATTGAGTGGTATTGCAACAACAAACGTGCACTCAACATAAGCAAGACCACGGAACCCATTGAGGACTTTGGGAAGGGGAAGTCAGGACAACACCCACTGTCCGCAGTAGAAAGGGTGGGCAGCTTTAATTTCCTGGGTGTCAACATCTCAGAGCATCTGATCTGGGTCTAACACATTGGTGCATTCATGAAGAAGGTACAGAGTGGCTTTGCTTTGGTGAGAGTTTGAGGAGATTTGGTATGTCACCAAAGTCACTTGCAAGGATTTGGCATTGTTGTATATTTAATATTTGAGTAATATTATAAATACATTGTTTGATTAAGCATTCTTTCTTGTTTACATAATTCATTGTGGGTAATATGTAGAAGTATGTAAATGGCATACGTTATCATACCACCACGTTATACATAAGGGCTTTGCTAAAATTAAAGCGGAGAATGTACATGAGTTATCCCCAGATCTGTGGTTTTGCCTTTGATTATTTTTATGTTTTGGAGTTACAAAATATAACAGTAGCAATGAGGACGCTTACAATGAACCTAAACTGACTACTTCCTTGTTGAGAGCAGCGAGGATTGGTTGAGTAAAATAAAGCCATGCAGCATGTGCTTATTTGTGAGGAACAGATGGTTGAATTTTTTAAAAAGGAGAAAATGGACAAATTCACAGGTTCATAAACTGCGAATGCCAAGTGATAATAATCATAAAGTTTAAAAAAAGCAGAAATGGCTAGCTATATCAGAAGATAGACCTGTTTGATTGCAAAAGACATAACAGTATTTTAAAACAAATGGAATAGCCGATGTAAAACAAGTACCAATTTTAATGAGAGTATTGGATTGTAAGCAATACAGTTTTCTTACAACCAAAAATACAGCTTGCTCCAACCAAAGCATCCAAAATGAAAATTGCTGATATCATGAAAGTAATGCAGGAACACTTAGAATCAAATCTATTTTAAATTGAAGAACACTTTAGGTTTTATAAGTGGAATCAAAAGGAAGGGAGGTCCATTTCAATGTGCATGGCTGAATTGAAGAGGTTGTCTGAGCAATGTCAGTTCAGCGATGTGTTTAATAATGCACTTAGAGATCGTTTAGTTTGTGGAATTTTGACCATTCAAAAATGGCTCCTAACTAAAGATCAAGTTACATTTAAAAGAGCAGTTGAAGTAGCTGTATAAATGGAAACAGCACACAGAGATGCAACTGAGTTGCAGTCAGGAATGAAAGTGAGCATGGACAAAACTGCAACATTTAAACAGAAACCAGCCTGGCCAAAAAACTGTGTTATTGTTGTGGCAGGGGCTCACATGCACCAGAGCAATGAAGGTTTAAAAGTGTAACTTGCTGAAAATGAAACAAAGTAGGACACATATGAAGATCATGCCGGGCAGACAAAAACAAATGGACAGCATAGGGAAGAGCTAAAGATAAAAAGTCAAGTTGCAGTTTCCAAAGGAGCACTGTTCTGCATGCTGTTGATGAAAAATCTAATAATGATGAAAATGACACAGGATTGGATAGCCTTGAGATTTATATTGTGAAAACTAACATTAGGGAATCAATGTGACTTATATCAGAAGTGAACAGCAAATTAATTAAAATGGAATTGGATGTGGCTTGCCTATTTCAGTGATTCCACAAAATGAGTTTGAATGTCATTTCGAAGATACTGAACTGACGCCTGCAGATATTCGACTAAGGACTTAAATGGAGAAAAGATAACTCCAGTGGGAACGATATTTATAACTGAGATACAACAACCTAAAAACCACATTGGGCTTGTTGTGGTTAAAACAGGAGGGCCAGTATTGTGGCTGTTATTGACTGAGACAATTATAACTTGATTGAAGATCCATCCACCATTTGCATGCCACATCCCCTGCAATGGGGTCGACTGAAAGGAATTAAGAAAGGTACTGGATGATGCCACAGCAGTGTTCAAGGATAGCACTGCAAATCACAAACATATCAAGGGTAATATAGTATTAAGTAAAAATGCCACAACAAAGTTTTACAAAACCCATCTGGTTTCTTGTACCAGCCATGATAAAGTAGCCAGTGAGCTAGATTACATGGAAACTGAAGGAATTCTTTTTGAGGTTGAGTGGAGCCTATGGATAATGCCAGTGGTCCCAGTAGGCAAGAAGATGGTGTCTGTCAGGATCTGTGGAGGTTTTATAGTCACTATTAACCCAGTACTGAAAGAAGATCAATAGCCTCTGCCCAGGGTAGAGGATCTCCACCTGCACTCTGGCAGAAAGCTATGGACTAGGTGTTGCAAGATTGCCCTGGCACTCAGTGTTACCTGGATGAAATCACTGTTACTGGTAAGCATAACAAGTAACAGCCCCAAAATCTCAAGACAACATTAAAAAGATTAGAAGATTATGGGGTCAGAGCATGACACAACAAATGTGAATTCTTTAAACCAAGCATCATTTTAACACTCAAGTATTACACTAGTGTGCTGAGAAAGTTCAAGCAGTAGTGGATGCCAAGGCCAAAGGGCGTGTCAAAGTTGTGGTCCTTTTAAGATTTGCCAAGTTACTGTAACAGGTTCCTGCCAAACCTGGCTACCCTTGAATTCACTACTACAGATTGGGATGAAGTGGCAATGGAGGAAGCAGTGTGAGGTGGCTTTCCAAAAGATAAAGTAAAGGAAATGCTGACGCCAGCCACTGAACTCACACATTATGATCTACATCATCTAGTGAAGCCTGCTATACACTGTTCAGGATGCCAACACATCTAGAAGATATCAGAAATACTTCCATCCGTCCCAAAGTCAATTCCTACAACCACCATGGAAGAGGCCCCAGAACATGAGATTATTTCATAGCCATAAATCCCTCCTGCCGAAACCTAACCCTAACTCTGACACTCCCACCTGTGTCAGGAAAGACGTTAAACCACAAGAGTAAGAAATCCTGCACAACAATTAAAACTTTAGACCTGAATGGGACAATTTAGAAGTTACTGTGCTGTGGATGTATATGTAATACTTTTTTATTACATAGTGCTCTGTGCAGTATATATGTATATGTTGAGATATGTTCTATTTTGAGTTGGAGTTTATAGCTAAGCAGGGAGGAGTGTTGTTTATTTAATGTTTCAGTAATACTTGAGTAACATTATAAATATATTCATGGATTAAGACTTCTTCGCTGTTTATATAATGCACTGTGGTTTATATGTAAAAGTATGTAAATAACATACAACATCACGCCGCCACGCCATATGTATGTATCTCACTAAAAGTAAAACTACGAACACACATGAGTGATTCCCAATTCTGTGTTTTTGCCGGGAATTAGTTTTATGTTTTGGAGTTACAAAACATAACACGTGTGTCACCAAGATCACTTACAAAGTTTCTACAGATGTATGCTGCAGAACATTCTGACAGGTTGCATCACAGCTTGGTATGGAGTCTCCAATGCACAGGATCACAAGAGGCTGCAGATGGCTGTAGACTCAGTCAGCTCCCTCAGAGGCACAATGTTCCTCACCTTCCAGTATATTTCAAGAGCTGGTGGCTCAAGAAGGTGGCATCCATCATTAAGGACTGCCATTATCTGGGACATTCCCTGAAAATCCTTACTCAGTGCTCTCGGAATAGCTTCTCCCCCTTTCCCATTGGATTTATGAATGTTCCATAAACCCATGAACACTACCTGATCATTCTTTTTCTTTGCATTATATTGTTATTTAGTACTTTATAGTAATTTTATGTATTTGCACTGCACTGTTACTGCAAAACAACAGATTTCATGTTCTATAAGGCAGAGAAAATAAACATGATTTTACTGTTATTCTGATGGAGGAGACTGACTGTACTCTGGTCAGTACACATTGTACTTTACTTTGTCCTACTAAAGAACCTTTGTCTCAAAATTTCTCACTTTTTTTAACCTCTGATAAGTGAGGATGGAGAAGAGAAGGAAGATTGGGCAGGCTTGTTCTCAGTCTCTGCTTCACTGACAGCTCCGATCAACTGTAGACATTCGTGGGAGGTGTGGAGCGATAATCTAGCAGTGCTTTGTAGAGATCTTTTGCCTTCTGGAGGAGAATCAACAGTTTGAACTGCTCTTTCCACTTCCTCCTTTGCCCGTGGGTACTGTGGACTGATTGTTCCTAGCAAAGGTTTTGGATTCTGAGCAGCTGACTTGTGGACTGTTGTCTGACACAAGTGTCTCTGGCATTCCACGGTGAATGAATAAAGCTCTCGGGTGCTGTGTAACCGATGCTGAAGATGTAGAGGGCAGCCTGGACACCTCAACATTATGTGAGTAGTAATCCACAGTGAGAAGATATTTACCTCTTTTCAGCTCGAAAATGTCTGTGCCTTCAATTTGCCATATAAAGTCTGGGAACTCTGTGGCATAGAGAGGTTCAACATGATTTTTGTAAGTTTCCTGCATGCTTCACATCACTTTATATAGTCTCCCAGCAATGTGCTCAGACCAGGTCACCACACTGATTACCTTGCTCTCAGGTGACATTTTTTGATCCCTTGACGTCCTTGGTGTATTTGACTGATGATTTTCGCATGCATAAAAGCAGTAATGATGACTGCAACCCTCTATCAGCAAACCATCATGAATGGCGAGTGTGTCTCTTTCAAGCCAGTAAGGTCTGAGTTTATGAGTCCCTTTGGAACAGCTGGTCATCCATGCTCGCAGTATTGCATGGCCTAGGTGCAGTTGGTCAGAAAGGTTTGGAGTGGGGGAAATAATTAAGACAAAGTTAGCAGCACAGCCCAAATCAAGAAGACAAAAGCAGATAGAGGGCCTCATTAAGGAGAGACAACAACTGAAAAACAATAGAGAAAATCAGCCATGGAGGAAATCGAAGGAATCAGCATCCTGCTGGTAGAAATAAAGGCACGATTGTCGACTCTAAGGAGGGCAGAAAACCTCAGGCTTTGAAGAAAGACTAAAGAACACACTTGGACATGACTCAATAAGGACCCCTATAAGTTCATGAAAAGCATTTTCACACAGCAGAAGAACGGAACTCCTAAGATGTCAAAGGAAGAGTTGGAAGATCATCTGAAGCTGACATACTCAGACAGCCTGAGAGCCGAACGTATCTTAATACCTTCAGATTTGCCACCCATCCACCCTCCACATCAGCAGTTTGACATCAGTTCCCCAGATACAGTGAGATAATAAAAGTAGTAAAGCGGGTGAGGGCTGCTTCAGCACCAGGCCCAAATGGAGTTCTGTACAAACTCTACAAAAATGCACTGAGTCCCGATCTTTTTTTTTAAATTTTGTTTTTATTTGGATAAGGAATTCACAATTATCATGTACTTTTTTCACACCTATAACCTTTTCCATTTTTTATATGTATAAAACTACAATTATTTATACATTCTTAAGTACACATTGAGATGATATAAAAGGAAAATAAACATTTAAATAGATAATTATGTACTGTGGTAAATCTAACCTATTAGGCTAAGTAATGAAATTAGTTGTTAAGAAAAATGGTAATAATAGTTTCCATACAACCCTTCTGGACGATTTCCACTGGTCCAAAATGTTGCATAGAAGCCTATATACCAACCATTGTAGGTGTTTATATCCCAATTTGTTCGTGCTTGTTCCTGCCCGCAGACATAATTATCCAATCCCTATGTACTTATTTACTTAATTTTTTTCATTTTTTTTTATCCCTTTCCCAAATCTTTCCCTTTACTTGTTTTAATTCTCTATTTTCCAAAAAAAAACAAACATTTAGACCAGGGGTGCTTAACGTTAGCAATATTACTGTGTTGATGAGAAGAGCAATATAAATCATTAGGAGAGTCATCTAAAGTCTGCTCGCATTGGGATTATATATTCAATCCATTTATTCCAGATTTGATAAAATGTTTCTTTTTGAGTTCTCAGGGAGTAGGTCAACTTTTCCATTTTAAATATTTCCAAGATAATTTCGTACCAATCTTCTAATGTAGGTGGTATTGGATTTAGCCATTTTCTAGTGATCGTTTTCTTACTTGCCGCAAAGAGGGCCTGCAGCAACTTTATATCTTCCTTCTGTTCAAGGAACAATACATGCCCCAAATAGAGCGTCTCAAAGTTCAGAGGTATCTGGGACCTAAGTACCTTAACTAATGTTCTATGAATACCTTCCCAAAATAGACTTAATTTAGGGCAATCCCAGAAAATATGAAAATGATCTGCCTCCTTGGAGCCGCACCTTCTCCAACACATCACATTTGTATCTTTATATTTTTCCTGATATGGGGTCTTGAAGTATCTTATAATGTTTTCCCAACAATGTTCTCTCCAAGTCAAAGAATTAGTCGAGGACCATTGAAAGCTGCAGATTTTCCCCCAAGCCTCCTCTGAAAGTACCAACCCCGCTTCTTTCTCCCACTTCTCTTTAATATACAGTGTATTTACATTTTTAGCATGGGAGAGTGCATTATATAGACGAGAAACTGATTTACTAGGTATTGAACTGCAAGCCGAATTCAGAATCTTGAAAAATTCTAATTCTACTGTTGATAGGTCTGTATATCTACAACTCTGGTTAACATAGTTTCGTATTTGAAGGTACCTAAAAAAGACATTATGTTCTAGGCCATGTTTGTCCTGCAGGATTTGGAAACTTTTTAATACTCTTTTATCTATAAATGAGAGGTAGGTTGTAAGACCTTTCTTTATCCATAACTCAAATCTTTTATCTCCTATGTTGGGAAGGAATTCGGTATCATATGCACACCATCTAAAGAGTTTTAGCATGTTATTAATTCCACATGAATTAACCACCTTCTGCCATACTTTTAATGTAAGATTTATCCAAGCATTATTAAATTTTTCCAACTGGGCCATCAATCCTTTGTCAGCTATTGAGGCCTGAAGAGGAAAACTGTCAACTAATCCAAATTCTATTTCCTTCCATCTAGCCTTATATTCCCTATTACACCAATATAACAGAAGGGTTATCTGTGAGGCATAAAAATAATTTCTCAGGCAAGGAAGAACCATACCTCCTCCTTCCTTCCCTAACTGTAAGGTGTTATATCGAATTCTAGGTTTCCTTCCTTGCCAAATGAAGCGGGAAATCCATTTGTCCCATTCCCTGAATTGATTATCATCCACCTCCACTGGTAAAGTATGGAAAAGATATAATAACCGAGGAAGAATATTCATTTTTATAGTATTTATCCTTGAATTTAAACTTAAAAAGGGGATAAGATTCCATCTATGCATATCTGCTTTTATCTCTGAGATTAATGGCCCATAATTTACCTGTGACAGTGTTGAAAGATCCTTCGGCAGGGTTATTCCTAAATATTTTAATGATTTAGCTTCCCACTTAAGACCGTATGTATCCTGCAATTTTTTGGATGGTGTATAATTTAGGGACATAACCTGCGTTTTCTTTACGTTTATTTTATAACCTGATATTTTCCCAAAGTCATCCAACAGTGTAAACAATCCTATAAATGATTTTTCTGCTTCACTCAGATAGATCAAAACATCATCTGCGAATAACGCCACTTTCTGTTCAATCCCTGCCACCTTGATACCTTTTACGATTTCGCTCTGTCTTATTAGTTGGGCAAGTGGTTCAATATATAGCGCAAAAAGGAGAGGAGAAATTGGGCATCCCTGTCTAGTGCCTCTCTCTAAAATGAAGGAGTCAGATAGGTCCCCATTTATCTTAATTCGGGCTGTTGGGCTGTCATACAGAGTCTGAATTACTTTAATAAACCTTTCTTGAAAGCCGAATCTTCCTAACACTCTTGTATAGGAATGCCCAACTAATCGAATCAAAAGCTTTCTCAGCGTCCAATCCTACTACCATTGTCTCTGTCTCGTTCTTATTAACCTGTTCTAATATGTGCAGAGTTCTCCTTATGTTGTCCTGTGTTTGTCTTTGTTGAATAAATCCAGTCTGGTCTAAATGGATTAGGCCAGGTAAAAACTTTTCCAATCTGCGCGCTAATATAGATGTAAATAGTTTGTAATCTAAATTAAGAACACTAATTGGCCGATAATTGCCACATTCTAGTTTATCTTTACCCTCTTTAGGAATAACTGAAATAATCACTTCTCTCCAGGAAGGTGGAGTTTCTCCTCTCTGCAAGATCCAATTAAAGGTGTTAAGTAGTAATGGGGCTAACTGTGTCTTCAGGGACTTGTACCACTCTGAGGTAAACCCATCAGAACCCGGGGACTTTCCAGCCTTTAACCTAGAGATGGCCACGTTCAGTTCTTTGACAGTTACTGGTTCTAATAAACTTTCATTTTGTAAATCTGTAAGTTTAGGTAGATCTAAAAAATTCAATATACTGTCTATATAGGGCTCATTGGGGGCCCGGGGTTGGGAGTACAGCTCTCGATAATACGTTTCAAAACTCTCTTGAATTTTCCCTATTGTACTCTCCACAAGCTTTGTCTTTGGATTCTTTATTTTATGAATTGTATTGTCTGCTTGTTGTTTTCGTAATTTATATGCTAATAATCTAGCTGATTTACCTCCTACTTCATAATTCTTTTGTCTCAGGTAAAGAAAATTTCTTTGAGTTTCCAACGTATAAATATCATCAATTTCACTTTGCAATTTCCTAATTTCCTGTTTTTGATTTGAATTACTTTTGTTGCTATCTACAACTTGAAGTTGTTTTAATTTTTCTTGAAGGTCTGCTAATTTTTGTGCATTGATTTTTTTCATGTGAGTAGTAATGGAAATAATTTTCCCTCTCAGTACAGCTTTCAATGTATCCCATAAAATCACTGGTGATGTTTCTCCCGTGTCATTAAGGTCTAGATATTCTTTGATTTCTCCCCTTAATCTCTCCATTACTTTCGGGTTATTGAATATATGTGAGTTTAGCCTCCATAGTGTTTTCCTCATTTTCCTTTCCAGGATTAGAGACATAGAGACTGGGCTATGATCTGACAGATCAATTGTTGCAATATTACAGTTTTTTATCCTGAGTCTGTCTGTATTAAAGATAAAGAAATAGTCTATCCTTGAATAGGCTGAATGAGGGAAAGAGTAATATGTATAATCTTTACTAGTAGGGTGTAATTCCCTCCAGACATCTATAATTCCCAACTCCTCCATCAATGAATTCACTTTCCGAGTCAGAGGTTTATTCTGAGTAACTATTCTTGAAGAATCTAATATAGGATTTAATCTAATATTAAAATCCCCTCCACAAATTACTACCCCTCGAGAACTGACCATTAGGTCAAAAATGTGTCTGTAAAATGACCATTCACTACCTGGAGGAGCATAAACATTCAGCAATGTTATTTCTGTACCTTCTATTCTTCCTGTGATTTTTACAAACTGTCCTTCTTTGTCTCTAGTCTCTGAAATATGTTCATAATTAAGAGTACTTGATATTGAAGTAGCTACCCCTCTTTTGTGACTCAATTTATATGATGAATAAAATACATGCTTAAAGCCCATTCTTTTTAATTTTCCATGTTCAGATTGGCTCATATGTGTTTCCTGGAGGAAAGCTATTTGTGCCCTCTCTTTTTTCAATTTAGACATAATCTTATTACTTTTAATTGGATTCAAAACCCCATTAACATTATAGGAAATTATTTTTACCAATTCAGTTTGCATTTTTCTCTAGTAGAAAAAAAGCACTCTCCTTTTCTAACCAAACAGTAAGCAATCCCTTCTCAACAGTAAACCAAGACATATAACCACACCCTAGACATTTCTGAACGTATAACATTTGAAAATTTTTCCCGACTTCCCACAGTGAGGCCTGAGCACCGACCCGCCTCAGTTCAGAGGGATAACCTCTATCTTCACCCTGTGTTAGAGGGCCCTCAGCAGTTTGAATAATCATAGAGAATTTTCTCCTATTTATGTCTCGACCATATTGCTATCATTCAAGTTATTCCGCCTCGTTTATTTTCAGTTACCAGTTTTCATTTTACTTTTAAGTCCGATTTACTCTTTTCAGTCATCTCTCTTAATTAATCTGTATTCTCTGTACATTCGCGTCTGAATATTTTCAGCTTTTCCTTGTAGTTTGACACTCTGGTTCGATTGGAGCGTCCTCGCCCCACTAACTGCCACGACTTCTGCTGAATCCTCTCCAGTAGCGACTCCGGTTGGGTGATAACTTTAATAAGTAGTCCCCGGTCCGCCAGGTCCAACGTTGCCTCCTCCACTGTAGCGTAAGTTTTTGTCCCTTCGTCGTAAAAGACTCTCAGCCGAGCTGGATACAGAGTCTGGAATCTGATGTTGTTTTCCTTCAGGACTCTCCGTGTTTCCATATATTCCTTCTGTCTGGCAAGAATCCCTGGTGCGTAGTCGTGGTCTAAACTGATTTTGCAGTTGTTCCACATGAAATCTTTCTTTTGCCATGCTCTTTTAAGCACCTCTTCCTTCGTTCTGTAACTGAGAAATCTGATCAGAATCGATCTGGGTTGGGCGCCTGCTGGAGGCTGTGGTGCCAACGCGCGGTGAGCCCCTTTCTAGCTGTAGGTCTTTTGCGGCCGGTATATCAAGGTTCTCTCTAAGCAGCTTCTCCACGAAGGGAATCATCAACCCGGGTTTACCTTCGGTTCCTTCGGGAACTCCGTAGATCCTCACATTTTCCCTTCTCGAGCGGCCTTCTCGATCTATTAGTTTCCACTGGAGCTGGTCTTGTAGCTTCAGCATTTCTGCTATCACTTCCTCGACGTTTTGTAGCTTCTCTTCAATTCCAACAATCCTCGCTTCCGCTTCATCTATCCGCGAGTTAGTTTTTACTATTTCTCCTTTAATATCTTCCAGCTGTTTGCTGTTATCTTGTCGGAACTCGCGAATCTCTCCGAGAATCAAAGACAGAGTCACCGATTCCCCCTCATTATCTCCGTCCTGGCTTGCCGTGGGGGAGCTAGGCCCGTCGCCTTGCTGCATCTCTTTATGTTTATCAGCCTTCGAAGCGGACTTTTTATTCTTGTTCTAAGACATCATCCTTGCCCCTTTTATTAATATAGTTATGCAATATTAAGTATTTGTCTAAATTCGATTTTGGGGCAGTTACCTTCTTTTTTGTCGAGAGACCTTTTCCTTACGCCGCCATTCCCTTGATGACCCGGAAGTCCAACCGAGTCCCGATCTTCTTATGGAAACAGATGAAGGTGGTCTGGAAGAATAAACTTATTTCTAGAGAATGGCAGCAGGCAGGAGGAATTTGAATTCCTAAAGAAAAAAGATTCCTCAGAAATTGGACAGTTTCAGCAAATAAATCTACTAAATGCTGAAGGGAAAATACTTTTTGGTGTCATAGCACAAAGGGTTTCTACTTAACTGGAGAAAAATGACTTTATCAACATACACGTGCAGAAGGCAGGGATGCTGGTTTCTCTGGCGCTAATTATACACTCAAGTATAATTTGGCATCAAATACAAACTGCTAAAAGGGAAAGAAGAGACCTTCATGTCTTGTTCTTGGACCTAGCCAATGCCTTTTGGGTTGGTCTCAGAAAACCTCCTGTGGTCTTCATTTGAATTCTTCCGTGTACCAGAATGTGTTACAACCCTGGTCAAAGCCGACTTTCAAGATCTCCAGTTCTCATTGATAACCGTGGAGTACAACACAGCCTGGCGGCCTGTGGAGACAGGCATAATGGCAGGTTGCACCATCTTTCCACTGGCCTTTACCATGGCAATGGAAGCATGATTAGAGCTTCTAAATAGATAGTAGGAGGAGAACGACTGAAGTCAGGACTATGCCTACCTCCAATCGGGTATTTATGAATAATTTAGCCATCCTGACATCTACCACCCCATGAAACAAATGATGCTTGAGATGCTCCGTTCAATCATCAAATGGGCCCGAATGACAATTAAAAAAAAGTAGTCTAGGAGCATTTCTATAGTCAAGGGAAGGCTGGTCGACTACAAGTTCCATGTGGATGAAAAAGTAATTCCTACAGTGACAGAAATGCCAGTTAAAAGCTTGAGACGTTGGTGCGATGCAAGCTTCAGTGATACAAATCAAGTGAAATTACTGAGAGAAGAAATCATCAAAGGGCTTAAAGCCACCAATAAGACCTTGGTGCCAGGAAACCTCAAGCTCTGGTGTCTCCAGTTTGGATTGCTGCCTCGGGTGTTGTGGCCACTGACTCCATTTAAATTCCCCATCACTCATGTCTCAGACAAACAGGGACAGTGGACAAGGTGGGAAACATCGAGAAAAGAAAATTCAGCTGGATGGACTTGTGGGAAAAGGAAGGAAGAAAGATTAGATTCCTTATAAGAGCAGTTTATGATGTTCTCCCAGTGGCTCAGTGAAGAGTCAGCTTGCCCACTCTGTCAAAGAAGGGCAAGCCTCAAGCACATCCTCTCATCTTGCAAAGTAAGCCTCATTCAAGGAAGATACACATGGAGACATAACCAGGACCTCAGATGTTTGAGGAGCAATGACTGAATAACAACTCCAAGCCCCATATGTCTGGAAAAACCACCACCCACTTTGTCCAGCAAGGACAGACAATGCCACCTCAGTGACACGGCTGGTGTCAAGCATACTGGAGCCTGCTGGTGATTGGAACACGGCTGTCGACCTTGACAAAATGCTAATATTTCCCCCAGAGATGGCCACTACCACCCTCAGACCAGACTTGGTCTGAAGGACCAGCAGTCAAAAGGCTGTAGCAATCTCAGAGATCACAGTGCCCTGGGAGGATGCAATCTGCAAGGTGTATGAATGGAAACATGTAAGATACACTGAGATGGCCACAGGCGCTAAGCAGCATGGATGGAAGGTGCCGATTTTCCAATTACAGGTTGGCTGCAGAGGATTTGTGGCTACTTCCATGGTCAGATTTCTGAAGGGATTGAGAGTCTGAGGCCAGGGCCACCGGCAAGCTACAAAAGACTTCTCGTAGCCGAGCGAAGCAGCCATTGGTTATGGATGAAGAGGAGTGACAGCAGCTGGGCCCTAAAATGACCCATGGGTGGCCAGATGTGAAGGGGGGTGCACCTGGGATGCCGGATCGCACCATTGAGCCCTCTGGAGATGTAGTGGGCTTAAATTGACTAAACATCTTAGAAATGGCGTGCCCACCTGATGACCCCTGTGAAACATCTTCCGCCCACCAGGCCTCACTTCAGGATCTTTGTGCTATGACCTGAGTTAGGATCTGCTTATCAAAGGGATTGAAACATCTAGTCCTATGAACCGGAACTATTTATTTGGATGACAGAAGTCTTCTTTTCTCTTCCTGAGGGTTTGACTGACTTCTCTGCTGTGTCTGTGCCTCTGTGCACTTCCCCAGGCTAGTGGCTCACAGATGATTGCAATGTATCCATTTTTGCATGCAGCTTGGAGGTATAGCCAAGAAATCCAGGTCCGTTTCTCAGACCGTGCCTCATGGTGCATACAGCTTAGGTTGATAGCCTCTGGATATTTTTCATAGATATATGCGAAAAAGAACTATTACTGTAAATTCTTTCTTGTTGGGGATCTCACTTGGTGAGTGGTAGAGCCGGTGGGGGGGGGGGGAGGTGTAGTGAAAGAAAATGTGGTGAAGATAATAAAATGAGATTAATGTAGGATGAGTATAAAATGGGAGGTTGATGTGGGATCAATTGACTCGAAGCATTCATTGCAATATCTGTGTTGTTTGGAGTCTCTATAGCGTCAGATCCCCTTTTAGTTTACTGGCGCTATCTTAGATGGCACCGGTAACTGGCAACTTTGTGCGTGCTCTCCTGAGCAAACTGCCCTCTCCACTATCCTATACCCAAGAAACCCTTCGAAACCTCCAACCTGCTACATCTAGCAAGATCAACAACACCCTGGCGAAGCTACTGATCCAGCTGGCGACCACCGCGCCAGAATTGCTTCTTAAACTCCGGACCACACCTGGACCCAACCAGCGAGGCCCACCACATTCCCGGAGACCCGCGGCCTGCTACCGTGCTGGAGCGCTTGGAGACACAGCCCATTCCAATCAGCACCTCTCCGGAGCAGGCGACCACACAGAAATGACGGCGGAGACCTCAAGGTGCCCCAGACACCTCCCCGGAGCGACCACCGTAAAGCCCCGTTGGTGGCCATCCACAGCTGCCGGAAGTGAGGCCTCCGCCACCAACCTCGGAAATCGAGCCCGAGGCTCGGCTGGAGCAGAGGCCTCCACAACCGTGACTCAGTTTACGGACTTGTTTCAGCCAGGAGCCTGGCCATCCGGGATTAAGTGCTGGCTTCGGGGCCCGACCCAATCGACAGCCCGGGCCCCCGGCAGCTCGGAGTAGCAGCGGAACCTCCCCCGTCACGCGGCCCAACCCGGAGCGCCTGACGACGCGACCCGCCGATCGATCCCCGCAGGATGTGTCCACCAACCTCAAAGAGCTGACAACAACACACTGCATCGATGGAGACCTGGAAAGATGCACTATTTACTGAGGAAGCGTGGAAAAAGAGCTGGGCTGCTGGTCGGATTGAAGCTGAGGGGCTTCAGGGTCCCTATGCCCACCATCCTACTAGCTAATGTTTAGGCCATAGAGAACAAGGTGGATGATCTTAAAGGGAGACTCACCTACTGTAGGGAAATGCAGAACTGCTGTGTATTCTGTTTCACCGAGACCTGGCTCTCCCCTTCCACCCCTGACTGTGCCATCCGACTGGAGGGATTTTCGATCCATTGGATGGACCGCACAGCGCCTTTGGGCAAGATGAGGGGAGGTGGTGTCTGCCTACTGATTAACACTGCGTGGTGCTCAGACACAGTGGCACCGACAAACTCCTGCAGCCCCGACCTGGAACACCTGTCGGTGAAGTGTCGTCCCTACAATCTGCCATGTGAATTCACCTTGGTCATACTGACAGCGGTCTACATTCCCCCCAGGCAGACGTGGAGTCTACTCTGAACATACTGTATGCAAACATCAGTGAATTTGAGACCAGGTATCCGGAGGCTTTGCTCATTACAGCCAGGAACTTTAACCAGGCCCATCTCAGAAAGGCGCTGCCAACATGTTTCCTGCCCCTCTCGAGGCCTGAATATACTTGACCTCTGCTACACAGCAATCAAGGATGCCTACCATTCTGTCCCACTACCTTACTTCGGAAAATCAGACCATCAGGCCGTACCCGTCCTCCCGGCCTACAAACAGAAATTGAAGCAGGAGGTCACGGTGTCAAAAATAGTGTCGCATTAGACGGAGGAAACGGATGAGGTCCTCCGTGACTGCTTTGAATCGATGGACTGGTTAGTATTGAAGGACTCGGCAGCTAACCTCGATGAGTATGCCTCAGCTGTCATGGACTTTCTTTGGAAATGCACGGAGGACTGTGTGTCTCGCAAGACGATCCGGGTATTCCCTAACCGGAAACCTTGCATGCATTATAAGGTCAAGTCCCTTTTAAAGGCTAGAGCTGCAGCTTTTGGGTCTGAGGATACCAGTTGCTACATGGAATCCAGGCGTGAACTCCGGAAAGCCATTAATGGTGCCAAGAGACAATATTGAGCCAAGTTGGAAGCCCAGGCTAACCAGAGGGATGCCAGTAGACTATGGCAGGGTCTAAATCAGATCACTGGGCGCAAAGAAAAGGTTGGGAATATCAATAACTGTGGCGCTTCTCTTCCTGACGAACTAAACGTATTCTATGCAAGATTTGAACAGAAGAGGAGCATCCAGTTCCCTCCGGATGAACCGGACCTGGTGGCATCGAGATTCATCGTCACCGAGGAGGATATTAGAAGGGCCTTTCTGAAGATAAATCCAAGGAAGGCGACGGGCCCAGATGGCGTCCCGGGACGGGTTCTCCGGCCTGTGCAAGCGAACTAGCTGGAGTGTTTGCTGACATCTTCAACTGCTCCTTGCTTCAGTCTAAGATCCCCTCATGTTTTAAGAAGGCAACGATAATCCCGATGCCGAAGAAGAGCAAGGTGGCATGCCTGAATGACTATCGACCTGTGGCTCTGACATCAATTGCTATGAAGTGCTTCGAGCGATTGGTTATGGTACACATCAACCACAGCCTACCGGTCAACCTCGATGCTTTGCAATTCACCTACCGGAGCAACAGGTCAACAGCAGATGCCATCTCTCTGGCCCTACTTTCCTCCTTAGAACACCTGGAGAATAAAGATGCATATGTAAGGCTCCTTTTCCTTTTCATTAAAGGCTCTGCCTTTAATATGATCATTCCAAATAAACTGATTCCTAAGCTCCGGAACCTGGGCCTTAGCACTCAGATATGCAGCTGGATCTTCAACTTCCTCACAGACAGGACCCAGGCTGTAAAAATAGGGGACAAACTCTCCTCTACAATCACTCTGAGCACCGGTGCCCCACAAGGCTGTGTACTCAGCCCCCTGCGGTATTCACTGTACATCCATGATTGTGTAGCCAAGTTTCTATCAAACTCAATTTATAAGTTTGCTGATGACACAACAATTGTAGGCTGTATCTCGGGTAATGACGAGTTTGAGTACAGAGAGGAAATTAAGAATCTGGTGGCATGGTGCAAAGACAATAACCTATCCCTCAACGTCAGCAAGACGAAGGAATTGGTTGTTGACTTCAGAAGGAGTAGTGGACTGCACGACCCAATTTACATCAGTGGTGCACAAGTGGAACAGGTCAAAAGCTTTAAGTTCCTCGGGGTCAATTTCACACATGACCTGACTTGGTCCAACCAAGCAGAGTTCACTGCCAAGAAGGCCCACTAGCGCCTTTACTTCCTGAGAAAGTGAAAGAAATTTGGCCTGTCCCCTAAAACTCTCATTAATTTTCATAGATGCACCGTAGAAAGCATTCTTCTAGGGTGCATCACAACCTGGTATGGAAGTTGTCCTGTCCAAGACCGAAAGAAGCTGCAGAAGATCATGAACACGGCGCAGCACATCACACAAACCAATCTTCCGTCCTTGGACTCACTTTACACTGCATGCTGTCGGAGCAGTGCTGCCAGGATAATCAAGGACACGACCCACCCAGCCAACACACCTTTCGTCCCTCTTCCCTCTGGGAGAATGCTCAGGAGCTTGAAGACTCGTACGGCCAGATTTGGGAACAGCTTCTTTCCGACTATGATAAGACTGCTGAACGGATCCTGACCCGGATCTGGGCCGTACCCTCCAAATATCCAGACCTGCCTCTCGGTTTTTTTGCACTACCTTACTTTCCATTTTCCTATTTTCTATTTATGATTTATAATTTAAATTTTTAATATTTACTAATTTTTACTATTTTTACTATTTAATATTTGTAATCCAGGGAGCGGAAAGCGCAGAAACAAATATCGCTGTGATGATCATACGTTCTAGTATCAATTGTGTGGCAACAATAAAGTATAAAGTATAAAGTAGTTTAAAAATCTGTTCTCCTCAGCCCTCAAGTACATCATGTGACATAAAGCACTGACTTGCTGAGACTCTGAAGCAGAGACAGTGCTTGAAATACTCAGCAGGCAAGGCAGAATCACGGGAGAGAGGAAAGCGGAGTTCACTTTCCAAGCTTTAGCCTTTAATAAAAGTTCTGATGTTCCCTTGCCAGCTCTGATAAAACAGGGAATGGTAGGTTATCAGCATTTTGTGAATTTCAAGCTGTCGGCTGTAACATGGCCTGACATACAATGAGATGCTGTTTTCTTGGTTTATACCAGTGACAGTTGAACAAAAGGGAAATATCTGAGGGAGGATAGTTGGTGAGGGAATAGGATGGAGAATTGACATGGCAGCTACCTGGAAAATGAGAGTCAACCTTGTGAAATGAGTAGCGGTGTTCTATAAAGTTTGAAGTATGATGTTTAAAATTAGTGTTTCAAGTTTAATGCTAAGATTTAATGCTTTAAAGTTCAAAGTTAAATCTTTAAGGGGAACATGAGGGGGGAACTTCTTCACTCAGACGGTGGTGAAAGTGTGGGACAATCTGCTGGAGGAAGTAGTGGATGTGCCTTTGATTTAAACATTTAAGAGAATTTTGGATAAGTTCAATGATGAAGAGATATGGTCCAGGTGTGGGCGATGGGGCTAGGTAGAAAAATTGTTCAGCATGGACTAGATTCTGGATTCTAATTTCTACAGCATGGGTGTTGATTCTGGCCTCTACTGTTCTATGCCTCTATGACTATGACTAAGAAGTGACATATTCCTGCTTGTAGAAATTAGCCAGAAATGTGGCTCACCTGAGGACTGGGAGAAATTCAGAGTTCAGCAGAGGAGGACAACGGGCTTAATTAGGAAGGGGAAAAAAGATAATGAGAGAAAACTGGCAGGGAACATAAAAACTGACTGTAAAAGCTTTTATAGATATGTAAAAAGGAAAAGACTGGTAAAGACAAATGTAGGTCCCCTGCAGACAGAAACAGGTGAATTGATTATGGGGAGCAAGGACATGGCAGACCAATTGAATAATTACTTTGGTTCTGTCTTCACTAAGGAGGACATAAATAATCTTCCGGAAATAGTAGGGGACAGAGGGTCCAGTGAGATGGAGGAACTGAGGAAAATACATGTTAGTAGGGAAGTGGTGTTAGGTAAATTGAAGGGATTAAAGGCAGATAAATCCCCAGGGCCAGATGGTCTGCATCCCAGAGTGCTTAAGGAAGTAGCCCAAGAAATAGTGGATGCATTAGTGATAATTTTTCAAAACTCTTTAGATTCTGGACTAGTTCCTGAAGATTGGAGAGTGGCGAATGTAACCCCACTTTTTAAAAAAGGAGGGAGAGAGAAACCGGGGAATCATAGACCGGTTAGCCTAACATTGGTGGTGGGGAAACTGCTAGAGTCAGTTATCAAAGATGTGATAACAGCACATTTGGAAAGCGGTGAAATCAGCATGAATTTGTGAAAGGAAAATCATGTCTGACGAACCTCATAGAAATTTTTGAGGATGTAACTAGTAGAGTGGATAGGGGAGAACCAGTGGATGTGGTATATTTGGATTTTCAAAAGGCTTTTGACAAGGTCCCACACAGGAGATTAGTGTGCAAATTTAAAGCACACAGTATTGGGGGTAAAGTATTGATGTGGATAGAGAATTGGTTGGCAGACAGAAAGCAAAGAGTGGGAATAAACAGGACCTTTTCAGAATGGCAGGCAGTGACTAGTGGGGTACCGCAAGGCTCAGTGCTGGGACCCCAGTTGTTTACAATATATATTAATAACTTGGATGAGGGAATTAAATGCAGAATCTCCAAGTTTGTGGATGACACGAAGCTGTGCGGCAGTGTTAGCTGTGAGGAGGATGCTAAGAGTATGCAGGGTGACTTGGATAGGTTAGATGAGTGGGCAAATTCATGGCAGGTGCAATTTAATGTGGATAAATGTGAAGTTATCCACTTTGGTGGCAAAAACAGGAAAACAGATTATTATCTGAATGGTGGACGATTAGGAAAAGGGGAGGTGCAACGAGACCTCGGTGTCATTATATACCAGTCATTGAAAGTGGGCATGCAGGTACAGCAGGCAGTGAAAAAGGCGAATGGTATGCTGGCACTTATAGCAAGAGGATTCGAGTACAGGAGCAGGGAGGTACTACTGCAGTTGTACAAGGCCTTGGTGAGACCGCACCTGGAGTATTGTGTGCAGTTTTGGTCCCCTAATCTGAGGAAAGACATCCTTGCCATAGAGGGAGTACAAATAAGGTTCACCAGATTGATTCCTGGGATGGCAGGACTTTCATATGATGAAAGACTGGATGAACTAGGCTTATACTCGTTGGAATTTAAAAGATTGAGGGGGGATCAGATTGAAACGTATAAAATCCTAAAGGGATTGGACAGGCTAGATGCAGGAAGATTGTTCCTGATTTTGGGGAAGTCCAGAACGAGGGGTCACAGTTTGAGGATAAAGGGAAAGCCTTTTAGGACTGAGATTAGGAAAAACTTCTTCACACAGAGAGTGGTGAATCTGTGGAATTCTCTGCCACAGGAAACAGTTGAGGCCAGTTCATTGGCTATATTTAAGAGGGAGTTAGATATGGCCCTTGTGGCTAAAGGGATCAGGGGGTATGGAGGGAAGGCTGGTGCAGGGTTCTGAGTTAGATGATCAGCCATGATCATACAGAATGGCGGTGCAGGCTCGATGGGCCGAATGGCCTACTCCTGCACCTATTTTCTATGTTTCTATGTTTCTATGTTTCTAGATGTGACCAGATTATGAAGATACTGTCCAGAATCGAAGGATTGCTCGGATCCTGGCTGGTGGGAAGTGAAAAGGTGATAGGGCCTATGAGTAATTAATCAGAAGAGTTTACTTACTGCCCATTACACCACTGGCATTTAGATCCTTCATTTCTATCTGTCCTTGGTCACACACAGGTATAGAAGGATTCTTCATTCTTGTTTCCCTAATTTATTTTTTGACCAGTCAGGGTTGATAGCCCTGACCTGAACCCCCGAACCTGGAGGACCAGCGGACCACGCTTAATCTGGCCTCTGCCCTTTGACCTGTTTGGCATGGGTGACTCTACCTAGAGTCAAAGCACAAGGCCCTGACTCCATAGCTCTCCAGATCATTGAAACATGCAAGCCTCCAAACCCTGTGACAAGGTTGTTGTCCTCTTGGAGGAGAAGATTTTTCAATACACAAGTAATGACTACACCTCTACATTGTTTAATTGATTATATGGTGCTTTGAGAATCAAGGCTGGCATTATATCAATGCAAGCTTATTCACCCTTTTATCCTATAATTATATTAGAAACGACTTTGTACTGTTTCAACAAGGGAGCATTTTAATTGCCTGCAACTAAGATATTTGCAAATTTTGCCATGCATGGCCACATCCTGATTTTTTCTTTATTCCCCACTGTCTCTTTTCTCCAAATTCTGCTGGTTCAACACCACCAGATTTGTTTCACTAGTTTGCCACAAACTTGCTTGACATTTGCTGAGGATACTGGCCACCTTAATGCTACCACTGTACTTAGTGGGGCAGTATGCTAATGCTTCTGATTTCATCTTTAAAGTGGATCTTGCTATAAGTGATAAGGAGGATTTTATTCACATATATACAAAATTATTATGGGTATAGATAGAGTGAATGCAAGCAGGCTTTTTCCACTGAGGCTAGGGGAGAAAAAAAACAGAGGACATGGATTAAGGGTGACAGGGAAAAAGTTTAAAGTGAACATTAGTGGGGGCTTCTTCACACATAGAGTGGTGGGAATGTGAAATGAGCTGCCAGATGAAGTGGTAAATGTGGGCTCACTTTTAACATTTAAGAAAAAACTTGGACAGGTACATGGATGAGAGGTGTACGGAGGGATATGGTCCAGGTGCAGGTCAGTGGGACTAGGCAGAAAAATGGTTCTGCACAGCCAAGAAGGGCCAAAGGCCTGTTTCTGTGCTGTAATGTTCTATGGTTCTATGGTTCTATGATAATATAAAAGATTTTTCATTGTATTTTGTGCTTAGCATACATCACTGATTGAAGATCCAAAGTTTAGCCGGAATCCCCAAAGTTTAGTCCGAATCCCCAGTCCATTGAAATAAGCAAGTTTAATAAAAGATGAGCTATTGCAATTCTAATACCAGTGAATAATACGAGGACATAAATGTGCTATAATTAGCCCTGGCTCATAACATGAGCTTAAGAGGGTCTTAATATGTTATTACTTGAAGATTATTTTTAATTAAGCCAATTATTGGGGCTAGGAAACAATTAATTTTAGGCATTCATTCAAAAATAACTGTGAGCTGGATTACTTGAGTGTTTTATTGACATTTGAACCAGTCAATTTAATTGCAGTCAATGAAAAGCAATTATATTTCACCGTTTGAAAGTCCATGGTGAGCATCCATGGATTCCTGAGAAATCCACGGTGCACACTGTAGGTACAGAGCACAGACAAAACATGCCCGGGTGGGACTTACAGACAAATACTGTACACTCCTTGACCACTTTTTTTTAGGTATATCTATACACTTCTCATTAATGCAAATATCTATAACCCAATCATGTGGCAGCAATTCAATGCATAGAAGCATTCAGACAGGGTCATGGGATTCAGTTGTTGTTCAGACCGAACTTCAGAATGGGGAAGAAATGTGTTCTAAGTGAATTTGACTGTGGAATTGGAATTTCCTGGTTCCAGATTGGTTTGACTAACTCAGAAACTGTTGATCTCCTGGGATTTTTATATACAGCAATTTCTAGAGTTTACAGAGAATGGTGTAATAAAATAAAACAACAAACATCCAGTTGTTTGTTCTATTGGTGAAAAATACTTGTTAATGGGAGAGGTCAGAGGAGAATGGACAGATCAGCTCAAGCTGACAGGAGGGTAATGGTAGTTCGAATAACCATGTGTTACAACAGTGGTGTGCAGAACAGCACCTCCGAGTGCATAACATGTTGAACCTTGAAGTGGATGGGCAACAGCAGCAGACCACTTTATGAGGGAAAAGGAGGTACCTAATAAGTGGCTACTGAGAATACATTGCAACAATGGGCTGTTGCCTCCCAGGTGCCATGGCCGAGGTGTTTCTCAATGAGTCCATAGTATTTTTAAGGGGGAGGTTCGGCAGGTTGAGGTTGTGGTACATATTGGTACAAAAAAAAAGGGTGACAAGGTTCTGCAAACTTCAGGGAGTTAGGCACTAACTTACAATACTGGGCCTCCAGGGTTCTGATTTCAAGATTGCTACCCATACCACATGCTAGTGAGGCCAGAAATAGAAAGATAATCCAGTTTATCATGTGGTTAACGGAGATAGTTGGGTGGCAGGGTAGAGTTAAGTCTCTACCAAAGGGGGTGTAAGGGTACTCATTCCCTCTGCTAGCCTGCAGGTCACCCTTGTACAAGGTGTAGCACCCGTTTAACCCCTCAATCAGGGTCACGTGAAGCCACGGGAGCAGGTAGCGCATTGTCCTGTGAGCAGCTTGTGCATATACAACAGGCAGGCAATCTCTGAAGAGTATTGACAATGGCTGAAGTCATCCTTCTAGTAAAGACACTGTCTAGAAGAAGGCAATGGCAAGCCACTTGCAGAAAAATTTGCCAAGAACAATCATGGTTATGGATAGAGAAAAGAATAACAACAACAGCGTGAAGGGAGTTTTTCCCACAGGAAGAGCAGATTAAAGACCATGATCACTCATGCCATATGATATTGCACATATTGATGATGATGATGAACATCATCATCAGGATGGAGGACTTCAGGTTTTTAGATCATTAGTTTCTCTTCCAGGAAAGGTGAGACCTACACAAAGAGGAATGCTAGCACATAAATTGGAGGGGAACAATTATCCTTGATGTTTTCATCAATGATGTTTTAGCCATTAGGGAAACATTGCTGCAGATATGATTGACGGGCAGGTATTAAAGGTGGAGGGGTGACATTGTTCATCAGGGAAAATGTCATGGTAGTCCTCAGAGAGAACATATTGGAGGACTTGTCTACTGAAGCAGTACTGAGGAATAAGAAAGGCATGATCATGTTAATAGTACTATATTATAAACCTACCAATAGTCAGCAGGATTTAAAGGAGCAAATTTGTAGAGGGAGAGTAGACAGTTGCAAGAAAAATATAGTTATGATAATAGATGATTTTAACTTTCTGAATATTGACTGGGACTCCCATAATATAAAAGGACTAGATGGGATAGAGTTTGTCAGATGTGACTGGGAAAGCTTCTTAATTTTATCTAGAGATCCCATCTAGGGAGGGTGCAATATGGGAATGAGATAGAGTAAATAATAGACGTGTGTGTGTGGGAACACTTCTGATCTAGTTGTCATAATTCTATTGGTCTCCAGGTAATTATGGAGAAGGATAGGTCTGGTCTTCAGGTTGAGATTCTAAATTGGAAAAGGCCAGTTTTATGGCATTAGAAAGTATCTCACATGTGTGGATTGGGATAAGTCATTTTCTGGCAAGGGATACTTGGTAAGTGGGAGGCCATCAGAAATGAAACATTGCAAGTACAGAATCTGTGTGTTCCTGTCAGAAGAAAATGCAAGACTAACAGGTTTAGAGAACTCTGGTTTTCAAGAGATATTGAGGCCCAGGTTAAGAAGAAGAAGAAGAAGAACATATCAGGTATAGGTTGGATCAAATAAGGCACTTGAAGAGTATAAGAAATGCAGGAGATCACTAAAGAGGGAAATCAAGAGGGCTGAAAGAGATATGAGGTCGCTCTGGCAGACAAGATGGAAAAGAATCCCAAGAGTTTCTGTAGATATATTAAGAGCAAAAGGATAGCAAGGGACAGTCGGTCCTCTTGAAGATCAGTCTGCTTATCTGTGCATGGAACCATAAGAAATGGAGTAGACCTTGAGTGAATCATTGCATCTTTCCTTACTCAGGAGACAGGCACAGACCTATTGAACTGAGGCAAAAGAGTGGTGAGGTCATGGACAATTTATTGAATTACAGATTAGAGGTGCTTGCTGTCCTGAGGCAAATCAGAGTGGATAAGTCGCCTGGGCCCAACAAATTGTCCCCTTGGACCTTGTGGAAGGCTAGTGCAGATATTCCAAGGGCCCTGACAGAGATATTTAAAGCATCTTTAGCCATGGGTGAGATGCTGGAGTACTGAGAGATAACAAATTTTGTTCTGTTGTTCAAAAAAGGTTCTCAGAATAATTGTAGGCCAGGGAGCCTGATGTCAGGAGTTGGTAAATTATTGAAAGGAATTCCAGGAGATAGGATATATGAATATTTGGATAGACAGGGCCTGATTAGGGATAGTTAACATGGCTTTGTGCATGCTAGGTCAAGTCTAAACAATCTTACAGATTTTCTTAAGGAAGTTACAAGGAAATTTGATCAAAGAAAGGTAGTGGATATTCTCTAAGTGGACTTTGTTAGAGCCTTTGACAAAGTCCCACATGCGAGTCTAGCCTAGAAGGTTAAATTGCTTGGCATTTAGTATGAAGTACTAAATTAGATTCAGCATTAGCTTAGCAGGAGAAGATAGAATGGTCGATAATTGTTTTTCTGATTGAAGGCCTGTGACTAGTGGTGTATCACCGAGATCAGTACTATATTAATGATTTAGATGATAATGTGGCAAACTTGTGGATGAAGCCAAGATTAGTGGCGTGGTGTACAGCAAGGAAGGCTATCAAAGCCTGCTGTGTAATCACAACCGACTGGGAAAATGGGCTGAAAAGTAGCAGATGTAATTTAATGCAGACAATTGTGAGATGTTGCACTTTGGCAGGACAAACCAAGGAAGGATTTACAGAGTCTAGAGCACTGAGGTGCACAGTAGGACAAAGGGATCTGTGAATACAGATCTATAATTCCTTGAAAGTGGTGCCACACATTAGATAGAGTCGTAAAGAGACCCTTTTGGCACGCTATCCTTCATAAATCAGAACACTGGGTCCAGGATCTGTGATGTTATCATAAAGTTATACAAGCTGTTGTTGAGGCTGAATCTGGAGTACAATGTGCAGTTCTGGTCACCTACGTAAAGGAAAGGAATCAATATACTTGAAAGAGCGCAGAGAAAATTTGTAAGAATGTTGCCTGGACTTGAGCACCTGAGTTGAAAAGGGCTGAATAAGTTCGGACTTTATTCCCTGGAGTGCTGGGGAATGAGGGGAGCTCTTGTGAGGGGATTTATTATACAAAATATTGATGGGTATAGATATACATAAAGGCTTTCTCCCCTGAAGTTGGGTGAGACCAGAACTAGAGGTCATAGGTTTAGCGAGAAAGGTAAAACATTTAAAGGGATCTGAGGGAGAGCTTCTTCATGCAGAGGATGGTGCAAGTGTGGAGTGAGCTGCATCAGGGATCAACTACAACATTTAAAAGGAGTTAATTCTATTATGGATTTATTGAGTATGCTCACAAGAAAATGAATTTCACAGTTGTATATGGTGTATATACTGTGTGGATTGTAGTAATGAATTTACTTTGAACTTTGAATTTTGAGTTTGAATAGATAGAAGAATATGGAGTACTATGGTTTGAGTGCAGGTAGATAGGAATAGGCAGAAAAAACAGGTTGGTATGAGCTAGATGGGCCAAAAGGCCTGTTTCCCTCTGCTATAATGCATCAGAATACTAATATTTAACTGTATTGATGTGGAATGCTGACCTGGAGGGCACATCTATACTTTATAAGCATCAAACAGGATGGATTCCATAAATAACACAACATTGACAGATTTGAAGGAAACAAAATAATCGGTGTAAGTTTGTGGGTATAAAACTCAATCATTTCATTAGATAAAGGGAGAAACCCAACACCAATTTTATAAGGGTGCCCAGGGTTTGTCAAATAATGCTGCCCATGCTAGTTAACATCCACAACTTTATTATGGTGAAAGATAATCTGAGCCCTTCAGTGTAAGCATTGACACTATTACATCCTTATATACTAAATCAATGCTTTAGATTATGCAGACACTCAGTCCTCATTTATTGTCATTTAGTAATGCATGCATTAAGAAATGATACAATGTTCCTCCAGTATGATATCACAGAAACACAGGACAGACCAAAACTAAAACGGACAGAAATCACATAATTGTAGCATATACTTACAACAGTGCAAAACAATACCATAATTTGATGAAGAGCAGACCATGGGCACGGTAAAAAAAAAAGGCTCAAAGTCCCGATAGCCACATCATCTCACGCAGACGGTAGAAGCAAGAAAAACTCTCCCTGCCATGAACCTCCAGCGCCGCAAATTTGTCAATGCAGCACCCTGGAAGCACCCGACCACAGTCGACTCAGAGTCCGTCCGAAAACTTCGAGCCTCCGACCAGCCCTCCGACACTGAGCACCGAGCACCAACTCTGCCAAGTGCTTCCAACCCGGCCCCAGCCCCGGCCGCCACGCAACAGGCAAAGCCGAGGATTTGGAGCCTTTCCCTCCGGAGATTCTGGATCACACAGTAGCGGTGGCAGCGAAACAGGCATTTCAGAAGTTTCACCAGATGTTCCTCCGTGCTTCTCACGTCCATCTCCATCAAATCAGGATTGTGCACAGCATCCTACTTGACAGATAACAGATATTCATTCCAGAGTGGCTGCTGCACGCTGCATCGTGCCGCCATCTTCTTTCTAGAGATGGACATTAAGAATTGCTTGTGTAATGTGGGCCTTGCAGTTTTATACAGCAATGCTGTGGGTTCTGGTTAATTGAGCCTTTGGTTAATCAGGTAGCCAATTATTTAGAACAACTCCTCAAGAACAAAAACAAAACAAGAAAATAACTGGAATTCCTTTCGTTTATTTAGGACACTATGCCACTTGATTGGGGACTGAGACTGTTGCCAAACATTTTGTAACTAGCGTCAGTCACACGTTCATTGTGTGGACATTAGACCACACTGTGCTTACAGTAGTGAACAGTTTTTTAATAGTTTCACTCCTGTGTTTGTGTTCTAAAAGCAGCAATTTTTGTCACTGATGGTTGGTGAGTAATAAAGAGTAAGGCAATTCAGAACTAGTTTGCTCACTGCGGTTTATAGCTTCAGGCTTGGAGATGCTAGAATTGGCCAGGAGTGAAAATTAAGCGATTTCACTATTTCAACAAGTTCAGAACTATGAAGAATTTGAAGGCATCGACAATAATCTTGAATGTTACAATGAAAATGAAGATTTGGAAGATGCTGTTGTCGAAGGCAACTGTATGAAGGCAGTCCTTTATCTGCACTAGGTGCCTGCTGATTTTGTTCATTTATTGTCAATCAAAAGAACATGTCCATGTACACTGAATAAATTTGTCCGTTCATAATTGTTGGGAACTAATACATAGTTTTATAGTAATAATTTTGTAGTAGTATTGGTCATGTTTTAATTTGTTCTGTATTTCATTTAACTACATAATTATGCTGTTAAATGATAGTTTGCCATTTTTTCTACATTTTAACTATTTCTATGAAGCTTCAGCTAATTAGGGAAACTGCTTAATTGAGCCAAAATGTACTGGTCCTGATGTGTCCCAATAAACCAGAATCCACTGTACAGGCGATTAATTTTACAGGTGTTGCACATGAAGTGCTTTGAGATGTTTTGGGGATACTATATAAATGTGATTCTTTAATCTTGCTTCAAATTGCACTGAATATTCCAGAAACATTTAGAGATAGTATTTAAAACTAATCAAATGGCCCCATCTCTGATGATGCATTTCTGAAGAAGAAAGTTTGCAGAACATTAGCTATCATTAAGTATTGCTACAATCCTGTGGCACTGAACTCATTGTAGTGCCCTCATTTAAAAAGACCTGACATTAAGGTTGAGGTAATAGAAGCTATTGTAAAGGTACTTACTAAAAAGAACTACTTCTTAAACAATACGAGTAAAGAACTACTGGCTGAAATTAGAAGATTTCTCATGACTTGAAAATAACTGGTAAAAAATGGTGAAATTCCTATCTTTCCAGTAATGTCAGCATGTAAAAATACTTTCTTTTGTGATAGACATTGGGACAAATTTTTCATTCAGGTTAATAGGTTAATTGAAATAATCTGCTGAGCAGAATGGAGGGACCTCGGGAGCACATTGAGAAACATTATACTCACGTGGTTAAGTGACTAAGCCACAGTTGCCAAGGCTGAAAGACTCACTTCAAATTCCACTAAGCCATTTGCAGACTGTAGAATGAGTTAATTATATAAACGTAGAATAAATTCTATTTTGCTGATGGTAAATAGATTTTCGTAAAATCCTTAAACAGATTCTGCAGTTGCTGGAAATTCAGAGCGACACACAAAATGCTGGAGGAACTCAGCAGCTGAGGCAGCATCTATGCAGGGGGATAAACAGACAACATTGTGACCTGAGACCCTTCATCAGGACTGGAAAGGAAGGGGCAAATAAGAAATGAGGGAGAAGAGTAAAATTTAGCAAGTGATTGGTGACACCAGATGAGGGGACTGGTGTATGTGTTTGGAGGACGGATGGAGTCAGAAGTTGGGAGGTGATAGGTAGAAAAGAAAAAGGTCTGAAGAAGAAGAAATCCTATAGGAGAGAAGAGTGGACCGTTGGAGAAAAGGAAGGAGGGGCACCAGGGAGAGAGGAAATGAGCGCGTGAGCAGAGGAGAAGTGATAAGAGGGGAGCCAGGATGGAGATTTGAAAAAAAAAATGATGGAGGGAGGAGAAATTACCGGAGGTTATAATCAATGTTCATGACCTCAGGTTGGAGGTTGTTCAGACAGAATATGAGTTGTTACACCCCCACTTTGAGAGTGGCCTCATCGTGGCAGTAGAGGAGACCATGGACCAACATATTGGAATAGGAATGGGAAGCAGAATTAAAATGTGTGACCTCCAGGATAATTCACCTGTTGTGGCAGATGGAGCAATGGTGCTTGACAAAGCAGTCCCCAATCTACATCTGATCTTAAACAACACAAGCCTATCTGATTGGCACACTAAGAAAGGGATTCCAGCTAATAACCATTTATGTTCGAATACTTTACATTGGACCTACTGACTTAACTGACTGCTGAAGTGTACCAGGAATTCACTCAGTGATGGCAAATCTATCATACAGTGAAAGATTATCGAATTACCATTCAGTCAGAGATGGTAAGGTTTTCTTTGCAAATATTTGGGGATATACTGAAGGTTGGGTGACAGCGTGGAGGTAAGTCTCTACCAAAGGTGGTGTAACACTCGCCTTCCCTCAGCTAGCCTGCAGGTCACCCTTGGGCAAGGTGTAGCACCTGCTTAGCCCCCCTGATCCGAGTCACGTGACCATGGGAGCAGGTGGTGGATGGTCATATGAATGGCTGGTATATATCGCCAGTCTTGGTTATGTGACCACTGATGCCAGACAGACAATCTCTAAACAGTATTGATAATGGCTAGGGTCACCCATCTTGTAAGGTCACTGCCCAAAAGAAGGCAATGTCAAACCACTTCTGTAGAGAGATTTGCCAAAAACAATCATGGGTCATGGAAAGACCATGATCGGCCATGTTATATAACACAGCACATTGCAAATGAATGATACTAAAGGTAAGAGAGCTGATCCATAAATGCATCAAGATTTTAGTGAACAGTTAGCAGTTGTGCCTTTCCTGTTCAATTCAGCAAACCTACATTCTTTATCCAGTAGCACAACCCAGCCAGTCTGCTCATACTGGTGCTTTCTTAGGTTCCTCAGTGGTAGTTAAAGCTATTGAGAACATTTTAAATCCTACTGCATCCCTTAAGGAGGAGTTCATTGTCACCATTACAGTGTTGCCAAAATAATGTGAAGCTGCGCTGGTGTGTGGGATGTTAAGAAGAGGAAACACCCATGGTTCCTGCAGGGGTCTAAAAGGATCAGAGCATTTTCAGGAAGCAGTCAGAGTTGATCGATGAGGCAATCAGTGCCAGAAAGACCTGAACACAATCTTACAGGAGGTTTAGTGACCTCTCACATGTAGCCAGGGTGAGTAAACATCAACTCCCATCCTCTACCCCAGCAGCATTGCTCAACACTCAATTCACCCACCTACCAACGGTTCTCTATAAGTTAGGGAGACAATACATTCACCCACACTAGGCAATGCTGAAGGCTTGAGGGTCGCATGGCCTACTCTTGCTCCTGTCCGCATATGTAACTGCCTTCTTCATGTCTCAGCTCTAAAAGAAAATATAGAAGAAGCAATAATTATCTTTTATGATTCAAAAATTGGATTCAATCTGATTCAATCAATTGGAAAGACTTGGAGAAATCCCACATTACCTGCCTTCGTAAATTTAACTCTATCTTGCATGAGCTATATGTTAGCATTTAAGTCCCAAACTTAACGAACATGCCTGCAACAGACCCGGTTTCAGTCCAGCCTAGTGCCAGGCAATTGCCCTAACAATTTTTTCATTCTTTCTCTCCATGATGCTACACTTTACTGACAGTTTCCCTGGTGGTGGAGTTAATTTGCAAGACAAAATAAAAAATTGTTCAATCTATGTCACCTCCATTCCAGCCAACCAGCCAACCAGTCATTTGCAATGCCTAGTGTGTATTCATTTTCCTTTTTCTTCAGCTTTTACTGCTGAGTTAGTAATCAACAGCACTTGATAAGGTCCTTCACACTGAGTGTCCAGTGGCTCCTTATGTGTCTTTTAATCAGGACCCATTCACCGGGCATCAAGATGTGTTCTGCTTCTGGATCACTCCAAGCAGCATAAACCTGTTGAGAAGCAGGCTGAACAACTTGGCTTTGTTTTACACAATGCATGGTATGGCTATTGGCATGGAAGTGCCAACGCTCTTGAAAGGAAAATCCAACAAAAACTAATGGATACTACCCAGTCCATCACCGGTAAATCCCTCCCCACCATTGTGTACATCTACTTGAAATGAACTTAGACCTTAGGAGGACGATGGCGCCTAACGGCAACTCTTTTGCTTGCATCTTTGGAAACAACTCTATTTCTATCTTTGATATCTCTTTTTTCCCTTACAAGGTTCTTTTGAAGACCCTGGCCTAGTTACACTCTGACTTCAGTTCTTTGTGGGAATAGGACCTGCTTTCTGGGGCTCACAACCGGCCGCTTTTCAATATGCCAACAATGCAGCCTGGAAGACTTACGCGCCTTCAGGGTGCCGAATATTCATGGTTCTGGAGGCGGGCTGATTCAAACCTGGTGCTGTCACCACCTGATGCATCGTGGGAGATGGAAGATAGTAAGCAACGTGTTGGCTTCTGGCTGCGTGCCCAGAGACCCGAGCTCGGAAGAAGCGACACAACAAATTAACATCATAAATCAGCGAGTTGCTTTGTTATGTCTCCCCTTTCGCTGAGAAACAGGGACATCTAGTTTTCCTTTATTAGGGAGAGAGAGAGAGAGCCTGTGATATGTCAAATACCAGGTGATTGAGTAGTCTTTGGGGTACTGCAATTCTGTGTCTTTATTGATGCTTTGCTGCATGCTTGAGTGCTTGGTGGGGGGTATCGATGCTTGTTTTGCTGGTGGGGGGCGGTCATTACTTTGCTGTTGCTTATGCGTGGAAGGGGGAAACTGGGGGGCTTTGGCGTTCTAACATTAAACTGTCATTCATTCTTTGGGGCACTCCTCCGTTTTCGTGAATGTTTGCGAAGATGAATTTGAAGATGTATATTGTATACATCTCTCTGACATTAAATTGTACCTATTGAAAAGTTGTCACAGGAAAACAGCATCCAACATCAGGGACACTCACCCCCCAGGACATGCTCTCTTCTCACTGCTGCCACCAGGAAGAAGGTGCAGGAGCCTCAGGACTCACACCAGCAGGTTCAGGAACAGTTATTACCCCTCAGTCATCAAGCTCCTGAACCAAAGGGGATAACTTCACTCAACTTCACTTGCCCCATCATTGAAATGTTCCTACAACCAATGGACTCAGTTTCAAGGACTCTTCATCTCATGTTCTCAGTATTTATTGCTTATTTATTAATTATTGCTATTTCTTTTTGTATTTGCACAATTTGTTGTTTCTTACACATTGGTTGAACACCCAAGTTGAAGCGGTCTTTCATTGATTCTATTATGGTTATTATTCCATTGTGGATTTTTTGAGTATGCTCACAAGAAAATTAATCTCAGCGTTGTATATGGCAAATAGAATAAGAGGACTAGAATGTAAAAGCAAGGATGTAATGATAAACTTTATAGAGCTCTGGTGAGGCCTCACTTAGAGTATTGAGAGCAGTTTTGGGCCCCTTCTCTTAGAAAGGATGTATTGAAAGTCAAGAAGATTCAAAGGATGTTCATGAAAGCTATTCCAGGATTGAAAGGCTTGTCACGTGAAGAGTGTTTGGTGGCTCTCAGTCTGCATTCACTAGAATTCAGAAGAATGAGGAGTGACCTAATTGAAACCTATCGAATGGTGAAAGGCCTTGATAGAGTGGATATGGAGAGGATGTTTCCTATGGTGAGAGAGTCTAAGAGCAGAGGACACAGCCTCAGAATAGAGGGTCATACTTTTAGAATGAAGATGAGGAGGAATTTCTTTAGCCAGAGAGTACTTAATCTATGGAATTCTTTGCCACAGGCAGCTGTGGAGGTTGATAGATTCTTGATTGGTCAGGGCACAAAGGGATACAGGGAGAAGACAGGAGATTGAGGCTGAGAGGAGAATTGAATCAAATATGATGAAATGGCGGAGCAGGCTCATTGGTTCAAATGGCCTAATTCAGTCTGTATATGTTATGGGTTTTTGGTCTTACATATACGTACTCTGATAATAAATCTATGCTGAACCTTTAGATAACTAAACTGTCCATGGTAATGTGTATAGCAACCTATCTGAGTTCAATAGCTCTCGGCAGTGACACATGTATCCCCCAACACATCAAAATGGCCTTAATCAGGTCTTTTTCTTTAGAATTGTTCTGATGCTACATAAGACCATAGGGAGGGTTTTAGGCCATGGTATCTCCTCTTTGTGACACTTGGCCAGTTGTTTCTTGAATATCCCAATTATTCAGTCCACTTGTTCCAATGCCTGTGGATGTTGTAAACAATGGGAGGACCATTCAGGGTTCATCAGATGGCATAATTCCTGACAAACACCTCCAATGAAACGTTTCCCTTGGTCAGAGTCACTGCAACACAGCAACTCCCAATGATTCTAAGAACCATCTTTAATCAGAATTTTGTTGCATCTGTGCAGTAGCTTTCCTTGCTGGGCTAACTTCCAGACACCTTGAACATTCGTTCAGTATTACTAGTGCATCTGAGTAGCCCTGGCACTTTGGTACAGCAATGTAATCTACGAGTAAGTGCAAATGCATCCCTGGTCTGTCAGGAAAACTTCACTGTGATAGCATTTCTGCTGCACCAAGATTAGCTTTCTGACATCTCATGCATCTTTTCAATGTTTGTTGATCTTGTGCTTTGAACCTTGGATCCCACTACCACCGGGATAATCTGATGATCATCTTTTCCACTCCAAAGTGCCCTAGAGATTTTATCTGCTGCGCCTGATAAGGGAGCAAAGTGATTGGGACTATCTGTCTGTGACTAAAGCCATATCTCCATGCTTCATCGCAGTTTAATTTCTTACCACTTTCCATCCAGAACCACCTTTCTTCACTGGAGTATTCAGCTTACATTTCTCAAGAATTCTGCATGTTTTTCTGTGATAGAGAGTTGAACTTAGCTTCTACAACCTCAGATCTTGTATTCACTTTATGTATTCCTCATATTTCTTCTACTTCTTTGAGCATGCCTTATGAGAATAGGTTGAGAGAACTTGGCCTTTTCTCCTTGAAGCGATGGAATATGAGAGGTGACCTGATAGAGGTGTATAAGGTAATGAGAGGCATTGATCATGTTGATAGCCAGAGGCTTTTTCCCAGGGTTGAAATGGCTAACCCAAGGGAGCATAGTTTTAAGATGCTTGGAAATAGGTACAAGGGGGATGTCAGAGGTAAGTTTTTTTTACACAGGGTGGTGGGTGCGTGGAATGCACAGCCAGTGAAGGTGCTGGAGGTGGATACAATAGGGTATTTTAAGATACTCTTAGATAGGTACATGGAGCCTAGGAAAATAGAGGGCTATGTGCTAGGGAAACTCTTGGCAGTTTCTAGAGTAGGTTACATGGTCGGTACAACATTGTGGACTGAAGGGCCTGTAATGTGCTGTAAATTTCTATGTCCTATGGTCTATTTTTGCCCTTCCATCCGCAAATCAGGGGTTCTCAACCTCAGGTCCACTGACCCCTTGGTTAATAGTAGGGCTCCATGGCAAAAAAAATAGTGGGGAGTCCCTGTTCACAAACGCATTTCCACAACATTCAATTGTGTTCACTTTGACTTGGCTTTTACATTTCATTACAGCCACCTCGGACAGCAATTATACAACTTCCATAAATGCTTGTACTAACTGGCCATACTTGATTGATGTTTCTACAGCCATAAGAAATCTCTTTGCCTCCATAAATTTCCAAAGACATGACCTACTCCTAAAGCATATCAAGAATCATTAGTTGACATCCCTTCTGCCATCTTACAGGACTCTGATAGGGCTTACAGTTCTGCCTGTTGTGCAGAGGTACCAGGAGCCATATTATCTGTGCCAGAACTTTAGTTTCAGAAACAACAGCCCACACAGCCATTTTAACACCTCCTTCAACTATTTGCTCATTCTACCCCTTACTGTCTCAATCATACTGATTTCATAATTTCTCTCAGTTTTCCTCTTTTCTATTTCACTTGCTCAGTTATCACACATATCTGACCTTTATATTTTTCATCATATTGATCTTCTAACTGAACATGTTCCCTTATATTAGGTGATCATAACAAGAAATAACAGCCATCAATGAAGAGAGAAAACAAAGAAAGAAGAGTGAACAAAGAAGTCTTGGTCATCTTATACTTAAAACAAGCCCAGACTAGAAGATAAGAGACATTCCATTGACAAGGACTAAACGATGAGGCAGTCAGGTTCAGTGACATTACACGTACTGCAGAGAAACTGCCGGAAAAAATACAGAACTAGCTATACTAAAATTACTGAAAATTCACCAAACATGACAGACACTGTTGGTAAAAAAAATGAATTCAGTTCCTTAGAAATGGGTGACATAGGAGCGGAAGATGTAGAACCCTTGTGGGCAGAGATAAGAAATTACAAGGGTAAAAAGATCTTGATGGGAGTTATATACAGACCTCTGAACAGTAGCCAGGATGTGATCTACAGATTACAACGAGAGTTAGAAAAGACATGTCAAAAGGGCAATGTTAGGATAGTCATAGGGGATTTAAATATGCAGATAGATGGAGAAAATCAAGTTGCTGCTGGATACCAAGAGAGGGAATTTGTAGAATGCCAATAGGATGGCTTTGTTGAGCAGTTTGTGGTTGAACCCACTAGGAGATCAGTTATTCTGTACTGGGTGTTGTGTAATAATCCACATTTGATTAGGGAGCATAAGGTAAAGGAACCATTAGAAGACAGTGTTCATAACACGATAGAATTTTCCCTGCAGTTTGAGAGGGAGAAGCTAAAGTCAGATGTATCAGCATTACAGTGGGGTAAAGGGAATTATAGAGGCATGAGATAGGAGTGAGTCAAAGTTGATTGCAAGGGGATACTAGCAGGGATAATGGCAGAGCAGCAACATCTAGAGTTTCTGGGAGCAATTTGGAAGGCGCAGGATAGATACATCCCAAAGAGGAAGTAATATTCTATAGGCAAGATGACACTCTCGTGGCTGACAAGAGAAGTCAAAGCCAACATAAAAGCTAAAGAGAGGATATATCATAGAGTAAAAATTAGTAAGAAGATAGAGCATTGGGAAACTTTTAAAAACCAACAGAAGGCAACTAAAAAAGCCATAAAGAGGGTAAGGATGAATTATGAAGATGGCCTCTAATATAAAATGGATACAAACAGTTTTATCAGATATATAAAGAGTAAAAGAGAGATGTGAGTGGATATCCTACTGCTTGAAACTAATGCTGAAGAGGTAGTAATGGGTGATAAAAGTAGCAGAAGAAATTAATGTATTTTGTATCAACTTCACTGTGGAAGACACTAGCAGAATACCAGAAATGTGAGAATGTCAGAGGGCAGAAGTACGTATTTTGCTATTACTAATGAGAAGGTGCTTGGAAAGATGAAAAGTCTGAAGGTAGATAGGTTACCTGGAACAGATGGACTACACCACAGGATCTTGAAAGAAGTGGCTGAAGAGATTGTGGAGGCATTAGTAATGATCTTTCAAGAATCACTAGATGTTGGAATGGTTCTTGAGGACTGGAAATTTTCAAATGTCTCTCTACTCATTAAGTAGAGCAGGAGGGCAAATAAAGGAAATGATCGGCCAGTTAGCCTGACTTCAGTGGTTGGGAAGATGTTGGAGTCCATTATTAAGAATGATGTTCTGGTACTTCGAGGCACATGTTAAAATAGGCCAAAGTCAGCTAGGTTTCCTAGGGGAAATCTTGCCTGACAAATCTGTTGTAATTCTTTGAAGGAAAAACAGGCAAGGGAGATAAAGGAGAGTCAGTGGATGTTGTTTACTTTGATTTTCAGAAGGTCTTTGACAAGATGCCGCAGATGAGGCTACTTAAAAAGGTGAGGGCTCAAGGTATTAAAGGAAAGTTACTAGTATGGATAGAAGATTGGCTGTTTGGCATCAGACAAAGTGTTAGAATAAAGGGGGCCTATTCTGGCTGGCTGCTGGTGACTAGTGGTGTTTCTCTGGGATCAGTATTGGAACCACTTCTTTTCACAATATATGTCAATGATTTGGATTTAAGAATTGATGGCTTTGTGGATGATACAAAGATAGGTGAAGAGGAATGTAGTGTTCTATTTGCCTTGTTATGACTCCCATCTGTTCCATTCTGTGTAGCTCCTCCACTACCTGATCCCTGAGAGCTACTGGAATCTTTCTCGGGGTATGCACGACTGGTGCAATAGTTGGATCAATCTGGAAATGGTTTTCCCCTGGTAAACATCCTAATCCAGAAAACAAGTCATCAAAGTCTTTGAGAATGTCATTTTCTTTTTCAACACCATAGATTTGCTTCACCAGGCCTAGCTTTGTGCATGTTTCTTTGCCCAGTATTTCTGGAACATGTTGCTGTACTATTTCAAACTTGATCTTGCATTGTTGACCTTTGTACACACAGGTGAGTGCTTTTTTGCCCAGTGGTGCCGTCTTTTGGCTGAAATATGCAATAAGCTTGCAGGTGGATTTTTCCAGCCTTCCTCTGATGTCCAGTGAGTTGAATATTTCTACTGACATTACATTGCGCTTTGCCCCAGTGTCAAGCTTAAATGTCACATTCCTCTTGTTTATTATCAGATCTTGAGTCCAACCATCTCCATCCTCCATCTCTGCATTATCAATATTCTTGATGCATGCCTCCTGTTCTACTTCAACTGTGCCAATGAACATGTCACTGTTGCCCTCACTCTGTTCCACAGCATGCATTTTCCTTGCGTGCTCCTTCGATTTGCACATCTTTGCAAAGTGATTTCTTTTCTGGCATAACTTGCATGTCTGACCAAGGGCTGGAAGTTTTCTGTATTCATGTTTATAACCACATTTATTGCAGTTAACTTCCTTTTGATCATCCTGTGGAGCTGGCTTTGTCCTACTCTTGTTAGTTTCCACAGTTTTAATTTTGTGCACTTCAATCTCTTCATTGAGCACTTTAACCTGACTTGACGTGATCTCGCTGACACGGCAAACATCAATCGCCTTTTCTAATGTAAGATCCGCTTCTCTCAATAGCCTGCCTCTCACTTGATCATCCCGTAAGCTGCATACAATCCTGTCACATATTAAAGAGTCATGCAGTCATCCAAACTCACAGTTATTTGCCTTGCTCTTCAAATCTGTTATGTAAACGTCCATGGTCTCCGTTGGTCCTTGAGCCCTTGTGAAAGATCAGTGTCGGATGTATGGTAGGTTTTTTCTCGGTTCGCAGTAATCTCAAAACTTTTTTTTCAACACTTCAATTTTATCTTGCTCATCATCTTGGAAGACAAACGTGTTGCAAACCTTTATTGCCTCTTCCCCCGTCACATGCAGAAACGTAACACATTGCACTTCCTCCGTTTTTTCAGCTACGCCGCTAGCGGTGCAAAACAGCTCAAACCTCCGGATCCATATTTTCCAGTTCTCAGCAAGATTACCTTGTAGGCTTAAACTTAACGGTGGCTATAACTGTGACATCTTTTACGTGTCTTCTCTTCCTTTTATTTTCTTCACTATTTCTTCTGACACCACGTAATATTGATTTGACTCGGACACTGCTATAGATTGATCAACCACGCTTATTCACCAGACTTCCATTTTTACTTCTCCACATCCTGACGTCATACGCACTCTGACGTTATGAATACACACACAATACATAACAAGGACTAGAATATAAATACAAGGTGAAACGCTGAAACTTTACAAGACATTGGTCAGATTGCACTTGGGATATTGTGAACAGTCTTGGGGCGCTTATCCAGGAAAGATGTGCTGGCATTGGCGAGGGTCCTGAGGAGATTCATGAGAGTGATCCCAGGAATGAAAGGGTTAACTTATGAAGTATGTTTGATGTCTCTGGGCCTACACTTGCTGGAATTGGAAGAACGAGGGAAAATCTCATTGAAACTTAACGAATATTGAAGGACCTAGACAGAGTGGCTGTGGAGAGGATTTCTCTTCTAGTGGCAGCATCTAGGACCAGTGGGAACAGCCTGAGAAAACAGGGACATCAATTTAGAACAGAGATGAAGAGAAATTTCTATAGCCAGAGAGTGGTGAATCTGTGGAATTCATTTCTACAGACAATGATTGGGTATACTTAAGGGAGAGATTGATAGGTTCTTGATTGCTCAGCATGCTAAGTGTTATAGGGAGAAGATAGGAGAATTGGGTAGAGCGGGATAATAAATCAGCGGAGAAGACTCAATGGGCCAAATTTCCTAATTTTGTTCCGATGTCTTATGGTCTTACAAATGCATTATATATAAATATAGGCAAGGATAAAGAAAACTAAACTATACAGAAAATAAGAGTTTAGAATCTAATCCAACACGACAAAATTCCTCAGTGATATTAGGTTTAATCAGTCTTGTGCTCAGCCTCATAATTTACTTGCAAAGCTATGAAATCAACGTTTTTTTACTGATGTGCTTTGCTGTTATTTCTATTCTATGTAGATAAGATCAAGTGTTCTTCTTCCATGTGCAGAAGCAGACAGAACTTCACTTCAGCAATAGAAAGGCCAATCTAATTGGCTCCAACCTGAGCTGAAAGCAGCATATCTGCCCTGAAGCTAAGGTTGTCAGGGAGTTCGGAGAGAGAGAGAGACACTGAAGCAGGTCTATAGTTCACAGACGTTAAAACTAACAAGATTTTAAGGGAAAGGAAAACAATAAATGCTAGGCCAGACAGGGCTGTTAACAAAAATTCTTTAATGGAAAACTAGATGCCAACACTGTGGATGAAAAGAATATCTAAATATAAAACGAATACTGCTAGTCTCCAGCGTCAGTCGACTTGGTAGTCCACTTTCTCAGGCAAGGCTGAATGCGAGTAGGCAGTGTAACATTGCTGTGCTTTGCTCAAGTCTCGACAAGTGTTACAACGAAAAGAGGGAGTTAAATACCACCAAGGCAAGACAGTAATTAGCTGACCTGCATAGTCGCAAGGACAATTGCCAAGTCTGTTGTGCAGACCGCCTACGGTGGGCATATCGACCCTGCAGCAGATTCCGTGGTTCTGACACAGGCTTTTGAGCTGACCAAAATGGAGAAAAACCCGATTTATGCTCTGGACCAGAAGGTTATTCTAGCGTTAGGGTCTCACCATTCTCTGCTGCTTTTGTATCTCTTTAGTGGGATATCGGGACTCCACGCAGTAAAAGGCAAATTGTCAATGGGAGCACGAGCGTATGTAGAACTGGGGCAAAGCAAGAGCTGAAGTCAGATTAATGCAGAAGCAATGTCTTGTTCAGCTATTGGCTTTTTTAATGAAGCTCCCTAATTTTCCAGTCTTCATTTTGGGTTGCCAGAAACAATACAATTACTTTTTTTATGCACGCTGTGCGATTAGTATGTAGCATTTATACCAAAGGTTAATTTTCACCACAGTGTTTCAAAACTAGATTTGTTAAATAATTGGTTCTGCAGAGATTTTACCCAAATATGTCAAAGCCCCATTCATCTTTGTGTATAACTAAAATATTTCCATTAGTCACCTGTGGCAAGCAAATTTACACCAGGTGTGAAGATATTGGAAATAAACTTATTAACATAAGAGTGCTTCTAAAACGTATTCTTCATTCATAAGTTTCAATTGCAAGTGGGATTACTGACAATCTACTATATTAGATTAAATCCCATATGATTATGGCTTCAGTGTAATAGCTATATAAATCTCTAATGAGTTATTACATTAGTTCTTACTTAGACTTCCTCTTATCAATAGAACTGACTGACTGGTTAAAAATAATGTTGAGAGTGGGAGCACAATTGGCCAATACATTTCCTGTGTGCTTACATATATATATTAAGGCCCTGATATTGAATTAGTGTCTGGTTTACCACTTAATGAGGAATACTGCAAGTCTGGTTCACTGATTTGTTGGTGGGATCAATGCAAGGGGGCTGTGTGGCCTTGCTAGTAGGGCAGATTATGACTCATGATGCGGTGTCACCTGTTTGCAGCTGCCCAGGAGACAGGTGTCGGGGTGGGTGCCTTCAGGCGGTGTGGTGCAGCACCTGTGCCGGTGTTGGGCCTGCCCTTCAGTGTTTGCTCGATGAAAGACAAGATGGATTGCATGTATCTTCAGACTTATGCAGACTGCTGCAGGCTTGCTCTTGCCAACAACATTCTTGTACTTAACAACTTGGGCTTTATTACATTTCTTAAGTGACTGTATGCTTACTGCTACCTTATATGTGCTATATGTTCCTTCAGCTGTGTATGACTGTTGAAACAGTGTCATGCACTTTGGCCACATAGGAAAGCTGGTTCATTTGGCTGTATTCATGGGTATTTTTTTTTAGCATGTCACACCAGACAGTCAGCCATTCTTATCTGGCGTGTGGTGTCAGGATTGGTCTCCTTTCGGATTAACCAGGTCACAATATGAACGTTCCTGACTCGACCCTTTTTTTTTTACGAGGCCGAGTGGCTAGCTCGATGCTCAACCTGGCACGGATGGAAAGCGTGCTCGAGATGGCCCAACTTGGATTTGAACTCGGGAGCCTTCACTCCCGAGTCTGGAACTGATGCCATTGCGCCACCAGCCGAAGAATGGGTATTCATATCGGTTGAATGACAATCAAACTTGGACTTCAATGGTGAAGTTTCGAGCTGCAGAGATAAGAACGTGTTTTCAACAGAACTTGGAAATTATTCTGTTCTGTCAAATAATCTTGAACTGTAGAAAGCAACATTAACTTAGGACAATTTTTGCCAGTTTATTCTCTTTGAGAGGAGCAGTGAGGAGAATGTGGTCTGTTGTTGGGATGGTGCTTAAGAAGGTAACATCTATCATTGAAGATCCACACCACCTGGGCCATGCCACCTTCTTGCAGCTACTACTGGGCTGAACTTCCACGCCACCAAGTTCAAGAATAATTGCTTCCCTTCAAGCACTTGGCTCTTGAAACAACCAGCACGACACTTATCACAACCACAGTATTGCAACACACTGACAACTTTGAATTAAAGTGGAGTTCACTCTGTTTTAATTGTGTTATTTCTTGTAAGAATTGTTTATAATTTATATTTGTCTTGTGAATGTCGCATATCTGATACTATGTGCATGTGATGCCTCTGTGGGAAAGTTTTTCATTGCACCTGTGCACACGACAATGTTCTCATCTTTGACTTTTGACTTTGAAATTCATCAGTGGGTATTGTGGGAAATGGAAAATGTTACTCCTGTGTTAGAGTGAAAGCTTATGGGGGGTGGATCTGACTCATGCCCTTGGAGAGGCCAAGTCTACATGACTTGAAATTATACAGACACTGAGCTTCCAAAATAAATCATTTCCCAGCATCCTTTTAGCAAAGCTCTCATTGGAAACAAAACTTAGCAATAATGAGTAATGTAGCAAATCATACAGACACAAGAAGGCTCTTTCATTAGTCGGTCAACCATGGATTTTGAGCCCCAGCTGTCTGCATCAAAGTCAATACACAAGTCAGTGTGCAAGCCAGAGAAGTATGATATGGAGAGCAAGCTGTTGCCCCTGCTACAGGCTCCACCTCTCCACGCAGTTGATGAATCCAAAGGAATGGCAGATCGATAAAAGTTTGGCACCAGCAGCATCACAGGAGTTGCCAGTCAGCATTGGACTCAATTTTGGACTGCTTTAAAGACTCCAGCTCAGGGCTTTTCCTCAGAGTACTCCTAAAACTTCTGCACAAGACAGCAGAGGTTTGAGATAAAAGGTTTCCTTCTCCAGACACCATCACTTGCACTTATAATACAACAAATATATAACCATATGCAGAAGATTCTCAAGAACCTTTTCACTATGTATTGCAACAACTAACTTAGAGTGGATTAATTATCAATGCAGTTATTTTACCTACTGCAAGGGAAGACTATCACCACACAGGAGTTGGTGATAGCTTCATAAAAGCAAACGGCATGGCCAGTCTTTTCTACCCAAGTGTTATCTACCGGTGTCAATTCAGGAATAGGGTGCATTCTGTTAGCCTGCTTAATTAGTGTATGCAGTCGCCTTTCTGCAGCTTGTCATTTACTCAAGGTCCATCGGCATAAAGTTGCATGAACACTATTAGCAAAACACACTGGTACAATACAGGTTCCATTTTGTTAAAGATAAAAATGCCATTTTGTTACTACAAGTACATTTCCACATTCCCTCATTTTTGTCATTTCATGACAACACTACATTTCACCAAATATAGTAATTGAAATATGCATATACCTGTTTATAAAGCAATGATGCAGTTTCAGAACCTTACACAAAATTCCCTGCTCATCCATCCACTTCAATGAGTACCCATTCCTTTCCTTAATATCCTCCCCTTCATCCTGTTATTTCACACAAAATTCGTGAAAGAACAACAGGCATTCTCCAGTCACCAGCACCTGAGTTTAGACATAGATACATACCCATATGCAGAACTTAATGCATACAGATGTACCAGCTTCATGTGTACACAGATAAAGATACAGTGAGGGTAGGCTTCAACATGTGAGCTGACTCATCATCATATGGCCTGACTAATTCAATTACTCACCATGCAATAGTTTTGGTTGAAGTGCAAGGCTAAACATGAAAATGATTTCTAAATGCCATGAACTTTAGAACAGTTGAAAAATTGGAATTTTAACAATGATGTGGTGAACAAATAGGGTGAAAAGTCTATAAAACTCACCATTACAGGTCTGAAGCAAAATTCAACAACCTAATAATCTGATGTTGGAGAATGATCATGAATACTTCTGAATTTATGCAAATATCTAATAGGATTACTGATATTGTTTTGAATGGAGTCCATTGTCTCTAACTGGTCTGTGAATTCAAACCCAGGTTTTAATGCCCACTAAAGGGATTCCTTCATCAGAAGGCCATCCACGATCGCCCCTGGCCGACAAGGGTGAATGCACACTTTGGTAGTGCCAACATCAGTCTTGTGCAGAGGATAACGTTGACAGTTCTAAATGTATCAAGCAATGTTAGCTTTTAGTTAACCTGCCTATACTAGTCTCACCTGCTCAGCTCCTCAACTGAGGCAAAAAATGAAAAAAAGGTCATTTATCTACCTTAACATTCTGCCAGCTGGTTTTGGTCTAACTGAGAGAAAAAAAGAAGTTGAAAATGCAGCTGATGAACTGAAACTGTTTTATCAAAGAAGGATCTCTCTCTTTAAATTCTTGTGCCTTCAGCTGTGATAGTGCAGGTCAAAGATAAGGAGCACACAGGGGAAATGATTGTTTTAGCACCAAGAAGCAGCTGGGAAAGTGTTTGGATTCTCTCACTCACTCCACTCTGTTCAGCAGAAAAATTCTTTTGTGTATAAATGTTTCTTGTTGTAAACTCAGTACTTCATTAAATCCAATATAATAGGTTCCCTTATCTTCTGCACAGGCTTCTGAATAAATGCATGCTAAAATAGTTCAACCTTTGCAAATGCACAGTTGGGGTAATTCAGTTAGTGGCAGATATGTTTCTCCCAAAGAAGGTGCAAGATGCTCCTTCCCTCTGCTAGACTGCAGGTTATCCTTGGACAAGGTGTAGCACCTGCTCAGACACACCCCCTCCCTCCCACCTGATCAAGGTCACATGAAGCCATGAGAACTGGTGGTGAATGGTTGTATGAGTGGCTGGTGCATATCACAGGTCCTGGTTATGCGACCACTGATGCCAGATAGACAATCTCAAGTATTGATAGTGGCTGGGGTCATCCATCTTGTAAAGACACTGCCCAGAAGAAGGCAATGGCAAACCACTTCTATAGAATAATTTGCAAAGAAGAATCATGATCATGAGACCATGATCTCCTATGCCATATGACACAGCACATAAGGATGATGATGGTGTGAAAATTGCAGTATCTGTCCTTCAATACATCTAATATGCTGCTCTTTATTAAAGTAAATGGAAAGACAACTCTAGCGTTCATAATATTGGCCAGGGTTTTCAGTCATTCAAAACTGAGACAAGAATAAAGTTCATTATTAGAGTTTTGATTTGGAAGCACATGGTTCCAAAGGCACAGATTTGTAGGATCATATTGGATTGGTGTAGAAACAGGCCATTTGGTCCAATCCTGACTCTTCACCTAATTCTATCAGATAACCCTCTATTCCCTGATTCCTCTGCATCTGTTCAGCTTTCACTGGAAAGTACTTGTCACCTAAACCACTCTGCAGTAATGAATACCACATATAAGCAAATAAATAAATACATAAAATATTAATAAAATATAAAATATTAGCTTTATTCTTCACTAGTACATTGAAACATACAATGGAATGTGTCATTTGTGTCATATCAAATCAGCAACTACATCCTTCAGCCAGCTAAGACTTATATTGATAACATTTGACATGCTCTTCTCCATGTGGAAACTGTCTCTGTGCCCATTCCATCAACTTACTTTTATAGCATGCAAAGAAGGTCTTTATTACATTACCCCCAAAACCAGTTGTCCCTCCTAGCCTGGTTGAAATCAATCCTAATTCATTAATTAATCATAAGGACATTTTGAAAATCTAGCTAATTTATGATAATAGTCTGATTTACCATATTCTATGCTTTTTTACCTCCTTATACTTGATCGAACAGGATTTGGAAACCAGTCCAATTTTCAGTATATTCTGCTTTTTTTTCTAAAAATTCTGTCCCATAGCTATGATTCTATTGTGCATCCCAGAAGTAAAGTTCTATCCTAGGACATGTTCTTTCCCATCTTTAAGGTGTTATACCAGTTACCTACCAGTCCCCTGGCTCCATATCATTTTAAAATAAATTACATGTATATCAACTGTGATGACTCTGCTAAAGTCAAAGCTGATATTAATACATTTTTGGACACTGAGGGAATGATTAGATTTAGAGATCAGGACATCACACTGAGCTACAGCATCAGCCAGAATCCTGTTGAAATGCTCTACAGGATCAAAGGGTTATGTGGTTGGCTTCTTGATTCTTAAAGTACTCTCTGATTCACTCTGGTTAAAATTCCTCTATTGGACCAAAGGTGGTCTGATCCCTAAGGAGGACAGCATTTCCATTTACTTTGTCCTTAACTCACAGGCATTTGAACTTTGCAAGAACTTGCACAGAGAGGAAGTCATATAGTGAAGTGCCTCCTGTTGAGATTTGCCTGCTACATGTTGCATCAAAGGAAAGAGACGCCTATGTAATGGACCTCAATCAAAAGGCTACACTGTCCACTATAAACATAACAAGAAACTCCTCTCACTGGCAAATATACCACATTGAAATGAGGACAATTATATTAGCATCACCCTGGGTTCACACTGCAATGTGCTGTTGTCCATGATTAGTACAGGTCAGTGCCAAATTACCAGATTAATTTCAAAACATATTGACAATGTGCATTTAGAGGTTGGACTCTAACCTCGATGTACACGTTATCATCCAAGTTTCCGAAACATACTTTATACTTTATTGTCGCCAAACAATTGATACTAGAACGTACAATCATCACAATCATTTTTGATTCAGTGCTTCGCGCTTCCTGGAGTACAAATCCATAGTAAATATTAAAAAATTTAAATTATAAATCATAAACAGAAAATAGAAAACGGAAAGTAAGGTAGTGCAAAAAAAACGAGAGCCAGGTCCGGATATTTGGAGGGTACGGCCCAGATCCGTGTCAGGATCCCTTCAGCAGTCTTATCACAGTTGGAGAGAAGCTGTTCCCAAATCTGGCCGTATGAGTCTTCAAGTTCCTGAGCCTTCTCCCGGAGGGAAGAGGGACGAAAAGTGTGTTGGCTGGGTGGGTCATGTCCTTGATTATCCTGGCAGCACTGATCCATTGAATGCTTATTCTTTTCCATAGATGCTTCCTGACCTGCTGAATACCTCCAGCATTTTAAATGCACCCCTTTGGATTTCCAGCATCTGCAAACCTTCTTGTGTTTCCAGTGATTTAATTTTGATGAGTTGTTCTTGTGCAACAAATGGACAGGTTATTTCTGCAATGTAATGATCAAGGGGATATTACTCAGGAGGTCACTAGCTCTATATTTTGAGCATTGAACAATTATTGTATGCTGCCCTTGCACTTGAATGCACTGAAAATGATATGATAAGAGTCTTGCATTGTGTGGCAGAAAGGATCTCGTGACACCTTGTCATGGTAACATATCCCAGCAGCCTGGAACAACTAATTCTTCAGTCACAATGAGCTCTGATTGGCAGATCCTTCTCAAATGGTCTGAACTCTCAGCAGAAGTTGATGGCCCCTCACCTTGGCTCTTGCACTTCCAACTACAAAAGCACATAGTCCTGAAAAGAGCTTTTCCCAGTCAGGATATCTACTTGTAAAGTTTTTCCAAGATGTTGCTGAGCTGTCATCTCCAACGAGGGTGCAGTTTAGATTTAGTTGTGCTTGAACTTTTTTTAGGTTGAAACAGATTATTTATGTGACAGATAATTTTGGGAGGAAGGAACAGGGCTTGTTTTGCTGATGCTTCTTTGTCTGTTTAGTTGCATTCTGTGTTGTTTTACCCGAGCATTGTACGCATGCTATGTTGGTGCTGAAGTGTGTGACAGCACTTGCAGTACTTCCTTAGGTATGTTGGCTGTTTATGCAAATGACACATTTCACTGTATGCTTTGATGTACATGTGATAACTAAAACCTGGATTGAAGTAAAAAGCATTTAAATATTTACATATTTGTCATTTATTTCAGTTACAACTCGGTTCCCACTAGAATGTTTAACTTGATCAATGATTTGACTATTTCAATATTTACTTTGATTTTCAACTGAGTAATTCATTTGTCATTTTTAGAACAGTTGTATAATTTTGTGGAGCTCAACTCTTCCAAAGGTGATACATATTCACCGATCATCAGTAGACCCTGGTACTTTGCTTCATTGAATCACAGTCCCCACCAGGTCGAACCCTACGACTGGTTCTCTCCAGCATCTTCTCTCTTCTCCTCCATCTGGGTATGAATATCCACCCCACTAAACACGCATTCATTAATTATCAGCAATCCCACATAGGCACACCAGTGCTCCATCCCAGCAGCGTCCATACCAACGCAGATTTAAACAGGGCAATCACACAGAATCCAATGGAGTCAATCCAGGACGTAGCCCCCACAATTGTAACCCTCAGGCTCGCTCAGCTCACGTTCGTCTAGGGGAATCGGCCCCACCAAACTGGGTAATCACGTTTGAGTGGATGCTGTGTAATGTACCCCCAGATACAAACCCACAACAAAAAATATCAGAGAGTACACCACATGCAATTAAATGATAGACTTTATGAATCTTAATCTGAATATAGGGTTAGTAATGAAAATAAACAAAATTTAAAAAAGGGCCCAAGTCAAAATGATGGGTCCCCGATGGAGCTCACTCAGTAATCATTCTTCCACCATCGATCTCCTCCGAACGTCGCCGACCTTCAGACCCTCAGATCCCAGTCCACTTCGTCCAGTGGTCTACCAGCTCTCTCCACACGCGTCCTCCCTCTTCATCTCTCCTCGACAAAAGACCGCGAAAAACCTGGCTCCCAAACATACAAGAAAGAACAACATTTCTCCCATTGGATAGCCACTGAATTCCAAAGTCCCATTATCTCTAGTCATAACCCAAACATTGCTGCTACAGAGAAACAGTTACCTTAACAGTGGAACATTACATAGAAGCCACTACATTAGCCTTAGCAGTGAAACCTTACAGCATGTTACACTCTCTCCTCATCGAATTTACTCATGTCCTCATGACGTTGAGATAATTCGCCAACCCTTCCTGCAAAACACAAAGTCCAATCCAGGTGCAAAAGGCAGTGACATAGTGCCCTAAAACAGTAGAGGTTGCACTCTGTTCCCAGGGCGCTACATAGGCCAGCCTATCCAGTGGTTTCCCAATTCTCTGTGACCTCCGTACCTCCTCACCTAACTCTTCAGGCTCAGACGATACTGGGGATACTTTGGGTCTACCTGGAGAATCCTCCCTCGATCAATTACTCATGCCCCCCTGCAACTCGGAGCCCTCTGTCCCATGTCCAGGCCCTGCTTCCTCTCCTTGAGGCTCCTGCTGTAGCCTAGACTACTCACAGATAGCACCCCCCGCCACTTCACCTGACTCAGCGGGAGAAGAGCCAGTAGTCTTTTCCTCAATCACTGGGGAGTTAGCAAAAGGCAACATGTACCACGTATCCAGATCATCATCCTGCGAATCAATATCCCTCTCAGGGGCGGGCCCAGCCTCTCCTGCTGTGGGCCCTGCAGTCACCCCGTGTTTTCGCAGAGTTCTTACTGGGTGTAGGCTCCAAGTTGGGCTTTGGGTCTACCGGCACCTCTTGACCTAAGGGCAACAGGTGGTTCCGATGGAGAATCTAGACAGGCCCATTCCCCTCCTCTGGTTTCACCCGGAAAACTGGTAGGTTTGGCATCTGACTCTCCAACACATAGGGTGTGGCCGCCCAGCAGTCAGCCAACTTGTGCTTTCCAGGAAGCCCCAGATTCCTTATGAGGACTCGGTCTCCTGGCAGGAGTTGGGAGAACCTCACCTTCTGATCATACCTCCTCTTATTTCCACGATTCTGCTTGGTGGCCGCGACCCCAGCCAATTCATAAGCCCTTTTCAGCTCTCTCCTCATATCAGACACATTCTTCAGATAAGGCTTCGGTGGTAAGTCACACTTGTCAGTCCCAAAACAAAGGTCAATGGGCAACCTCGCCTTGTGCCCAACATCAGATAATATGGCAAGTACCCAGCAGCTTCATTTTGTGTACAGTTGTAACAATGAACCCAATGCCCAATATGTTGACTCCACCTGCTCTTCCTGCTGATCTCCAGGGTCCCGAGCATGTCTAGCAAGGTCCGATTAAACCTCTCAGGCTGGGGATCGCCCTGCAGGTGATAGGGCGTGGTCCTTGACTTCTCAACTCCAAGCATGCTCAGTAACTCATAGATGAGTCTGCTCTCAAAGTCCCGTCCCTGGGCACTATGTATCCACCTGAGAAGGACATAATAAACTAAATACTTCTCCTATAACACTTTTGCCACTGTAGTCGGCCTCTGGTCCTTGGTAGGAAAAGTCTGAGCATATCTGGTGTAGTGATCCGTGATGACTAAGATATTCGCTGTGTTGCTGGCATCGGGTTCCATTGACAGGAAATCCATACACACCAGGTCTAGGGGCTCTGCACTCTGCAAGTGGGACAAAGGAGCTGCCCGCGTAGGCAGTGTCTTCCGCCATAAGCAGCGAATGAACAACTTGCAGCATTCTTCAACCTCCGACTTCATCCAGGGCCAGTAAAACCGGTCTCTGAGCAATCCATAGGTCTTTTCCACCCCCAAATGTCCAGAATCATCCTGAAGTGACTTCAACGCAATCCTCCGATACTTCTCAGGCAGAACCAGCTGGCAACGCCGAGGTCGGTTTGGGGATGATGTGACCCGGATAAGCTCTGGTTCTTCAACTCCAACTGAGGACATTCTTTGAGTTCATTCTTTCAGTAATGGAGGTACCGAAGCGTGTTTCGTCTTCTCCATCTGAGCCATGTCTCCCTTTTCAACCAAGGACCATATGGTGCCAATGCCCGGATCATCTCTCTAAGCAGCTGCCACTTCTCCAGGACTCAATTCCAGCAGCTGATTTGTCTTCAGGGCAGTCAGGTTACAGTAAACTTGTGGTATGGCATCATCAGAAGCCCACAGTTGATCCACTGTTCGATCCTGCCTCTCATTTTCCTCTGCCTTCACGATGATGGCAAAATGATACATGGCCTTCATCCCCGGGGCAGGACATTCTCCCACTCCTCGTCCATGTCCAGTCCCTCATGCGCCCATCGGGACAAAGCATCGGCATCAATGTTCCGGCTCCCCGGCCGGTACTTCAGGCTGAACTCATAGGCAGACAACGCTGCCAACCACCGATGGCCTGTGGCATCCAGTTTCACCGAGGTCAGGATATAAATTAAGGGGTTGTTGTCCATTCTCACCTCAAACTTGGCCCTGTAGAGGTAGTCACTCAGCTTATCCACTACCACCCATTTCAACGCCAGGAATTCCAACTTGTGCGTGGGATAGTTTCTCTTGGAGGGCAACAAACTCTGGCTGAAAATACACCACAGGCCTCAACCCAGTGCACTGATCCTGATACAGGGTGCCCCCTAAACCCTCTCGGCTGGCATCTGTGTGCAGAACATATAGTAATCGGGGGGGGGGGGGGGGTCCACAAAAGCCAGCACCGGCGCCTTGGTCAGCAACTCCTTCAGTGACTGAAAAGCCTTCTCACATTTTACATCCCACCTCTGTCCAGAGGGTTCCGATGGGTTTAGATATTCTCCACCCTCTTGTCCTTTTCACCCCTCCCTTTCTTCCCCAAGGGAGGTAACCACACAGAAGCTGATTCAAGGAGTGACTCACTGTGGCATAGCCCTTCTCAAATCTCCGATAATAACTACAGAACCCAAGGAATGAGTGCAGAGTGCTCACATTCTGGGGCCTTGGCCAAGTGGTCACCACTTCTATCTTAGCCGGATCTGTAACTACTCCATTCCATGAGATTATATGTCTGACAGAGCTAACAGACATTTTGCAGAACTGGCACTTGTCCAGGGAAAGTTTTAACCTTTCAGCTTTCAGGCAGCTGAGCACCTTCAGTAGCCTCGCTTCGTGTTCTTTCAAGGTGGATCCAAATACTATAAGGTCATCCAGATACACCAACACCTCAAGCAAGTTCATATCTCCCAGTGTCTTCTCCATGACCTGCCTGAAGTTTGCAGGGGCTCTTGATATGCCCTGGGACATCCTTTCGAACTGGAAGAATCCCAGGGGACATATAAGTGCTGTCTTCTCTTTGTCGGCCTCACTCGTCGGGATCTGGTAATATCCACACCTCAAATCCAGCACACTAAACCACTTCGCACCACTCAGACAGGCCAGCGCGTCTTTGACCCTTGAGACAGTATACAGTACTGATCAGGGACGGTGCGCTTGTTCAGAGTCCTATAGTTCACAAACACCTCTACCTTCCCATTCTTCTTTTGGACCACTACTATTGGAGACACATAGGGGCTTCGGGACTCAGTGGTGATCCCAGCTTCCTTCAACTTACACAAATGCTGCCACACATCTTCCACATCTGCAGGGACCAGTCACCATGACCTCTCTCTAAACGGTGTGTCCTTGGTCACCCAGATAGTGTGACAAGTGCTCTTGGAATAACCCACATCAAACTCACCAAGGGAAAAGACACCTTCCAGATTCAACGTCTTCTCTACCAGCCTCCTTTTCCACACCGCAGGGACCGGGGAGTCCCAGAAGTTGAATGACTCAGCGGTCAACTTTTCCCCCTTTTCCAATAGCTTCTCCCCAGCGTGCCTCATGGGGGCATTAGACATTACCGTCACCGGGAACAAATGCGCCAGTGGTATCCTCCGCTTGAAGGTGACCTCCCTCTTCGTGGTGTTGCTGATGATCACTGCCATCCTGCTCGCCTGTACAACCAAGCTCTTCTGCAATTCGAGCCTCACCAGTAACCCAGCTGGAAATCCAGACTCCTCCTCATGGTCTTCCAGAGTTTCCACTAAGAGGGCCTTACCCTCAGGCACTCCAGAAAATTTGGGGGTCCCCATCACTCTTGCTACTTCCCTGAAGTGTACCACTATTGGCATCAACTGGGTGAACCACACAGTCCCACATTTAAATTCGGTATCTGGCCTAATGCAGCCACGCACTTCCTCAAAAGCAGCTCGAAGCACCGGGTGCACAAACAATGTCCCCAGAAAGCTCTCACCAGCCTTCTCCTTGCAGGCCCCCATGAGCCTTCTCACAAGAGGGGTGTTGGTCCCTACCAGAATTGAAATGCCGCCCGTCTCAACGGGGTCTGGACAAACCAGCACTAATGTATCAAGAACCTCAGACACTCCCACGTTGGCCCCCGAGAACTCCAGTTTCACTGACAAATAACCACCGTATGGATAATCACCAGCACTGATACCCCAAACCTCCAGTGCACTGAATGGCATCAAGGCTAAATGCTTCAGATACTGGTTGTAAAACGAATGGTGCAGTAACGTGACCTGCGACCCGGTGTCGAGTATGGCTTTAGCATTTATTCCCTCTGTCCATAGTGACACACTGGAGCATGGTCCCACTAAGCCTTCAGGGATAGGGTCTTTTGCTTTCGGGAGTTCCTTGGTACATTTCTAGGAACGTGTTTCCCCCAGGTACACCAGGCCATTCCCTCACTGGGTTTCCTCTAAGTTTCCCACCACTTCTCCCTGCTCAGATACCCAGGGGCTCGCTGTCCGAGGGGCTTCCTGCCGCTCACATTCCAGCTAAAAGTGTTCCTCTTCCCCACAGTTATAGCACACACTACCGGCCGTCCCTCTTCTCGCGGAACCCCGGCCATACGCAGCCCTCTGCATAGTTCGTCCCCTTGGCGGCGGGGGGCCTCTCTACCCGTCCTATCATACGGAGGGTCCACACCCACTGTTAACACCTGGGACATCTCGGTTCTCAGCTCTGCCACCATCTCCTTGACCATTTCCCGGGTTGGGCTGCTTCTGGTCACTTCACCACAAGGGGCTATTACCGAGGTCTGTACCCCGATAACGGAGTCCTCTCGTGGCCCCAACATGTACTCCTCCTTCCTCACTTCTCTGATCAGCTGAACAAATGAGGGAGGGGGTACGTTTTACGGGACTGCCGGAGACCCCAGGCAATCATGTCCTGAGACTGGGTGCCCTTGACTATCTGGTCCATCCTTAACTTATCCACCTCAGCCACCTGAATGACCCCCCCGGCGCTGCAAATAATTTAGCTGCCTCTCTAGCTGGAAAAGATACACGGAAAGCTTCTCCCCTTTCTCCTGACACATTTTTTGGAACTCCCCCACGAGCTCCAGTGTGCTCCCTGTCATACCAATAGCACTCTCTAATGCTTCTAGATTCTCAGCAAGGGAAGCAGAGGGTTGGTTGACTGTCACGCCTCTCATGACATCAGCTGCCAACCCCCTCAAACTTTTAACCAATCTCTGTCGCTTTTCATCATCAGAACACTGCCACTCACCTAACAACTGAGAGGTCTGCTCCACCCACATCTCATACTCCTCTTCGTCCTCGGGGGTGGGCGTTATTCCAGAGAAAATTCTTAGTTTCTGGCGGGGACCCGCGACCTGTACACTGGGCCACTTATTCACCAGAGAGGTAAGGGCTGATGCCAGCTCAGAACCCTCACTCTTCACTGAGGGACGGGGACTAATTAAACTTTCCAAATCTGACCACTCTTTCCCGTCATTCCTCAGAAATGATAGAACCCTGTCTCTGATATCTCCGCCCCCAACTGCGGGCAACTCGGCTTGTGACCCAGCCTGCTGGGCTCCCTTCTCCTCCTCTCTGACAGTATGGACAGGCCATGGCCCTGCCTCACCTAGGGCACCGATAGACGCTGGCAGTCCCACTGCCATTATGTCAGTGCTAGTCTGAACTAAAACAAGGTCTGAACCTGCCATTTTATCAAACTTTCGCGCTACGATTTCAACTTTGTCAACAACTTTAACCATACTCAAAAATCAAATTAACAATTCATCTGGGGTACGAATATCCACCCCACTAAACACGCATTCATTAATTACCGGCAATCACACATAGGCACACCAGCGCTCCATCCCAGCAGCATCCATCTCAGCACAGATTTAAACAGGGCAATCACACAGAATCCAATGGAGTCAATCCAGGACGTAGCCCCCACAATTGTAACCCTCAGGCTCGCTCAGCTCACGTTCATCTAGGGCAAACAGCAATCGGCCCCACCAATCTGGGTAATCATGTTTGTGTGGATGCTGTGTAATGTACTCCCAGTTACAAACCCACAACACAAAATATCAGACAATACACCATATGCAATTAAATGATAGACTTTATGAATCTTAATCTGAATATAGGGTTAGTAATGAAAATAAACAAAATTTTAAAAAGGGCCCAAATCAAAATGAAGGGTCCCCGATGGAGCTCACTCAGTAGTCATTCTTCCACCATCGATCTCCTCTGAACGTTGCCGACCTTCAGACCCTCAGATCCCAGTCCACTTCGTCCAGTGGTCTACCAGCTCTCTCCACACGCGTCCTCCCTCTTCATCTCTCCTCGACAAAAGACCGCAAAAAACCCAGCTCTCAGACACACAAGAAAGAACAACATTTCTCCCATTGGATAGCCACTGAATTCCAAAGTCCCATTATCTCTAGTTATAACCCAAACATTGCTGCTACAGAGAAACCATTGTCTTCACCATGGAACATTACATCGAAGCCATTACATTAGCCCGAGCAGTGAAACCTTACAGCATGTTACATATAGGTCCTACCCTAATGCCATGGTACCTCCTGCCTGATGATATTTGGGAGGGGAGTCAAATAGATTGTTGGATGAAAGGGATCAATAGCAATTCCAAGGACCCTGCATAGGCAATGCTTCTGATAAATATCTCGGATGGGTGGCAGAGGGACTACGATGATCCTCTCAGCAGCCTTCACAATCCTTTGTAGGGTCTTGTGGTCAGGTACCTTGCAATTCCTGTACCATATGCTGATGCAGTGGTGAGGATGCTCTCGATGGTGCTCCTGTAAAAATTGGTTGTAATGGGGGGTGGGTGGGGGAGCCCCACTTGCCTGAATCTCATCAGGATATGGAGACACTGCTGTGCTTTATTGGCTAATGAGCTAGTGTTGAGGGACCAGGTGGGATTGTCTCATATGGCACTCCCAGAATCTTGGTGCTCCAAACTCTCGCTACCGGAGGAGCCGATTATGTAAAGTGAAGAGTGGTCAACCTGCAGCTTCCTGAAGTCCACAATCATCCCCTTGGTCCTGGCCAAGCTAAGGCTCATGTTGTTGTGCTCACACTACTCTACCTCCTAGAACCATAGAACCATAGAACATTACAGCACAGAAACAGGCCTTTTGGCCCCTCTTGGCTGTGCCAAACCATTTTTCTGCATAGTTCCACTGAGCTGCATCTGAACCATATCCCTCCATACACCTCTCATCCATGTACCTGTCCAAGTTTTTCTTAAATGTTAAAAGTGAGCCCACATTTACCACTTCATCTGGCAGCTCATTCCACACTCCCACCACTCTCTGTGTGAAGATGCGCTCCCCCCCATGTTCCCTTTAAACTTTTCCCCCTTCACCCTTAACCCATGTCCTCTGTTTTTTTTCTCCTCTAGCCTCTGTGGAAAAATCTTGCTTGCATTCACTCTATCTATACCCATCATAATTTTATATACCTCTATCAAATCTCCCCTCATTCTTCTACGCTCCAGGGATTAAAGTCCTAACCTATTCAACCTTTCTCTGTAACTCAGTTTCTCAAGTCCTGGCAACATCCTTGTAAACCTTCTCTGCACTCTTTCAACCTTATTAATATCCTTCCTGTAATTTGGTGACCAAAACTGTACACAATACTCCAAATTCAGCCTCACCAATGCCTTATACAACCTCACCATAACATTCCAACTCTTATACTCAATACTTTGATTTATAAAGGCCAATGTATCAAAAGCTCTCTTTACGACCTTATCTACCTGTGACGCCACTTTTAGGGAATTTTGTATCTGTGTTCCTAGATCCCTCTGTTCCACTGCACTCCTCAGTGACTTACCATTAACCCTGTATGTTCTACCTTGGTTTGTCCTTCCAACGTGCAATACCTCACACTTGTCAGTATTAAACTCCATCTGCCATTTTTCAGCCCATTTTTTCCAGCTGGTCCAAATCCCTCTGCAAGCTTTGAAAACCTTCCTCACTGTTCACTACACCTCCAATCTTTGTATCATTAGCAAATTTGCTGATCTAATTTACCACATTATCATCCGGATCATTGATATAGATGACAAATAACAATGAACCCAGAACTGATCCCTGTGGCACACCACTAGTCACAGGCCTCCACTCAGAGAAGCAATCCTCCACTACCACTCTCTGGCTTCTTCCATTGAGCCAATGTCTAATCCAATTTACTACCTCTCCATGTATACATAGTGACTGAATCTTCCTAACTAACCTCCCATGCAGGACCTTGTCAAAGACCTTACTGAAGTCCATGTAGACAACATCCATTGCCTTCCTATCATCCACTTTCCTGGTATTCTCCTCGAAAAACTCTAATAGATTGGTTAAACATGACCTTCCACGCACAGAGCCATGTTGACTCTCCCTAATAAGTCCTGTCTATCGAAATACTTGTAGATCCTATCTCTCAGTACTCCTTCCAATAATTTACCTACTACCAACATCAAATTTACCAGCCTATAATTTCCCAGATTACTTTTAGAGCCTTTTTTAAACAATGGAACAACATGAGCTATCCTCCAATCCTCCAGCACCTCACCTGTAGATACTGACATTTTAAATATATCTGCCAGGGCCCCTGCAATTTCAACCGTAGTCTCCTTCTAGGTCCGAGGGAATACCCTGTCAGGTCCTGGGGATTTATCTACTCTGACTTGCCTCAAGATAGCAAGCACCTCCTCTTCAATCTGTATAGGTTCCATGACCTCACTACTTGTTTGCCTTACCTCCATTGACTCCATGCCCGTTTCCTTAGTAAATACAGGTGCAAAAACCCATTTAATATCTCCCCCATTTCTTTTGGTTCCATACATAGCTGACCACTCTGATCTTCAAGAGGACCAATTTTATCACTTACTATCCTTTTGTTCTTAATATACCTGTAGAAGCTCTGTAGATTATCCTTCACCTTGACTGCCAAAACAACCTCATGTCTTCTTTTAGCCGTCCTGATTTCTTTCTTAGGTATTTTTTGCACGTTTATACTCCTGTAGCACCTTATTTGCTCCCTGTTTCCTCTACGTTTCATACATCTCTCTCTTCTTTATCAGAGTTCCAATATCCCTTGAGAACCAAGGTTCCTTATTCTTATTCACTTTGCCTTTAATCCTGACAGGAACGTATAAACTCTACACTCTCAAAATTTCTCCTTTGAAGGCCTCCCACTGACCAACCACATCCTTGCCAGAGAACAACTTGTCCCAATCCACGCTTTTTAGATCTTTTCTCATTTCTTCAAATTTGGCCTTTTTCCAGTTTAGAACCTCAACCCGCCGACACAGATCTATCTTTATCTATGATCAAGTTGAAACTAACGGTGTTATGATCACTGGAACCAAAGTGCTCCCCTACACGCACTTCCGTCACCTGTCCTAACTCATTTTCTAATAGGAGATCCAATATTGCATCCTCTCCAGCTGCATCCTCTCATATGCCATCTCATCACCGTTGTTTATGAGGCTTGCCACTGTTGTGACAGCAGTGAAGTTGATTATTTGGTTTGTTGAAGATGCCCGTAAAACCTCTGTTCACTGGGCTACACTGTCACTCAGCCCCCAACCCGGGACATTATCAGGCCCCACAGCTTTACACGGGTTGACCCAGGCAATGGCCTTCATCATATCAGCTGCAACCAGACAGAGTGCTTGCTCCTGGTGGGGCTGGAGGGCATCCTTCCACACAGGCATATCATTCCATTCATGAGATCGAGTGCAACAAGGACCCTCCGCCTGTCAGGAAGAGAGGCGTCATTGTCGTTAATGTGCTGGGTGGGCTTGTGGTCTGTTATGGTCTGAATGCCTTGCCAGATGAGCCTCATGTCTCTGGTGTCACAGAAATGGCTGTAGATTCTCTTGAACAATCTGATTTTGCTTTACTGATGGTACGGGAAAGCACAGCTCTTATCCCCCAATCTGAAAGCAGTAGCCTGATGTTTCAGCCATACCTGGACCTTTGCTGTTGGCCATGGCTTCTTATTTGCCCTCACAGAGATGTGTTTAATAATGCTGAAGTCCTCAAAGCACTTCTCTATGTAGCCAGTCTCAGGTTCCACATATTCAACAATATTAATGTGACAGTCATTGGTAGCCGTCTCCCTGAACATGTTCTAGTCCATGTTTTCAATTTAGATAAGGGTGAGATGATGCATTTTGGACATTTAATCTCAGGTGGGACCTATACAGTGATCTGCAGAGCAGAGGGTGTTGTGGACAGAGGGACCTGGGAGTACAAGTGCAGAGTTTACTGAAAGCAGCCATGCAAGCAAACAGGGAGGTGCAGAAGGCACTTGGCATGCTGACCTTCATCAGTCCACGTGTCAGATTAGATTAGATTAGATTATGAGGACACTCAGTCCTCGTTTATTGTCATTTAGAAATGCATTAAGAAATGATACAATGTTCCTCCAGAGTGATATCACAAAAAAAACAAGACAAACCAAAGACAAGGCCACATAACTATAACATATAGTTACAGCAGTGCAAAGCAATGCCATAATTTGATAAAGAGTAGACCATGGGAATGGTAAAAAGAGTCTCAAAGTTCCGATCGACTCCCGATAGTCCCCGATAGCTAGCAGCAGAAGGGAGAAACTCTCTCTGCCATAAACCTCCAGGCACCGACAACTGTCGATGCATTGGAAGCACCTGACCACAGCCGACTCTGAGTTCGTCGGAAAACTTCGAGCCTCCGACCAGCCCTCCGACACCGAGCACTGAGCACCATCCTCTGCCGAGCGCTTCGACCCCGTCCCAGCCGCTGAGCGACAAGCAAAACCAAGGACTCGGGGCCTTCTCCTCCAGAGATTCTGGATCACACAGTAACAGCGGCAGCGAAAAAAGTATTTCAGATGTTTCTCCAGCTGCTCCTCCATTCTCTCACATCTGTCTCCATCAAATCAGGATTGTGCATGGCACCCTACTTGACAGATTACAGATATCATTCACCGGAGTGGCCGCGCAAGCTGTGTCACAGATTTCACAGTAACGATGTTATGTTGTTGTTATATAAGAAGGTGTTGAGACCACACTTGGAGTATTATGTACAGTTTTGGTCACCTTGTTATAGGAAGGAGATGGTCAGTGTGGAGAGGATGCAGAAGAGATTTACAAGGAGGAGCCTGGGCTAGAGGCCTGAGTTGTAGGGAGAGGTTAGCCAGATTGGATCTTCTCTCTGATGTGCAGAAGAATGAGAGGTGACCCCACAGAATTTTACAAACTCATGAGGGGTTGGAGAAGATCTTTTCCCTGAGATTGGTAGCCGAAAACTAGAGGATCAGATACAAGTTTATAAAGGAGAGGTTTAAAAGAGACCTGAGGGGTATCTTCTTTATTTCAGAGACTAAGGAGTAGCTTGAATGAGCTGCCTGGGGAAGTGGTTAAGGCGAGTACAATTGCAACATTTAAGAGGCATTTTGAAAGGTTGAGTTCAACAGATTTTTACCTTTATCAGTCAGTGGCAGCAGGAAATCATGATCCACGGTTCACTTTAAAAAAGGTTAGCAATATAGAGACAGTGGCAGCACCAGAGATTTTTTCTTGCTGGTGCTACAGTGGGGCTGAATTATTTAGTGATGGTGCTGAAGGATGTACCCTATGGCAGGAGTCCCCAATCTTTTTTGCACTGCGGACCGGTTTAATATTGACAACATTCTTGCAGACCAGCCGACCCGGGATGGGGGGGGGTGTGGTGGTAGGGTTGCCAATGGACAAGAGTAGCAGTCAAATACATTGTGTTTACCCCAAGAAAGACTACAATGACCATGAAGCCTTGTGTGGGCACCTATGTGTGCATGCGTGACATGTGCATGCATGTACATGCCCATTTTTTTCTACAAATCGTTTTTGGCAATTCTGTTCAGTGAAACTACACTGTACATACATTATTTCTACATTATATAGACTCTGTATTTATCACATCATTCCTGCTTTTACTATATAGAACACAGAACATAGAATAGTACAGCACAGTACAGGCCCTTCAGCCCACAATGTTATGCCAACCCTCAAAACCTGCCTCCCATATAAGCCCCCACCTTAAATTCCTCCATATACCTGTCTAGTAGTCTCTTAAACTTCACTAGTGTATCTGCCTCCACCACTGACTCAGGCAGTGCATTCCACGCACCAACCACTCTCTGAGTGAAAAACCTTCCTCTAATATCCCCCTTGAACTTCCCAACCCTTACCTTAAAGCCATGTCCTCTTGTATTGAGCAGCGGTGCCCTGGGGAAGAGGCGCTGGCTATCCACTCTATCTATTCCTCTTATTATCTTGTACACCTCCATCATGTCTCCTCTCATCCTCCTTCTCTCCAAAGAGTAAAGCCCTAGCTCCCTTAATCTCTGATCATAATGCATACTCTCTAAACCAGGCAGCATCCTGGTAAATCTCCTCTGTACCCTTTCCAATGCTTCCACATCCTTCCTATAGTGAGGTGACCAGAACTGGACACAATACCCCAAGTGTGGCCTAACCAGAGTTTTATAGAACTGTATCATTACATCGCGACTCTTAAACTCTATCCTTTGACTTATGAAAGCTAACACCCCATAAGCTTTCTTAACTACCCTATCCACCTGTGAGGCAACTTTCAGGGATCTGTGAACATGTACCCCGAGATCCCTCTGCTCCTCCACACTACCAAGTATCCTGCCATTTACTTTGTACTCTGCCTTGGGGTTTGTCCTTCCAAAGTGTACCACCTCACACTTCTCCAGGTTGAACTCCATCTGCCACTTCTCAGCCCACTTCTGCATCCTATCAATATCTCTCTGCAATCTTTGACAATCCTCTACACTATCTGCAACACCATCAACCTTTGTGTCATCTGCAAACTTGCCAACCCACCCTTCTACCCCCACATCCAGGTCGTTAATAAAAATCACGAATAGTAGAGTTCCCAGAACAGATCATTGTGGGACACCACTAGTCACAATCCTCCAATCTGAATGTACTCCCTCCACCATGACCCTCTGCCTTCTGCAGGCAAACCAATTCTGAATCCACCTGGCCAAACTTCCCTGGATCCCATGCCTTCTGACTTTCTGAATAAGCCTACCATGTGGAACCTTGTCAAATGCCTTACTAAAATCCATATCAATCACATCCACTGTACTACCCTCATTTATATGCCTGGTCACCTCCTCAAAGAACTCTATCAGGCTTGTTAGACACAATCTGCCTTTCACAAAGCCATGCTGACTGTCCCTGATCAGACCATGATTCTCTAAATGCCCAGTGATCCTATCTCTAGGAATCTTTTCCAACAGCTTTCCCACCACAGACGTAAGGCTCACTGATCTATAATTATCCGGACTATCCCTACTACCTTTTTTGAACAAGGGGACAACATTCGCCTCCCTCCAACCCTCTGGTACCATACCCGTGGACAATGAGGACATAAAGATCCTAGCCAGAGGCTCAGCAATCTCTTCCCTCACCTCGTGTTACTGTTATTTTTGGTTTTATGTAAGATAACGCATGAATATAGTGATAAGTCAATTATAAGTCACTTATAAGTCAATAGCATCATAACATTTTAAATAACGTTTGGATATTAAACACACAGCACATATTTTTCCCCATATGAACATATTAAATCATTGCAACACACTAATATCGCTGAATCAGTGGGAGCCCTGGGCTTGTTTCCCTGCAACAAGACGGTCCTATCGAGGGGTGATGGGAGACAGCGATACTCGAAGAGGGTTCCTTATGTCCAGTCTATTCTGTGATTTAGCTTTCATTGCATTCATTGCAGAAAAGCCCGCTTCGCAGAGATATGTTGGAAATGGAAGCAATGTTTTCAGTGCTTTCGTGGCTATCTCAGGATATTCAGCCATGACGTTGATCCAGAATGCTGGCAGAGATGTTATGTCAAATATACTTTTCAGCCCACCGTCATTTGCAAGCTCGAGGAGTTGATCTTCTTCCTGCACTGACATGGATGTACCCTGTGGTAATATGTATTTGCAAGGCCAGACGCTTGGCGTTCAAAAGTCAGTTTCAAGCATTATGTGCCTACTATAAATGCCTCTGTTGATCCACAAACAACAGAAATTGATAAATATAATATAGAAGTGAACTGTGACAGTGTCAACAGCATTGGAGACAACCCGGGCTGCACAGAGCATAAACAAACAAACCAACAGAGCATCCGACCCACAGTGCACAACGTCAATCACGCACCAATCCCGCAATCAGCATCAAATGCGTGCTTTTCAACTGAAAAACACAACACTAACCCACAATGTCCACTGTTATTCACATTACATAGACAGACAACGCCAAAAGATACACCATTATTGAAGTCAAATAAGGCAAACAATAGATGCAAGGCTTTACCAGGAGTCGGACAAATCATACTCTGACCATGCAATACCTCAATTAATTCAGCTACTGAATTTAAAACAAAGATCAACAGTATCACCGCTTGGAAGTCTAAGCAAAACCAGTAGGCTTAATAGCAGTAAGTGTAATAGTTTAGGATTTGCGGGAAAATGGGGTAAGGACTATGGGGTATCCGCCACAAAATAATAATAATAATCAGCATTAGTCTTGGCCCAAATTTTTAAAAATCAACTGAACTCACCATTGATGTTTTGCTGTGTTTGGTGGTGAAAGCACCAGTGATTTTCCGGATGTCAAGTGCTTTGGTCCTCTGGCTGTTTATGGCCAACAGGGCCAATTTGCTGTTCCGAGCATCGCTGCTGCTATTCCTTAGGTAGTTTTTGAGGCGTCCGAGACAAGAGAAAGTCCGGTTGCATGAGGCAGATGTCACAGGTAGAGTCAGTGATATGCAGATTAGTTTGTATAAATATATAAATGCATCGTGGTAGGGTCTCACTGGAGCTAGAAATTCCACTGTGTCATTCACAGTCTGTCCTTGCTAGAGACTCAACCACAGCTCTCATATACTCACGATTTTCTTGGACAATCTTTGCATGTCCTTTGTCAAGCATATTTCCCAATCTTGAACTGTCTTGTTTTCTCAATCTGAATTCAACCCATGTCTCCATAGCAAACATATGAGCTGCACTTACATGGTGGGTTTTGAAAGCTGTTGTAGCTTTCCGCCAGTTGTGGTAACCGGTGACAGTGAAGGCAAACTCAGAATGGAACCCATGTCCTCCACACAAGAAATGCCTGCATGCGAAGCAGAATGTAGCATCTTTTGTGATCGAATATTCCAGTCTGTCAAACCAGCCACAAATAAAACTCCTTTACTGATTGCCAAACTGTTGCGAGCAGCAAAGAGTACTTTCTCAATGCTGGCCGACGGGGTCCTTCCTCAGGCTGCTGGCTAACATCGCTAACAGAATTCCCACCCGCACTAAGAGCAGCTTCATCCATGTTCTTTTCCGAATCCCGCTCCATTTCTTGTTCCTCTACTTTGCCCTCACATTCCTTTGATGAACTGCTGTCGTCCTCATCCCCACTTACTTCTTTCTGCAAGTCACTCTCAATTAAGACATGCTCAGGCTGAGACACCACTGATTCCTCTGGATGAGGTCGTTCTCTCACTAAAAATCAACCCATTTTTCATGCCGCCAAAATAATGCACGTGCCAGGCCGACACTAGCTTGCAAAAGCACAATGAGTGTGCGTGGCATCCGTTAGTCTCGCGAGACCATGGATCTGGGCCTGGATTTATACTATCAATCTCTCGCGTTGAGTGAGAGTGAGTGACATCACCACCTTAAGTGATCTTAGATCAGCTTAACAGATCTGAGGACAGCAACAGCAAGACATTGACAACGAACGAATAAGCAGAAGTGTCGAGTGGATCTGACAGAGTTTATAACTTTATTGCTGCGTGGGTGCTATGGTAATTGGGGGCGCTGTTTCACTAGATCAACTGGAGAAACAAGCTGTATTGAAAACTATACAGAGAAAGCAAAGTAGCTGCAATTTGTATGTGAAATTTCAGTTAATTTCTTGGTGGTGCTACGCTGGTGCTATTGCAATTTCTGCTAGGGCTATAGCACCAGCTAGCACCACCTTAGCGCCGCCCCGTATAGAGATCAGGGACAGTGATTTTGTGTCCTACAGAGATCAAACGCACTGATTCACATTCATTCTCTTTCATTTGACTACATGCAACTATAACAGGCCCTAGCCATAGTTCGCCTCCCTCCTCCACCTCACCTGCTCCTTAGACTCAGGCATGGACCCGAGTTCTTCAGAGGCCTTTCTGAAGTCAGTAATTCCTGCCATTAGGCAGTCTAAATGGACCAAGAATTCTTGGTGGTGTAGGGTAACATAATTGGTGGAAATGTACATAATTCATAACCACCAACACTGAGTAGCGGTTTCACTTTAAGAGGCTGGTCTGACATGAAGACGTAATTACATAAAGGATTTTTAGTGTGCTTTGAGTTCAGTTTTTTGGTGTTCAGTGAATCAGCTGTTACGGCTTTTCCGAAATGTAAAACACCTCCGTGGTTTTATTTGTGAAAATCAACACTGGTGACTCCGATGTTCTAGGATGATTCCAGAGTGGTTGAACATTTTGGCCAATTCAGTTGCTTTGAAACTGCCAAAGTTTTAGGAGCAAAATGCCATTGCTTGGCTCATACAAGCTGAGATTCAATTAGCGCTTCAAGAAATTTCCACCGACGACACCAAATATTTCTATGTAGTTGCATCACTCAGCAGCTCCACGGCTGCAAGAATGACGAGCCTGCTTGAACACCGACCTGAACATGATAAATACTGATCGCTGAAACCTCACCTTTTATAGACTCCTGATCTATTGGAGTCTGAGCTCCACAAACAGCTGTTCCACTTGCACGGCCTTGTCGATGCTAAACCTTTAGAGCTAATGGACCACATGCTGTCTATCCAGGGAAATCACTATCCTTGCTTTATTTTTAAAGAACTCTTCATGCAGCAAATGCCTGATCCAGTTTGCAAAGCCCTCGTTAATGTATCTGTGAAGGTCTATAGGGAGCTTGCTAAACAGGCTGATAGTCTACACTCAGCCAGGCAGCAGTGCATCATTCCTCCTCCTTTCTCTATCTTAATAAGTCCGGTCAGCAAGGTCCCCAGTATAAGGACACGTGCAGCTGCAAAACAGACGACCCTGGACCTGTGCTTTTACCACACTCGCTTTGGTAGGAATGCTGAAAAGTGCCGACTGCCTTACAGCTTCAACAGTGCCAGTGCATTGGGACATCAGAGGTCTGTGAACACCATGAGTTCCAGCTGCCAGGGTAGTCTACTGTTTATCACAGACACCCTCTCAGGACAACGCTTCCCGTGTGATACGGCTGCTCAAGTGAGTGTACTGTCGGCATCACTTGTTGACGAGAAGGCAAAGAGTGATGAAACCTCGCTGGAGGCCACCAGTGACGGCAAGATCCAGACCTATGGGGCATGACAGGTGATGCTCTGCTTCAGTGGGCGATGCTACATAAGGGACTTTGTCCTGACCTAAGTGGCCAGACTTCTGCTCGGTGCAGATTTCCTGTGTGCCCAAGAACTGTTGGTTGATCTTAAGAACCGCTGGCTTGTGGTTGTCAAGGACTTTGGGTTGTTACCCTTCTCCCCAGTAAGTTCCCCACAACGACTCCATCAGGCATGTGAGTTTTCTTGACTGCAAGGTGAATTCCCAAACCTCACCAAGCCCACATTCTCCAAGAGAATCACAATACACGGGGTCGAGCATGTAGGAGTGTCGACTAAAATCGACATGAATGTAATTACTTCTAATGCACATTTTATTTTCCCCACAAACAAATGGCGACATTGTCTATATATCGGAAAAAAAACAAAAATGAAATAATGTACAACGTAACACGTAACATAGAAAGCGAAATTAACCCTTAACAGATTGAGATTTTCTTTTTGTTTACCTGGATGATATACCTGTCACCAGTGCATCCAAGTTTGAACATGTAACCCATCTCCACACGCTTTTCAAGCACTTAAGCCAACACAGGTTGATTATTAAGTCTGTTAAATGCCACTTTGGGTTGTCAACCATTGATTTTCTTGGCCATTGCATTTCTGCAGAAGGTGCAGAACCCCTCCCATCAAAAGTCACTTTTACTATGGATTTCCCACCACCCCATATGTCTTAAAAACTACAGGAAGTTTTTCAATCACTGCTTCATAACTGCGAGCTACTGAACTTATGCTTCCCCTGCATGGAGCACTTAAAGGGAATACCCCCAATCACATGCTTGACTGGTCAGCGGATATAACCAGGATATTTGATGATAGCAGATGGGCTCTTTCTAAAATAACCCTACTAGTGAACCCACCCTGCAACGCTCCCATAGCCATTACTACAAATGCTTCCAACTGTGCTGTGGGTGCTGTGCTCGAACAGTTGGCATGAGAGGTGTGATAGCTGCTTGCCTTCAGCTGGCAGCTCTGTCCCCCTGAAAAGAAGTACAACACGTTTGACCCTGATCTTCTTGGTCTCTATCTTGCTGTCCCTCATTTTCGTTTTCATCTAGAGGGTCACCATTTCACAGCGTTCGTTGACCACAAGCCCCTCGTGCACACTATGGCCAAAATATCAGACCCTTGGTCTGCACAGCAGTAACACCACTTGGCCCACATATCCGAGTTTACAACTGATATACAAATATCACGGGGGATAATAATGCGGTGGCTGATTGCCTCTCACAGACAGCTGTTGAGGCCATACACATAGGGATTGACTATGCTGTCATGGTAGTTGATCCAGAGGTTCAGGTTTACCAAACAGCAGTGGTGGGCCTGCAGTTTGCTGACATTAAGTTGGAGGACGCTGAGGTTTCTCTCCTGTGCGCTGCCTCAGTGAGCTGCCCTCGCGCCATCCTGCCCACAAACTGGAAGTGGATTGTTATTGTCTCCACACATGGCCTCTCGCATCTGGGCTGGAAGGCCTCACAGGAACTGGTGGCACTGAAGTTTATGTGGAAAGGCCTTAAAAAGGACATGTGTGATTGGACTGCAGCCTGTGTAGAGTGCCAGCGGGCAAAAACTAACTGTCATGTTCAGGCACCAGTGGCACCTTCTGAAGTCTCTGAGTGATGGTTTGACCATGTCAATGTGGACCTTGTTGGTCCTCTTCCCACCTCCCAACAGTTTCATGTACCTCCTTACCATGGCCGTCCTTCCAACAAAGAAGATGCCTGCAGGTGTGATTTGGGCTTTCATCAACACCTGGCTAATTTGGTTTGGCACCCCATCTGATGTTTGCTCTGACTGCCATCTCCAATTTATATCAAACCTATCGATACAGCACCACAGCGTATCACCAATGGCCTATGCAAGCGGTTTCACTGCTCCTTAAAGGCTGCTCTGAGGGCTTTCCTGATTGATGAGTGTTGGCATGATCATCTCCCATGGGTCCTGCTGGGGCTCGGAACAGCTCCAAAAGAGGACCTGCAGTCGTCTGTGGCTGAGTTGGTATATGGGCAGCTGTTACAAATGCCAGGTGATTTTATTCTTGATGCCACGACTGCCTGGTCGGTCCCGCAACAGCTTTTCTGCCCTCCTCAGTAAATTCAATTCCTTTTCACCTATTCCTACACCAGCATCCCCTTAGGCCCCTTTACGATGGGCCATTCCGCATTCTGAAACGGGGAGAAAAAACTTTTATCATAGATAAGAGGTGTAAACCTGAATGTATTTCCATAGGTCGCCTTAAACCAGCCCACCAAGTTTTGGAAGATTCTGCTACCATGCCTCTGCCATCGTGACATGACCATGAGCATGTCGACACACCTCTGGTCGAGCCTCAGGCACCTGTTTGTTGTTACTCCACCCATGGAACATAGGACCCGACCCGAGCCGGGGAGCTCGTCCGAGCTCTGGACTGGTTCACAATGGCATGGTGAATTGTGGTGTTGGGAGGGGGGGAGGTGCTGTGTAGGGTAATGCAATTGGGAGAAATGTACATAATTCATAACCACCGACATTGAGTTGGGGATTCACTTTAAGAGGCAGGTCAGAAAGAATAACATGATTACACAAAGCGCTTTTAGTGTGCTTTGTGTTCAGTTTTCTGGTGTTCAATAAAGGATTTGCTGCGGCTTTTCTGAAACGTTAAATGCCCCCGCCATTTTATTTGTGGAAACCTACAGTGGAATCTGGATAGCTGATGGCAGAAGTCATGTCGACGCAGAGGTTGGAATATCCCAGCTTAGCTACCTCAACTATAGCTCATCTCAGAGACACAAGAGCAACACACACAAAATGCTTGAGAAACTCAGCAAGCCAGGCAGCAATATGACATAAGGTCTCAGTCCAAAACGTTTATGTTTCTCCATACCAGTCCTGGCGAAATGTCAATTGTTTATTTCCTCCATAGATGTTGCCTGATCTGCTGAGTTCCTCCAGCAATTTTGTGTGTTGCTCTAATTTCTCTCATTCTGCCTGCTATATTGATGTCACTTTATTCCCACAGTAATTCATCTCCGTGTATTTGCTTCATTGATAAAACTTTCTACGTTTGTACGTGGGGTACCTTCCTTCAATCTCAGCCATCGTTTCCTATTTGTATCCTTGATCACATCACCTCTGTTTCTCATGTCTTTGTTCTCTTCCATCTCCCATTAATGATTCAGGTTGAAAATCTCGTTATCACACAGGAGTTTACTATAATTGGTTGGAGTCTTCACAACTAGGGTTAAAATAATGTGAAAAATTCCAAAACAAGTAAAAAGATAGGCATCCTTCAAGTTTACAGAGAAAAAAGAATTCTAGCAATTTAAAACAAGAGCTTATATTTATTTTGCCTTCAGTTATTCTTCATCATCATCATTATGTGCTGTGTCGTATGACGTGGGCAATGATGGTCTTTGACCATTATTGTGCTTGGCAAATGGTTCTACAGAAGTGGTTTGCTATTGACTTCTGGGCAGTGTCTTTACAAGACAAGTAACCCTAGCCTTTATCAATACTCTTCAGAGATTGCCTGTCTCGCGTCAGTGGTGGATTAACCAAGACTTGTGATATACATTAGCTGCTCATGTGACCATCCACCACCTGCTCCCATGGCTTTGCATGATCCTGATCAGGGGCTAAGCAGGTGGTACACCTTGCCCAAGGGTGACCTGCAGGCTAGTGGAGGGAAGGGGCAATTTACAACCCTTTTGGTAGAGATGCATCTCCACCCAGCCACCTATCTTTGTGGCTTAGGTCCCTCAGATGCATCAAGTTAATGTGTAACACTTTAAGACATTCTTTTCGCATTGGCACCATAGCAGTTGCTACAAAATTAAGTTGCAATGTAGGATAAAGCATTCAGGATTAGTTGTTTAAAACTAACCAGGCAGCACACTAAAGTCAACTTTTTATTTATCTTTCTGCTCCAGGTAGTTAAAAGCATCCATGCTGAAATGGTTTATTCAGTGGTTTTCAGTTTGATAGCATAGAAGTATTAATCATATTTTCGCCTGCGATTCTCAAATATGATGCATTGTGAAATTACGATTAAAACTGTGAGCTACTGTGATGTTGAGAGTGTATAAGAGGAGGTGGGCACATCCTTATGAATTTCAGTGGAATGAAAAGCCAAATTAAACATTTATTGCATTTATTTCTGTTCCTCTGATTCTTTGTAAATTTATTAAGTTGTCCATTTAGAAAGGAAATTATGCAAGCATTATAAATAGTTTACAAACTTAGGCATGCAACAAAATGTAGTTTTGTTCAACTTTTCTATACAATCTGGGTCAATATAAAAGGGTGGATGAAGGAATAGCAGGTAATGTTGTAGATATTGTTAACTCAGCCATTTGTACTTGACAAGAACCAGTGATGTCATAGTCCAGATAAAAGGATTATGATATATCTGTAATCATAAGGAGAACATGTCAGCACCTTCACTTTCTTAAGAGACAAAGGAGGTTTAGATTGTCACCCAATACCCTAATATTCTTCTACAGATGTACTGTTGAAAGTGTCCTGGCTAGTTGTATCATGATCTGACATTGCATTTCAGATGTGCAGGAACATAAGAAACTGCAGAGAGCAGTGGGCTGTGCCCAATTACATCATGGACACATCTCGCCCCACCACTGATATTATCTAAACCTGTCATCAAAGACCCCGCTGTCTGGGTCATACAATCTTCTTTCAAGTACCATCAAGCAGGAGGTACAGAAGCCTGAAGTTCCATACAAACAGTTTCAAGATCAACCACTTCCCTTCAACCGTTCAGCTCTTGAACGAACCTGTACAACTCTTAGCACTAGAAAAAAGCTCTAGTGTTTTCCTGGCACATAGTATATTAGCTTCCAGCCAGGTATAAACAGTGATATTAATCAACATTTCGATAACAAACTCTGCTACCTTCATCAGGGATGATGTCTAGGCATGTCTAGTCTGGTGGTATTTATACCCCAGCTGTCCAACCCTCCTGATTGGATAGTCCTCATCCAATCATTTACAATTGAATTCCTGTTCTTACTTAGAGCGAGAGCTTTTGCTTTCTTAAAATCTTTTGCTGTAGTTTTATATCAGTGGCTTCCTTCACTAGGCCCAAAAACCAATGGCATGACACATTAGTTTTGTGCTGTTAAAGTCAGTCATATGGCCATTGCTGATACAGTGTTCTGCTGCCACCGATTTCTCCAGGTAACCCAAATGGATACACTCCTTAAAGCGGGTTTCCACTGTGCCAATATACGCGCTCCAAATTCACAGGGAATTCTGTGTCCTGAGTCATGCATCATCTTTGATTCACCTAAGTTGTAAGTTGAGCTTCCTTATGGGTTTGTGGAAAGGATGAATATGGTATTTCAATCCTGCTGATCCTTCCAGAATCAGGTGGAAATATAGGGAAGATAGGCGGTAGGTAGTGATGGATTCCTCCTCGTTGTCAGGTTTCCTGCTTTTTCCGTTGGCCTTGTAAGCCCAAGTGTTTTCCTTCATCTTGTAACCATTCTGGAGGAATATCGTGCATAATCATCTTATTTCCTCGTGGAAACTCCCCAGGTCTGAAATAGTTTTTGCACAGTTAGTCAAAGTAGAAAGAATCACTCTGTGTCGGGAGGCATTATGGTGGCTGGTGTTGTTGACAGCTTTTGGGATAGCAGAAGGCTGATTGGATGAGGACGAACCAATTAGGAAGGACAGATAATGGGGGTATATATACCACCAAACTGGACATGTCCAGGCATCATCCGTGATGAAGGTGGCAGAGTTTGCCATCGAAACATTGATTAAAATCAATACCTGTACCCGGTTGGAAGCCCAAGAAGAGTTAATTCGTCTTATCGCTAGTGTCCAGCAACAATCTGCCCACTTTGACCACTGTGCACATTGTGGAGTTTTTTTTTGTTCTAGTTGTGTTATTTTTTTGTAAAAAGATGTTTATTTTTTGTTTACTTTCTGGTGAATGATGCTCATATGATGCTATGTACCTGTGATAATTCTGCAATAGGATTTTTAATGCACCTGTGCATACATGTACTTGCACTTATAACAATAAACTCCACTTTGACTTTGACTTTTCTATATATTTTCCTCCTCTCCTGCAACTCTTCAGCACTATGTAGAATAACGGGCTAAAAAGAGAACACTGGTTTGTAGTGTTGCAGTCCAATTAGTTAAACACTCAGCGAGAGAGCTATTAACGTGGAATGTCACTTGATTCTTCTTCGAGCTATTGTTTACAATGAAGCAATATGGGAATGTTTCCTTATATTGCTATCTATTATTTACATTATTGCTCAGAAATCTTAAGTAGGTTTTATCCTTGAATATTAAAAAATTATATAAAAATATTTGCATTTATTGTAATTTTCATAATTGAATTACTCTAAAGATTTAATCACAATAAACCCGGTCTTCAGATTCTTAGTCTCATCCTGTGTCATCCAGAAGACTATAAGACTATAAAGACATAACAGCAGAATTAGACCATTTGTCCATGGAGCCTTCTCCGTCATTTCGTCATGGCTGATCCAGTTCCTTCTCAATCCCATTCTCCTTGTTTCATGCCCTGACTAATCAAGAACTTATCAACCTCTGCCCTAAAAGCATCTGGTGTACTGGCATCCATAGCTGCCTATGTCAATGAATTTCACAGATTCAACACCTTCTGGTTAAAGAAATTCCTCCTCACTTCATTTCTGTTCTAAATAGATGTCCCTCTATTCTGAGGCTGTGCCCTCTGGTCCTAGATTTCCCCACCCAAGGAAACATACTCTTTACATCCATTCAACTAGACCTTTCAATATTCAACAGGTTTCAATGAGATCCCACCTTATTCTTCTAAATTCTAGTGAGTAGAGGCCCAGAGCCTTCAATCGTTGCTCATATGATAACCCTTTCATTCCCAGAATCGTTCTTGTGACCCTCCTCTGAACCTTCACCAATGTTAGCACATCCTTTCTTAAATAAAATCCCATAAAGTCCTATCCTGGCCCAGGACCTCACTCAGCCAGAGTTCCCCCACCACTCGGTAGTGAAGGAACTTTGAAAGATCTTGGCAGTGCCCAGATTGCTGCCAGTGGCGATCACCCGTGGTGATAAGACTGGCAGTCTCCCTGCTCCCAGATGGTACAGGGAAGAACCAGCTTTGCTGATGAATGTTGACTTGACAGGTCACCAGCTCTGTAAGCGTTGAGCCAAGCCAACTACCTGTTGATGTAAAAATAAGACAAGTCTGTCAGCATTAACATAAGTGTCATTTAGCATATCAGACTCTCTGGCCCACAGAATCTCATGCACTGGCCGACAATGAACTGAATGGCAATCAGATCCCAAAGAGAAGTTAATTATTGGTAATGACCACGGGGGAGGGAGAGCTAGAAGAATGAAGGAGAGTAGGCCTGTATCTTGACTGGAGAAAATCAGGAGACCAGAAGCTGCTTGCTGAGGATTGCAGGAGGTGGAGGCATACTGAGCTCCAGGAGAGTTGGACCCTGTGGAGCAGGAAAATCACCTCACGGTAGCATAACAGTTACTTCTTCAAATAGGATAGAGGTTCATATAGTGCTTTTACAGTACCAGCGATCGTCGATTGGATTTAATTCCTGCCGCTGTCTATAGGGAGTTTGTGTTCCCCAAGATTGTGTGGATATTTCAGCTTTCTCCCACATTCCAAAAACGTACCGTTAGGTTCATGAGTTGTGGGCATGCTATGTTGACAATACTGTACTTCTTTCAGTGTAATGTGATAAATAAAGCTAATCTCTTTTATGTAACATGACATAGAACAGTATAACACAGTATGGTCCCTTTGTGCCCTGACAAATACAAGCCTATTCCATGATCAGTCTAACTCCTTCCACTTACAGGGCCCATAACCCCGCATTTTTCTTTCATCTTTGTACCTATCTAAGGGTATTTCAAGGTGGGAGATTAGAGCACGATTAGAACGTCATTGCCTACTTGGACCTTACATGCTTTAATGGCTTCGTGAACAATGTCTTACCCATTCCAAGAATAATTCCTCAAAACCCAATTCTGCATCATTTTAAAGTGACATTTAGTATGTGAGCAGCAGCTGAGGAGATTGTTGGCAATGGAACCTTTTACTAAATCTCCCTCCTGTGATCTACATCATAAAAGCCAATTATATAGATGGCAATCCATTAACACACATAGAAACTTTAATAATGATAGTTATGTATAAAGATGCTTATTTATGCCAGTTTATTACACTTAATGATTCTTCTGCGTACTGTGTGAAATCTTAATGAAGCCAGAGGATGATAAATCAGACTCCTCATTGACGTGCGTACACTCAGACTCATCCAGACTGTTTGGCTGATTAACGCAAGATAAGAAAGCAAAGCCTTCACCATTACATCCTCACCAATCCATGGTGAATCAGAATAGTTAGTCCTTTACTGGAACAAGAACAACTATTATAATCATCTACCTCCAATCTACTCAGAGCTTCAACTGCGAAGTTGTCATTGCATGAAGGAGCATTTGTAGACTAGACTGAGAAAGTTTCCAAATCACATTGTAAGGGATTACGAATGAATTTTGCCTTTCAGACTCAAGTGGTGTCAGAAGGGACAACTAATGCTCCCTATAAGAGGAAGCCATAGTATATTGTCCTCAAGTGCTTTACTAGACAATGATATTTTCCTGATGGCATTTACAGAGAGAGCAGTTTGTCTGCACCCTCCTCAGTCACCCCCTCCATTTCTTCCTCTTGGCTTAAATTATTTTTATTTGTTTTTATTTAGAGGTACAGCAGAGTATGAGGTCCTTCTGACCTAATGACACTGCGCTGCCCAATTCTACCTTGTGACCAATTAAATGCCTTTGGAATGTGGGAGGAAACTGAAGTTCCCAGAGGAAACCCATATGGTCACGGGGAGACATACAAACTCCTTACAGACAGTGGCAGGAAGTGAATCCAGTTTTCTGCCATTGCAATAGCATTACACTAACCACTTAACTCATCTTCTTCCCACTGAGTAGCTTTAGGTAATCACCAAGATGTTCTGATGGTGAGGTTGTGTATCAGACCCATTCCTTGAGAGTTTTTCAGGCCTTTTCTAGAGTGCTGTAGTCATTCTGAGCTTGACAGCATCATGGGCAGTAAAGGCAATCCCTTAAATTTTTCCTTTTCATTGACATGAAATCCATTTTTGAATGAGAGTAGTCTTCATTTGCTTTAGGGAAAGTGTAACAAAAACTTCGTTGGTGTCTAAACTATCAGTAGCATACACTTGAAGTTATGAGCTGAAATGCTTTCATTGGAGACAAGGCTGGTAGTGAGTCTCACACTCCACTAACCTATCAATACCGAGGTTTTGTTTATATCCATTCAAGGGACATGGGCTTTGCAGGCTGAGCCAGCACTTAGTTACTCATTTCCAGCTGCTCTTGAAAAGAAGGTGGTGAGTTCCCTTCTTGAATAGTTCTTGTAGTGTGGTTATACCCACATGCTGTTACAGAGAGACATCCAGAATGTTGACCCAGTGACGCGGGAGGAATGGCAAAGTATTTACCAGTCAGGTTTCTGAATGGTCCATGAGCCCATGAAACACCACACACTATTCTTCTTCTTCACTGTTGATTTTTGTTATTTAGAGTGCTTTTTTAAATCTTGCACTGTACTGCTGCCACAAAACAGAAAATTTCACAACATATATCGGCTATAATCAAACTGATTTTGGTTCTTATTCTGAAGTCAGAATATTCTGTGACTAAGGGGGAAACATCCAGGTGGTGATGTTCACTTGTGGTTGTTCAAGGCTCAGAGCCAGGAATTAATGAATGTCAACCAACCAGAATTTCCTTCCCAGTGGTGGGCATCTCTGTAATAGTTGATGCAGCATTTCTCTTAGTGCCACTCTTCAAATTACGAGCTTAAGTCCACATTGGCAGCCTGCTTTACTAGTTAATCTTCCAATGATTTATTGGTTCTATGTCTAGTGGTGTTCAACTTGGTCTTACGCAGGGAGCAGTAGAGCACAGAGGAATACTGTAGAACAGAGGCACCTAGGAATACTGGTCTATAATTTATTGAAAGTGGCGGCACAGGTTCATGGGGGTCATAAAGAAAGCTTTTGGCACACTGGCCTCCTTAAATCAAGGCACTGAGTACAGGAGTTGAGGTGTTATGTTGAAGTTGTATAAAATGTTGGAGAGGCCTAATTTGGATGATCATGTGCAGTTTTGGTCATCTACCTATAGGAAAAGTGTAAACAGGGTTGAAAAAGTAGAGAGAAAAAATGCAAGGATGTTGTTGGGCTGAAGGACTTGAGTTATAAGGAAAGATTGTATTGGTTAGGATTTTATTCCTTGGAACACAGAAGGTTGAGGGGAGATTTTATAGAGGTATACAAAACTATGAGGGGAACAACTTCATGTAGAGGGTTGTGAGAGTGTGGAATGAGTTGCCAGTGTGGGTGGTGCATGGAAACTTGATTTCCATGTTTAAGGGAAGCTTTGATAGGCATATGGATGATAGAGGTACGGAGGGCTATGTTCTGGTTGCGGGTTGATTAGAGTAAGTACATATTAGATGAGTCAAAGGCTCTGCTTATCTGGCATACTTTTCTGTGTGTCTATTTTATGATTCTATTAACAATTCCTAAGGCTTAGGTGATGAATTCACAGCAGTAACACACACAAAATGCTGGAGGAACTCAATAGGTCAGATAGCATCTATGGAGAGTAATAAACAGTCGAAGGTCTCAGCCTCACATGTTGACTGCTTAATTTTTCTGTTTCTGATGCTGTTTCTGCAGGATCACAAGGTGCAGGTGAAACTTTTCGCCATGCTCATCACTGACAGCACCAAGATTGGCAGAGAAAATGTCTAAATGGGAATGCAGAAATGAATCTTTAGTGATATGTTGCACTTCATGGTTTTGTATGCTTGAAGCATGTTGTCAACCAGCTGTACATAGTTTCGTGCTCTGTGGCTTCCAAGAAAATTTTCAACATCCATAAATGCCTTCCATGTGATCTTCTCTTGTCTCACTAGAAGTTCTTTGAATTGCCTGTCATTGATGACCTGTTTGATTCATGGACCAACAAAAATACCTTCCTTAATCTTGATGTCTGATATTCTGACTTGAATTATAATTGAACTAACAATTATAGGTGAGTTTTAAAAAAATGTATGTGATTAGGAAATTTAATGGTGATTTCATGATCAGCAGCTCAAAATCCATAAGATACAGTCAAAAGTATTCAGGAAGCAAAATCTTTGTTGTCCAGTGTAATCAGTCTGAGAGGACAGATTTGAAAATAAACAGCACAGTCTGTAGAGCCCAGAAAACTAGCCGACAGCATGAAGCTGACTGCAAAAGAGCTGCAATGTTAGACAATGGGGTTATGTTAATTGGCCTGTATCAAACCAGACAACACTGTTGAAGTTACTTAGATTAGATTATGAAGACAGGCAGTCCTCTTTTATTGTCATTTAGTAATGCATGCATTAAGAAATGATACAATATTTCCTCCGGTGTGATATCACAAAACACAGGACAGACCAAGACTGAAAAAACTGACTAAACTACATAATTATAACATATAGTTACAACAGTGCAACAATACCATAACTTGATGAAGAAGTCCATGAGCACAGTAAAAAGTTCAAAGTCTCTCAAATGTCCCACATCTCACACAGGTGGGAGAAGGAAGAAAAACTCTCCCTGCCATGCCCGACCACAATCCGTCTCTGAGTCATCAGAAAACTTCGAGCCTCCAAATCAGCTCTCTGACACCCAGTACTGAGCACCATCTCTGTCCGAACGATTCGACTTCAATCTCGGTCGCCAACAGCAGGCAAAGCCGGGGATTTTGAGGCCCTCCCTCTGGAAGATTCCCGACCCCGCAATAACGACAGCAGCGAATGAGCGTTTCAGAAATTTCTCCAGATGTTCCTCTGTGCTTTCACATCCATCTGCATCAAATCAGAATTGTCCATGATCCCTATTTAATACATGCGATATCATTTTTCACTGGAGGGCTGTGCACGCGCGGCGTGCTGCTCTCTCTCCTCAAGCCGGAATTTAGTTCGAGGAGGTCTGCAGATCAGATTGATACTATCACTTCATACATTAAATAGCTGATCTATTAATAGTTGGATGATTTGTGTACTCAGAGAGTCAACATTCAAAACATTAACCTTGTGTGTCTGATATCTCTGTCCCCAGAAGTTTTTAGACCATCTGTGTGAACAGGTATCTGAAAAAGTTATCACATATATGAATTCACATCAATTAGCAAAATAAAACAGTATAAACATAAGAGAGCAGTCAGTCTTGTTAGGAATATTCAGGGAATAGTATGAAGAATGACAGAAAGATGGGATGAACTGGAATACATTCCACTGTCTTCAATTTCTGCTTCAGACAACTCATTTGACTGCAACTCATTGGCAAGTCTTTTCTGCTTATAGGAATTGGCCTTGTGTTTTGGAAATCTTTTGTGTTTTAGAAATTAGTTGCAATTTGGAAATCTTTTATGTTAGAAATCCTCTGTGAGCTTCAAATATGTTTTAAAAATTTTTACCTAAATTTAAAATTGTAACTCTAAATATAAACTGTGTTTAAACTATTTTGTTAGCTAGTAGTATCTCCTCCTTGGTAGGAAGGGGGGAACAGCACTTGAGTAGTGGATATTGGCAGTTATATGCATATAGAGGATAAACAGAAAAGTGATCTAACCATTGAAAAGTAGGTGGCTTCAGTATAACCTCCCTTTAGTGAGGATACCTATAGCTGTATATATCTGATAGGGCTTAACATCTTCATTTTGAGTTAGAAGTCGAGCAGCAAACCCAATGCCATCACAACCATAGACGTTGCCTGACCTGCTGAGTTCCTCTAGCACTTTTTGTATATTGTTCTGAGTTTCTGCAGAATCTCTTGTTTAAAGACTCTCAGTGGATTTTTGAGTTTGTAAATATAACAACGTCTTCTTCATTTCTTTCAGATCACAGCTTGTTATTTACAAATTTATGATAGAGACATAGAATAATAAACCCTTTGGTCCATCTATTCCATACCAAAGCATTTAAGCAGCCTTGTCCCATCGACCTACACCCAGTCCATAGCTCTCCATTCCCCTACCATCCATGTACCTGTCCAAACTTCTCTTGTACACTGAAATCAAGCTGACATGCACAACTTGCACTGGCAGCTCATTCCACACTCTCATGACCCTCTAAGTGAAGAAATTCCCCTTCAGGTTTTCCTTAAACATTTCACCTTTCACCTTTAACCCATGATTTCTAGCTGGGTAGTCCCACCTAATCTCAGTGTAATCAGCATGCTTTCATTTATCCTATCTATACCTTTCATAATTTTGTATACCTCTATCAAATCTATCTTCAATCTTCTATGTTACATAGAAACATAGAAAACCTACAGCACAATACAGTCCCTTCAGGCCACAATGTTGTGCTGAACATCTACTTTAGAAATTGCCTAGGGTTATCCATAGCCCTCTATTTTTCTAAGCTCCATGCACCACGTTCTAGGGCATAAAGTCCTAACCAATTCAACTTTTCTTTATAACTCAGTCCTCAAATCCTGACAACATTCCACTTAAATCTTCTCCGCACTCTTTCAATCTGATTGACATCTTTCATGTAGGTAGGTGACCAAAATTGCACACAATACTCCAAAACAGGCCTCACCAATGTCTTATACAATTTCAACATAACATCCCAACTCTTGTACTCAATACATTGATTTATGAAGGCCAATGTACCAAAAGCTTTCTTTATGACCCTACCTACCTCTGAGGTCACTTTGAAGGAATTATGAATTTGTATTTGCAGATCCCTCTGTTCCACTTCCACCCTGCTTGCTCTTTCTTCAGCCTCCACTAATATCCAATCTCTGCTCAAAGAACAGCCGATCCTCCGCTGCCTGCATACATTGCAGTCCTTGAGGCTTCATATTGAGTTCCACAATTGCAGGTAACACAACTTTAGCTTCTTTCTCTGTAAACAGACCTTTTTGAATCAATTTACTCTTTTCCCACTTCTGTCTCTGTCCATCGTTAAAGTGATTGCTACCTTGCTAGCTGTCACAATCTCTTTGCTTGCTTCATAATTTCTTCTCTCCACACTAAAATTGAGCTAGTTTTCACATGATTTTCCAGTTGTGACAAAGTGTCCTTGACCTCAGATGTTGACCTGGTTTTTCTCCCCATAGCTGAAGCCTGATTCAAAGCCTTTGTTTTTGATTTACAGCTTGGCAGGTATTATTGATGCAAAGCAATATTTGTTAATCAACCCCAATATGACTATACCCCAATGAGTGCGTAACAGCGTAACATAGATTATTCTGTTTTGTGGAATGGTGGCATCAGAGCTTACAGAACACAATAGGAGGAGATATTCCTCTTTCTTCACTTAGACTCATCATTAAGTCTCGTGTTGTAGGACGTGGGCAATAAAATGTCTTTCCATGACCATGACTGTTTTTAGCAAATTTTCAACAGAAGTGGTTTGTCATTGCCTTCTTCTAGGCTGTGTCTTTACAAGAAGGGTGCCCCCTGTCTTTATCATATTCTTCAGAGATTGTCTTCCTGGTGTCAGTGATTACATAACCAGGAATTGTGATGTTCACCAGCTGCTCATACAACCATCCACCACCTGATCCCATGGCTTCAGGTGACCCTGATCAGTGTGGCTAAGCTGGTACTACACTTTGCTCAGACTAGCGGAGGGAAGGAGTGCCTTACACCTCCTTTGGTAGAGAAGTATCTCCAGCCCGCCTCCCAGTCTCTTACACTAAATGCATGAAATCGTATGAGCCACAAACTACACTCAGCTCCGTTAGTTTAGACTTCAATGCATCTGTATTTTGTGCAGTTATATACAGTCAGCAGGTTTGAACATCTCATCAACTCAGTTTTTTAGTATGAGGAATATTCATGCCATTTTCGGGCATTATCAGTCACTCAACTAACGGTTATCCCACTTGTTTATAAAATCTCTGTTATGGAAAACATTTGGTAAACATGTTCCTTACAAACATGCATTCACTCACACACAAACAATGTCTTTGTCATTCTGCTGTTATTGGGAGAGTGTTCACACTTCAATGTCTTCCCTGGTATATAATCATAATTAACCCATTATTTTCCCTCCACATTTTTACATACATTCAGAGTCAGGTACCAAAGTTTAGCTAAATTGTATTCCTTATTTGTACTTTACTGTAAGTGTGTGACAGTGTTGGGCATTCTGCTGTTTCACACTGTCATGTCCCAACAGTCACACGGCATCTGCTGGGTCCTAAACTGAGCTGATGTGCTCGGGGTGGTTTCATGATGCTTTTCCTGCCATAAATGTTAGAATACTCCATTTCTTTCATAAAGAGGATGTGTAAATATGTATATGTTGTTTGAATACTGTAATTAAGGTAGATACTTCTGTTTATTTTGTAATATGATTGTAACAACATTGTGGGGTGCATCAGACTCTAAGTCATGTGCAGTCTTCAGTTAACTTTGTGGGTAATTAAAGGTGGTATTCAAAGTTCCTAATAAAAGGAACTGACTGCCCTCAGTTAGAGAACTAGGGGCTATCAAGAGTTCACACTGGACAAAAATAAGTACAGAGATGTTATTGTGTGTTCTTGTTGACATTATTGTGCATTTTGTAGATAGTGTCATTTTCCTTTTCACTATTTTCTGCAAATTTTTATAAGTTTGTTTTGTGACACATGTAATGAACACCCTTTGTGGAAGAACTTAAGCCTCTTTCGATATGCAGAGGTTAACCTAATCCCTTGTGAATTCTCCTGAGATTTAGCTAAAGTCCTTGAAAGAAGGAGGTTGCGGCGCCGGCTGGAATCTGACCAAAATGTTGCGATTTAGTTCAAGGTTCATAGTCACGTAATGTTGTTGTTTGTTGCAATCTAGTTCTAAGTTCAAAGTCAAGCAATGTTCTTGTTAAGTGCTTTTAGTTACGTACACTGTGTCTATACAATGAAGCGTGTCTGAAACCTAAGCAGAGCCCCTAAATACCACTCTTAGGTGCAGAGGCTCTCCATGATGTCATGTATAATTAAAGTCCTTTAGTCTGAAACAATTCTCTGACTTGTTCTATCTGCTGCTCCAGAGATTTATCCGCAACAGTTTATCCCCAGGGTCGCCAGCGGACAGTGTAGTAAGAGAAACCAGGGATAGCCTTTAGCAGTGATCTCTATGGGTGGTCTCAAGGAGATTGGCCCTATGGGGGTTTATGATCCCCCCCCCCAATTCAGACTTGGTGGGACGAAGTGGCTAACGGGAATGGGGACCCTAATTGGGATGTTGAGTACATGATGGGATGTTTTGAAAAATGGATGGAGGTAGTCAAGAAGCACCAACCCCGCCCCCAAACCATAAAAGGAGGAGGAGCAGGGGCAGGAGCTGTAGGGGGATGGTAGTTAGAGGTTGAGACGGGGATGGAAGGGATGGGGTGACTGAATCTAAAGTAAGCACGCGCAAGCGAACATGCCGTGGCGAGGAACCTCAGCCTGTGCTACACTCTACCACTTCTCAGATACAGTTGGTGCCAAAAAATCATGACTGGAGACATACCCATACTCAAACCCTGGACTCCCTCTGAGGCTCGGGCTATGGTGGCGGAAGCCCCTAACCTGTTAAAAAAACCGGCTGCATTCATCAGTTGGCTAGAACAAGTGCTAAGTGACTCCAGCCATTTTTTCTTTGGTCATAACCCAGGTTTCTAACATTCCCTAAACATAAATCTTGGACAAAAGAGAAACTATCCCAGAAATTAATACTTTGTAAATTAACTTCTGGGATGCAGATGGGACTTCAAGGCTAGCATTTACTGCCCATCATTCACCTCCTGTAGAAATGGTGGACCATGCTTTTATACCTTCTGCTCAATGTTGCTTCACAGTTTTCTTGGGTAGGAGTCATAATATTGACAATGGAGGAATAGTATTATTGTAGGACTTTGTGAATAAAACACTTGAGAATTGTTTTATGAGCTTAACAAAAGTGACAGCCCTTTATTTCCAGTTGTGAACAAAACGAAAGCAGTCACTATACACTGACATTATTACGTCAGAAACCATCGCTTAAAGTGAACACAATTCAATGACAGCGTTAATGAGTTATGTAGAACAGTTTTGATAATGAAGAATATGTGTCATCTGTTACTTAGTACATTACCAAGTTAGTTCTCATTTTCCCCACATAATTCCTGATTTGGTAATATTTATTTATGTTTACAATTTATAGTAATTTTATGTTATTGCACTCTACAAATCAACAACTGCTGCAAAACATCAAACTCTGTGTCCGGTAAGTCATTGATAATAAATCTGGATCTGAATCCGACTCAAATGTCTCTCCTTTAAAATCTAATCCCTCTAGAATGCCAGCATATTGCATCAGCAGGTTATAAAAAGGTGACATCCAGAGAGCCACTGAAGATTTATTGCAAAGGAAGAATAATTTGTTTCATAGCATACTGTATGTTTTATTTGAAAAGTGATGCACAGTCTTGTCCCACTTTCCAGCCCTCAGCCTGTAGCTCTGAAGTTCCTGGTTATTCATCTTCAAGACAGCACTAGTAAGTGGCGACTGTATGCTGCAGCTCCAGTGGGAATCATCAAGTATTCCCATTTAGGACTGTTGCAGCTTAAATCCACAGCCACAGCCATGTGTACCTCAGTAAGCAACTTCGTTTTCAAATGATTAAAAAAGCCTATTGATCCTCAAAATCGACAGACCTTGGATGGCAGTCTAAGGTTGTGAGTGCAGTTCCCCTTTAAGAAAATGGAAGTGTTGAAGGCGCACTGGTCTGCACGTACAATTGAAATGCCAAAGTCGTAACTCTCACTCCCAACTATCCTGCCGGTGAAAGTAATCTCCGGAAAATGAAATTGAAGACCCCAGAGTAAAATTGCTATACAGGAGGGACATGAGGGACTATTGTGTACTTTGCTTCATGGAAACATGGCTCACCCCTGCCGTTTCAGATGCAGCCTGAGGTCTTCACCATTCTCCATATACAAAGGTTAGTTGAGTCACTTAAAGGTAGAGGAGGGGGAATATGCTTCATTGTGGTGCAAAGATGTTCTAGAACATCTAGTAGGTAGGTGTGGCCCATTTTATCTGCTGAGAGAGTTTTTTATCATCATCCTGGTAGCATTGTACATTTCACCTCTGGCTAATGTCAGTCAGGTATTAGAGTAGCTGAGCACTGTGGTCAACAGTTTAATGGTGTGTTTGCGAGCTAATTGGGTGGTCTGCTGCCTTGTTATCTCCGAGAAGATTCCAGGAGATGAGCAGCCTTGACTCTCTCTCTTTCTCTCTCAATGCCGTCAGAGGATGGCGCTGTAATTCTGGGACCGTGATTATTGGTTGGACTGTAGTTCGCTTGCAATCTTCCAATTTTATTTTTCTATATTCTCTATTTTTGCCTGTTCTTTCTTGTTGCTGTTTGTGCGATTTGCTTTTTGGCACATGGGGGTTTTGATGTTCTTGTTGCCGATGGTGCAAATTGCTTTTTGGATGGGGGGTGGGGGGAGGGGTAATGTCCTTGTTGCCATTTGTGAAATTGCACATCAATTTCACACGTTTGGCGGGGCCAGAGATTGTCTTCCCTGGACTTACACAGACAACAGAGCCTGAGGGTTACATAAAAAAACTATAAGACTGAGAGAAAGTCCATAATCCAAGTCCATTTTCATATTTGTATCCAAAATGTAGAAAATCTGGGTAACATTCTCTGGGCACAATGGCAGCCTCTTCCTTCTCCAGCGGTGGAACAATCCCCAGCAGCGATTAAAAGGCAGTCTCTCCTCTCCTGTAGGAGAGCGATTTCACCAACAATCAGAAGGCAGTCTCCCCTTTTCGATAGCAAAGCAATTCCACCAATGACTGAAAGGCAGTCTCCCCTCTCCAATAGTAGAGGGATCCCACCAGTGATCGAAAGGCAGGCAGCCTCCGCATTCGCCTCGATGTTTCGCTCTCCTTGGTCGCTTTAATTGCTGAAGAATGGCAGCTTTCATCAGCAAAATGGAGTCAAACATTGGCTCACAGCCTTCTCACCACGAGGTTTGCACATGCTGCCTTGGCCTCCCGGAACCCCCTTAGAGACTGCACAGCACAGAAACAACCAAACCATCTCCAAACGCCAAATCACAGGCTCCAATGGTTCCAGATTCATAGTCAGGATGAAACACAGACATAAAAGGCATAAAATAAATGAAATACATGGTTTCATGATCAATCCAGCAGATAAGAAATATTTCTTATCGTAATTTATAGTTTTTTTTATTTTAAGACCGTAAGACATAGGAACAGAATTAGACCATTTGGCCCATTGAGTCTGCTCCACCATTTCATCATGGCTGATCCATTTCCCTCTCAGGACCAATCTCCTGCCTTCTCCCCGTATCCCTTCACACCCTGACTAATCAAGGATCTATCAACATCTGCCTTTTATATACATAAAGACTTGGCCTGTGGCAATGAATTCCACAGATTCGCCACTCTCTGGCTAAGGAAATTCCTCCATTTTAAAAGGATCCCCCTCTATTCTGAGGCTGTGTCCGTTGGCCTTAGATTCTCGCACCATACGGAACATTCTCTCCACATCTACTGTATCAAGGCCTTTTACCATTGGATAGGTTTCAATTAGGTCACCCTTCATTCTTCTGAATGCTAGTGAATACAAGCCTAGAGCCATCAAATGCTCTTCATATGACAAGTCATTCAATCCTGGAATCATTTTCATGAACTTCCTTTGAATTCTCTCCAGTTTCAGCACATCCTTTCTAAGATAAGGGGTCCAAACCTGCTCACAATACTCCAAGTGAGGCCTCACCAGTGCTTTATAAAAGCCTCAATATTACATCCTTGCTTTTGTGTTCTAGTCCTTTTGAAATGAATGCTAACATTGCATTTGCCTTCCTCACCACAGACTCAACCTACAAATTAACCCTTAGGAAATCCTGTACAAGGATGTACTTGTTGCCAGTTGTAGTCGTCAGGAACAGAAGAGTTCTCTCGGCCTTCCCACATCCCACAACGGGACATTCAGCTATCCTGAATGGTATCTCTCCCTGCAGGGAGGGGAAAAAGACTTTTGCTTTCTCTGACTGAAGCCCCTCTTCGCAGAAGCCTCTAAAAGCTAAAGACCACCACTCTGACTCTATTCACTCAGATGATGGCCACCGCGCAGGCCCCTGCCTCCCTTTAATTTGCTCTTGCTAATCAATCCTAAACACTAGTCAAACTATTTCTCGCTGTAGCATCCCGCTGCTGTCTTTTGTACTCAGGCAGTGGACCTGATTGAAGTCACCTCCTCCTAAAACTTCTGATGTCTGTACTGGCTGCCGGTCAAAAGCTCTGCTTTTTTTTTTGCTGAAACAACCCGTTTAACTGCTGCAAAATGAGATATTACACAATACAAGCCAGTGATATTAAACCTGATTCAGATTCAGATTCTAACATACACATTCCTTTTTAAAAGTGATGGAGCTTCTACCTTTACCACCTTTTCAGGCAGAGGGCCCCAAACCTGCTACAGTCTGATTGGGACCTTACTTCTCCTCCTATGATAGACAAATTACTTCTTAATCCCTAAAAGAAAACGATTTGGACTATTTATACTACCTAAGTCTCTCATACTTGTCTACACCACCCCACCCCCTCTGTTCCAAAGAAACAACCTCAGCTTGACCAGTCTTTCTTCACAGGTCTAATTTTCCAGTCCTGACAATGTACTCTCCTCTTATTTTGCACCCTCTCCAAAACACCTTTCCGGTGATATAGTGACCAGAATGGTCAAAGTCACTTTGATCACTCTTCATCTTCATTCTTATGTATGATCTGTACAATAATTATTTGTTTTTTTCAAATTTTTTTTATTGAGATACAGCACAAATAGGCCCTTCTGGCCCTTTGAACCCACCTATTTAACCTTAGCCTAATCACAGGACAATTTACAATGACCAATTAATCTATTTACATAGAACATAGAAATTTACAGCACATTACGGGCCCTTTGGCCCACAATGTTGTACCGGCCATGTAACCTACTCTAGAGACTGTCTAGATTTTCCCTGGCGTATAGCCCTCTATTTTTCTAAGCTCCCTTTGCCTTCTGTGGGCAAGCCAATTCTGGATCCACAAAGCAAGGTCTTCTTGGATCCTTTGCTTCCTTACTTTCTAAAGAAGCCTTGCATGGGGTCTTTATCAAATGCCTTACTGAAATCCATACACACTACATCCACCGTTCTACCTTCATCAAAGTGTTTTGTTACATCCTCAAAGAATTCAATCAGGCTCATAAGGCACGACCTGCCTTTGACAAAGCCATGCTGATTATCTTTAATCATATTATACCTCTTCTAATGCTCATAAATCCTGCCTCTCAGGATCTTCTCCAACAACTTGACCACCACTGAAGTAGAATCAGTGGTCTATAATTTCCTGGGTTATCTATACTCCCTTTCTTGAACAAGGGAACAACATTTGTAACCCTCCAATCCTCTGGTACTTCTCCCATCCCTATTAGTGATGCAAAGATCATCACAAGAAGCTCAAGAATCTTTTCCCTCTCTTCCCGCAACAGCCTAGTGTATATCTCATCTGGTCCTGGTGACTTATCTAACTTAGTGCTTTTCAAAAGCTCCAGCACATTCTTTTTCTTAATGTCTATATGTTCAAGCATTTCAGTCGGCTGTAAGTCATCCCCACAATTGCCAAAGTTTTTTCCCTGGTGAATACTGAAGCAAAGTATTCATTAAGTACCTCTGCTACCTCCTCCAACTCCATGCACACATTTGCACTACCGCACCTATTCTCACATGGTTCATCTTCCTGCTCTTCACATACTTGTAGAATGCTTTGGGGTTTTACTTAATCCTGCTCAGCAAGGCCTTCTAATGGCCCCTTCTGGCTCTCCTAATTCCATTTTGTAAGCTCCTTCCTAGCAACCTTGTAATTTTCTAGAGATCTAACAGTACCTAGTTTCTTGAACCTTTTGTAAGCTTACTGGTATGCCTTTGGACTGTGGGAGGACACTGGAGCAACTGAAGGAAACCCACACAGTCAGAGGGAGAACGCCCAAACTCCTTACAGACAGCGGCAGGAATTGAACCCGTCACTGGTACTGTAAAGAAACCATCTGCTAACCATTTTGCTACTGTGCCCACCCCCAAATGAACCTCTTGACCATGTCTGCATGATTTTATGCTGCCATCTGATTGGCTGATTATATATTAGCATTAACGAGCAGGTGTATGGATGTACCTAATAAAGTGACATTGGGTGTAGTTCCTGCAAAATTGAACTGCCATCACTGGTCTGCTGCTAGGCTCAATGGGAATGAAGCAATGGAAACCTCCCCCAGTCTCAGTCCTCTCATGTCTGAGTTGTGTAAATGCTCTCACAGGTTACAGCTTTGCTGCAGGACCGTTGGCGCTCTTGAATCACTACCTTGAAGCCAGAAATGATGAGGGATGCTGCTGATGAAAGAGCCAAATAAACTTAAAAGAATTCGAAGTCTCTCTAAATCTGTATATTTCTGTCATGGAGTTATCAAAGAAATAATTCAAAAATACTGTTTAAATCTGATTATTAAATTTCACAGGTCAGATTTTGCTATAATTTGGCTCTTTATTCTATTCTCATCAGATTGTCTAAATGATTTAGATGCATTTGGCTTTCTTCTTGCACACAATGTTCCTGTAAGTATGGGACTATGTGGCTTCTATGGTTCTTGAGCATCTGTACTTACTAACTGTTATCTTAACTGGAGCTGTTAAATCCTTCTGCTATCAGTTTAATGTTGTCAACTTAATTGTGACTGGCATGTATTTCCTGCATTCCATGATTATTTAAAGGGGTCTCTAGTTAGCTCTTCGGCAGAAACCGGCTGTGTTATACAGAATGATTTGTCCCACATTGTTGCTCAATGTTGGCTCTGTTGGTACTCTTGTGCCTAACCTCTTGTTTTCATCTCTTCATGGAGATTCTGCTGTTCCTCTGCTCCTGGGTCGAGTCGTGAGCCTGCCATCCATCGCTCCTGGGTTGAGCTGGCACCAGCAACCACTGTGACAGAGGGAGTCTGCTGTTCCTCCACACGGGCCCAGTCCAGTGAGCGCACACTGTGACAGAGGGAGTCTGCTGTTCCTCCACACCGGCCCAGTCCAGTGTGTGCACACTGTGACAGAGGGAGTCTGCTGTTTCTGCACACGGGCCCAGTCCAGTGTGTGCACACTGTGACAGAGGGAGTCTGCTGTTCCTCCACACGGGCCCAGTCCAGTGTGTGCACACTGTGACAGAGGGAGTCTGCTGTTCCTCCACACCGGCCCAGTCCAGTGTGTGCACACTGTGACAGAGGGAGTCTGCTGTTCCTCCACACCGGCCCAGTCCAGTGAGCGCACACTGTGACAGAGGGAGTCTGCTGTTCCTCCACACCGGCCCAGTCCAGTGTGTGCACACTGTGACAGAGGGAGTCTGCTGTTCCTCCACACCGGCCCAGTCCAGTGAGCGCACACTGTGACAGAGGGAGTCTGCTGTTCCTCCACACCGGCCCAGTCCAGTGTGTGCACACTGTGACAGAGGGAGTCTGCTGTTCCTCCACACCGGCCCAGTCCAGTGAGCGCACACTGTGACAGAGGGAGTCTGCTGTTCCTCCACACGGGCCCAGTCCAGTGTGTGCACACTGTGACAGAGGGAGTCTGCTGTTCCTCCACACGGGCCCAGTCCAGTGAGCGCACACTGTGACAGAGGGAGTCTGCTGTTCCTGCACACGGGCCCAGTCCAGTGAGCGCACACTGTGACAGAGGGAGTCTGCTGTTCCTCCACACGGGCCCAGTCCAGTGTGTGCACACTGTGACAGAGGGAGTCTGCTGTTCCTCCACACCGGCCCAGTCCAGTGAGCGCACACTGTGACAGAGGGAGTCTGCTGTTCCTCCACACCGGCCCAGTCCAGTGTGTGCACACTGTGACAGAGGGAGTCTGCTGTTCCTCCACACGGGCCCAGTCCAGTGTGCGCACACTGTGACAGAGGGAGTCTGCTGTTCCTCCACACGGGCCCAGTCCAGTGAGTGCACACTGTGACAGAGGGAGTCTGCTGTTTCTGCACACCGGCCCAGTCCAGTGTGTGCACACTGTGACAGAGGGAGTCTGCTGTTCCTCCACACGGGCCCAGTCCCGTGAGCGCACACTGTGACAGAGGGAGTCTGCTGTTCCTGCACACGGGCCCAGTCCAGTGAGCGCACACTGTGACAGAGGGAGTCTGCTGTTCCTCCACACGGGCCCAGTCCAGTGAGCGCACACTGTGACAGAGGGAGTCTGCTGTTTCTGCACACGGGCCCAGTCCAGTGAGTGCACACTGTGACAGAGGGAGTCTGCTGTTCCTCCACACGGGCCCAGTCCAGTGTGCGCACACTGTGACAGAGGGAGTCTGCTGTTCCTCCACACGGGCCCAGTCCAGTGTGTGCACACTGTGACAGAGGGAGTCTGCTGTTTCTGCACACCGGCCCAGTCCAGTGTGTGCACACTGTGACAGAGGGAGTCTGCTGTTCCTCCACACGGGCCCAGTCCCGTGAGCGCACACTGTGACAGAGGGAGTCTGCTGTTCCTCCACACGGGCCCAGTCCAGTGAGCGCACACTGTGACAGAGGGAGTCTGCTGTTCCTCCACACGGGCCCAGTCCAGTGAGTGCACACTGTGACAGAGGGAGTCTGCTGTTTCTGCACATGGGCTCAGTCCAGTGAGCGCACACTGTGACACAGACAACAAATTTTTTTCAGAAGTATTGCTTCCTCAGAATTTTTTTGTTATGATAGATTGCTTGAGGCTGAACGCAAATATCATTTCAGACTACTTGTATCACGTAGGAATTTGGAGAAACAGGAAATTAACTTTTATTGACTATAATACGTTTAATTGAATAATGATGATGATGTTTTGCAATTTTTCCACTAAGCTAAAAATGTTCTGTTGATGATTTTCATTTGACTCAGTGTCTGCGGCTTCTCGCTTAAGTGTCCAACAATAAGCAGCCAACATTGATGGATTCCAGTTGCCCTCACTGTTTCTCCATGACTGTAATGTCCTGGTGAAATCATTCACCATGCTTGTCACTAACAGCGCAAGATTTGCAGGGAAGAAGTCTAAATGGGAATATAGAAAATGAATCTTCAGTGACATGTTGCACTTCATGATTTTGTATGCTTGAAGCATGTTGTCAACCAGCTGCGTATAGTTTGGTGCTCTGTAGTTGCAAAGAAAATTTTCAACAACATCTTTGAATGCCTTCTGTGTGATTTTCTCTAGTTCCACTACAAGTTCTTTGAATTGCTTGTCATTGATGGCCTGTTTGATTTGTGGACCAGCAAAAATGCCTTCCTTAATCTTGATATCAGTTATTCTGACTTAAATTATGAATTGAAATAAATAAATATAGGTGATTTTAAAAAAATGTTGTGTGATAGGGAAATTTCCTGGTGATTATCATGACCAGCAACCCAAAATCCATAAGATACACCCAAAAGTATTCAGGAAGCAAAATCTGTGTTATCTAGTGTTATTAATGTCTAGCTTATCTATTGACTGATGTGAAATATTAACTCTGTTTTTCTCACCACGGCGTTTCATATTGGTTTTTCCAATGGTTAATGCCTCATTTCAGATATCCAGTACTTGTAGGACTTTGATTTTTAATTAAATGAGCTACACTACTTAAAATAGAACACATTTTCATTGCTGATAACAAGTTTAAACATTCCATAGATAGTTTAATAACTAGTTAATGCAAAAATGAAACAACAAAATTACAAAGACATGGAGGTTAAGGGTGGTTTATGTAATTTTTTTTGCAAATATAACAAGAGAACTGCTTTTGCCTGCAAAGTGTGGCTGCTGACAGCTCCCAGTACAAGTTCCTGGCTTACTTTAATACAACACGTGTTATTCACAGATGAATAATTTCCTTCATTAAAATTGTGTTTTTTATTAGAGAAGTAGAAAGATGCTGGTGGATAGTGTGACTGTCTGCGTGTAAAATAGATTACAACCACCTCCTGCCTTCAAACACCCTACAATGTTTATGTAATTCAATGAAAATAAAATGTAGGAGAAAAACAAACTAGGCTGTCAATTCCTTATCACCGGCAGTTGTCCAAAGACGAATCACATACTTTGGCTATTGATTGGACTATTGGTTGTAAACTTACCTACAAAATACTTAATGAATCTTTCGATATCTGATGTCTCATTTGGTGTGGATTTACTACAGAACTCTATGCACTACCTGCTATTGTGTCAAATTAAATCAATAATATTACAAACACCCTAGATTCTATTGGAAGAAGCAATGGTTATTGGCCCTTTAAATTAATTAGAAGAAACAGATAATATTTTCCAATTTAGTACTAGCAGTGAATAGCTTCCCTCATTCCCCCATCACCCTCAACAGCTGAAACAGGAAGGGCAGCAGAAGCAGTGGGCAGGACTTTACCAAACATATTCTACTCCTCACACTTGCTGCAGGTAGACCCAATTGACCCACTAGGCTGAGCATGTTGCACAGGTCCTTTTAAACTGATTAGCCTAGTGGGACCACCAGGTGCTCCTAAACTGATCCCTTTGGCATCAGGTCATGGGGGTAGATTGGAACAAGCACTTCCTACAAAGTCTGCTGAGAAAACCTTCTCCAGATTCCGCACTCCCAACTATGCTGTGTGTCACGGCTAGCAAGCTTTTGGAATTCTTTGGATTGTTCAGAAGCTACTGAACATGAAATAATTACTTTAAATGGCAAAAAGAATCTTTGAAGAACCACCATGGGTCTGCTGTCAAACTTCAGTGCTGGCGTGTTTCTTGTCTAAAGTTTGCACGGACGGTGATGAAGTCTCCTTGTTGGCCTCAAAAGCAAGTTGCATATATTAGGGAGAAGTCTTGTCTCAAACCAGGAGTCTCTAACTTTTGTTCGAAAACAGAATCACAAGGATCTGTGTTCCTATCAAATGTAGTGAAAGTATTTATTATAGCTGTAGCAGAGTATTTATAACAAATCTCCACACATATTTCTTTTTGTTTTCTAGTGTTAGAGCTTCATCAGTGATTTCTTCCAAAGCCATTCCCTGTTGGTTTTACCAAGTCCTACTCTTTCCCAATGTCTCAGCATTTTTATTCTCATTTAAGTATTTCTCTATCTCTCCTAGAAGCATAATATTTGAACTGTAGTTATTGCCCATCAAGTAATGACTTTCAAATCCCGACCACATGATGCAACCCTTTTCTCTGGTGCATTTACCAATCACTTGAAATCTGTTACCCATCAGCCATAGATCCTGCTATGTGTGCACGGAACAAGAATGGCAACAGAGTACTTGGATTAAATGTTTCTGCCGAGTCACGTTAGCCACTGAAAATGCTGGGAAATTTACACACCAGGAATGATGAAGTGGGCCCACCAAAAACAAAACATGCACATAAGAAAGCCCATGCCAAAAGGGAGGCCTCCCGGGTGTGGGAGACGCAATCATTTCATTGCACGATTAATCAGCCACATGCACCCTTGCCATATTCTTGCAATCGATCTGATGCAGTTCATCCCTTCCCCCATAGATGGGAACCACAGAGGAAAGGAATAAGTGAGGTAATCTGGGGTAAACTGAGGGAAGATATGTAATGTCTACCCTGCTTGGTACCGAACCATCAGCCGCATGCACACATGCATAATTTTCGTGGTCAATCTGATACGGTTCAGACCCTTCATTTCCCTTTATTTATACGATAGGAATTATCTGTCATATACCTATCTAGCATCTCAACCATAATGAGAAGAAATACACTTCTTCAAGCCATCCCCTGATGTTAATCTCTCAACACTGGAACTAATCCAAGGAACTTCCTCTGTATCTGTCTCATAAGACATGTCCTTCTGATCACTTGGTGTTGAACCAGTGCAAGGAAAAGTCATTCATCCCAGTTGCCTTCTATTCCATTACCTAGTGTTGGGTAAGGTTTCTACACTAATCTTTTTGATGCTAATAGCATTGATCTTGTGAGCCCACCCAGAATGTGTGTACTGTAATTTGTGCGAGAACATCTCACTATGAATGACATTGGTGAAAGCTATAGAATCTTTGCATGAGATAGATATACATTGACTGACATTAGTTCCAGTGTATTTGAGGGGGATGTTTGGTTCTCACTGTCCTTGGGAGCTTAACAGGCAAAATTGGGACAGCGTAGCTGGTACCCAAGCCTCAACCTTTGAAGGAGTTTTGACAGATTGTATAACTGAGTATAAGTGACCTAACCAGTCTGATCTGTTACCTCATTAAAAGGGGCAGTCAAATAGGTTAATCATAATTTAGCCTTGGAAATATAGCAGAGCTCTGCTCAAGGTTCTGGTGGTGCTGAATGAACTGCTAGATTTTCTGAACGATTAGATTATTATTCATACAAATACTCTAACACTATTTTAATTCTCCTTTTAAAGATTCTTTGCATAGCTGTAAAGTGAAGGGTTAGTTTAGTCATAGTCATAGTCATACTTTATTGATCCCGGGGGAAAATGGTTTCTGTTACAGTTGCACCATAAATAATTAAATAGTAATATGTAAATTATGCCAGGACTTGCTGGTCGAAGGCCACTTCTACCAGCTGATCGACTCGTTCGAGGGATGTGGCAGGTCTTTCCCATAGGTTGCCTTGTATGCCACGGCACCAGTGCCTCAGGAGTGTAGAATACGTGTGAGAGACTCACTGGCTTTTCCTTTGTCTCTGGAGGCTCATCTTTACTCTGAAGTCATGACCATTCCTGAAGAACCACTGGGAAAGTATGCTGCAGATATAGCAGGCTCCACGTGCATTCTTGGCCTAGTATCTGTTGACTGTTTGATTTTGTAGTTGTGTAACCAGTGGAGAATTAACAAAGTACCTGTTGAGTTTGAAGTGTTTTTGTAACTTAGGGTGGCTTTCATGAGTACCTGTCTGACTTAGGCTATGTCCACACTAGACCGGATAATTTTGAAAATGCCGGTTTCGCATAAAAATGATAGGTGTCCACACCAAGCGTTTTTGAAAATACCTCCGTCCACATTAAAACGGGTATTCGGGCGAATCTCCTCCTACCGGGCATGCGCAGGACACATCTACAGAAAACAAGTGAAGAGGAAATGGTATACTTGGTGCGCGTTTGTCCAGTTACAGACGAGAAAAACTTAAAAGGAAATTGCTAAACGACGGACAGCTGTTGGCTCTCGCGCAGGAGGATTTAAAACTGAAAAAATAAATACTGGAGTGTATGGAGGCAACCGACAGGGAGTTCATGGACAGTATGACGCGGCTGAGGACAAACATTGAAAAAACTGACTAACTCTGTTGCAGAGGGATTTGCAATGATGAGGAATATGATGGCTTCCCCCCCCAAGTACTTTGCACTGCCACAATACCAGCCTCACAGCCACTACAATAGCTACACATACGGACACACAGACCCCTGGGTGGCCCCACCAACATCTTCCCCACTCCCACAGAGGGGACATCCTGGAAACATTTCCTACAGCTATAGTCTCTTTACCGATGAAAGGGACAACAGGTTTTTTAAAACCTCCGGTTACCCTGTACACACTACAACACCCAACTGGCGTTTTCAGATTTAAACACTCTGGAGGGCGTTTTAGAAAAGCTCCATTTTTGGGAGAGGGAAGCGTCGTTTCAGTATGGACAGTGGGTCAAAATGAAGAGAAAAAGCTTTGGTTACGGATTTATCCGGTCTAGTGTGGATGTAGCCTTAGATATCTGATTGAATGCTTTACTGTTTGTCTGTAAATAAATGGTTAATGTGCTTATTCATAATCAGTATCTTCTATCTCACCTACCAAACCTGTGAACCTGCTTTCCCATAACAATAGTAATGCCCTAAGTTCAAAGGAAGAGTTGGAAACAGCACAGGGTTCAACAGAGTGTGGCCAACAGAAACAGGTGAGTTTAAAGCAAGCACAGGAACCAGGGTCCTGGCAAGTGGAAGTGAGATAGAATCCAGGGCTTCACTGGGTGTTGGTGTTTACCAGCATCTGAGCCCTAGTCTGCAGTTGAAAAATGCTGGGACTCAGGAGCAGTAAGTGGTTGGGGAGCACAGAAACCTGATCTAGTGAGTAGGAAGGAAGCACAGAAGCATTGAGCCGTTGAATGGAAATTGTAAATATCATCTGATAAGCCAGCGACTGAAGCATCAAGATTCCTAAGGGTTTGGATAATAACTCATCAGTTTTACTCCACAGCTCTTGACAGTGCTTTGTTAATCCCTGCTTATCCAATTGACAGTAACTATATTTTCTCTCAACTGTTTAAAGAAACTTCCCAACATTTGACACCACCTTATGATTTCCACATGATATCAGTGGCTATATTTCAGAAGTTCCTTAATGGACAATGCTCTGGACTGCACTGAGTTCGGAGTAGTTCTGTGTAACTGCAAAGCTTTCTGTCCTTTTTGATTGATCTGCAATTAGCAACAGGATCTTCCCCCCCCCCTTCATTATGGATGTAACATTTGCTGTCCTCCAGTCCTCTGACAATGATATATCCTAGCCCTGCTTCTCTCGGCAAGCAGGATGTGTCCCAGCAGGACTAGACAACCTACCAACATTTAATGCTGCCAAGCTCTCGAGAACTTCCTCTGAGTCAGTTGCAATCTCAGCCAGTTTCCTGGCAAATTCAATGTTTATTGTAGCTTTGGCAATCCTCTTCCTTGGTAAACACTGATGCATTTCGTACCTCAGCCCTGCGTTTTGTCTCCACCATAAGATTTCTGTTTTGACTCCTGTGGTTGATCTCCAGTTTGCTCTGTTGCTCACTCAGTGGGGAATCCCAGGAGCCAAAAGGTATCCCCCAATCTGACAACCGTTTTACTATTGGGTATTTTGAGTTCATATTGTACCTTTGATTCTTCTATTCCATACTTCTTTTCTCTTGTCTGCAAGTTGTATTCAGATGAATTTTCTTTTGAATTATGAACGCTTGGGTGGTGGGGTGGAGATTCTTCTCTACCAAAGGAGGTGTGAGGCACTCCTACCCTCTGCTAGCCTGCAGGGCGTCCTTGGGCAAGGGGTAGCACCTGCTTAGCTCCCCGATCAGGGGCACGTGAAACTACAGAAGCAGGTGGTGCATATCTCAGCAGATTATCGGCACCCAATTGCCCACCATTGAGAACATCTACTATAAACCCTGCCTGGGCAGTGTGAAAAGCATTATCAGGGATGCACCTCACCCTAACCATGGACTTTTTACTCTCCTCCCATCCGGTAGGCGCTACAGGAGCCTCCACTCCCGCACCAGCAGGCACAGGAAGAGCTTCTTCCCTGAGGCTGTGACCCTGCTGAACCTCACATTACAGCGCTAAGCAGTATTGCACCCATATTATACTGTCTCAGTACTTTTATATTTGTGTGTTGTAGCACTTTTTTTGTTCGCAGTTATTTTGTAAATAACACTATTCTTTGCATTTCTGGTCAGATGCTAAATGTATTTCATTGGCTTTGTATCTGTACTCGGCACAATGACAATAAAGTTGAATCTAATCTAATCTCATCTAATATCACAAGTCTTGGTTATTCGACTACTGATGCCAGGCAGACGATCTTTGGAGAGTATTGATAATGGCTGGGGTCACCCGTCTTGTAAAGACACTGCCCAGGAGAAGGCAATGTAGAAAAATTTACCAAAAACAATCATGGTCAAAGACCATGATTTCCCACATCATATGACACAGCACATAATGATGGTGATGATTATGCAGGTTATATACAACTTTTTATGATGGATCCTGTTGTCTCTTTCTTCAGTCCAGGTGGTCTGTGTTCTGAGAGGCATGGATTAGGTAGACAGTTGTAAACATCATCTGCTAGCACATCCACACTCTGCACACATACCACCTGACTATTCCACATGCTCCATGTTACCATCCCCCACCCCCATGCATACCCCCTATACACACATACACACACACACACACACACACACACACACACACACACGCACACACACGTACAAGTTATTGCATGCATGCACATACTTCTCACACCTTACACATCTCACTCCAATTTTCCCTTTAATAACACTGACAATTTTCCCTTGAGTTTCTGCTTAATGGTATGACAGTTTCCTTGCTTCTTCATGCAGGCTTTGTTTTAATGCTTTTTTAAAGAGAGGAAATGCTGATAGTTGTTTCTTAAAGTGAGGATGTCCCAAGGTTATGATTTGGTTTCTGACAGTCATCCCTCTTTCTGACAGGGTAACATTTTCCCCAGTTGAAATAGTTTCTCCTTTATACTTCCCCTCCACCTCCACTGAATTTTGTTGATCTACCCACTGGGATATTGGGCCATCAGTCTGTCCTGTGCAATCCAAGTGGGACAGGTCATTCCTGCAGCAGAAACTGTCCTAGTGTTCTACAACTCTGAACTGTCTGCTCCCATCTCTTCTGTCTCATGCAGTATCTATGGATTTCTCTCTTTCAGCTCCTGCTTTGTGGCTTCCTGCCTAAGTACCTCAAACCAAGGGCATGACCTCAATCCTCTTCCTTTGTTTTTGTTGGCACCATGTGTACCACAGTCCATGTGTTTCTCTGTTGCCTCAGGTTTTGATGAAAGACTGACCTATTCCCAAAGGGAATTGCCTTTTCCAGTAATCCTTATGAGGCACGAAGAGCAGAACCATTCCGTCAGCCCCTCAGCCATACACCACTACAGCACCAAATTATCATCTCTCGTCCGGGATACTGTTCCGGAAAAATGAATGAAAATCTACAAGCTCACTAGATACCAAATATTCGATGCTGAACTATTGCAGGTGTATATAATAGATCTCATCTGACATAATAATGTTATATATTGTGAAACTCATAGAAAACACTATTCTATTCATCCTACTCATTGAGTCATAGGGTAATAAAACACCAAAATAAGTTCTTCAACCCATCATGTCCATGTTGTCTTGGTCTGCCTAATCTCAGACGATATCCTTCGAAACCCCTCCCATTCGTATACCTATCAAAACTTCTCTTAAATTTTACAATTGAACCCACATCTACCACTTCTGCTGGCAGCTCGTTTCACACTCACCTTGCCTCTGTAGTCACTGCAGCTTCTAAGTGTCCATCCAGAATGAGCAATAGGTGGTGGCAGGGAGTTCAGTAGCCTTCCAGCCTGGGGGAAGAAGCTGTTTCCCTTCCTAACCGTTATTATCCTAATGCTACAGTACTGCCTGCCTGATGGTAGTGGGGTGTTGCATAGATGGGAGGAATCACTGACAATGCTAAGGGCCCTGATGAATATCTTGGATGGGTGGCAGAGAGACTACGATGATCCTCTCAGCAGTCCTTGCAGTCATTTGTATGATCTTGTGGCCAGATGCCTTGCAATTCCCATACCAGATGGTGATGCAGCTGGTCAGGACACGCCCAATGGTGCTCCAGTAAAAGAATTGGTTATAATGGAGGCAGAGATGGGGGAAGGGAAGGCAGCCCTCGCCAATCTCAATCTCCTCAGGAAGTGGCCACGCTACTGTGCTTTCTTGACCAAAGAAATGGTGTGGAGGGACCAGGTGAGTTCGTTATGTTTACTCCAGGAAACCTGATGTTCCTAACTCCCTCCACTGAGGGACCATTAATATGGAGTGAGGAGTGGTCAGTCTGTCCCTTTCTAAAGTCCACAATCAGCTCTTTTGTCTCGTTCACACAGACACTCAAGATGTTGTGATTGCACCATTCTACCGGCCACTCTACCAGCTCTCTATACACCGTCTCATCATCGTTGTTGAAGAGGCCAAACATCGTTGTGTCATTGGCAAAGCTGATGATACGGTTTGAACTGGACGTAACAGTGCAGTCATGTGTCAGTAACAGACTGAGCATGCAGCCCTGGTGAGGGGGACAGGGAGGAGGTGGCCACCAATGCTCGACATGATGGAGCTAGAGATGCTTCTGCCAACACGGACTGAATGTGGCCTTTCTGTCATGAAGTTCCAAGATCTATTTACAGAGAGAGGTGTTAAGACCCAGTGAGGACTGTTTACCCACCAGCTTCGGAGAGATGATCGTATTAAACACTGAGCTGAAGCCAATAAACAATGTATAGAGTATGAGGCACCATTTTCCAGGTTGGACAGTACGAGGTGGAGTACGGAGGCTATGGCATGATCGGTAGACTGATTTAAGCGATCAGCAAACTGTAAAGAACAAACACAGCTGTTGTTAACCTGTGAGCCATTTTATTCCTCAATTTAAAGACAACATCCAAATCTCTCAGTTGTGCCCTGACCTCTGCTGACAGCATTGGCTTCTGATAATGGTGGCATCCTCACAGCACTTCTCAATAAAGGCAATCACAGATCTAGCATATTCATTGATGTTATTGTGATGGTAGTAGGTAGACATCTCCCTGAACATTCTCCAGTGTGTATTTTCAAAACAGTCCTGCAATGCAGAGGTTGCTTCTTCTGACTAGGCCCTTATTTCTCTTTGAACTGTTTTAACATGTTTAGTCAGTGGTCTGTGTGCAGGAATTAGCATAACAGAGAAGAGGTAAGAGTACCTGAGGTGGGGGTGGGGAACAGCTTTGTATGCACTAGGGATACTGATATAAACCAGGTCTGATGTGTTCTCACCTCTGGTCGCAAAGTCAACATGCTGATGCAATTTAGGCAGGTCTGTTTTCAAGTTAGCATGGTTGAAGGTGTCAGCAACAATAAGAAATCAATAGTATATGTGGTTTGCAAGTCTCTTACGGTACTGTAGAGCTCATGCAGTGCTTCCCCAGAATGAGCAAATGGAGCGGGAAGGGGGAGGGAGATAGGTACAGCCACGATCACAATAGTAGTGAGCTCCCTCAATAAATAGAAGAGGGAGCACATCACTGTAAAGAACTCTACCAGAAGCAAACAATGGGTCGTCACTGCATTCGCACGCCCATTCTTATTACTGTGGATACAGACAGCTCCACCGTAGGTCTTGCCTATGATTGTGGCATCAAATCATCATCACCCCTCTGTGGCTATATGTCCAGCCCATCCAACCATAAGATCATCTCTCACTCTTCCAATACATATCTCCAATTGTCTCCATCCCTAGATGCCAGAGGTCATCAATAACAGTCTCCTGCCATTGTTTTATCTGACATTTGCTGGCCAGATCATTAGTTTGATCAATCACTTTGTGAGAAGCACATAAAAATGCTGTCATTATATTTGCTATAATGATTTCTATAGAGATCTTGTTTGCTTTTTGGGTAATTTCAGCCAGCTTTACACTCTCTTAGTCAGCCCATGAACACCAGGACGCTATCACTATCTGGATTTCCTGCTAAATCTCAGAAGTAACAACGCAAGGCTGTTGTTTCTCATTAGCTGGTTGAGGTGTCATACCATTAGCAAGTATACATAGCTCGCAATGAACTAAAAATCAAGATTGATTAAAATACCTATTTCAAGGTGCTGTTCCAGAGCTGAGTGTCAGTGCCGAACTTCTCAGACAAGTATTCATTTATACAAATTCATGCTTGTCGTCTGGATCCCTGCTGTGTGACGATGTCAACAAAATTACAAGTTGTCACAGAGACAATAAGACAGCTTTGGTGGCTGGATCCTCATTCATCATTGTGGGTATAAATTGCAGCATTAAATATGCAACTGAAACTTTTTAAACTACGAGTAAACTCAAACCACTGTCCATCAAAACATCTTTGTTGTTCTAATGGTCAGACATCAAAAATTCCCACTTCAGACAAACTGCATGGAGATGATATGTTGATAGGGGAAGATGCTTTCAATCAAATTGTCATGGGTGTGATTTTTGGATAATCAAAATTGGGGCAGTAAGGTAGCAGTTAGTGTAACAGTATTATAACACCCGTGACCTGGGCTCAATTCTGTTTATTCCTCCCACATTCCAAAGATATACAGGTTAGTAGATCAACTGGAGACATGGGTGCAATAGGGTGGCTGTTATTCATGGAGGAATTAAAATATGGAAGGAAACATCAAACACGAATGGGTCAAGGACAGTGGAAGCAGATAAACCAATTGTCTCTGTTCTTGCCATGAGGTTGAAGAAGAAGGAGGCTGCCATTTTGTGAAGCTGCTCAACATCCTCCATTTTGTGGATTGAAGTTGCTGGCTTGGACCAGAGCCAATAAGAAGGTGTTAAATGATCAGATGATCATGGCCAGTAACACAGAAATGCAATATTTGAACGAGGAAGGAATGAATATAAAAGCATAGATCTTCAGATACAAGATAGCGATAACTCTGTCCACAGACCCACCATTGCAAGGAGGAGCCCCCATGCCAGGGGCTGGGAGAAGAAGGACTGATTGTATGGCCAATAGGAGATCCACTATTTCAGTGTCATAAATTAGAAAAGTGGTCTGAGTGAGTACTGGTACAGAGGGATGAGCAGAATTCATATTCCAAGTTGTTGGCCTGGAGTCAACATAGTTACGTGGTTGCTTGAGCTGAGATAATAAAGTGCGAGCTTCAATTAATTAAGATTTGCATAGTGAGTTTCCTAACCTAGTTCCATTATTGAATGGTCAGCGTATTTTGGCGTCCTTGAGTGAGTTTGAAAAAAAAAGAATGGAGAACTGGGACCCTTATTTCAAGCTGAACCACCCATAGGTTTAACATATTAAAATGGGAAAAGGAAAGGGCAAGAAGCACGTAGAGGGTTCAGAGGATTGGAGAGATTACTTTCTTAGCTACGTGTTAAGAAATGGTCTGGTTATGAGGAGTGGATAGGAAAGATTGAGAGCGGCGTGTAGGGGACCCTGGGGGATGCATTATGGAAAGGCGTTAGTAAAAAGATATCAAATAAATTACAAGAGATTAAAACCGCTGTTATAATTGGATGTAGGCAAGAAGATCTAAATGAAGTGAAGAGAAAAAGAAACAAAATCAGGTAGAGGAATTGTGTAAGTGTAGGGAAGAGCTGGAGAGAGATGGAAAAGAAAATGAAATTATGAAGGATCAGGGTCAGGTGAAATTGGCCCACATGGGTCAGTTTCAAATACAGTATGATCGTGTAACAAGAGAAAAGGAGAAAACTAAAGAGGAGTATAAATACAGAAGTAGAAAATTGAAAAGTCAGTGTTGGGATTTACAGACTGCTATGAAAGTCATGCAGAAACTGGCAGTTACGAGGAAAGGCAGACCCGATCACATCAATGTTTAAAACAGTTTGAAAAGCTGCAGAGTCAACTCTCAGCTCAGAGGGGAGTGATATGTTCATTTAGTGCGAGGACTGATGATGATGGTAATGTAGCTTGAGGTAATTTATCATATGAGGTGCACACTGCAATCGTGAGGATGATTGGGGAAGTAGCCCTCCTTCCCATGGATTTCCAACAAGGGAGTGGAACCTTCAATACCTCCTGCCCCAGTGGTGCCCGTGGTAATGGAGAGAGTTCAGGAGACACCACAGCCAGGGAGACCGGTAGTGACATGGTATTTTACCTCTTCTGATGAGGCCCAATTGAGTGCTATAGCTGCGAATATATCAAAGTGTGGACCAGGAGATGATCCTCGGGAACTTTTCCAGTGCATTCAGCATCACAGGATGACTCACATTTTAGATGTCTAACTTCAATGTTTCACTCAGCCCTGCTGGAGGAACAGGCCTAAGGCCAGGGGACACTGGGTGATTTACTGGAGGCTATATTTGAAGGTGTAGGGTCTAATTGAGATGATTCGGTGGAGGCTTTGTACAAGTGCAGACAGTAGACAGGGGAGCACCCCTCTGCATTTGTGATAAGGTTGGGACTGGTTTTCTCAAGTGTTACCGCTCTGTCATTGAGTCAAATTTTGACTATCCCTACTTTGACCCAATGACAGAACAATAATTGGCTGAGGAACTTGGTATCACAGAGGAGAGAAAAGGAATGTTAGAACTGTTTTAGGTGTATAAGATGATGAGAGGTATTGATCGTGTAGATAGTCAGAGGCTCTTTCCCAGGGCAGAAATGGCTAACATGAGAGGGCAAAGTTTTAAGGTGCTTAGAAGTAGGTACAGAGGAGATGTCAGGGGTAAGTTTTTTACGCAGAGAGTGGTGAGTGTGTGGAATGGGCTGCTGGAGGTGGATACAATAAGTACATGGAGCTTAGAAAACTAGAGGGCTATGGGTAACCCTAGGTAATTTCTAAAGTGAGTTCATGTTTGGCACAGTATTGTGGGCTGAAGGGCCTGTATTGTGCTGTAGGTTTTCTATGATTCGATATCCAAGTGACTCCAACACACTGAGACATCGCTACTTAGGAAAATGATCAGAGCTTGGGAGAAGGATGAGCAGGAGTTAGATTTTAACTTTAGGGAAACCTCAGAGGCAACTAAACCGTTGTCCTCAAAAAATATTATGTAGGAAAATGCGAGTCGAGGTAGAAGACAGCTTAGAGATTGTATGAACAAAGTAACACAGCACTGGAGTTCGCCTCCACCCAATTAGGGAAGCTGTTGTCAGGGGCAACCATCCCAATATAGTGCTTAAATCTGCTGTTTCAACTGCGGTAGTGTGGGTCATTACGTCCGGAACTATACAGCAAGCAGTTCATTTAATCTGAATCCTAAAATAGATCAAAGGTTTGAGTTACAGACAGGTAGGGATATGTTGGAGTTTTGTTTGTTGTGGAGATTTCATGCTTTAAACTTGTTTAATGTTGTTTGCTTGTGTATGATGAATAACTTACATCATTTCTTTGTTTTAAAGTCTGAGAGTAACACATTTCCTCAGTTTTTTTCAGATTGTAACTGAATAGCTTGGCAATAGCTTAAACCTTAGGAACAAGAGAGTTCCTGAAATAAGTTAAAGTGTGAATGGTTTGTATGTTTTAATTATGCTTAGTGTGGCCACGTGCGAGTTCACTTGGGAGAGTGTGTTTAACTGTGAGAGAGAGTGAGTACAAAGGTTGTTCTGTGTTTACTCAAATCAATATTAGGAGGAAGTTTCAGACCAAAAGGTGATTAATAGGGATATTTTCCTACTCTGGCTTTGTGTGAGGTAGGTCATGTTTGACCAATCTGTTGGAGTTTTTCGAGGAGGTTACCAGGAAAGTGGATGAAGGGAAGGCAGTGGATATTGTCTACATGGACTTCAGTAAGGCCTTTGACAAGGTCCCTCATGGGAGGTTAGTCAGGAAAATTCAGTTGCTAGGTATACATGGAGAGGTGGTAAATTGGATTGGACATTGGCTCGATGGAAGAAGCCAGAGAATGGTGGTAGAAAATTGCTTCTCTGAGTGGAGGCCTGTGACTAGTGGTGTACCACAGGGATCAGTGCTGGGTCCATTGTTATTTGTCATCTATATCAATGATCTGGATGATAATGTGGTAAATTGGATCAGCAAGTTTGCTGATGATACAAAGATTGGAAGTGTAGTAGACAGTGAGGAAGGTTTTCAGAGCCTGCAGAGGGACTTGGACCAGCTGGAAAAATGGGCTGAAAAATGGCAGATGGAGTTTAATACTGACAAGTGTGAGGTATTGCACGTTGGAAGGACAAACTAAGGTAGAACATACAGGTAAGGCACTGAGGAGTGCAGTGGAACAGAGGGATCTGGGAATACAGATACAAAATTCCCTAAAAGTGGCGTCACAGGTAGATAGGGTCGTAAAGAGAGCTTTTGGTACATTGGCCTTTATTAATCAAAGTATTGAGTATAAGAGCTGGAATGTTATGATGAGGTTGTATAAGGCATTGGTGAGGACGAATCTGGAGTATTGTGTTCAGTTTTGGTCACCAAATTACAGGAAGGATATAAATAAGGTGAAAGAGTGCAGAGAAGGTTTACAAGGATGTTGCCGGGACTTGAGAAACTCAGTTACAGAGAAAGGTTGAATAGGTTAGGACTTTATTCCCTGGAGCATAGAAGAATGAGGGGAGATTTGATAGAGGTATATAAAATTATGATGGATATAGATAGAGTGAATGCAAGCAGGATTTTTCCACTGAGGCAAGGGGAGAAAAAAACCAGAGGACATGGGTTAAGGGTGAGGGGGGATAAGTTTAAAGGGAACATTAGGGGGGGCTTCTTCACACAGAGAGTGGTGGGAGTATGGAATGAGCTGCCAGACGAGGTGGTAAATGCGGGTTCTTTTTTTAACATTTAAGAATAAATTGGACAGATACATGGATGGGAGGTGTATGGAGGGATATGGTCCGTGTGCAGGTCAGTGGGACTAGGCAGAAAATGGTTCGGCACAGCCAAGAAGGGCCAAAGGGCCTGTTTCTGTGCTGTAGTTTCTATGGTTCTATGGTTCTATGGAGGCTGTGCCTTTAAGAGGTTGCATCAATGTGTTAATGCGTCCACCCAGCATTTATTTTTCTTCTCCTTGGTTCTTTGGAAAATGTGTGAAAGTTTTTCTTGGTGGGAGAGGATTCAAGTACAGGAGCAGGGAGGTACTACTGCAGTTGTACAAGGCCTTGATGAGACCACACCTGGAGTATTGTGTGCAGTTTTGGTCCCCTAATCTGAGGAAAGACATCCTTGCCATAGAGGGAGTACAAAGAAGGTTCACCAGATTGATTCCTGGGATGGCAGGACTTTCATATGAAGAAAGACTGGATGAACTGGGCTTGTACTCGTTGGAATTTAGAAGATTGAGGGGGGATCTGATTGAAACGTATAAGATCCTAAAGGGATTGGACAGGCTAGATGCAGAAAGATTGTTCCCGATGTTGGGGAAGTCCAGAACGAGGGGCCACAGTTTGAGGATAGAGGGGAAGCCTTTTAGGACCGAGATTAGGAAAAACTTCTTCACACAGAGAGTGGTGAATCTGTGGAATTCTCTGCCACAGGAAACAGTTGAGGCCAGTTCATTGGCTATATTTAAGAGGGAGTTAGATATGGCCCTTGTGGCTACGGGGCTCAGGGGGTATGGAGGGAAGGCTGGGGCGGGGTTCTGAGTTGGAGGATCAGCCATGATCATAATAAATGGTGGTGCAGGCTCGAAGGGCTGAATGGCCTACTCCTGCACCTATTTTCTATGTTTCTATGTTTCTATTCATTCTAAGTTTTGCTGTTACTTGTAGAAGGTTCTGAAGATAGAATAGTACAAGCATGGATTTTGGTTTTGTATTGTCTGTGTTTTTGGTTTGTATTTCGTTAGTTGTTTCCATGGAATTGATATTAGAGAAACCCAGATTCGACTCTGGCCATGTGTGATCTAGGAAATTTATCTATCTCTATTCCAGATATGGAATGCCCACAATTCAGAGGGTATTGGGCACTTTGCGAAATTGCTCATTGGTAGGCAGTTAAATTGGGAATTAAAAATTTTTGGAAAATTGGAGTATTTGGGGAGCAATTCTAAAGTTGTTTCACTAACAAGACTGGTTTCTTTTACAGAACGTAAAAGATGTTGCTCACGGCTTTTGACATATTGACGTTGAGTTTCAGATTCCTTGGAAATAGTTTTGAAGCAATCAGTATTTTGTCATATAAGTTGAAAATGCAAGTTCAATTTAAATATTTGATTCGTCCAAACAACATTTCAGCATGAATTCTCTCACCATCTTAAAGCACACATTTTTCTAGCTACTGCTAGATGTTCGAATTAAGATGTCTTGGTCAGTCATCCTAGGCACTGCAGGGTTGGGATGTAGTTGAAAAGTATTTTATATTTTCTACCTTCTTTGCAGATAATCTTCATTGTATTGGAGTGTCCAAGGGACTGTTTGTATCAGAATCATAAGGGGGAAGTGGAAGGAGATCAGAAAGCAATACCCAAGAACAAAGACACAAACTAAGGAAAAACATTTTCTGTTGTAATTATTTCCTCATGTATACAGAACAGGGGAGTCAACTATGAGTTATATGTAAGGTTGCTGGTTTGGTAAATGATTTAAAACACAGAGCCATAAATTACCAGTTGTCAGTTGTCAGTTTTCATTTGCAGAAGTAGGACAATAAATGGATGCTGGCTTGTACCAGAGCCAATAAGAAGTTGTTAAAGGTCAGTCAGCTGACCTGTGGCCAATAACACTGAAATGCAATATTTGAACTAGGAAGGAAAGAATATAAAAGCAGAGGCTTTTGAATACAAGGTAGCGATAACTCTCTCCAGAGACCCACCATTGCCCGGAGGAACCCCCATGCCGGGGGCTGGGAGAAGAAGGATCTATTATCTGGCCAACAGGAAATCCCCTATTTGAGTGCTATAAGGTTGAAAACTGGTCTGAGTGAGTATTGGTACAAAGGCAATATTAGAATTCATGTTCTAAGTTGTTGGCCTGGGGTCAACATGGTTACGTGGTTGTTTGTGCAGAGAAAATGAAGTGTGAGCTTTGATTAATTAAGATTTGTGCAAGACCATAAGACCTCAGGATATAGGAGCACAAGTAGGCCATTCAGCCCATCGCGTCTGCTCCACCATTCAGTCATGGGTTTATCTAATTCCTCTAGTCACCCCCACTCCCCTGCCTTCTCCCCATACCCTTTGATGCCCTGGCTAATCAAGAATCTATCTATCTCCGCCTTAAATACACCAAATGACTTAGCCTCCGTAGCCACTCGTGACAACAAATTCCACAGATTTACCACCCTCTGACTAAAGTAATTTCTCCACATCTCTTTTCAAAATGGACGTCCTTCAATCCTGAAGGTGTGCCCTCTTGTCCTAGACTTCCCTACCATGGGAAATAACTTCGCTATATCTAATCCGTTCAGGCCTCTTAACATTCATAATATTTCTATGAGGTCCCTCCTCATTCTCCTCAACTCCTGGGAATACATCCCAGAGATGCCAGACATTCCTCATATGGTAACCCTTTCATTCCTGGAATCTTCTGAATTGTGAATCTTCTCTGAATCTGTCCCAATGTCAGTATATCCTTTCTAAAATAATGAGCCCAAAACTGCACACAAGATGCCAAGTGTGGTCTCACGAGTGCCTTATAGAACCTCAACATCACATCCTGCTTTTATATTCTATACCTCTAGAAATGAATGCCAACATTGCAATCGCATTCTTCACAACCGACTCAATCTGAAGGTTAACCTTTATGGTATCCTGCACATGGACTCCTAAGTCCCTTCGCATCTCTGCATTTTGAATTCCTTCCCTATCTAAGTAATAGTCTGCCCATTTATTTGTTCCAGCAGTGTGCACGACCATAAACTTTTCAACAATGTATTTCATTTGCCAATTCTTTTCCCATTCCCCTATACTACCTAAGTCTCTATGTTTCCTCAACACTACATGCTCCTCCACCTGTCTTTGTATCATCAGCAAATTTAACCACAAATCCATGAATCCCATAATCCAAATCATTGACATACATTCTAAAAAGCAGCAGTTGGAACACCGACTCCTGTGGAACTCCACTGGTAACCAGCAGCCAGCCAGAAAAGGATCCCTTTATTCCCACTCTCTGTTTTCTGCCCATCAGCCAATGCTCCATCCATGCTAGTAACTTTTCTGTAATTCCATGGGCTCTTATCTTGCTAACAATCGATTCCAACAACCTCCCAACCACTGATGTCAGGCTAACTGGTCTATAGTTTCCTTACTGCTGCCTCCCACCCTTCTTAAATAGCGGAGTAACATTTGCAATTTTCCAGTCATCTGGTGCAATGCCAGAATCTATTGATTCTTGAAAGATCATTGTTAATGCCTCTGCAATCTCTCCAACTACTTTCTTCAAAACTCGAGGGTGCATTCCATCAGGTCCTGGAGATTTATCCACCCTAAGATCATTAAGCTTCCTGAGGTCCTTCTCAGTTATAATTTTCACTGCACAAACTTCACTTTCCTGACACTCTTTAATGTCCAGTACACTGCAGATGTCTTCCACTGTGAAGACTGATGCAAAATACACATTCAGTTCCTCTGCCATCTCTGTGTCTCTCATTACAATATCTCCAGCCTCATTTTCTATTGGCCTTATATCTACCCTTGACTCTCTTTTAGCCTTTATATACTTAAAAAAGCTTTTAGTATCTTCTTTGATATTAGTTGCCAGCTTCTTTTCATAATTCATTTTTTCCTTCTTGATGACCTTCTTCGTTTCCTTCTGCAAGTTTTTAAAATCTTCCCACTAGCTTTGGCTTCCTGGTATGCCCTCTCTGTTGCTTTTACTCTGGCTCCGACTTCACCTGTCAGCCACGGTAGTGTCCTTCTTCCATTTGAAAATTTCTTCTTATTTGGAATATATCTGTCATGCACTTCTCTCATTTTTCGCAGAAACTCCAGCCATTGCTGCTCTGCTGTCCTCTTTCCAATCAACTTTGGCCAGTTCCCCTCTCATGCCATTGTAATTTCCTTTATTCCACTGAAATACCAACACATTGGATTTTATTTCCTCCTCAAATTTCAAAGTGAACTCAATCATTTTGTGATCACTGTTCCCGAAGGGTTCCTTAACCTTAAGCTCTCTTATCACCTCTGGATCACTGCACAACACCCAATCCAGCACAGCCGATCCCCTAGTGAGCCCAACAACAAGCTGTTCGAAAAAGCCATCCTTTAGACATTCTATAAATTTTCTCTCTTGAGGTCCAGTAATGACCTGGTTTTCACAACCCACTTTTATGTTAAAATTGCCAACAATTATCATGACATTGCCCTTCTGACACATCTTTTCTATCTCCTGCTGTAATTTCAAAAGAGGGAAGCCATGGAGTCATAAGTAGCTAGCCATCTGGACACAAGCTGGGGTCTGATCAGCCCCGGCTGGGTCACCTGGAGGAGGTTGTATGATGTTGAAAGACCCGAAACACCTGATGATTCCAGGAACATCACTGAAGATGTGTCCAGAAGCATCAACAGATGTATGTACACAACAATCCACATCCCACTGCTGTTTGGAGGCCTGTATACCTTTTACACTTGCCATTTCTTAATTCAACCCATAGAGACCCTATACCTTCCGATCTGATGTCATCTCTTTCTAATGATTCAATATTATTTCTTATACACAGGGCCACACCACCCCCTATCTTTCTGATACACTGTATATCCTTAGATGTTCAGTTCCCAGTGGCAGCCATCCTTCAACCAAGTTTCAGAGATGGCCACAACATCATACCTGCCAATCTGTAGCTGAATTTCAAGATCTCCATTTTATTTCTTATACTGCGTGCATTCAAATACAACACCTTCAGTCCAGTACTTGTTGCTTTCTGTATTAACTGCGCCACACCTCTAATGCACTGTAACTCATCCCACTGGCTGTGATAATGACTTATCTCCTGCCTGTCCTTTCTATAATCTCCGTTGCACACTATCTTTGATTTATTTCTGTTTTCCTCTTCCTCAGCCCTATCACTCTGGTTCCCATTCCCCTGCCAAATGAGTGTAGTAAGTTTCCTAACCTAATTCCGTTGATAAATGGCTAACACTATGGTGCAGGCTTGTTGTGCCAGTAGAACCTGTTACCATGCTGTATCTCTAAATAGAGTCCACTGAGAGACTTGTGACAAATTGGAACTATAGGCTGAATATCCTGAGAGTTAAGATGGCCATTTCTATCTCCAAATATATATGGAGAATAGAGATGTCATGTTTATCATTTACTTTTAGCTGAAAAAGGATATGCACATGATAATATAACTTTAAGTCATTGATTCGCACAGATTAGAAACAGGCTTTTCAGTCCAGTGTCCCTGGTAATGATCTATACTTAGCCTATTCTTCCTCTCATACCTTCATTTCATCCCTTGTCATTCACTTACGCCGGCGGTAATTTAATTACCAAACAGTGCGTCTTTGACCTATGGAAGGAAACAAGAGCATGCAGAGGAAACACATGCAATCAGTAAGAGAATGTGAAAACTTCATACAAACAGCAACCCAGGGCAAGACCAAATTAAGGCCTCTGGAGTGCCATCAGATGCGCCATCACGCTGCATACTTTACCATGCCAGTGCAGAACGTAGCTCAGGAAGGATCAGGCATGAAATCACTGGTTAAGCAAAATGAGGAACAAGAGATTTCTATATGCCTAATGAGAGATTTACTTAATTTGGATTTAAAGATTGAATTTTAATTATCCACTCAGTGGCAACTTTATTAGGTACATCATATACATGCTTGTTAATGCAAATATTGAATCAGCCAATCATGTGGCAGCAACTCAATGCATTAAAGCATGCAGACATGGTTAAGAGGTTCAGTTCTTGTTCAGACTAAACATCAGAAAAGGGAGGAAATGTGGTCTAAGTGACTTTGACTGTGGAATGATTGTTGGTGCCAGATGGGGTGGTTTGAATATTTCAGAAACAGCTGATCACATGAAATTTTCATGAACAACAGTCTCTAGAGTTTCAAAGACTCAAAGTACATTTATTATGAATGTATGTATACAGAATACAGCTGTGAGATTCATCTCCTGTAGGCAGCCACAAACAAAGAAGCACATTTAAGAAAACATCAAATACCCAATATGAAAACAGAACAATTTGCACAAATGACAAAATACGAGCAAACAACACGTAGAATATCAAATACCAACCAGGAGCTCAGTAGTATTCAGTTTCATTTAGTTTAGTTCAGTGACGCGCTACTAGCCCACTGCAGACCCCACTCCACAGTCCACATCGATCCCTGAGTAACCAGGATCTAGAAACAAATGCAACATGAGCCCCAAAACCTTCAAACTGAGTTCACTGACTTGATAATTGATCCTTGCAATGTTAATCCCAAGACTTTCCTCCAACAGCAGCTAGCGAAAGGGAAAGGAGGACTGGTCAAATGCTGGTAGATGGCACTGCACACCCGCCGTCCTCTATTCTCATCCTCAACAACCTCAACCTTGCTCGATGCCTCAATTGGAGAGAAGCAGTGGAGCCAATCAATGGAGTCGGCAGGCTTCCAGGGTACCAGGTCAAACACTCGGCTCCAGTCCTTACCATCCTCCCTCAGACACAGCAAAGCACCAGATTGCCCATCTGGCCAAAAAGCACCCTGTCAAAATGCAAGTCACGTATTCCAGTCACATGCAGCTTAGTGGTAGAATCATACTTGAAAGAAAGAGAACTAAAAGAAGTAAAAGAAGCAGTTTTGTGAACTGTACCAGGACGTCGCTGTTGGCCATGTTGTTTGCTAGCACCATCTGAGGAGAATGGCCAGACTGGTTCAGACTGGCAGGAAAGCGACGGTAACTCAGATAACCATATGTTACAATAGGGCGGTGCAGAACAGCATCCTTGAATACTCAATTAGTTGAACTTTGGTGGGCTACACTGGGTTCCATTCTTGTACCAAATAAAGTGGCTACTTTATAGTGGGAATAATCTGAAGAACACTGTGATTCCGAGAACTGTTTTTGCTGTCTGACATTATCCATTTCCATTCAGAATGGGCTCATGCACTTGACCAAGAAATTATATTTCCTATTGACTATTTTGAACTGCATTGAGGAGGTAAGTTTACATCACTGCTCTCACCGACAAAAATATTTTCACTATCTCAACTTGATTTAAAACCCCTAATTGCTATAAGGCAACTGATCTGTGATTGATGAATTGACCCCTCCTCTAATTTATGGATTAATTAAACAGTAAGATGTGTTATTTCTTCTCAGAAATCTATGTTGCAAATTTCTCCCAACAGCAGGGTTCTCCTACAGATCTATCACTTTCTGCAACAAATGTTTTCACACACCTGATTAAATTAAAGGCAGTGGGTTTTGCTTTAAAATTAAATGTGTTTCTTGGCTGTTGTTTGCCTCGTAATCAGCACTAATGAAACAAACTAATTAGTTTTTTTTGTTTGTGTGGGAACTTGTCTTTGCTTGCAGGCTTACCATATTTGCCTACAATGCAGTGGTAACATTTCAGATCACCTCAAAGATATTGACGTACATCTGCATCCACCACTTCTGCTGGCAGCTCATTCCACCCACAGAGTTCCCCATCATGCTCCCATTAATTGTTTCACCCTTAACCTATGACCTCTAGTTCTAGTCTCAATGAAGCATAGGAAAAAGCCTGCTTGCTAATATCCCTTATAATGTTGTATACCTCTATCAAATCTCCCCTCATTCTCCTAAGGTCCAAGAAATAAAGTCCTAACCTCCTGAGTCTTTCCCTATAATTCAAGTCCTCAATTCCTATCTGCACCCTTAGAAATTTCTCCTCACTCTTTGGTTTTTCCTGTAGGTTGGTGCATGCTAGAACTACAAACAGTACTGCAAAATCATGAAACCCATGAAGCGGATGCTATCATTAGACTGCAGTCTTCCCTTGATACTGGACTTTGAAAGGATTTGGAATAATAAGAAAAAAAGATAGTTTTGAGAATTTTTTTAAAAAATTGACCATTCCTTCTCTTTCAAAGAATGCATTCCTTCTGCTGTTTCAAACAGTGGTCATGGATTGTTAGTCCAGACCCTTGGGTTGTCAGTTCAATAATTGTACTTCAAAGCCACAAGCTTACATTTATAATGTTTTTGTTTACAGATACTGTCCAGGTCATTAGTAGGATTTTTGGATACAGCAAATGGAAACCTTTGCTTTACTAGAGATCAAGGTAAATAAACACAGCTGTCTTCTGTGGAAAACTTCATCTGTAATTTGAAACTTACCTGTAATCTGATTTTGGCCCTCTTTGATCCAAGCTTCAACCATATCCAGATGTTTCCATTGCATTACTGAAGTCTGGAGCCAATCCTTGGATTCAGCCAGGAATGCTTTAGGAAAGCTTCTCAAAATCAGATAGGGCGTAGACATTTTGTTTTTGCAAACAAAATACCGAGAGAGCATCTGCAATGAAAAGGGTCAGGATTTTATTTCAGAACACTATGGATACCACCAAAAATGTTAATCAGTAAGTAACAGAAGCAGATAACCACCAGGGCTGGCACGGTAGCGCAGTGGTTAGCACAACGCTTTACAGTGCCAGTGACCCGGGTTCAATTCCCACCGCTGCCTGTAAGGGGTTTTTACACATTCTCCCTGTGGCCGTGTGGGTTTTCTCCGGGTGCTCCCGATTCCTCCCACAGTTCAAAGATGCACCAGCTTGTAGGTTAATTGGCCATTGCAAATTGTCCCATGACTAGGTCGGGATTAAACCAGGCGAAATGCTGGCCAGCATGGCTCAAAGTGCCAGAAGGGCCTATTCCATGCTGTAGCTTAACAAATAAATAATTAAAATTGACACAAACTATTCTGCTGGATGGTACCAATTCATGAGTATTGCTCTGTTTACTTTGGATGGGAACACAATTTTGTTCTTTTCAATATCTACCGTAAATTATCCCAAAGTACTTCTCAGCCAATGAAGCACTCTGGCATTATTGTAATGTGGGAAACACAACAATCAATAGATGACAACTGCACTGAAATGTCTATTTAAATATTGTGGCCAATATCTTGACATCTGGCTTGACAATGAGCATTATGCAGGCTTGCATCCAAAGCTTAGATGCATGTATATCCTGTTGCAAATGAGTCATGGGTGTGTGATGTAAGCCTGTTTTGGCATCATCATTTTTGTTAAACCTTAAGTCTATATTATAGGGATGCCCAGTAATGAACATTTTATCTCACACCAGCCGAAGAGCCAGAAATAGAAAAAGTGCCTTTAGCTCAGGAGCTGTGAATAGCCTGGCCCAGAGACATTGTTATCTCTCCTGTCCAGCAGCATTATAACAGACAGCAGGAATCCTGAGGGCAGAGGATTATCAATACAGATGTAAGACAGAAGCATTCCATTACTGAAGAAAAAAGGAAATTCTTCTTTGAAGGACAGTTGACAGAAAATACAAAGATAAATTATGTTTATATACCATGAAAGCATCGAAGTCTAAAATATTGCAACCGATAAATTGTAAAACTCACTAGAAGTCAATCCTCAAAGCTGCTAAGTCCCACAGAACAGAATAAAATAATTTTCAAACCTTAATCTATATTCTTGTTATTGATCCAGTAATTTACCTCCATACCTCAGATGAAGGAGGAGAATAACTTGGCCCAGGGACCCTGATACCTTTAATGTGCTGCAGGTTATGATGCATAGCTGACCGGCCTGCTCCTGATTCTGGGAATCATTGCCCATGGTCTCTCCAAATCTTGGAGAGATTTAAAGTCTTTTCAGAGATCTCTGTGCTCAGTAGTCCAGCCATATACCCTGAATTACTTGGGCGACTCTAGATCAGCAATTCTTCCAATGGTCTTTGGCAGCCCGTGAGGCCGTAAAATATTCTTTGCTGGTGGTAAATGATGTGATTCACTTTAATGGTTTTTAAATATCTTGGACATTCAGATATCTTTAAAAGGAATGATGATGAAGCAAACCATTTGAAAAGTAGACAAAGTCAAAAACCTTATAACAGAACTTCCATTTGCAATAATTATAATCATTAATCATTCCAATTGAATGATAATTTTAATTATCAATGTGGATAACTTCACTGACCTCAATGCTGAACTGGCTCACTTTCAAGGACTCTACAACTCATGTTCGTAGTATTATTAATTTACATTTTTATTATTATTTACATGATTTGTCTCTTGCATATTGACTGTCAGTTTTTATTTGTGTATAACTTTTCATAAATTGTATTGTAATCCTTTATGTTCCTGTAAATGCCTGAAAGCAAATGATTTTCAGGGTAGAAGATGGAGACACGTCGGTACTTTAATAATACATTTACTTTGTTTTTGAACTTGCCCCTTGTCTCTCTTTATTGTTTACCTTCCAAACCCAGACCCAGAATGCAGGTTGGAGAAGTCATGAAGGACAAGTGTAGTGATCAGTGTATGTGTGCAGACACATTAGGTCAGATAAGTGGAATGCTTGAAAAGGGCTTAATGGGAATTTTTATTGGTTAAGTAATGGAGTATTGTACTGAGCAGTGAGGAAAAGAGATTTATGTATTTACATATTGAGATAGAGTGTGGAATAGGACCTTCTGGCCCTTCAAGATGCCCGGCAATCCCCCAATTTTTAATCCTAGCCTAATCATGAGAAAATTTGCAATCTCCAACTAACCTACGAACCAGTGCGTCTTTGGACTGTGGGGGGAAACCGGAGAATCTGGAGGAAATTTCGCGCGGTCACGGGAAGAGTGTACAAACTCCTTGCCGGTAAAGGTGGGAATTGACCCCAGGTCACAGTACTGTAGAGCTCTGTGTTAACCACGACATTACCATGCTGCCCAAGGGTATATCACTGATGTTTGCCACTCATGGGATGTCAAAAGTCTGTATATCTTCCTGTCTGTAGCACTAACTATATTGTAGTAGCTTCCACAGTTTAATATGAATTTAGCCATGTATTTAAGCTGTAAGCTAATGAAGATGGTGTGGAGTTACTTTCTCACACTACTGCTGTCCTTCCATGACCTATTGAGTTGGGTATTCCAAGATTCGGACCAGCAACGAAGAAAGACAATGTAATCAGAATGGTATATGCTTGGGTTGTAAATGTTTTGGATAGAGTTAGCAGGCTTAGGAAATCTGGCTAAAGCTCCCATGGCAAATAAGACCGACATATTTTGTAGATGGTGTTCACAGTGCATGGGTGACAGAGTGAAAAAGTGACTGGACTCTAGAGCAGAGGTTCCCAACGTGCAGTCAATGGACCTCTTGCTTAAAGGTATTGGTCCACAAAAGTTTGGGAACCACTGCTCTAGAATAATAAAAATGGTAGTGAACTAGTCCATTGTTTTCTGCTTGATGATACTGACCTTCAGCTGCATTCACGCAGGTATTCCATCACATTCATTAATGGAGCCTTATAGATGTTGGAAAGGCATTGAGATGAATTGAAGTGAATATTAGCTTTTAGTGGCTGCTGCATTTGTGGTTTGGATCAATAATGACATTTATTGCATTGATTGTATGGGCTCTGATGGTAATGAAGCTGAACTGCAAGGGAAGTTGGCTACACTTTCTCATTTGAAGCAATCATGGCTTGTTTTTTGTGTTGTGTGAAGTTACTTATCAGCCAGTGTTTGAATGTCATCTGGGTCTTGCTGCATGGGCTGCTCCACTTTCTGAGTAGATCAAATGGGATTGAGCATAGTGCAATCATCAGCAAAGCATCAAACACGAGGAATTCTGCAGATGCTGGAAATTCAAGCAACACACACCAAAGTTGCTGGTGAACGCAGCAGGCCAGGCAGCATCTCTAGGAAGAGGCACAGTCGATGTTTCAGGCCGAAACCAGGACTAACTGAAGAAAGAGCTAGTAAGAGCTCTTTTACTAGCTCTTTCTTCAGTTAGTCCTGATGAAGGGTCTCGGTCCAAAACGTCGACTGTACCTCTTCCTAGAGATGCTGCCTGGCCTGCTGCGTTCACCAGCAACTTTGATGTGTGTTGCATCAGCAAAGCATCCCCACTTCTGACATCATGATGGAAGGAAGATCCCTGATGACAAAACTGAAGGTGGTTGGGACTCGGAACTCATTCAGTATTGTCCCGAGGATGAAACAGTTATCAACTCGAACCATCTACATTTTTAATTGATATGGCACAATCCCATGCAGATTTTTCCCTTTGATCCTATTGATGTTACATTTACAGGGGGTTCTGGAAACCATAAAGTTCAAAGTTTAAAGTAAATTTATTATCAAAGTACATATCTGAGATTCTTTTTCTTGCAGGCATGCTCAATAAATCCATAATAGAATAATAACCACAAGAGAATCAGTGAAGGGGTACACCCTCAAGCATTTAACCAGTGCAAAAGACAACAAACTCTGCAAATAAAATAATGATAATAATAATAAATAAATAAATATTAAGAACATGAAATGAAGAATTCTTGAAAGTGAGTCGAAATGGGAACATTTCAATAATGGAGCGAGTGAAACTATCCCCTCTGGTTCAAGAGCCGGATGGCTGAGGGGTAACAGCTGTTCCTGAACCTGCTGGTGTGAGTTCTGATGTGCCTGTACCTTCTTCCTGATGGCAGCAATGAAAAGAGAGCATCGCCTGTTTGCGACAACACTTCAGGTAGATGTGTTCAGTGGTAGAGAGGACTTTATCCATGATGGAATTAATGAAAGACTGCGCCAACTAATGCATTCAGCCAGTGTACAAAATACAACAAACTGCGCAAATGCAAAAGGAAATAAATAATAGTAATAAATAAATAAGATACAAATCTCAAGAGCATGAGATGAATTCAATTACAATAATGTCAAGGGCAATCACTTTGACCTCATCCCAAGTTCAGAATCTTATCACGGTTTGACTCAAGGCTCAGCGAGATCCAAAGCTGTGGTGCTGAAGATTGCTCATCTAGGAGGCTGCGGATGGTGATGGTACTTAATGCCTTCTGGATGGATGTTAAAGACAGCTCTAACTCTACAATGACATTCACAGAAGTGATTTCCTCATTAAATTCACTGTGAGGTTTACCTCTAGCAAATAGACATTCAAGGATTAGTTGAACATACATTTTTCTCTTTTATTCATTCCCTCACCATCTGCCTCAACTGGCAATTACGTTCAACAATACACTTAGTAGTGGTACTGCTGAACCATTTTGAAGTTGCTTGCTGAGCACATTCTGTCTACGTAGACAGAGTGGCTGGTGACTTTCATGCCGCTTGTACATTTAAAAGTGATGGTTCGCCGAGAGATGATGAATGACCATTTGTATATTTCGTGGGATCCAGGAAAGTAATACGGACCATGAAGATCAGGGAACAAAAAAAAGAACAAACAAAGAGAAACTGCAATTGAAAGATCCTCTTCAATTCAAGAGGAGCATTTGCAATTTGGATTCAATCTACCAGATGATTGAAGTTTTTGTTAAATAAATGTTGCAGAACAGTACTTCCTTCTGCCTGGCACAAATGTTATCAGGATCTCTCATTGCAAAATGTAGCTTGTATCTCCTTTCATTCCAATAATGTCATCCAGCTTTCATTGAAGTAATCAATACCTTTTTTGGAACACTGATCACAGTTGAAAACTAATTAACCAATGTTTCCAAAATAGTAATTGAAAAGCAGAGAGAAAAAAAAATGTGTGATTTGCTTTATGGAACCACTTCTCTGAATTGTCTGTCACTTTAAATTGGTAAACTGGTTTATTATTGTCACGTGTACTGAGAAACAGTGAAAAAAATTGATTTGCATGCCATACACGCAGGTCATTTCGTCACACGTTGAAGTAGAACAAAGGAAACCAATAAGAGTGGAGAATAAAGTATTACAGTTAAGGCGAAAGTGCTTTTCCGGCAGTCAGTAAGGTGCAAGGCTATAAGAATGTTAATTGAGATCAACAATCCACCTTATTGTACTCGTGACCATTCAATTGTCTTACAACAGTAGTGATGCCCGTTTTCAGGCTTTTAAGACCGTAAGACATAGGAGCAGAATTAAGCCATTCAGCCCATTGTGTCTGCTCCACCATCTCATCATGGCTGAGTTATTAACCCTCTCAACCCCACTCTTCTGCCTTCTCTCTTAACTTTTGAAGCCCTATTTAATCAAGAATCTATCAACCTCCACTTTAAATGTATTCAATGACTTGGCATTGTCAGCTGTGGCAATGAATTCCACAGATTCACCATACTCTGGTTTAAAAAAAAGTCTTTCTCATCTCTGTTCTAAAGGAATGTCATTGTATTCTGAGATGGTGCCCTTTAGTCCTTGACTCCCATCCTATCCACATCCATTGAATTTAGGACTTTAAATATTCAATAGGTTTCAACAAGATCCATTCTCATTCTTCTAAACTCCAGTGAGTACAGGCCCAGAGTCATCAAATGCTCCTCATATATTAACCCTTTCATTCCTGGAATCAGTCTCATGAACGTCCTCTGGACCCTCTCCAATGCCAGCATATCCTTTCTTAGATAAGGGGCCCAAAACTGTTCACAGTACACCAAGAGTGGTCCAACCAATGCCTTATAAAGCCTTAGCACTATTACATCCTTATTTTTATATTCTAGTCCTCTTGAAGTTAATGCTAACATTATGTTTGCCTTGTTCCACCACTGACTCAACCTACAAGTTAGCCTTGAGGAAATCCTGCACGAGGACTCCCAAATCCCTTTTCACCTCTGATTTTTGACCTTCCTTGCCATTTAGAAAAATAGTCTGAACCTTTATTCCTTCTACCAAAGTGCATGATCATACACTCCCTTACATTATATTCCATTTGCCACTTCTTTGCCCATACTTCCGATCTGTCTAAGTTCTTCTGCAGATTCCTGCTTCCTCAACACTGCCTGTCCCTCCACCTAGCTTCGTATCATTTGCAAACTTGAATACGAAGCCATCAACTCCCTCATCCAAACCACCGAAATATAACTTAAAAAGAAGCAGTCCCAAAACTAATCTGTGCAGAGGACTACTAGTTACTGGCAGCCAACCAGAAAAGCCCCCTTTCTTCCCACTTTTTTGCCTTCTGATAGTTGGCCTACCTTCTATCCATGCTAGTAACTTCCTGCTCATGTTTCTTTAGCTCTTATCTTGTTTAGCCGCCTCATGTGCAGTGCCTTGACAAAGACCTTCTGAAAATCCAAGTAAAGAACATCCACTGCCTCTCCTTTGTCTTTACCAACTGTGTTTGAACTATGCCTTAAGGGAAGGGGGAGAAGGAACAAAGTAATCATTGAGGGCATTCACTGTAGAACATCAATAACAGACTACACACAAGCAAAGACTGACAAATGACCAATATGCAAAGGATGGACTGTGCCAAAAACAAATAATATTAATATCAATAATCATATATAAATAATCCTGAGAATATGAGTTGTAGAATCCTTGAAAATGAGTCCATAGATTGTGGGATATATCCATTGTTAAGGTGAGTAAGTTAGTTGGTAGTGGCTCCATATGTCACTACTACAGAACGTGACGACCCTGCCTTACATGAGTCCTGGGCTCAGCTGGCTCCAGCTGACAGTACCCGGTACGGGTCCCTATCTAGGGTTACGGATCCCACTGCCTTGTGGGTATCTTCGGGAGAAGAGAAGGCTAAGAAGTAAACCCTACATAAATCTGGAGTGGAGCCCCTAGGGCAGTTGGATGACGTATCACGTCACCTCCCGGCAGCTCCTGCAGCCAAGCTGATGCCAAATGTACTGCTTTGCATTCCTTTGGACCACATCCGCAAGGCCGAGAGGGGGATCTTGATGTCTGGGCAGCCCAGGACATCCATATTCATCGCCCAGGTCTGCGCCCAGTCCTAAACCGGGTGCATCCATTATCTACTTAGACAGATGGAGCCATGAATGAATGAGTTAAGGTGAGTAAAGTTATCTGTGCTGCGTCAGGAGGCTGTTGGTTGAAGGGTGCAACTATACTGGTGCTGGGGGACCTAAGGATCTTGTACCTCATTCCAGATGGCAGTAGTGAGCAGAGAGCATGGCCTGGATGGTGAAAGTCCTTGATGCTGCTTTCTTGTGCTAGTGCTCCTTGTAGATGTGTTAAATGTTGGAAAGGGCTTTTCCTGCCTTGGACTTGGGCTGTATCCACTAACCTTTGTGGACTTTTCCATGTAGGATGGTGGTGAAGATTGATAACTCAGGTTGATGTGTTTGAGCTTGTGGTGTTTGCTGAGCTTGGCAATTATCTTGCAGACGTTTCATCACCAGCCAAGGTGACATTCTCAGTGAAATAGTGACTGCAACAGTCCCTCATTTCCTTCTGATACAGCAACCTTGCCCTTACGTCCTCTATCTTGTTCTCCAGTAATTCTATTTTTGCCAACAATGTACTTGGAAGAGGGAATTTCATACATTTGCATTTTATTCTGGCGTGATGTCTGCCCTGTCACCCTCTCTTCTGGTGGTGGTTCAGCTTCGCCCAATTCAAGGTGCTGAACCTGCATTTCTGAGATTTCAAGTTCACTGATTCCATCAGGAAAGCATAATACTCCTGTTCATTGTGAACGTTCAAAAGTACATTTCTTAAACGGAAATTACAGGCTGCAGACTGCAGTGATTGTAGCTCAAAAGCAATATTTCTAGTAGTTTGGTGAGTTGCCGGCAATTGGTCGCAATATATCGCCAGCACCATCTTGGTGTCATTGTTAACACAATATACTCTGCAGATGCTGGGGTCAAAGCAACACTCTCAACAAGCTGGAGGAACTCAGCAGGTCGGGCAGTATCCATGGAAATAATCAATCAATGTTTCGGGCCAGAACCCTTCATCAGGACTGAAGAGGGAAGGGGCAGAGGCCCTATAAAGAAGATGGGAGGAGGGTGGGAAGGAGAAGGCTGGTAGGTTCCAGGTGAAAAACCATATATATCCATACATATATTTGGATATGTCCATACATGGCCTCCTCTACTGCCATGATGAGGCTAAACTCATATACCGTTTAGGTAGTCTCCAGCCCCTTGGTATGAACATAGAATTCTCCCACTTCTGGTAATTCCCTCCCCCTCCCTTCCTTTATCCCTATGTCACTCTGCCCCCACCCCCAGCTGCTTATCACCTCCCTCATGGTTCCGCCTCCTTCTACTACCCATTGTGTTTTCCCCTTTTCCTTCTTCACCTTTCCTGCCTATCACCTCCCTGCTTCCCCTCCCCCACCCCTTTATCTTTTCCCTTACTGGTTTTTCACCTGGAACCTACCAGCCTTCTCCTTCCCACCTTCCCCCCACCTTCTTTATAGGGCCTCTGCCCCTTCCCTCTTCAGTCCCGACGAAGGGTTCTGGCCCGAAATATTGACTGATCGTTCCCACGGATGCTGCCCGACCTGCTGAGTTCCCCCAGCATGTTGTGAGTGTTGCTTGGTGTCATTGTTGGCAGGCATGTTTCACAGCGGTTCATGAAGGCAATTAACCACCAATTTCTTCGGGGTAATTTGGGATAGACAGTATATGCTGACCTCATCACTTACTTGGGCCTTTAGCTCCTACGTGGGCCACAGACCATCGATGACCTTCTGTCTCCTTCATCCTCTAAAGTCGATAGTATGGCTAGGGTTCTACAATCTATAGCATCTACACTACAGAAGATTGGCCTATACAACATTGGCCTTGTTAACATACAAAAAATTAATAAAGGAAACAACATTTATTTCCCAGAATATTTCTTTATAGTTTCCACATAAGTATTGCAGAGTATTCAATAAGACATTTCACAGTGCACATGATAGATTATTGATGTATTATTTGGCAGAGGTATTGTTCACACATGGTTCCCTAGAACTGCCAAAAGCCATCTGGAATTGAGCAAAAACTTTCAGTTGTCTTGCAACCATCTGTAGACCATACTCATAGCAACCAAATAAGGGAATGCAAGAAATACAGTAAATTAGGAAATGATCTATCGTATTCATATGTTTACATATTTAAACTAAATTAAAAAATAATTTAATTATATAAATAGCAATAAGTAATGATGATGAGAGGCATTGATCGTGTGGATAGTGAGAGGTTTTTTCCTAGGGCTGAAATGGCTAACACGAGAAGGCACAGTTTTAAGCTGTTTGGAAGTAGGTTCAGAGATGTCAGGGGTAAGTTTTTTAGGCAGAGAGTGGTGAGCGTATGGAATGGGCTGCTGGCGACAGTGGTGGAGGCAGATATGATAGGGTCTATCAAAAGACTCCTGGATAGGTACATGGATCTTAGAAAAATATAAGGCTATGGGTAACCCTAGGTAATTTCTAAAGTAAGTACCTGTTTGACACAGCATTGTGGGCCGAAGGGTCTGTATTGTGCTGTAGGTTTTCTATGTTTCTATAAGTAATGGATTAAAAAACATCCATAAATTTCACAATGATTTCTCAGATTCTATACATTCCAGCATGATGTATCTTCCTTGTTCCTCACTTTACCTTCGAGATGAACTGCTCCCTCTCTGATAATCTGGCCCCCTCTTCCTTCTTCAACAATACTCAACTCTATTTTCATGGCACATTCCTCAGGGAACTGGACAATACTTGACATCTGCCCTTCTCCAACACCCACACCCCTCCCTGGTACCCAGGGACCCAGACAGTCCTACCGGGTGAAGCCATAATTCATTAACATTTCTTTCAGTTTGATGCTGACAATGTAATAATCTCTGCATTGGAGGAGACAAATGCAGATTGAATAATATTCGGTTCAGAATGCAAGTGATTTCTGAGTTGCTGGTTATTAAAAACTTGAATTCCTTGTCCCATGCCCACTTTTATATCTCCTCAGTAGCCCAAAATAAAGAAAAACAAAGCTTTCGGATTGCAAGCATGTCAGAGTTACGGAAAGAGAAACCAACTCATGAAGCTATAATGAGAAATGAGAGTAAACTGTTAAGAAACAAAAAAATGATTGAGTTTCTATTGTTGTTAAAAAGAAATGTGGGTCATTACAGGTAGAGATGGGTGAATTAATAGAAATAAAGAAAAGACAGAGAAATTAAACAAATATTTTGTCTATCTTTGAAGAACAGGAAAACCAAGGGTCCAGTGCAGGTGTAGATGAAAAAGAATTAGTATTCGTGAACAAATACCAACAGAGGAGTTAATGTTAAGAGTTAAAACCCTCACTAATTTTTATAGATGCACCGTAGAAAGCATTCTTCTAGGGTGCATCACAACCTGGTATAGAAGTTGTCCTGTCCAAGACCAAAAGAGCCTGCAGAAGATCATGAACACGGCACAGCACATCACAGAAATCAATCTTCTGTCCGTGGACTCACTTTACACTGCACGCTGTCAGAGCAGTGCTGCCAGGTTAATCAAGGACACGACCCACCCAGTCAACACACTTTTTGTCTCTCTTCCCTCCAGGAGAAGGCTCAGGAGCTTGAAGACTCGTATGGCCAGATTTGGGAACAGCTTCTTTCCAACTGTGATAAGACTGCTGAACAGATCCTGACCCGGATCTGGGCCATACCCTCCAAATATCCGGACCTGCCTCTCGGTTTTTTTGCACTACCTTACTTTCCATTTTTCTATTTTCTATTTATGATTTATAATTTAATTTTTTAATATTTACTAATTTTTACTATTTTTAATATTTTTGATATTTAATATTTGTAATCCAGGGAATGGGAAGCGCAGAATCAAATATAGCTGTGATGATTGTACATTCTAGTATCAATTGTTTGGCGACAATAAAGAATTGACAAATCCCAAGAATCTTATCATATGCCAGTTCTGGTCACCAAATTATAGGAAAGATGTCAACAAAATAGAGAGAGTACAGAGGAGATTTAGTAGAATGTTACATGTGTTTCAGCACCTAAGTTACAGAGAAAGGTTGAACAAGTTAGGTCTTTATTCTTTGGAACATAGAAGCTTGAGGGGGGACTTGATAGAGGTATTTAAAATTATGAGGGAGATAGATAGAGTTGACGTGGATAGGCTTTTTCCATTGAGTAGGAGAGATTCAAACAAGAGGACATGAGTTGAGAGTTAAGGGGAAAATGTTTAGGGGTATCATGACGGGGGACTTCTTTACTCAGAGAGAGGTAGCTGTGTGGAACGAGCTTCCAGTAGAAGTGGTAGAGGCAGGTTTGATTTCGTCATTTAAAAAAAAAAATTGGACAGGTATATGGACAAGAAAGGAATGGAAGGTTATGGGCTGAGGGCAGGTAGGTGGGACTAGGTGAGAGTAAGCGTTCGGTGCGGACTAGAAGGGCCGAGATGGCTGTTTCCATGCTGTAATTGTTATATGGTTAAGCGCCAGATCGTTGAAAGAATTGCCTCTAAAGTTAATGGATGATCTGATTATCGTTCTCTGAAATTCCACAGCACCTGGAATAGATTCAATTACAGATTTATTCAATAGTTTCAAGAGAGCCACTGTGATATCTTTATTTGGTAGGAATGAATGAGTTGAGGTAGTTTCCAGTGTGTCTGAAATTGGCCATTGAAAGATCTTTTGGCTGTCATCAACCTAATGAATATTGACAGATTGTGCTCCTTACTTGTTGCAGTACTTCTGTCAATTGCAGTTGTCACATTAGCATAGATTATAGGTGCCTGCTCTGAGGCAACAAATAGATACCCACACAGTCTATCTGCTGTTCTGAGCTGAGGCAGAAGTAGGTAACATTTTCTCATCGAGACAGAATCAATGCCTGTGGTGAACAGCAGAATATGAGATGTGGTTTATAGGATGATATGAGTGAGGTGACCTTTGAGCTTGTCCATATGATCAGTGATGACTGACTTGTGGAAGTGTAGGCTACACTGGGGCAGTTTATAGACTTCTCGAAGAGGGCCATGCTCCGCTCCTGCAGTACAGTGCAAAAGTCTTAGACACAGTGACTAGGGTGCCCAAGACTATTGCACAGAACTGTAGTAATTTCATGTATTGTACTGTGCTGCTGCCACAAAAAAAAAACATATTTCATGGCATAGGTGAGTGATGATAAATCTGATTCTGATATGGATTTCTATTGTGGACTGAGAGCGGGAAGGTGCCAGGGAGAGGGGGATCATGGTTGGGAAAAGGGGAAGGGAGAGGGAAGCAGCAGAGAGTCATTCTGTAATGATCAATAAACCAATTGTTTGGATTCAAATTGCTTTGCACGGTGTCTCAGAACCGGGTGTGTCTGCACCGCGCCACCCCCCACCTTCTCCCCTGCCCCAGCACTCCTTCTCTGCCACCTGTCCCACACCCCTCCCGCGGTGCTCCACCCTCATTATTCCCAACATCCTTTGCTCCCACCAGATTTACAACCTCACTCTCCGCTCCACACTGACAAATGCAGTACTGTGCAGAAACCTAAGACACCCTAGCTACATATAACTGCCTAAGAATTTTGCTCAGTACTTTCTAAAGCATGAAATGATAACTTCTAGTGTGCTAAGCCTAAATCAGTTGTGGTCCTCATAGGCAGCTGGAAAGATCAGTTCCAATTCTTTATCATCTAGGAGCTTTAGGAGTTAATGAAACTGATTTGTAGGTCTAGCTTGACTGCACCAAGATGGTCAAAGGCAAAAGTAAGGACCATTCTTCTGTCTGGAGAGTACCCATTTCCCTCGATAGTAGCGTACAGCAGGCTGATTGTGTTTGGTGGATGAACCAGGAAATTTATAGTCTGCTGAGGGTTAGATCTGTGGCATTCAAGTCTGGTGATTTAGGACTACACCAGGATGCGAAGTACAACTTATGATGGACTATCTCAAGAACAAAAGAACAATTTCGATTGAGGTTGCTACCTGATTCAAAAGGACAACAGCTATACCAGTGCCCAAGATGAGCAGTGTGAGCTGCCTTAATGACAATCATTCAGAAGCACTCACATTTATGGTAATGAAGTGCTTTGAGAAGTTGGTTATGGCTAGAATTAACTCCTGCCTAAGCAAGGAACTGGACCTACTGCAACTTGCCTATCCACGCCATCGGTCTGGAGTAGATGTAACCACATTGTCTCTTCACGTGTCCTTGGATCACAGGGACTATACTAATACTTACGTCAGGATGCCTTTAACACAATCATTGCTACAGTTATGGATTGCTAATTCCTCATTGCTCTAGGAAAGGTGGTGGCGAGCTATTCACTTTAATTGCTATTTTCCTTCCAGTGAAAATTCTCACACATTATGCTGAGTAGAAAGATGTAGTCCTAATCTGAGTTAATTAGTCCTAATGGTGGAATATTCCTAAATGCAGATAACATATGACTTGTTGGGCAGTTTAAGGCAATGTTCTTATGTGCTTTTTATTTTTGTTCTTGAATGGTTAGATAGAGCAAAATTGGGGTTGAAGTTAACATCAGGACCTTGAAGTTATTTCAGAATCCTCCATTTTAATGTTGCACTATTATCAGAAATGAAGCAAAGTTTCAATGATTCAAAATTTCAATGTTTAATTTTATTATCAAAGTATGTATGTAGAATACAACTCTGAGATTTGTCTTCTCCAGATAGCTATAAAATACAGAAAACCATAGAAGTAGTTGAAATAAAGAAAAAAAAACAACAGTTCACCCACATGGAGAAACAAAAAGCGTATCAAACGCCAAACCCCCAGCCCATCAATCAGCAACAAGAAAGAATGGGCAAGAACGTGAAAAAAAAAACATAGAACTGAAAGAAGCCAATATGAACTACAGAAAACTCTTTCCTGACTGGGAATCGAACCCAGGCCACAGTGGGGAAGCACTGAATCCTAACCACTGGACTACTGATGTATAATATTGCTAAGACTAGTTTTGTGCATATGTTCCTATGTGTGTAGTGGTTGATGTAATCTAGAAAAGATAATCAGCTCAAAGATCTCAAATGGTAGAATGTGAAGTTTTGAGAGATGCTATAGGTCTAGTTTCAATGAGTTATTGAGTCTATTTTGTAGGTTGTAGACCTCACATCCACACATTGAGGATGGTTTAGCGAATGAACTATTGGGGTAGTAGATGGAGTACTAATCCGGTGGACCAAGAATGCCAAATATAAATGTAGATCTCTCATCTTCCTTCAATGTCCAGAAAGATTTGGAAGTTCACTGTTTCCTATTGATCAGACAAAGGCACAAAAAAGACAACATTTTCCTTCCAACTTTGCTGGAAAGGTACCCTATGCATTAATTTGGTTTTAAGAAAAGTAGGACTGCCTGGTTGTTGTTGAGAGGGGTACTTTAAGGAGCAGCCAGAAGAATATTTAACAGACTAATGGAATTCTTTAATGATTATAGTGCAGGAACATGTTGCAACCATTTCTTAACAAACAAGAGATTTATAAGAAAATAACTTGGGTGAAGCGTATTGCTCTCGTGTTCAAGTGAATTTCTGGAGATTAGAAAGAGTTTTCCTGCTTTGACACAAATTGATCCAATTCTGCAGAAGCCAAAGCTAAAATGCCATCTGCTGATCCAAACTAAATCTTTTTTTCCAAACACGAGAGACTGCAGATGTTGGAATCTGGAACAATACATCCGAGATCCCAGACTTCGACTGCCCATTTTTCTCCCAAGCTGCTGAGTTCCTCCAGCACTTTGTTTGAATCTTTTTGTATATTTTGGGAATATTTAAACTGGTTTGCCTTTCCTGGCTTTCATTAAATACCTTGTACATATGAACACACCCAACATGTGCATTTTTATACATGGGGTTATTTCTGCCAATATTTCAGCATTAAAAAAACTGAGGATTCTGAAAGGATTTAAGGTCCTGCCATTGCTTCAAACTCCCGGGCTTGCGGATAGTCTACCAGACTATCACAGGATGCAGCCATAAAGAAGGCAAGACAGTGGCTGTATTTCATTAGGAGTTTGAGGAAATTTAATTTGTCACCTAAAACACTCAAAAACCTACAGATGTACTGTAGAAAGCAAATCTGCATCACTGTCTGGTGGCAGGGGTGGGGAGGGTGACTGCGTTCACCCAGGACATGTTCTCTTCTCACTGTTACCATCAGGAAGGATGTATAGGAGCCTGAAGGCACACACTCACAACTCAGGAACAGCTTCTCCCCCCGTCATCCGATTTCTAAATGGACATTGAACCCATGAGCTCCACCTCACTACTAGTTTTTATTATTTCTGTTTTTGGACTACTTATTTTAGCTTAGCTATTTTATATATATATATATATATATATATATATATATATATATATATATAAATACACACATATATATACACACACACACTGACTGCAAAATCAATTTTTTTCTATGTTTATCATGTATTGCATTGTACTGCTGCCACAAAGTTAACAAATTTCACGATATATGCAGGTGATATTAAACCTGATTCTGATTCTGATGATTCTGAATAATTATTTCTTTATCTGGTGGATTCTTTTGTGGCAAAGTTTCTGACAGTCCAACTGGAATTTGTTAAGTTGATGCTGCTGGGGTATGAACATGAAGCAGGAGTTTGAGATAAAGACACAATTCATTGCTCAAACTATATTCCACTAATGGCTTTACCTAGTAATGGATATAGTTTAGTGCAGGAGAGTGGTGCTGAGGTAAAAGATCAACCATAATGTTGTTCAGTGCAGACCAGGTGTGAGAAGCTATATGTATTCTTTGTGTTCCTACACAATCTCTTAATGTTTTGGTACTTATGTCATGGTTGGTTGGAAAGTTAAATAATAATATAACTTTCACAATGTTGTTGACATATCAGGAAAATATCAGATTGAGTGCCAGATTGGACATTGATTACTTCTCCAATTAGTTTTTACTGATGAAGAATTTGAAGTTGAATTTTGAATGCTAAAATGAGTGGTCAGGTCAGAACTATAGGACTAACTTAATTCAATGTGCCCATAAACTTCTTTAAACATAGAACATAGAATAGTACAGCACAGTACAGACCTTTCGGCCCACATTGTTGTTCCGACCCTCAAACCCTGCCTCCCATATAACCCCCCCCCCACCTTAAGTTCCTCCATATACCTGTCTAGTTGTCTCTTAAATTTCACTAGGTGTATCTGCCTCCACCACTGAATCAGGTAGTGTATTCCATGCACCAACTACTTTCTGAGTAAAAAATCTTCCTCTATTATCTCCCTTGACCTTCCCACCCTTACCTTAAAGCCATGTCGCCTTGCATTGAGCAGTGGTGCCCTGGGGAAGAGGCACTGGCTATCCACTCTATCTATTCCTCTTAATATCTTGTATACCTCTATCATGTCTCCTCTGATCCTCCTTCCCTCCAAAGAGTAAAGCCCTAGCTCCCTTAATCTCTGATCATAATCCATACTCTCTAAACCAGGCAGCATCCTGGTAAATCTCCTCTGTACCCTTTCCAGTGCTTCCACATCCTTCTTATAGTGAGGCGACCAGAACTGGACAACATACTCCAAGTGTGACCTAACCAGAATTTTATAGAGCCGCACCATTACCTCGTGACTCTTAAACTCTATCCCTCGACCTATGAAAGCCAACACCCCATAAGCTTTCTTAACTACCCTATCTACTGTGAGGCAACTTTCAGGGATCTGTGGACATGTACCCCCAGATCCCTCTGCTCCTCCACACTACCAAGTATCCTGCCATTTACTTTGTACTTTGTACCACAGTTAAGTCAAGCTGAAGCAAAACTAATATTTTCTTCACAATTTTAGTGAATAATGGACTTGCCCAAATTACGATGTGTGTTAGTGGAATAAATGGCAAGAAATTGTTTCATCCTACAGAAAGGTAGATAATCAAAGGATAAAATTTGACATTTTTATACACCCTTATTCTGAACTAGAATAGAATATTGAAAGGACGGCAGAAGAAGTTAATGGGTATTTTTGAGAAGGAATTTGACATATCCTTTTAAAGGGAAAACAATACAGGTCAAGAGGGAATTGCAAGAAAGTAAAACTAATTGACAAGACTGTGCAAAGTAATCCCCCGAGCCTGATGAAACTCCTCTGTTGACAATTCTATGACTGCATGTGAACAGATATGGCAGGACCATACAGACTGCTGGCAGACATCGAGCTGTAAGACAATTAGTTGATGTGGTAAATGCTGAGCAGAATTCAGGAAGAAATAACTTATCTGCGTTGTGGCCATTTTGAATGGTGCATATGAATTAACTCTGCATTTGATTATCATTCTTAAGTTTTCATTTATTCCTAGCCTTTGAAATGTTGACTTGATGTGAGGCTCCTTATTTTGAACCTTCATTAAAATTGTGTTCATCAAGTTTCATTTGTTGCTTTTCAGCGCACTTACAGTTCAGAAGGTGATTCAAGAAGGTAATTGAGCAATTTAGCAACAGGCGTTCTGATGGGCGATGAACCCCTTGCCCTATAGTCATCATCAAGAGTAATGAAGTGGAGCATCAAACTATGCCATATACAACAAGGGCAGTGTTGCAGAAATATGCAAATATTTCTCATTGCTACAACCTCCACGAAATTGTGTAAATCAGATGGTAGATTTGGCCTCTTTCATGCCTCACTAAACAGGAATAATGGAGCAGTATCATCATTCTGGAACAGTTTAGGGTAATTGCAGGCTGGAGTTGAATGAATGATAGAAATGAGATTCAGGGTCATTAAGGAGCATGATGATTGAGCCAATTGATGAATTGTGTTTTGTTATTGAAAGTGCTAATTTCCTGAGGCTCTGAGCTTACTTTGTTTAATTATTTTTCAAATTATCTGAACTAGTTATGCAGTGACTGAGAAAGTACACATCAGTGTTTCAGTTTGTTGGAGGTGAGCTCTTAAAGTCTGTCAGGAGGCATGACCCAAAGGATGAATAGCAGAGACAATGGTATTTTACTAATAATGAACAGCAAAATAACAGCCACAAGGGGCCACAGAACAATAGAGAACTGATATTTAACACAACTAGACGATGGTGTAACTGAAGGCTAAGAACAACTCATTAAGGCTGGCTGGTTTGATGGGTGAACAAAGGACTGTGGATGAGAGCTGGGTTTAAATAGGCTGCAGGTGATGAGTTGGAAATAGCTGACAGGTGACACCTGTTCACTGGTGGTGCAGACTGGGAGATGCCTGCCTGTACAGGTCTGACAGGACTCCCCCCTTCCTACAGCTAGCACTCCGATGGCCCAGAATGATCTGGATGTGTCCAGTGGAATTCCTCGATGAAAGTGGACGGCACCCAAGACCTTTTCTCTGGGCCATACACTTTCCAGTCAACCAGGTACTGCACACCCCATCCACAACGAAGTGAATCCATATACCAGCAATTTGTGTACACCAGACCACCTTCTATCATCCTAGGTTCTGGAGGTGAGCTGAGTGATCCATGGACAACAGACGTGGTAAGTGAATGAGTTGATGTGATGGGTAATCCTGAAGGAACCAATGAACCAGGGAGAGAGCTTGTGGGAGTCGGTGCACTGGAGTGGATCTCAGTTAGACTTCCAGACATGGTCCCCAGGCTGTACGAGTCGGGCTAGGCACCAGTAGCAGTTAGCCTGGTGGCAAGAGACACGGTTGACAGCTAGAATGGCTCTCCATGCCCTCTTCCAAGCATTCTGTCATCAGAAAACCGGAGGCTTGGCAGATGTGACCTCCACCCTTGGCTCCTCAGCGGGGAACCACGGGCGGTGATAGCCATGAAGTAATTCAAAAGGTGACATACCTGTGGCAGAGGAGATGTGTAGATTAAGGGACTGTTCGACCCAGAGCAGATAAGTCTTCCGTGTGGAAGGGTTAGCGGTGGCAAAGCATCACAGAAACTACTCCACTTGCTGATTGGCTTTTCCTGACTGCTTGTAGGTCTACAGATGACAGCCAGAGGATAAGCTTACTGAGGTATGGAGGAGGGAGAAGAAGGCTCACTAAAAGTGGGAAATAAATTGTTGGCCCCGGTCCGACAATGTCCCGAGGGAAACCATGGAGACAAAATATATGTTGAGGAACCAGTTCTGCCATCTCAGCAACTGACAGAAGTTTTCAGAGGGAAATTAAGCGGGCTACTTCGGAGAACCAGTCCACCTATGTCATGATCACTATTGCCCAATCCAGAAGGAAGCAAACCTGTAAAGAAATCCATGGTGATGTGAGACTAAGGCCATCAGGAGAGGGCCACTGGTTGAAGGAATTGTACTGGGCATATTGAGGGCAGGCAGCGCAAACTGACATACATATGTTATCGTGGTGTGCCACTAGAACTGGCGATGCAGAAAATATAGAGTCCATCGTGCACCTGGATGTCTGGAGTGATTGAGGAGTATGCCCACTGGAGTGCCTCAGACCAAATGGCCATGGGTACATATGTGCGATTATCAGGGGTGTCGCTGGAGTAAGTTTGTGCTGTAGGGCCTAGTGGATATTGTTCTGAAGATTCCAGACAATTTGGGCAAGGATCTGCAAGGAAGGAATGATGGGCCGAGGGTCAATCTCCATTTCAGCTGTTTCAAACTATTGTGACAGACAATCACTTTCGTGTTCTTGAAGCAGGTCAGTAGGAGATGGTGAAGTTGAATTGCTCGAAGAAGACAGACCAATAACCCTGATGTGGAATGAATTGGCAGGTCTGGTGTATGAATATAAGGTTCTGGTGGTCAGTCCAGATCAGAAAGGGCTTGGTGTTCCCATTAGTCAGTGTCTCCTTTCCTCCAAGGCCCATTTAATGGTGAATGGTCCCTGTCTCCTACAGCTTAGCAGCACTATGTCGAGTTGAACTTATACAAGAAGAAGCGGCAAGGGTAGATCATCCTGTCTGGTCCTCGCTGGTAGAGGATGGCACTGGTGTTCATGTCAGATGTGTCCACCTCCACCATAAAAGGTCCGGGGGGGTTCAGATGGCGGTGAACAGGAGAGGTGGTGAAGCATCACTTGAAGTGTGGTCCATGGCAGCAGACCAATTTATCTGCGAGGGATGTGAGAGGAGCAGTGATTTGGCTGTGGTTCCTGATGAAATGGTGGTAGAAGTTGGAGAAGCTGAGGAAGCACTGTAGTTGTTCGAGGGAGAAAGGGTGGGTCATTCAATGAAGGAATGCACTTTCTCTGGGTCCGTGGTTATGCCTTGGGTGAAAGGATATAACCCAGGAAGGAATTGACTGTAAATATGAGCATTGATGAGCACTGTGAGTCCACCAAATTGTTAGGGGTGTCGGTTGCAGAAAGCCCGTGTTGTAGGGCCTAGCAGATCTGGTTCTCAAGGTCCCAGACAATCCGGGTGAGAATCTGCCAGGATGGAATGATGGACTGAGGGTTAATCTCAGTTTCAGCTGGTTCGAACTATTGTGCTGGGGCAAGTTTCTCTAACTTGTAGTACAGTTGATTTTTAAGGAGATGCTGAAGGATTGAATAGATGTAACCAACGTGGTCTTGGAGATGCTTGGAGAAGATGAGGACGTCATTGATGTAGATGAACACACACCCATGCAACATATCTCAGAGAATCTTGTTGATAAATACTTGGAAAACAGCTAGACTATTAGAAAATTCTGAAAGGCATCAGTAAGTATTTGTTGTGGCCAGTGGGTATTTTGAACTCAGTCTTCCACTCATCTCCCTAGTGGAAGTGGATCAGGCTGTATGCACTCCACAGATCATGTTTGCTGAAGATCTGAACCTGGCAGAGTGCTTCAAATGTGCTGTCCATCAAAGGGAAAGGGTAATGGTTCTTAATGGTAATTGAGCCCACAGTAGTCAATGGAGTGATGAAGACCTCCATCCTTCTTTTTGACAAAGAAGAATCCTGCACTAACTAGGGACTGAGATGGTCGAATGAAGCCGTGGTGTATTGCTTTGATGATCTAGTCATCCATGGCTTGGGTCGTAAAAGGATAGAGGGCAAAGAGATGACTTTGGGAAGGGAGGAGGTTGATCACGTAGTCGTATGGTCTGTGAGGTAGCAGGGTTCTGGGCCTCCCATTTATTGCAGGTGATGGCAAATCCTGTGGGAGCTTGGTGAGGTCCAGGGTTTCCTACACCTCCAGAGATCTATAGGGTGAAGCCAGCTGAGGTTGCAGGCAGGTAGTCCGGTAGCTAGGTCACCAACTCACCTATGAATGCAAGGATTGTGAGTGGAGCCAGGGGTATCCCAAGATGAGAGGAGTGTTGGGGGAGTCGATAAGGAGGAATTGGGTGGACTCGCAGTGCGCATCAATGCTCATGTGCACAGGCCACATGTGCGCTGTGACTGTCCCAGATCCCAAGGGACATCTGTCAATGACCATGATACAAAAAGGATGAGAAAGAGGCTTGATGAAGAGGCCAGTCATGAAAGCTGCCTGCTGCACCTTTTGTGTGGGTAGAGCCATGGGGGTGTGGATGAGGAGGAGGAGGAGAGAGAATGAATCGGCCTATGATGCTGGAATGAGAGGCAGGTGGGCGCTTGCCAGATAGAAGGCCCCTCACCTCTACCGGGTGGTGCTGTTTTCCTGGATGCAGTGGACATTTGATGTGTGTGTGATCAGCGACTCTGCACTAAGTGCACAAGTTGTTTTTACACCGATGCTCACATTCTTGGGGGGAGGGGGTGCTAAGGGTGCTCTCCCTACCAGCAGGGTTCTGGAGGTGTTGATGATGAGGGCCCTGCAGCCTGAACTGGTTCCAAGAACTGGTTCTGGCTGATGATCTGGAGTATTGTCGCATAAGTCACGTCAATTCAGAGGGCCAGAGTGAAGGGGCTTTGGAGGTCAGGTGGCATCTCCCAGCTACAGAGCTCATCTTTCAAGTCCTCTAAGAGGCTGTGATGGTAATGGGCCAGCAACACCTCTGTATTCCAGCCACAGTCCACTGTGAGTGTCCTAAATACCAGTAAACCAGCCTTGGTGCAGGCAAAGAATCTGATCTGCTTCCCCCTTTCCACTTCCTGGATAGTCAAAAAACCCGGCACATCTCAGTGGTGAATTCATCATATTTATTGCAAACGGTAGTTTTATTCTCCTATTTAACAGTGGCCCAGGTCAGAGCTTGCCCAGTCAGGAGAGAGATGATGAAATCAATTCTGGCTCAGTCCTTAGAATGCACAGCTGGCTGGAGCACCAACTGTAAGATGCACCAGACGGCAGCATCAGGTTGGAGATCTGTTGAAGTGTTAGGGCACTGGACTCTGGGCTCTGAGGGAGGAAGCTAACTGGCGCAGGGTTGCTGTATCAAGTCGGAGAGTTGTTGAGAGTGCGAGCAGAAGGTCAATGTTTTCCTGCTGCCACAGGATTGTAGGTTTCTGCCGATGCAGGACTTCCTATTTAGGCGAGGTACTCTGCTGGGTAAATCATTGGTTCACCTATCCTGTCAGGAAATATAGACAAGGCTTGACCCAAAAGCAGAGCAACAGAGATGCTTTAGCAGTAAATGATACTTTTCTAATAAATTGGAAGGTAACAAGCCATGAGGGGCCACAAGACAAGGGACCAGGTAACAAGGTAATTGAAAGCGAGGAGCAACTAACTGAGGCTGGCTGGTTCGATAACCTGTGGATGAGAGCTGGGTTTAAATAGGCTGCAGGTGATGAGTTGGAAATGAGTGGCAGGTGCCTCCTGTTAGCTGGGTGGTGACTGGAAGGTGCCTGCCTGTGCAGATCAGACAAAGTTTTGTTTTCTGAAGCAAGTATATGTGTTTTAAGCATTTCATTTAAAATATACCAAGAGCAACATAAAGTAAGTGTGCCTCAAATAATTATGAGATTATAAGGCTAACGATATCTTGCTTTAGGAAATAGTTTTTAGAGAACATCTTAAAGGAGAATTCAGAAGTCTGAGGGTGAGGATTGTAAACTGATTAGGTGAGATGCTGACCTTTGGATTAGAGCAGCTTGGAGATCCCAGAAGTTGAGGGTTTCAGAGGTGGGATACTTGCCTGATAGTCATAGTAATAGTAGTCATAGTCATACTTTATTGATCCCGGGGGAAATTGGTTTTCGTTACAGTTGCACCATAAATAATAAATAGTAATAGAACCATAAATAGTTAAATAGTAGTATGTAAATTATGCCAGTAAATTATGAAATAAGTCCAGGACCAGCCTATTGGCTCAGGGTGTCTGACCCTCCAAGGGAGGAGTTGTAAAGTTTGATGGCCACAGGCAGGAATGACTTCCTATGATGCTCTGTGCTGCATCTCGGTGGAATGAGTCTCTGGCTGAATGTACTCCTGTGCCCAACCAGTACATTATGTAGTGGATGGGAAACATTTTCCAAGATGGCATGCAACTTAGACAGCATCCTCTTTTCAGACACCACCGTGAGAGAGTCCAGTTCCATCCTTACAACATCACTGGCCTTACGATTGAGTTTGTTGATTCTGTTGGTGTTTGCTACCCTCAGCCTGCTGCCCCAGCACACAACAGCAAACATGATAGCACTGGCCACCACAGACTCATAGAACATCCTCAGCATCGTCCGGCAGATGTTAAAGGACCTCAGTCTCCTCAGGAAATAGAGACGGCTCTGACCCTTCTTGTAGACAGCCCCAGTGTTCTTTGACCAGTCCAGTTTATTGTCAATTCGTATCCCCAGGTATTTTTAATCCTCCACCATGGCCACACTGACCCCCTGGATGGAAACAGGGGTCACTGGTGCCTTAGCTCTCCTCAGGTCTACCACCAGCTCCTTAGTCTTTTTCACATTAAGCTGCAGATAATTCTGCTCACACCATGTGACAAAGTTTCCTACCGTAGTCCTGTACTCAGCCTCATCTCCCTTGTTGATACATCCAACTATAACAGAGTCATCCAAAAACTTCTGGAGATGACAAGACTCTGTGCAGTAGTTGAAGTCCGAGGTGTAAATGGTGAAGAGAAAGGGAGACAAGACAGTCCCCTGTGGAGCCCCAGTGCTGCTGATCACTCTGTCGGACACACAGTGTTGCAAGCACACATACTGTGGTCTGCCAGTCAGGTAGTCAAGAATCCATGATACCAGGGAAACATCCACCTGCATCGTTGTCAGCTTCTCCCCCAGCAGAGCAGGGCGGATGGTGTTGAACGCACTGGAGAAGTCAAAAAACATGACCCTCACAGTGCTCACTGGCTTGTCCAGGTGGGTGTAGACACGGTTCAGCAGGTAGACGATGGCATCCTCAACTCCTAGTCGAGGCTTGTAGGTGAACTGGAGGGGATCTAAGTGTGGCCTGACCATAGGCCGGAGCAGCTCCAGTACAAGTCTCTCCAGGGTCTTCATAACGTGGGAGGTCAATGCCACCGGTCTGTAGTCATTGAGGTCGCTGGGGCGCGGCGTCTTTGGCACAGGGACGAGGCAAGACGTCTTCCACAGTACAGGAACCCTCCGGCGCCTCAGGCTCAGGTTGAATACATGGCGAAGTACTCCACATAGCTGAAGGGCACAGGCTTTGAGCATCCTGGTACTGACACCATCCGGTCCTGCAGCCTTGCTTGGGTTGAGACATTTCAGCTGTCTTCTCACCTGTTCAGCTGTGATATCACATTGAAGATTCATGAGATTGAATCTGTGGTCAGCAGTGACAAATTATGGCTGTTGACCGTTGTGGAATTTAATCAGCATGTCTACATGTAGCAATCAGTAGAGATTCAATCTTCTATTCACTGGTCTATTTGCGCATATATAAGGAGACATCTTAGATACAGAGCTCAAAGTAAACATAACTCACACAGTAGTAAAAATCTTATTGTATTATATGTCCAAAATATTTGGTTCAGAAAATAGACTTTGCCAGACAAACTAAAGTGCTGTTGTATCCGTTCATAGCCATGTTTACCAGCAGCCACCCGGATACAGAGCCTTGAGAAGACCTACAGACTCGTCTTGTGAGTAATAAGCAGAATCATATGAGACCTGTATCTTCCAATTTCAAGATTGCACAATGGAGATGAGATTTACTTGACCTGTATCGAATTGTCACTTCCTGACAAATCCAAGGTCAGATTCCTGCCCCTGTCAGTATTTGACTATAACAAAACATGTTTCTGATTCAATCAATATCTCACTCCACTGAAGGTCATTTGCATCAGTAGGCCCGTTATTAGTGACTACATGTCCCCTGGTGACCACCAGTGTTCACAGATTTATTCACAGTGTTCACTCCATTCATTCCTGTGGAAACTAATTGCTTTAGCAACAAATTTCTGTTTTTATTTTTTTAAGCATTCAGAGTCTCTGACCAGCTGGAGATAACAGGACAATTATGTTTTTCCTATACATTTCCATATGTATGGTACTGATATGTATGAGTATAACGGCAAAGATTTCACGATCCTCCAACATCCAACAAAAAAATGCTATATTGAAAGGAGCGATTCCAATAAACATTATTTTGTTATTATTCAAACTGTCAAGCCTGATAGCTCAATTACATAAAACAAGTCAGAAAGGGTGAAAATATTCATTCTGCTCTCACGTAGGATTTTCTTGGTACCTTTTAAAATTAAGTCTCCCTCAAATTAGGGAGGCGAGAGGAGAAGGTGGCAGCACAATGCAGCGCGCGCAGCTCTCCGGTGAAATGATATCGTATCCATTAAATAGGGGCCGTGGACAATTCTGCTTTGATGGAGACAGACGTGAGAAGCACAGAGGAACATCTGGAGAAATTTCTGAAATGCCAGTTCGCTGCCGCTGCTACTGTGCGATCGAGAATCACTGGAGGGAAGGTCCCAAAATCCCCAGCTTTGCCTGCTACTGGCGACTGAGGCTGAGGTCGAAGCTCTCGGATAGAGATGGTGCTCAGTACTCGGTGTCAGAGAGCTGATCGGAGGCTCGAAGTTTTCGGACGACTCAAAGTCGGACTGTGGTCGGGCATGGCAGGGAAAGTTTTCTTCCTTCTCCGGTCTGCGTGAGATGTGGGACTTTTGAGAGACTTTAAACTTTTTTACTGTGCTATGGCCTGTTCTTCATCAAGTTATGGTATTGTTTGCACTGTTCTAACTATGTATTATAATTATGTGTTTTTTGTTAGTTTTTCAATCTTGGTCTGTCCTGTGTTTCTGTGATATCACACCGGAGGAATATTGTGTCATTTCTTAATGCATGCATTACTAAATGACAATAAAAGAGGACTACGTGTCCTCATAATCTAAAAAAAAATTACATTAACAGGAATACTGTGTGCAAAATGTATCTGCAGTTTCAATCACACTGTCTTTGTTCCGAACGCAGAAACCTGGTTAGTAACACTCTTTAAAGGGCAATGAGAACAACTGTTGCTGAAATCTGAGATCTGAGGTTTTGGCTCAAAAGGCTTTGGCAAGCAGGAGCAGGTAAGATGCAGGTAAGAATAGGGGAAGTTTCTTATAGTAGTTAACTCAAAAGTAAACTAGTAGGGGGGTGGATCTTCAACTTGTACAAGAATAGATAAAGTAAAAGGGAGGGCAGGAGAGGTTACAGAAGTCTCCACAATAAAAATTGATACAAAAACTTACGAAGGCATAAGAAATTAACTTAAGGTAACATGGAGACAAAATTCAACAGAAAGGTGGTGAATGCAGGAATGAAGATGTCATATTCGGATGTACTCAAGGCACAGATTAAGATAGATGACCTTGTAGTACAGTTAGAAAGTGGCAGATATGATGTTGTGTGCATCACAGAGTTGTGGTTCAAAATGCTTAACCATACACGTCATACTAAAAGAATAGGATAAATGTGGAGGCGGGTGGCTCTGTTGATTAAAAATAATGAAATCAACTTCTTAGAAAGAAGTGCCATAGGGTCAGGAGATGTGCAGTATAATCCTTCCGAGTAGTGTAAAAAACTACAAGGGTAAGAAGACCATAATGGGAATTTATTTGATACTGTGATGGCCACTTTATTAGATACACCTGGACACCTGCTTGTTAATGCAAATATTTGATCAGCCAACCATGTGATAGCAATTCAATGCATAAAAACATGCAGATATGGTCTGGAGGCTCAGTTGTTGTTCAGATGAAACATCAGAATGGAGAAGAAATACGAGCTAAGTGACCTTGACTGTTAAATGACCATTGGTGTCAGATGAGGTGGTTTAAGTATCTCAGAAAATTCTGATTTCCTGGGATTTTTCATGCATATCAGTCTCTGGAGTTTACAGAGAATTGTGCAAAAATAAAAACAAAATCCAGTGACTGTCAGTTCCATGGGTACAAATGCCTTGTTAATGAGAGGGATCAGAGGAGAATGACCAGAATGGTTTAAACTGACAGGAAAGCAACAGTAATTCATATAATCACATGTTGCAACAGGGATGTGTAGAAGAGAATCTCTGAATGCACAACATGTCAAACCTTGAAGTGGATGGGCTACAGCAGCAGAAGACCATAACCATACACTCAATGGCCACATTTTTAGGTGTAGGAAGTACCTTAGCAAGTGGCCACTGAGTGGATATACAGAGTGTGGGGTATAAATTACAATGGGAGATAGAAATGCAGGATGGTCATGGGGGATTTCAGTATGCGAGTAGATTGGGGGAAATTAGTTTGGTGCCGGATTCAAAAAGAAAGAATTGGTCGAATGCCCATGAGATGGCCGTTTAGAGCAGCATCTGGTCAAGTCCACTAGGAAAAGGGCAATTGTGTAATGAACTAGGTTTGTTTAAGGAGCTTAAGGCAAAGGAACCCTTCGGAGTAAGTAATCATAAACTGATGGAAATCATCCCGCAATTTGAGAGGGAGAAGCTAAAATTAAGTGCACCAGTATTACAGTGAAATATAGAGAATTATATAGGCATGAGTCAGGGGCTGACAAAAGTTAATTGGAAGGGGACACTAGCAGCAATGGTAGGAGTTTCTGGGAGTAATTTGGAAGGCGCAGGATCAGTTCATTCCAAAGAAGAAGTATTCAAAAGGGAGGATGAGGCAACCATGGCGAACAAGGGAAGTCAAAGACAGCATAAAAGCCAAAGTGATGCCATACACTCGGTGGCTGCTGAGTGTATGCTTTTGGTCTCCTGCTGCTGTATTGTATCCTCTTCAAGTTTCCAGGTTTGACTGACCGGCAGAACACAAACAACGGGAATAAAGGAGCCCTTTTCTGGTTGGCTGCCAGTGCCTAGTAGTGTTCTGCAAGGACTGGCGTTGGGACCACTTCTTTTCACGTTATATGTCAATGACTTTTTGATGAAATTGATGGCTTTGCAGATGTTTGCAGACTATGCAAAGAGAAGTGGAAGAGCAGGTAGTGCTGACACAGCAGGGAGTCTGCAGAAGAGCCTGGATAGATTAGGAGAGCAGGGAAAGAAATGGCAGATGGATTATAGTGTATGGTCACACACTTTGGTGCAGACTGTTTTGTAAATAGGGAGCACATTCATAAACTGAAGGTGCAAAATGACTTGCTGTCCTTGTGCAGGATTCCCTAAAGGTTAGCTTGTATGTTGAGTCAATGGTAAGGAAGGCAAATGCAATGTTAGTATTTATTTCAAGAAGTCCAGATTATTAAAGCAAGGATGTAATGCTGAGGGTTTATAAGGCATTCGTCAGACCATATTTGTGTCAAAATGGCAGGGGCACTGGGAGCAAGGGTGAACCGAAATGCAAGACACATCTTGTGAGGTTACTTAGATTTAGTTTATTGTTCGATACCAGGAGAGCAAGGCAGGAGCAGGAATAGTGAACTGGACAGGGACTCAGGACTACGACTAGGCTGGGACCAAGGGTCTGGGCTTGGACTCGGAATCAGCTCCCAGAACTAGAGGCGACATGAAGAGGCTAGGGTATGGACTCCGAGCCAGAGACTGGGCAAGGACCCAGTACCTGGGTCTTGCCTCGGGCTCGGACCCCAGAACCAGGCATGGACATGACATGGGCTAGGGAGAGGAGGAACATGGGAAACAAAGCCTCAGTCTCGGGAGAGCAGGTACATGGAACCATGGACACATACACAGAACACAGAGCCGGGACCCCTCCTTGGGGACAGGACATAGGGCCGGGACTCATGACACCCCATGGGGCAATGGCAAGACGGCCAGACTTACCCCACGGCGGCAAGGACAAGACAAGACAAGACAAACACGAATGAACACCGGACAGTACCTATCTAGCTCCGGCGATAGAACTAGACTGAAGTGCAGGTGAGGGCTGCAGACGAGGGCTAGAGGAGAGAGGGGCAGAGAAGGGATTCAGACAGTGGGGTAGGACAGGAATCACAGACCGCCAGGGCCAGGACTCGACATGGTACTTGGATGCCACCAGGGCCAGGACTCAAATTGGTACTCAGATGCCGCCAGGGCCAGGACTCGACTTGGTACTCAGATGCCACCAGGGCCAGGACTCGACTTGGTACTCAGATGCCGCCAGGGCCAGGACTCGAATTGGTACTCAGATGCCGCCAGGGCCAGGACTCGACTTGGTACTCGGATGCCGCCAGGGCCAGGACTCGACTTGGTACTCAGATGCCGCCAGGGCCAGGACTCGACTTGGTACTCGGATGCCGCCAGGGCCAGGACTCGAATTGGTACTCAGATGCCGCCAGGGCCAGGACTCGACTTGGTACTCGGATGCCGCCAGGGCCAGGACTCGACTTGGTACTCAGATGCCGCCAGGGCCAGGACTCGACTTGGTACTCAGATGCCGCCAGGGCCAGGACTCGAATTGGTACTCGGATGCCGCCAGGACCAGGACTCGACTTGGTACTCGGATGCCGCCAGGACCAGGACTCGACTTGGTACTCAGATGCCGCCGGAGGCAAGATTTGGACATGGTACTTGGATGCTGCCGGCGCCAGGACGTGGTACTTGGATGCTGCCGGCGCCAGGACATGGTACTTGGAACCTCCGGGTAGTGGCGAGCTCTAGACTTGGCCCAGGAACAGTAGACAGCGGCTCCTGATCCTCTCCGGCGGGTTAACTGACGGACCCATCTTGATGAGGAAACTTTTCAGGCTCGCTTCGGCGAGGTAACTGGACAGAGTTGCTCCGGTGAGGAAGGGAAAATTACCGGCACTCGTTTTGGCAGAGACTAGGGTTGCTCCGGCCAGATGACATTGGCACACCGTACCTTTCATGACTTTGCAGACGCTCCCATGCTGAATGGCTGAAAGCCAGAGACTATAAACTACCGGTTCAGCCGAGTGTTAATTGCCTCTAATCACCAAAGCCGAGGGACATGGGAAAACAGGGAATCAACGGTCCGGATCGTAACATAAACAAGGTAAATTTAAAGAGACCCCGATCCGGACCATGACAACTTGGTGCATCATGAGTAGTTCTGGGCTCCATATCTAAGGAAGGATGTGCTGCCATTGGGTAGGGTCCAAAGGAAGATCATGTGAATGATCCCATGTATTGAAAGGGCTAACATGTACCAAGTATTTGATTGCTATATGTCTGTGCTCACTGGAGTTTAGAAGAATGGGGAGAAAGGGTAGAATCTCATTGAAAGGTCCAGAATATCTTACCCAGAGCATGAGTATTCAGAGACTGCTGCTTTGTCATTGGAAACCTCCCTGGCAACTTAATACCAAGAATACCAACTGCATCTCTGGAGGATGCCGGTGGCTCCCTGTGACAGTGAACTCTCCACCTTGAACATTATTCTTCACCATATGTAGGTCCTTTTGACTACTGGGAAACAACCTCCTCATCCGCTTGTATCCAAACAAAATAAACATTTATATGGTTACAGTTTACATTCTCAGTGTGAACTGAAGGATTCTACAACAAATGAAATGCATTCTATCATTATTTCTATAGAATTGAAGTGCAGCAATTTATAAGCATCAAGTTCCCATTGGCAGCAATGAGATCAGGTACCAGGTGATCTGTTTGTGATTTAAGTCAAGGGCTAAACATGACATTGCTCTTTTTCTAAAACTGGGTACCTCCTGTTTCTGTAGGTTTGGATGTGTTGTGCATTCAGATATGCTTTCCTGCACACGCCTGTTGTAACGTGTGGGTATTTGAGTTATTTCTGCCTTCCTGTCAGCTTGAATTAGTCTGGCCATTCTCCTCTGACCTCTCTCATCAGGAATGCATTCTTGTCCACAGAACGGCAGCTCACTGGATGTATTATTGTTTTTCGCACCATTCTCTGTAAACTCTAGAGCAGGGTTCTGAATCTTTTTTATGCCATGAATCCCTACCATAAACAAAGGGGTCCATAGACTGCAGGTCGGGAACCACTGCTCTAGAGATCATTATGCATGAAAATCCCAGGAGATTAGCATTTTCTGAGATACTCCAACTACCCCATCTAGCGCCAGCTGTCATTCCATAGTCATAGTCTCTTAGATTACATTTTTGAAGGAGCTCAGCAAGCCAGGCAGCATCTATGGAAAAGAGAAAACGGTCGACATCTTGGGCCAAGACCCTTCATCAGACCTGAAATGTCGACGGTTTACTCTTCAGCATAGATGTTGTCTGAACTGCTGTGTTCTTCCAGTATCTTGTGTGTGTTGCTTTGGACTTCCAGGAGCTGCAGATTTCTTCCCCATTCTGATATTTGGTCTGAACAACTGAACCTCTTGACGATGCCTGCATGCTTTTGTGCATTGAGCTGATGTCACATGATTGGCTGATTAGATATTTGCATTAATAAGCAGATACCTAATAAGATAGCCTCTGACTGTATTAGATCCAGGCTGTAGCTGTATAACACATTGATTAGACTGGCCTTGACATCTTCTGGGCACCACATTAGAGCAGGGGTGTCAAACTACCGGCCCGCGAAGGGGTCCAATCTGGCCCGCAGGATGATTTGGAGAAAAAAAAGTATATTCACGACCATTTATTTTGTGTCTGTATGGCAGCCACTCCCTCTCTCCCAGCGCTGTCTGTGCCGGCAGCTTGTTGTGTGTACTTAGAAAACAATAGGCGGCAGTTAACCACCCGCTGTGCATAAGCACCTACCACCCTGCACTGAAGACTACTAGGGCCCCACTTATGTCGTCAGACACGGTATAAACACACAGAGTACTCAGGTAAGTAACACCTGTAGCAAGGCTGAGACTGTTTGCTGCTGTGGTTCAAAATGCTTTCCAAGAAAAGAAAAGTTGACATCGAAGGTCGGATACTCAACGCTAATTGGAAAGCTCTTTCTTCCTTCTGTGAGGTCAATGGCAAACCTGTGTGTCTGATATGCTCGCAACAAGTGGCTGTGGCAAAAGAGTACAATATCAAACGACACTATGAGATGTCCCACGGAGAAACATATGACAAGTACGCAGGATGACTCAGAACGCAAAAGGTAAACGAGCTTGAAGCAGCTCTGAAAAAACAGCAATCAGTGTTCACCAAAAGTCGACAGACTCATGATGGAACTGTCAAGACCAGCTATATTATTGCCAACAAAATAGCTGCTGTGTCAAAGCCATACTCAGAGGGGGAATTCATTGAAGCATGCATGCTGACAGTGGCTGAGCTGGTGTGCCCTGAAAAAAGACAGGCTTTTGGTAATATCATCTTGTGAAGAAATACTGTGGCAGAGAGAATCAGGGGCCTTGCAGGAGGTTTGAACAGTCAACTAAAAGACAAAATGAAGTCATTTATTGCCTTCTCTACTGCAGTTAGTGAGAGCACCGACATGACCACAACGGCGAACGACATTTTCTCCAGCTTCGTTGAGGCCTTGGACAGACTGGGGGTTGATTGGAGTCATGCTGTCAGCGTGGCAACAGATGGCGCACGGTCCATGGTCGGGAAAAAGGCAGGTGTTGTTGTGAAACTCCGAGAGAAAGTTCAGACAGAGAATCCAGAGCAGGAATTCTGGAATTTTCAGTGTATTATACACAAAAAGGCGTTATGTAGCAGGAGCCTGAAAATGGGCAATGTCATGGATGTAGTAATCAAAACGGTTAATTTTATTAGAGCCAAAGGACTCAGCCATCGGCAATTTGACACTCTTTTGTCCGAAAGTAATGTTGAACACGGCCTACCCTACCACACTGAAGTCCGCTGGTTGAGCACAGGGGTTGTGCTCAAACGTTTTTTTCAATTATGTGCGTAAATTGGACTATCCATGAACAAGAAAGGGAAGCCAGTGGCAGAGTTGGATGACCCAGACTGGCTTCATGATCTTGAATTTTTGGTGGATATAACAGAGCACTTAAATGTGCTTAACGTTAACATACAAACTTGTTACAGAATACTATGACAGCAGTCGTGCCTTTCAAATTAAATTAGGCCTGTGGGAGATGCAACTATTCTGGAGCAACCCAGCTCATTTCCCCTCTTTGCAGTCTGTGCTTGTCGCTCATGGGAATAATGACAACATAGACAGGTACATGGAGAAAATATCACATCTGAAAAGTGAGTTTCAGAGTCACTTCCAAGTCTTCACTCAGCTCGAGAAGAAATTCTCACTATTTTGCTCGCCATTTGCCATCAATGTAGCATCAGATGTGCCGGAGGAACTCCAAATGGAACTAACTGAAATTCAGTGTAAAGGCTGATTTATACTTGTGCGTCAAATGTATGCTGTTGGTATGGCGTAGCCACGTACCCTATGCTGTACTCTACGCCAAACCCTATGCTGTAGCCTAACACACACCTCTCCCAAAATGTAACTACGCGTCGTGGTGATGCAGACCACAACAACTGTGATTGGTCTGCTTGGCAGCATCGCATTTCCTCCTACGCTGCAATAGCTTCCCATTGGGCGACTGAAGGGCAGGGAAGGAACTCTGGCTGCAATGCTTTCCATAAAGCTTTACAGACCTCCGAAATTATGGAGGACCCTGTGCTTGATGCCAGTTTGTAGCTAGCTGCTACAGCCTATTGACTTCCACCTGAAGCTAAAACTCGAATAGTGATTGCCAGTCTCTGAGTATACTGTGTGTACACTGATGCAAAATAAATGGTTGGAGACGATGAACCAAGTCATCAAATATACCTGCCGACATCCGAAAATATTTGAAATGCATTTCCTCGTCCATGTCTCTCAGTGGCCGGACAAGCACAGAAAATTCACCCTCCTTCAGTTTCAGTCGTCATTGTTTGAAGTTCGAGTTTCTTCGTGTTGAGTTTCAACACGAAGAAACTCAACACAGTGGCATAGAAACCCCACCACCAACTAGCGTTTTGGTGGTGAATTGAAAAGACACATGAGAGCATGTTGAAGAAACGAAGGCAACGAAAGCTGTGGGAGCACGCATGCATGCACAACTGATCTGGCCCGCATGAAATCGCGTTTTGCCCAATCCGGCCCGTGACCTAAAATGAGTTTGACACCCCTGCACTAGAGGAAGGATGTGTTGGCAGTAGAGAGAGAGTTCAGAAGAGATTCACAAGGGGCTGCAAGGAATGGAGGGGTGTAGTGAAAAGAAGAGATTAGATAAATCAGGTTTATTATCACTAGAATTAGGACACTGAGATGTAACCTCAAAGGTTCATAAAATTATGAGGACAAGCCAGGAAAACTGATCAAAGATTCCCATTGAAGTACATTTATTGTCAAATCACATGTAACATGCTGTAAGGTTTCACTGATAATGTAATGGTATGCAATATACAACCCTGAGATTTGTCTTCCCTATAGACAGCCAAAAAACTATGGAATCAATTCAAAGAAAAACATCAACTCCACCCCTCCCCCCGGCACGTGCAAAAGAAACTAATTATACAAGCAGCACCAAAAATGCGTGTAAAGCACAGAATATAAAACACAACATCAAAAGAGTCTAGGCATATTCAGTTCAGCTCAGTGTTTATTATCTGCAGGCTGCCCCGATTAAAAATTGCCCGAAATAGCAACAGATAAAGGAGCAACCAGAAAGCAGAAACACATCATAACGTGAACTGCAGAGGCCAATCCACAAACCATTTCTCTTAAACCTTGCCCACGACCCGAACTCCAGCACCATTTTCCAATAGCATCGCAAGAGAGAGAGAGGTACTATTCGAACGTAGGAACCTTCCTTCGGGAGCAGCGGGCGAAAGGGAACGAGAGACCGTCACACACAGACATCTTCCTCCAGCAATATTGAGCAAGAGGCTGGTAGACGGTGCTGAACACCCGCTCACTCTTTGCACTCGCTAGTCTTTTTCCCAGAACAGGGAAGCCTAACACCAGTGGACACAGGCTTAAGATGCAGGGGAAAATATTCAAAGGGAGATCTGAGGGTCAAGATATCCTACACAGAGGATGGTGCTTAGCTGGAGGAGCTGCCGGAGGAGAAGGTAGAGGCAGATAAAAATGCAATATTTGAGAGTCTTTCGGACAGGTTCTTAGATAGGAAAGAGTTATGGGCCTAGTGTGGGCAGGATAGGTTCGTGTAGATAGACATCATGGCTGCCATGTGAAAGGTGGGTCAAAAGAGTCTATTTCTGGTTCTGTGTTTCTCTGATTCACCTGAGGTAGGAGACGCGACTTCAGATCTATCTTTTCCTAGAGACAATAAAGTGAATTAAACCTCTACTAAAGAGGAGAATGTGCTGAAAAATTGCATTGCTGCATGGAATTTTGGGGGCCTGGTGTTTAAACTGAAATCCTTTGTAATCTGATATATTTTATTTGTAATCCGATTAACAGTGGCACTAAGGGTTAAATAACAAAAAGGTTATACACAATGAAATGAGGATGTGTTCAAAGAAGGTATTAATTTAATAATAAAGATAGCAAGAGGAATGGGTGTAGAGGTGACCATTAGTCATTCAGTCAAGTTGTAATTAATTCATCTACTCACATTCCAGGATGGATGTCATTGGATTCTGTTTATAAATTAAATCTTAGAAACTCCATAAATCATTGGGAGAGCAAGATTGGTAGTATTGTATGCTTTTCTGAGCATGTTATCATCAAGAAGACATGAATCACATGGGAGCAAGCAGGGTGAAGACTGAGAATCTAAAGATAACTATTTCGATATCTTGTAATGAGTATCATGTTTTGTATGATAATTGATTCAGTTTCATTGAGCTATTGAAATGTAAGGGAAATTGGTCTCTGAATTTGAGTTGTGGAGTCTTCCTGTTTCTTTCTAGAGTTCGAGAATGCAGAGTGCCATCCAATGGACTGCAAAATTCACCTGGACACTACCTCCAAGGTTTTTACTCACATAGCCCTGGCTTCCCATGCTTGTGAGCCTTTCTGAGACTTAAAGGGGATCTGTCGGAAATGGGACACAACCCATGGAGTAAGACTTAAAGTCCCCTCAAAGCCAAGATGTGAAGTTTCCAGCTTTTGGCTGATTTCTGTTCTTCAAGAGTATTAAATCTTGGCCTTAACAATGGCTTTCAATTTCTTGATCTGCTATTGGAGCAAAATTGGTTTCTGTGGGTTCCTGCTGTTGTGGCTGGAGCTGCAAGCTGGCGATCTTCAGGGTCATTGTGAAGGAAGCTGGAAAGTTTTGTGTTCAGGATTTGTGCTCATATGCTATAGGCTAATATAAACGTGACAACTGGAGCAACTCCATAAAGCTGCGATGTAGGATTTATGGACACTCAGCCTGAGTGGTAACTGGTTACACAGTCTTTGCACTCACACATACTTGATAATTATTCTCTTAGTACCTTTATTTCTCAATGCAATATCTTTATTGAGAATTATAAAATAGTTCCTTCATCTTACTATTAGGTCCTGATTCTGTGACTAATGCTCTGAGTCTCTTCAACATGCCATCCAATTCCCTCAATTCAATTCCTCTCCTCCACTTGTCCTAGCCCATTAGCTTCACCTCCAATCCCTGACTTACCCCCCTGTTTTTTCTTCTGTCTCTGACTGTCCGTCTCTATATTTCTCTCTCTTCTCTCACTCACTCTCCATCTGTTTGCCTCTCTATCTGTCTGTCTCTCTCTGACCCCTGTAACCACCCCTCCTCAGAAACCCTGACCCCTGACTCACCCCTGGGATTATTTGGTTTATATCCGTACTTTGGGTGCCAAGGTAGAGTTATGTCTCTACCAAAGGAGGTGTAAGGCACTACTTCTCTCTGTTAGCCTGCAGGCCACCCTTGGGCAAGGTATAGCACCTGTTTAGCACCCCACTCCCCAATCAGGGTCACATGAAGCCATGGGAGCAGGTGATTGATGTTCATATGAGCAACTGGTCTATATCACAAATCCTGATTTTGTGACCATTGGCATCAGGCAGACAATCTCTGAAGAGTATTGATAATGGCTGGAGTCACCCATCTTGTAAAGACACTGCCCAGAAGAAGGCAATGGCAAACCACTTCTGTAGAAAAATTTGCCAAGAACAATCATGGTCATGGAAAGACCATGATCGCCCACATCATATGACATGGCATATAATGAACAAACAATATCCATACTCTGTAAAGACATATTGAAAATAACGACTTACCCTGAAGAGCCAAGGCCCATTAAAAGGCATAAGATGCTCAGAATTTCCCAGTGCAGGGCCCAAAAAATACCTTCATTGACCAATTGAAGATAGTCTGAGGTGTCTAATTTAGCTCAGGCAAATGAGCCTTGTACAAGCAAACAGTGATATTTATCTCAGAGTTGCATTACATGAATGGAATGAATTCCCAATTAATATTTCATAGACTATTAATATTTCATAGATTAATAAAATTTTAAACTATTGGATGTAAATTTGAAATGTAAACAATAAAACTCTATTTAGTTTCAGAAATGTTTGGAAATCCCAAGTGTTCAGCAGTTTTACTGACTCATGAGTGATTAGTCTTAGTGTTTCTCCATTTACAAGGTTGCCTACTCATTGATGAGAGTGTAGAATGGGTATGTGGTCAGGAGCACGGTTGAGAACAACAGCTTAGGAGTGTGTGCAGGTTTGCAGTCAGACCCAGCGTCCTCAAATGTCTGGCTTCTGTTTCCCACAATTCCCCAAAAAAAAACCCACTGCACTCAATTTCCTACTCCTTTAAACTCACTGAGTTCACAGCAAAATTTATTATACTATTGTGTAACCCATAAAATAAACGTTCCGGAGTAATTGGAGTAACCTTGGATAGTTCAGAAAATTTGCTAGTCTGGGTGTGCCAAGGTCTGCATGGTGCCATATTAATGGAGTTTTACTGCGTTAACATGTATTTTAGGTTAAGTTGGAATGTCATTGTGATTCAGTTGGCAAGAGTCACATTTATGAGTCTGATACCAACAACAGACCAATGCAAACTCTCGCAATCGCGCGCGCGCGCGCACACACACACACACACACACACACACACACACACACACGCACACACACACGCACACACACACGCACACACACACCCTGATCCTAGCCACATACCCACCTCACACTCCCAGCAATAAGCAGGCATCCTTGCAAATGGAGTGTGATTCCCATTGCCAGGGATCATTTATGATGGTCAATATACCCTCAAGCTGCACATCCTTGAGAGATGGCAGAAAGCAGAGCACCTCAGTAACCCTGCAACTTGTGAAATACTCAGACAGCTCTGGAGACCAGGATTGAAATCTGTTCATTGGGGTTGTGAAGCAGTCACAATTCCTGCTGCTCCATTCAAAGTTCAAAGTAAACTTATTATCAAAGTACATATGTTTCACTGTTTACAATCCTGAGATTCATTTTCTTGTGGGCATACTCAATAAATCCATAATAAAATAATAACTATTTTAGGATTAATAGGCATTCAACTGGTGTGCAAAAGAGAAGAAACTGTGCAAATACAAAACAAGAAATATTAATAATAAATAAATAAGCAATAACTATTGAGAACATGAGATGAAGAGTCCTCGAAAGTGAGAACATAGGTTGTGGGAACAGTTTAGTGATGGGGTGAGTGAAGTTATCCCCTCTGGTTCAAGAGCTTGATGTTTTAGGAGTAATGACTGTTCCTGAACCTGGTGGTGTGAGTCCTGAGCCTCCTGTACCTTCTTCCCGATAGCAAAGGCAAGAAGAGAGCATGACTTGAGTGGCAGGGGTCCCTGATGATGGATGCTGCTTTCCTGTCTCAATGCTTATTGTGGATGTATTCAATGGTGAGGAGGGTTTTACCCATAATGGACTGGGCTGTATCTATTACTTTTAGAAGGATTTTCCATTCAGGGGAATTGGGATTTCCATACCAGGCTGTGATCCAGCTTGTCAACCATCATCATCAGCAACCACACTTAGTCAAGTACGATTCTTCTCCTGGTTCATCTGGTCACTTGTGGATCTTGAGATGACTTCAGAGGCCAATCTGTGATCCACAAGTCCTATAGCAGTGTATGCAGGTGTCGGTCATTGAGGTGGTGGTGGTGTATCTGGCTGGGCCTTTCCCAGTCTCTCCTTATGTTGAAGCCATTTAGTCTCAGTGGCATGGAGGAGGTATTCTTCGAGCGGTGCAGTCCCCTCACAGACAGTCCTTCTTCATCTTTCCCCATCCTATGCTAATTCCTCCCACCCATTCAGGTTGATGTGGCACTTCCTCAGGTTGGTCTTGAATTTGTTCTTGAACCACTTTTTCTTCCCTCCAGGAGTGTGCTTTCTATCTTTCAGCAGTTGTTTAGGGAGGCAGGAGTCAGGTATATAGGTGACATGGCCGGCCCATCACAATTGGTGTTGAGGCATGATTGTGGCTATGGAGTTAATGCTAGCTTCCTCCAGGATAGTGGAGTTAATACACCTGTTCTTCCAGCTAACACTTAGAATTTTTCAGAGGCATCTTTAATAGCAATTTTCGTGGGATTTTATGTACCTGCTGTATATTGCCCATGACTCTGCTCCATATTGGAAGGAGGGGAGGAGCATAGCTTTATAGACCAGAAGCTCAGTGTTGGTCTTGTTATCCCAATTTTCTAAAACCCTCTTTCACAGCCTGGTAAAAGCTCCACTCACACACCCTAGTCTGCAATTTATTTCAAGGTCAATGTTGGCTCTTGAACGAAGGCTGCCAAGAGATAAGAAATGATCGGTGTTCTCCAGAGAGATGTTGTCAACTTGGATGGTTGGAGGTTTAGGAGCTTGATCTGGAGCAAGTTGATGCAGAACTTGGGTTTTCTTGATGTTTAGATCAAGTTCCAGGAGCTTCTACGCTCTAACAAAAGCATCCATTACGAACTGCAGACCCTCCTCAGAGTGAGCTACGATGGCATTGTCATCTGCAGTTTGGAGATCCATGATGGAAGTAGTTGACACCTTGCTCTTTGACTTGAATCTGTTAAGGTTAAAGAGCCTCCATCTGTCCTATAGAGAACCTGAACTCCTTGTGGGAGGTCTTGGCCTCTGAGGTGAAGAATAGTTGCAATGAAAAAGGCAAACAGAGTTGGGGCAATGACGCTCCCCTGTCTGACCTGGATCTCAACCTTAAAAGGAGCTGTTTCGAAGTCACTGTTGCTGATGACTATTGCACTCATATCATTGTGTAAGAGCTGCAGGATCTTGAGGTATTTCTCTGAGCACCCAATTTTTGACAGTACCTGCCAAGGGGCAAGATGATTTACAGAGTCAAATGCTTTTGAAAGGTCTATGAAGGCCATATAAAGTAGGAAATTTGGCAGGTGATCTTCTGCTAGAGGTGAAAGCCGGTCACATAGAATTCAGGCGAGTATCTTTCCTGTTGTAGAGAGGAAGGAGATGCCTCTATAATTTCCTCAGTCAGTTTTGTCACCCTGTTTGCAGAGAATGACAATCAGGGCATCCCTGAGTCCAGCTGGAATCTTCTCCTGGTCCCAGATCCTGATAAGCAGGTCAAGATTATTAATATATTCTTCACTACACATCTATACAAGTTTGTGAAAGTTTTAGATGTCATGCCGAATCTTCAGAAGCTCCCAAGGAAGTAGAGGAGCTGCCGTGATTTCTTCCTAAATGCACTTATGTTCTGGGCCCGAGGACAAGCCCTCCAAAATGATAACACTGAGGAATTTAAAGTTGATGACCCTCTCCACATCTCATCTTCCGATGAGGACTGGCACATGGACCTCTGGTTTCCTCCTCCTGAAGTCAATAATTAGATACTTGGTCTTGCTGACATTGAGAGCTAGATTGTTGTTGTGGCACCATTCAACCGGATTTTCAATCTCCCTCCTACTGTATATGACTCTATTGTACTGGAATGCCCTGTCCCAGAGCTTTATAAATTTTAAAAAATGGTTTATTTTATCCTATTGTGGCCGTAGATGGACTAGATTATGTGATCTAGGCAGTAAAGTTGATTTCTGCAGAAGTTGCCTTTGCTATTATGAAATACTGTGGAGAACAATTGGGAATCAATGAGAATATCGAAATAAAGCTGTTTCCATGCCTGGTTCGTCAGTCAGGATGCACCTGATGAAATCTTTCATGTGTAGCAGAATGAACACAGGCTTCTGTATGGAATGATTGTTTCATTCTGACCCAAATTAGCATTCATTTGTCACTGTGATGAGGCTTTGTGAGTCTCACTTAACCATGCATGTAATTGTTGTTCATTCTACATGGATCTACACAGTGTAATTCAAGACAGGGTATCCTTTTCCTGTCAGCCAAATCAATCCATAGCAAAGTAGAATAACACAGACACGTAGACAAATCACCTCCCCTCTGATGTTACACTCTATTTCCTGTTTCTGACCTCAATCCATTCAGGAGAAGTTCAACTGGGCAAAACTCACCAAAGCGGTTCACAGCACTGTAGTAATTTAATGCATTGCACTGTACTACCGCCGCAAAAAAAACCAAATTTCATGACATACGATATGTGAGTGATGATAAACCTGATTCTGATATGGGTCTCTATTGTGGACTAAGAGTGGGAAGGGCAGGGAGCGGGGTATCATGGTTGGGAAAAGTGGAAGGGAGAGGAGGTGAGTGGGAAGCACCAGAGGGACTTTCTGTTGTGATCAATAAACTAATTGTTTGGAATGAAATGACCTTCCCTGGTGTCTCAGGGCTGGGTGTGTCAGCACCCGGTGGCCACTCTCCACCCATGACACTCCTACTCTGCCATCTGTCCCAGAGCCCTCTACCCTCACCATTCCCAACATTCTTTGCCTCTGGCAGAGAGTGGTGAATCTGTGGAATTCGTTGCCGCAGCTGGATGCGGAGGCCAAGTCTTTGGGTATATTTAAGGCAGAAGTTGATAGGTTCTTGATTAGTCAGGACATGAAGGGATACGAGGAGAAGGAAGCAGATTGGAGCTGAGAGGGAAAATGGATCAGCCATGATGAAACGGCTGGGGTATCATGAGGGGCCAAATGGCCTAATTCTGCTCCTATATCTGATGGTCTATGGTCTTACTGTGCCTAAGACTTGCACAGTACTGTATGTACAGGTGATCTATCGTGTTAGAAGTTTCCTTAAAAGTTACTAAAGATTATCCTATACTCTCTTTGTTTAAAATAAAAAATCCCTTCCATCTGCCCCACAACTGCTGTTTAATTGCAGTTCCTTTGTCCTGCCTGTTTGCCACATGTTCATGTGCTCCTGTGAATAAGTTTATTTCCTCTAATGGAATGTTGTCCTTTTTGATGTTTTGATTATTATTGTGCAAAGGTGCTTTGATGAAAAGGATTTGTGGCTCTTCAACATGTTGAAAAGCTGATGAAGAATCTGAATGGACACTGAACCCATGAATACTACCTCCCTACTTTTTCTTACTTATTTTTATTTTTGCACTACTTATTTAATTTAAATATTATATATAAAAATATATTTATTTATTTATTTATTTATTTTAAAATTTTGATTCACTCCTGGAATTACTTGGGTATTAATATTCCCTAAGACAAGTTATTGGAGGAGTTCGGATTTGATCGAATCATGATTGTTATTTATTACCAGGCTTGCAAGTCTGGTGGACAGCCTGACCACAGGGATTCAGGGAAGATAGACGGACAATTTGACTTAAATGAACATATGTCATTGTGTGGTCCAATTTCTATTTCTTTACTCAGCGTGAGCTCAATCCTGTCTGTGTCTTTATCTGAATAATTCCGATAGTGTTTCCTTAGGTTCACAAGCTATTTTAAAAGTTCATTTAAAAGCCAGTTGCTTCCTCATGAAATGCTGGGAAATCAAAGCATTAACTTCTCTGTACAAAGGCACCAAGTACTTTAGAAATACTTATCCTTGAGATCTTTTCTTATTTAAAGGAATCTTTTCTGCAGGTCTGGCTGCACTTTTTCAGGCAATGATGGAATTAACACTTCTTGTGAAATTCTAATTGCATTTAAGTCACAGTCATGTCAATTCCTGACTGTTCCATCATAGGGTCTCTGTTCGGCAGTGAAATTGGAGAGGCCACCCAATTGCCGTTCGTGAAGAAATGTTTTCATCTGCTTTGATTTCAAGGAGGAGCAGGTGCCATCTTGGGCACTGGGATGTACCAGCTTTGTTGGTTTCTGTATGTTCAAGCAGTCCTTGACTTGTCTGTAAGAACCCGCAGTAATAACTTGTATCTTTTTTGCAAAAGAGAGAGGTTTCCATTTCTCCAGGGTGCAGGAATCTGTGGGTCACAGTCTGGCCTTCTTCAGTAAAGATCATATTTCCAGGAAACAGATATGATTCCCATATCTCAAAGGAGTTGGCACCGCGTGGCAGGTAGAATGACTGGATCTGCCCAAGTTTGGGGTGCATCTCAGAAATAATCTAGCTTCTTCCCTGGCTCCTCACAACAGTGCTCAGAAAACAATGAGAGACCCGAATTATGACATTGGCATCTTTCACTGGAGATGTTGCCTGCATCAGTTTGTGGAGACACTTTGAGAAATGTGCAAGGCAGATGTAATGTCTTTATCATTGCCTGCTGGGCTTTGCATAGCCTTTGAACATGAAGGTGGGTGTTAGAGTGAAGGGAAGAGAAGCAGAAGGACCTGGAGGCTGAGGGCCATGAGATGGAACCTGGGAAGTGGCAGAAACAAGACAAACAGGAGGAAGGCAGCAGCTGCCAATGAAGTGGATTTGCTAACTGGTGACCGTCTTACCTCCCAGCTCAGAGGAAGAGACTAGCTGAATGGAACACTATCATAAATCGACAATTTCCATGAAGCATCTGCAGAGTAACATTAGCCAGTGCAAACCAAGAGACTGCTCCTCACTGGAACCCTTAGTGCTAACAAAATGCACCAACAATCCCTTCCCATCGTGCTGTGCAGGGCAATCAGCAGTAAATAAAACTCTCCAGAGTATCATTCCCTGATTCAGTCCCATACATGGCTTAGTACGGGTTCTCTGTATTTCCTGATGAGTACACCCCTGCATACATAACCATTACCTCTGCACAAATTCCACTTTCCTCATGTCAGACCCACTCCATCTGCTGCTTAACGTCAATATTGGACAGTTAATTTTGTACTACAACAGTTGAGAATCTTTCATGTGACAGCATATTGATCCTAGTGTTACTGAATGCATTGAGAGGCTAGCAACTCAAGTAAATGAAGTTCACTGCCATTCTGCAATTAGTAATCTCTCATGAGCTTCCAGTTTAGGCTGATGCCATTGCACCAAATGACCATTTCAAAGCACCCAGTGGGTCATGACTGGCAGAGTCTCAGCATTAATAGCGCAACATCTCACTCAGCTTGCAAGAGTTAGATCTGTTGTAGTGGAATGTCTCACATTCCACTGCATGTCATTGCTTTTCACTCATAAGTGCTCCAAAAGAATCTGTTGCATTTGATCTCACTCATAAAGGGAGTTACAGCAGAAGGGGCAACATATGGGAGTGGTAAAGTGAAACGAGTCCTCTGCTTTTCTACCTCTTCGAGGAGACCATCTCAGAAGTGGGCTTCTTAAGTACTGGCAGAGAAGAAAAGAAGTAAAATAAGTAGGAAGTGTGAGGTCATGCGTAATCCTTGACAAAATAATGTGGTAATGTGCACTTGTAGAATATGCACAAAATATCTGTAATGCTTCAACATTGTAGATTGTAGAATGCTTAGTACTTTATAGCACGTACCGACAGTTTCAAAATATTTCTTGATGAACTTGTGACCTATGTTTATAAGGGATATGATTTGACATTGGGAGTTAAGTGAGGCAGCGTTTAGCACATCATAAATAGTTGAAATCCAGTCTCAAGGCAACAGCTCCCTGTGATTTTTCATTCTCTACAATGGTGTATATTGTAGGGAATATGTCCTCTTTACCTCAAGGTATACTAAGCTTATTCAGCTGTGGACAGTGGCTTGGTTAGGGTGCTTGATAAAATGTTGCAGTCTAATGCATTTGCCCAATGTTGAGGTGGACATTAAGACATATTTTGACACAAAGCATAGTTTCTAGCTATCATCTGGTTATCAGTTCACTGCTTTGAGGAATTAACTCTCCCTTGTGGATCTTATTAAATATTAGGCATCATGTCAATCATCTCCTTGCTTGTTCTAGAGAGAATAAACAATGCCTGCTTCTAATCCTTTCTCATTCAAATTAGTCAGATATCTGAGAGGAGATGGCACTAACATGAGAATATTGCATCAATCAATGGTCAAAATGATTAACAAAATACCTTATCTGAGCATCACTTCAGTAACTCATGAAGCTAGCTTCAAATACTGCTTTTTAATCAGTTTTCTATTTCTGTTCATTAATTATTCTGCAATCAACTTTGAAGTGCAAAGTTTCTGAACAATCTCGGCGGAGGTATCCTGGGGGAATGGTCTGTTGAGTGGTTTATCATATTCTTAATGTTTTATCTCTGCATTAAATTCTAACAAAGAAGTAAAAAGGTCTTTAGGTGCAGTGGCAGGCTGGTTGGATGCTGTTTCAGTTCCTATGTATAATAAAGCATTTAATGAAACTTTAATTTAATTACAACACTGCCTACTGCTTCCACACTTGGCAAAATGCCTCAAAAATTTTTTTCTATTAATGTTAGCCATAACTACTCACTGTTTTCTCTGTAGAATCCAGCACATAATCGTGTCAGGTATAGATTGAATTTTCTTTTATGAGAAAAGGATTGTATTTCATGGAATCATTATTTAGTAGCTGTCAAGCAGGACAACTTTCTAGTAAGGTCTCTCCAGTGGTATTATTGGAGGATTGTATGGGTGTAGAGTTTACGGCTCGAATTAATTTTAAACTCACTCTGTTTAGAAAGCTTGCAATTGATTCCATCTTATTTTCCTCATTAAGTTTCTGTGAAGGTCATTTTCCTCAAATGTTACCACCCAGTGGGAAATCCCGAATGCTCTGGATGAGGGAGGAAAGTGGAGGACTCAGAGAGATTCAGTGGTCACATGGAGAATGTACTAGAGCCACACAGACCGCACATGAGGTCAGGAATGAGCCTGGTCCACTAACTGTGCTAGCCGTACTAACTCTGCTGCAAAATGTGTGTTACTGTGGTCACAGCTTCTCCACTCACAGTATAGATCTATCTTCTGCTTTATGAGCCCATTGCTGTAGTGGTTATTTGTCGTTGGATTCTATAGTACGGAAGCAATGTCTTTGGCCCAACTCCACCTGAGCTAGTCCAGTTACCTGTGTTTGAACCATATCCTGCCAAACCTTTTCCATCCACGTACCTCTTTATTTTGTTATTTTACCCACTTCTACGGGTTCCTCTGGTAACACTCCATATACCTGTCACTGTCTGTGTGGTTAAATGTGACCCTCGGGTCGCCTTTAAAACTAGCTGCTCTCAAAAACATATGTCCTCACTCTCCATCTGTATTAGACTTTGTTTCCCTGAGTAAAAGGGCAATAACCGTTCACATCAGACATGATTTTATATAACTCTATAGGTCACCCTTTAGCCTCCTATGCTCCTGGGAAAATAGTCCCTGCCTATCCAGCTGCTTCTTATAATTCAATCACTCCAATCCCAGTAACATCCTTGTAACTCTTCTCTGCTTCATTCCCAGATTAAATATATCCTTCCTATAGCTCAGTGATGGGAATGCCACACAATACACCAAGTTTGGTCTCAGTGGCCTGGATCTATATTCAGACAGAATGTTAGATGGAATTCCAAAATGATTGTTTGGGAGTTTTATAAAATCTACAAGCTAAAAGCTGGTATCAGTAAAAGTCTCCGTTAAAATCAGCCAGACTGGGAAAAGGCCCTGTTTCTTGATATCCTTCCAACCTTATCTGATCCAGTCTATTTGAGACTGAACATAAACCAAAAAAATTTGACTTTTGTCTCCTGATTTACTCTGGCAGCCAACTGAAAGCATTGTAGCAAGCTATTATTGCAGAACCTTGAAGGAGATTCATTGTCACTTTTCCAGGACAAGCAGCTCATGGCGAAAAATGCCAATTTTGTCTAGACTGCCCAGTCCCTATAATAAAAAGGCAAAAATGTACACCCCAGGGTGAGTACTCAATTTGTTCATTTCAGTTTGCACTAATGTAAGAAGTTGGCACATCCCTGAGAACTTAAGCAACAAAAGGGTGAACAGAAAATATCAAAGTAATCTACTTAACAGGAAGTAAATGCAAATTTGGTTAGAGCGTGATATGAAATGGATCTTAGAGATGGTGTTCAACGTGGTGCTAATTCTGTGCTGTAGCTTTATAATGCAACCAACCAGGGATGTCGTTTACTTCAGCAGCAAGATGCAGATTCTGTAGAGGGTTGCACTGGCATAGGCATCGTGTCTATCTTTTTAACATTCAGAAACTTCTATAATATTGGACGATAGGGTGGAGATACATCTCTACCAAAGGAGATGTAAGGTGCTCCTTTCCTCTGTTAGCCTGCAGGTCACCTTTGGGCAAGGTATAGCACCTGCTTAGCCCCACGATCAGGGTCATGTGAAGCCATGGGGACAGGTGGTGGATGGTCGTAAGAGTAGCTGGTGCATATCACAAGTCCTGGTTATGTGACCAGGCAAACAATCTCTAAAGAGTATTGATAAAGGCTGGGGTCACCTGTCTTGTAAAGATACTGCCCAGAAGAAGGCAATAGCAAACCACTTCTGCAGAAAAAGTTGCCAAGAGCAATCATGGTCTAAAGCCATGATTGCCCATGTCATACACATGGTGCATAATTATGATGATGAATTATATCGTATACAGTAATAAATAGATAAGGACAATGAATGACCCTCCGCTCCATACCATCAGAAGCATTTCATAAGATCTTGTAAAATGTTTGACTCACTTTCATTTTCAAGCTTTCCATAAGGGGATTATTTGAGGTTGTTGGAAGGAAGGGAAAGGGATGTGTAATGGCTCTTTAGATTCCCACCTCCAGTGCTGTCTTCGTGGAGTTTGCTTGTTCTCCTTGTTTCCCCAGGTGTTTCTTCATTTCCTTTTGCATCCTACAGACATGGGCTGGTAAATTAAAAGGCTGATGTAAATTCTCTCTGGTATGGGTGAGTGGAAGAATCTGAGAAGCAATTGAGAGAGATGTGGAGAGAGTAAAGTAGGTTTAGTGTAAAGATTTGTGTAAATGGTCCACTCAGTTGTCAGAGGACTTTCTGTGTTTATTCTGTGGACTTTACCTTTTAGATTTCCCTTTTGTTGGGGGCTAAATGGTAATTTTCTTACCATCTGCAGTTAAACCGACTGGTGTACAGGTTATTGAACTTGTTCAGTGCGTCATTTGAAGTGATAGCTTTCCAATAATCGTTTGGTTCCATATCTGCATTTATGAGATATTAAATACTTATAAAAATGCCTCCAGTATCCCTTTTTCTAAATCCTTTTCAAATGTGTAACGTAATCCATCTAGAGATCTTTCCATCTTTGTTTGATTACTTTATTTGAAAAACAGAGAAGTATTGAATTATTTCACTTTTATTTGCTGTAAAGTTAATCATGTTGATGCAGTCTTTCTTAAATCATCAGATTTCATATCAAACAAGACAATTATCCATGTATAATTCATTTAGCAAAATATTATTGATATTCTTGGGCACAGTACTTTATATTGGTTATAGAGAAGAAAGAAGATAATGCCAGATGTAAAATCTGTGCACCAAATTAAAAAAATCTGGAAAAATAATGTTGTCGAGGGGGTTCTAGAAATCAGAACAGATTATGTGTATAAAGTGCTGTGTCAGGACTGCGTTTCTTTTTTTAAGCTCTGCAGTATCCCCTGCCAATGTGCTGCTGCTGGCTCTGCTTATGGATACCTTGTCTGGAAAAAGAAAAGGAAATGTGCAGTGAATACTGATGTTTGTGCTTGGCTGAGCTATTGGTTCTGTGAAAGCTGTGAGTTGTGCATGAGTTTCAGAGCAATCATAAATGAATGGAGGAATAGCAGAGCCAATGAATGACAGGTAACAGTTCAGAATGATTGTGTTAGTGAATGAGTTATGTTGGGCTAGTGCATTGCTCAGTGTTGGAAGCTAAAGCTGTGACTGGTGGAATATACATTTGAAGCCAACTTGTTTTAACTTCCAAATGGAGTACAAGTGGGAAGAAATATGAATAGAAACTAAAATGCTATAAAAGTTTGTTGAGATTGCACTGCAAAGCCCCATTCTATCTTGGCTGGAGCACACATACATTTATTAAAGGGGAGACATGTTGTGACTGTAGCAGATAACAAAAGACTTTGACCATACTTACAAGGTCCAGGAACATTTTGTGCCAATGCACCCATGTTCCAAGGTCAGCATCATTGTTCCAGTCTCTATTGCTCAATCCTTTGTCTACCAATTTACTGCCTGTCTAGCCCCTTTGGTTCCCAAGCATCTCTCATTTTCACAAACTCATTGATCCAGTTCTGGGTTCGAAGATTATGGAACCCCTTTTGGGTGTGTGATGCTTCTCTCATATCACTATCTGTTACAGTCACAATGCAACTCCACTTTAAGAATACTCTGTGTGGTCTAGTCAAGATGTAATGAGGACCTTGCACCACAATCCCAGTGTATGTCTACAGCATAGTGGTCATTTTTGTTCCTCTTCCTACTTATTCTTCATTTGGAATTTGAAACCAGTTGGCTGGCACAGTGGTATAGCCATCAGCTCTGCTGCCTTGCAACTCCAGGGATCCAATTTCAATCCTGACCTCTGATCACTGCCTGCAATGTGTTTGCCTGCTTTCCTTGTAACTGCATGCATTTTCTCCTGGTGTTCTAATTCTTCTCTCATTCCAAAGTCATACTAGTAAATTACTTGGCTACCATATAAGTGCAGGTTACACCTCAAATAGGTGAGTGGCAGGGAAATCTAGGGAGCTTATGGCCACCTGGAACAAAATATTTTTCATGTAAATGTGGGAGGTTGGAAATGATAAGATTTCTCTGTGAGGAAACGTAGATTCAATGGACCAATAGCTTCCAGCTATGGCATAAGGAGAGACAAGAAGAAAATTAATTAACATTTATTGAGAGCAATTCTAGATGGATAATATCTCTCAATCTCCATAACTCTGCTGGAGCTATGAATTACTAGATGAAAATTTGCTTTCTTTATAGTGAGAGATCTTCCTCCATACAATACACGCTGTATTTTAGGGAGGTTAATTTAATCCATCTGGATTGCTGTGCTCATGATCTGGGTTTTGTTATACTGTAGCTGAATTCCTCGATGCAATGTGCAATATGCGAATAGGTGGAAGTGACTTTTTTTGCTCTCAATAACCATTTCATTTTCTGTACTGGTGGACACAATAATGGCATTAGAATTTTCATGAGGAACATTGGATCAGCTAGACAAAGTGCTCAATAATATCAGCTCTAATGGTCCATCATATCAGTACATTGCTTCTCTCCCCAAGTACCCATTTATACTGAAAATTTAAAAAAAATGCATTTGACGAAAATTGAAAAGAAAATGAAATCAAATATACAGGAAATATTCAGCAGATCAGTTACAATTGTCAAATATGAAATATAATGATCAAGCGATAGAAACAGAAATGGGGCTTTGTTCCATCCATTTTGCAATGAACATTAAACACTAATTTTTTGACATGAATCCTACTCTAACCTATTTCACCCACATTCTCACAAACTCCTTCCAGATTCTAATGCTTACATACACACTACTGTGAATTAACCTGCCAACCTGTACACTGGATATGGGAAGGACCTGGAGCATCTGAAGAAAACCCATGAAGTTGCCGAGAGAACGTGCATACTCCGCGTGGCACTGGAGTTTTGGGTTTACCCACCTCTGGAGTGGGGGGTGGGGGAGGGTAGTAGCTCTGCCAGCTGTACCATTGTGTCATATAAGATTAAAGACTTGAAATATTGGACTTGTTTCTCATTCTATAGCTGCTGCCTGACCTGCTGAGTGTTCCAACATTTCCAGTACCCACTTCCGTGCTCACGAAAGGGTAAATCTTGCTTCCTTAACCGGCTAGTTGATTCAATATTAAGTACGATCAGTGGGAAGATGTAAAATTTACAGCGGTCTTGGAAGTCATTGTATTGCCATGAACATTTGGGAATGTTTGTAAGTATCTGAGAGCACAACATAGTTGCTTTCTTAGTGGAAATGCACACCATCACACTTATTTGCATTGACGAAGGCAACATTGTACTTCTTGTGAATGTCATTGAGCACACATTCATGAACTAAGTTACAGTGACGACTGAATGTATATTAGTATTCTATATAAATGGTGAATTGGAGTAATCAATATGAAGGGTGTCATGATGTACACTGGCAATACCAGAACCCCAGTGCAGAGGAAAGACAGAGTCTGATCTAAAGGCAGTGACTAGAGTTTATTCATAATAATTCCAAAAGGACATCAATGGCTCAGCTGAGTGACACCATGAGAAGTAGCATTCTCAAAACTATGACCCCATGATTAGCTCTAATCAGGCATCCCCTTAAATAATTCATGTAACACGGAATCCCCGAGCCTATCAAAATAAACTTAACAAGCTTAAACAGAAAGCACCAGGAGATCACATTACAAAGAGCGAGTCACTTGGGAAAAACACAAGGAACTCTAAATGATTAATGACTCTCATTAAACAGCAATTAATCAGTTCTGGTGCTTTAAAAACTTTGGAAACTTGGAATGTTCTCCGGTGCCCCACACAGGCCGGAAGAGCTCATTACAATGGTGTCAATATTCTAGGCATATTAATGGAGAGGCATACATCAATGATCTCAATTTACATTAATGTCCAAGTATATTTTGGTATATAAATGAGCACAAATTGCCTAGCTGCCCTGCTAAAGGGTTTTGTCCTGAAATATCGACTGTGCTTTTTTCCATAGACGCTGCCTGGCCTGCTGAGTTCCTCCAGCATTTTGTGTGTGTTGCCTGGATTTCTAGCATCTGCAGATTTTCTCTTGTTTATAAATTGCCCAGTCCTCATTTTGTGTCTGAGATACCTTAATGGCACTGGCGGCATTTATTCTGAATCTATATAATGGCAAGTATCAACCTTTGCACATGTTTCCATCGAAATAAATGCCAATCCAAATAAGTCTCTAGTAATTAAGAAGAGAGACTACAGAAACTCAGATGTGGATGGAAATTTATTCTTGAATTGGGTACAGCACACTAATTCAAATCTGGACCAGCAGTATGAGCAAGAAGTAAGATATTGGTCTGTGGACTAAAGACAGGAGTTCAATGGACATGGTGGTTCATCTTTAGAGAAAGAGGAATCAGCATGATGAGGCAAGGGTTGGGCCAGTTCTGCTCGCTGCTCTGTGATGTTTACTTGGCTCCGCGCTGAACTGAAGCTGGAGATGTGGCCTGCTGCAGCTGCTCTGGGCTCCGTGTCTGTGTACTCACTTTCATTCTGAATGCTATTTGCATGATTTTCTTTTTTTTTAATTCTCTCTGCATATTGGGTGTTTGACAGTCTTCTTTTTTATGGCATAAACATGAGAAAGTCTGCAAATGCTGAGATCCAAGCAACACATACAAAATGCTGGAGGAGCTCAGCAGGCCAGGCAGCATCTGGGGAGAAGAGTAAACAGTCGATGTTCACTGTTTTCCGTTGATGCTCCCTGGCCTTCTTTTCTTCCGGGCTCTTTTGGGTTTCTTCATTCTGTGGCTGCCTGTAAGGAGCTGGATCTTAAGGTTGTATAACATATACATACTTTGATAATAAATATACTTTGAACTTTGAACTTTGAAATATGCTAATATTTGTGCAATAATTATTCACACCCTCAAACATAGTTACCTGCTAACTTGAATAAAGAGGAGATCCAAAGCAAAAGAGAAGGTATGAAGAAACTAAAGCATTTTAATATTATTTTTGTTGAGAATACTTACTTTGCTAACAATTTATCAAAAAGCCAAGATTTTGCCAGCATTTGTATATTATATACATGTATTTCTTTAGATCTTGTGCTCAAATTCATTAGTGCTGGCACAGCAGTGCCATTTCACTTAAAGCCAATGTATTCAATAAAACTGCAGCGTGTCTTACCGTTGGAAAGATTTACTGGACAAAAATTAATTTACTGCTTTTTTTCTGTCCTTCTGGAATTAAGCACCTGATCTTACTTATTTCTAATTAACTGTGGAAAATAGCTGATGAATTAAGACACAATCTGGAGATGTACATCTTACATACAGTACATACTGCAAAACGTGGGCAATGTTTCTGTCTCTGTGAATCCTGAGCAAAATTTAATTAATTGTTCATCCATCATTCTAACAATATTTGGTGATGTATGCAATACCTTAAAGGATCAGTTAATTTCTTTGCCTCAGTGTCATGGACAGAAATGTGTTAATGTTTCAGGTTAATGAACTTACTTCAGGGGCATCAGCCATGCCAGACATTATTGCCTTCTAAGGCCTCGAAGACCTTAAAGGATCAGTTAATTTCCTTGCCTCAATGTAAAAATTATATTTAAGTTAAATGCTTCACACTAGACAACTCCTTGCCAAAAACAGTGCTTCAGGATGTCCTGGATAACCAAACTTTCCATCATGTCCAATTTCAAATTATTTTCCTCTTGCTCCCTGCCATGTACACTGCCTGGATTGTTATCGACACCTTTCTGTTGTTGTGTCTTGTAGTCTATTCAGACGCAGCTCTGCTCAGAGCCTTCTGATTCCAAATGTCTTATTAACACATTGCAACAAGTTTGTCAAACTAAGTATGAGTTTCATTGTGGAGATGGCAATCCATTTGCTTAACTTTAATTGCATACGGTGCATGACTTATTTCTATCATTGTGTATACATATACAGTTAATCAGATCACACAGGTTCCTTAAACTTGTCAAAGCCAGTGGTGGTAATGGGGCAAGCTCCCACTAACTATTAAATGCTCCCAATGGTGTGCACCTCAAGTGGCCTCTGCCAACCAAGTCCAGCTCCCGGCCTTCATGTCTGGCTTAACCATTAAGCCTGGCAGAACTGTTTCTACTGACAGGAGAAGGGGCAAAGATGAGTTACTGGTGCCTTAAAAACAGTCGCTTCAAGCAGATGAGGCTCATCAGCCGTGGTTGGCAGCTCCTCTAGGAGAAGGAAAACTCTGATCTAAACCTCAGCTGCCTTTCATCTATACCCAGTCACGGGGAAGGCTTCAGGAGTAGACCCTGAGGGAAAAATCCAGAGCTGGAGTCCCTAGGACAGTCCTACCTTGGTTTCAATGTTTACTGCAACTCTTGTCACACTGCTGGTGCCACGTTGTATCTACCCCTGCTGTTCCTTTGGGTCCATAAGATGCGTAGAGAGGGGGGGACTTGTTCTGTCAAAGGGAGGCACTTACCCTTCGCTTATCCTTCGCAGTACTTCATCTGCCACCTGGAACATTCAGTGACCTTTCACATGCTGTTGAATGTGGGGTGATTGTTCTGTATCTGTTATTTTTCTTTCAGTGGTTACAGTACAATGTTTCATACTGCTTCTTCCACTGAGTGCCTTGGGAGTTGCAGGAGACCTGAAAACAAATTTCTGTGATAATTGTTGCCATAAAGGTTAAGTAATCTGAAGACCCTTTGACTATAGATCAATTGTCTGTGTGCACTAGACTGGTACCCTGAAGGAAACTTCCGGTTGGACGTGATGGCAAAGTAGTTGGATCCCAAGTACTATGAGCTGGGAGCATGGCCTGGATTATGCTTTGGTAATTTATAAGGCTTTTTTACTCCACCTGCATGGAAATGGCAGAAATGATGTGTATCCCACACAGCTGAAACTACATCATGTCTATATACAACCATTGTCAGTAGAATCTCAGATGGAGACAAGGGGGCGTACAGGAGCGAGATAGTGGAGTGGTGTCACAGCAACAACCTGGCATTCAACGTCAGTAAGATGAAAGAGCTGATTGTGGACTTCAGGAAGGGTAAGATGAAGGAAAACATACCAATCATCACAGGTGGACCAGAAGTGGAGAGAGTGAGCAGTTTCGAGTTCCTGGGTGTCAAGATCTCTGAGGATCTAACCTGGTCCCAACATATCAATGCAGTCATAAAGAAGACAAGACAGCGGCTATACTTCATTAGGAGTCTGAAGAGATTTGGCATGTCAGCAAATACACTCAAAAACTTCTATAGTTGTACCGTGGAGAGCACTCTGACAGGCTGCATCACTGTCTGGTATGGAGGGGCTACTGCACAGGACCAAAAGAAGCTGAAGAAGGTTGTAAATCTAGTCAGCTCCATCTTGGGCACTAGCCTACAAAGTACCCAGGACATCTTCAGGGAGTGGTGTCTCAGAAAGGCAGCGTCCATTATTAAGGACCTCCAGCACCCAGGGCATGAACTTTTCTCACTGTTACCATCAGGTAGGAGGTACAGAAGCCTGAAGACACAACTCAGCGATTCAGGAACAGCTTCTTCCCCTCTGCCATCTGATTCCTAAATAGACTTTGAATCCATGGACACTACCTCACTTTTTCAATATATATTATTTCTGTTTTTTGCCTGATTTTTAATCTATTCAATATACGTATACTGTAATTTATTTATTTATTATTATTTTATTTTGTTTTTTTTTCTATATTATGTATTGCATTGAACTGCTTCTGCCAAGTTAACAAATTTCACAACACATGCTGGTGATAATAAACCTGATTCTGATTCTGATTAACAAATCTTCTTCCAAGTCACTGTTCTCTTGCAGACTGCATCAAGTTTTCCTCCAGGACTTTCCTACCTTCACAAGCCTTCCAGGGCCTACTGCAGTGAAGCATCCCTACAACATTATACAGTCACCACCATGCTTTACCATCCAGATGGTGTGGTTTTGATGATCTGCAGTGTTTGACTTAAGCTAAACATAGGTTTTAGTCTGATGATCAAAAAGCTCGATTTTAAACCTTTTTCCGGCTAACTTCAGAATCTCACACGTGTCTTCTGGTAAAAATATCTGAAATTTCATGTAAGTTTCTTCAATAATGGTTTCTCTTTGTCACTCTCTCATAAAGCTGCAACTGGTGAAGCACCTGGGCAACAGTTGTTGTATGCACAGTCTCTCCCATCTCAGCCACTGAAGCTTGTAACTCCTCCAGTGTTGTCACTAGTCTCTTGGTGGCCTCCCTCACTAGTCCCCTTCTTGCATATTCACTCAGTTTTTGAGGATGGCCTGCTCTAGGCAGATTTACGGCTGTGCTATATTCTTTCTATTTCTTGATGGTTGACTTAACTGTATTCCAAGGGATATTCAGTGACTTGTAAATGTTCTTATATCTATCTCCTGACTTGTGCTTTGCAATAACCTTTCCATGGAGATCCTTAGAGTGTTAATTTGTCTTTGTGGTGTAGTTTTTGCCAGGATACCAACTCTCCAGCAGTTGGAGCTTCCAGCTACAAATGTAATTTTTACTACAATCAACTGAAACACCTTGACTGTACACTAGTGATTTCCCTGCAACTAATTATGTGACTTCTGAAACCATTTGGCTGCACCAGTGGTGATTTGGTGTGTCATATTAAAGGGGGTGAATATTTCTGCCATCAATTATGTTGTACTTTATACCTGTAATTAATTGAAATCGCTTTGTAGACATCTTTATCATAAACAGGGGGAAGTCTGCAGAGGCTGGAAATCCAAGCAACACACACAAAATGCTGGAGGAACTCAGCAGGCCAGGCAGCATCTATGGAAAAGAGTACAGTTGACGTTTCAGCTGAGACCACTATGGTTCAATGTTATAAAACAATAAAACATGAAAACTTCCAAGGGGGGCTGAATACTTTTTATAACAGTAAGTTACCTTCTCTTGGGAGTGATTGCTGTCAGCATTGGTTGCAGAGACTCTTGGGTATGTATAAGCCAGTTAATGTTACTATGTGATTTCAACTTCGCTTAATACCTCCTAAGTTTGTTAAATTAAACAGATGGTGTGGTCTTTGGCAATTTCCTAAACAAAAAATTGTTTTGACTTCACATATTAGCAAAATTTCCCCAGATATGCATAAAATTAGTGTGTGTGTGTATACTAAGGTTGGACTTGGGGGTTTTGGTTCAAGAGGAGATGAAGAGGGAAGACACCGGAGAGCAGTGGTCATAGGACTCAACCCGGAGCGGGACTGTGATTCGATGAAGCTTGCGGTGAGACTGACTGAGGGTTGGTGACTATGGAGAAACTGTGAGCTCCAACTTGTGCACATTAGACTGTTCCATTTCCTTTTTGTTGTTCTTTTCTTTACTAACCCTTTAGTCAAATTGGGAATAATAAAGATAATCTTTTAATCGTATGGGGTTTACTGTCTGTTATTACGTGGCACTAATTTGAATGTGATTTTGTTACATCATGCATGCAATGTTTATACATGTGTTACTTGATGCTAGTCTGCAGATCAATGCATGCTCCTTTTCTGAATGTATGTCCTAAATATGACTATAGTTTGCCTCACAGACCACTGCTGAATAGATACACTACATGAGAGTTCCCATGGTTGGGAAATGAAGAAGAACATTTTGCATGTAGGACAAGGTGTTGGAAGAGAGTGAGGGACAAGAACATGAAGAGATGTCAGCAGTAGGATCTGAGGAACACAGAGTGAGCAGAAAATGTGTCCTCACAGAAATTGAATACTTTAGCCACAAATATAATGGAGCTGCTGCCAAAGAAATGCATCATTAGTGTCTGTTTAACTAAGAGATGGCCGTTAACTTCCATACATTGGAATTCCGCTTGGAAATTAGATATTTTTGATGTTTTCAGTATTTTGCCGTCTGATGAACTTTGGCCAAGGAGCATTAGTGAGTTCCTTTCGTACAAAGTGGGGTAATTACATCTGATTGTCTCCTACTGCAGACAGAGAAATCTCTTTGGCAAAGCTGGCAAGCCTATTCATAACATAACATGAGGTGCAATTGAATGAATATTTGTTGCTTTGCAGGTGCATGCTTCACCTCTATGCACCAACAAGAAAGAACTTAACTTGATGATTCATTGGGCTGAGACCATGCAGATGAATGTTCAGTATCCTGGCAACAGTGAGGTGCCTTCATTCTTGGGGAGATTATAGTGCCATTTGTACTTGGGTCACCAAGTTACACCAAGGGCAATTGACTGATGGAGGGGTATCCAGTGACGCTAAAGTTTTCAATGCTCACATTTGTGAAGGGAGTTTCCATGCAATAGCGCAGTACTTCTAAATGAAAATTTCTAGATCAGGTGACTGATGTCTGAAACAAATCCTTGGCAGTCCATAAAGCATGTTGGTACCTGACCAATGGCAGTCCAGATTCAAGATGATTTGTTGCTTGCTCAAGCACCAGCTATCAAGTGCAGCTGAAGAAGGAGGGGTAGAATGGGAAGAAAGAGCAAGCAAAAGGAGGAGGTAAGTTTTATGGCCAGGAACCGATGAGCTCTATAGACTGCTGAGAGTTTGTTTTATGGCCATTTACCGGCTGAGTCACATGTTGCCTTGCAATTACCTCTCACTCACTTCTCCATTTACCATCTATCCCACATCCCACCTTCCTTCTGTGCTGGTCAATTAGATCAATGAAAAACTAAAAGCCAAAATAAAAGAAACAATATTCCAAAGAAAATTTACAAAGAAAACCAGGCCAATATCTGTGGAAAGATCAAATCATTATCCATTCACTTTCCCTTACTGCCGAATAGTTTGCTGATGTCTCATAAATGGCTTTGAGTGCAGTCAGTGATAAGCATGATTGCCTGAAATGGAATATGGGTATGTTAGATAGTTGTGCAAAAACATGGTATATGGAGCTTAATGAGGAAAACTGAGAGGCTATGCACTTCAAAAGTTCAAAGTTGAAAGTAAATTTATCATCAAAGTACATATATGTCACCATATACAAAGCTGAGATTTATTTTCTTGTGGGCATAATCAATGAATCTATTATAGACTAATAACCTTAACAGAATCAATGAAAGACCGCACCATCTTGGACATTCAACTCTGTGCAAAAGACAACAAATTGTGCAAATACAAAAAGAAAAATAAATAATAATAATAATAATAATAATAAATAAGTAAATAATATATGTCAAGATCATGAGATGAAAGTGAATCCATAGTTTGTGGGAACATTTCAGTAATGGGGCAAGTGAAGATGGGTGAAGTTATCCCCTTTGCTTCAAGAACCTGATGGCTGATGGGTAATAACACTTCCTTACCCTGGTGGTATGAGTCCTGAGGCTCCTGTACCTCCTTGTCGATGGCAGCAGGGAGAAGAGAGCACGTCCTGGGTGGTGAGAGTCCTTGATGATGGATGCTGCTTTCGTGTATAAGTCCATAATGGTGAGAAGGGCTTTACCTGGGATGCCTTAACCATATCCGTCACTTTTTGTAGGATTTTCTTTTCAAGGGCATTGGTGTTTCCATAACAGGCTGTGATGCAGCCAGTCAATATACTCTCCACTACACATCTATAGAAATTTGTCAACATTTTAGATGTCATGGTGAATCTCTGCAAACTCCTATGGAAGGAGGAAGAAAGGATTCTTCAGTAAAGAGAATCAAAAGGAGGACAATTATCTTAATGGAGACAGATAGGAAATGAGTGGAATGTAGAAGGATCAAAGAGCTCTTGTGCATTAAAGTTAATTTGCCGGTGCAGAAAATAATTGAGAAGGCCAAGGAAATGTTTTGCCCTGTATTGCTAGAGGATTGAATATAAAGATGTGTTGTTTGAATTGCGAAGAATAGACCAGCGAGTCTGCACCTAGAATGCTGCATACACTTTTGATTCTCTTAATTAAGAGAATGTATACTAACAGTCAAGGAAGTGTAGAAATGATTCGTTGGGCTAATTCCTAGTTTGAGAGAGTAGCCCAATTATAAACAGATTTTAAAAAATGGTTAATTCTATATTATTTGGAGCTGAGATGAATGGAGGGTAATATTATTGAAGCATATGGGATCCTAAGAGTGTTTGACAGCATGGATTAGACTCTAATCATCAGAGTATGTCCTTGCAAAGGGTTGTACGAATTCTCTACCCTGATGATTTATTGAGGCTAGATCACCAGCAATATTTAAAGAGGAGGTAGATAATTTTTTGAAGGTTGGTGGATTTTTGAGCCCTGCAGAATTAGCAGAGGCCTTAATTTTCACACACAAATTCAGCCACAATCACATTGAATGACATGGTAGACTTGAGGGATTGAGTGGCCTACACTTGCTCCTAATTCCTATGTGCCTTCACCTGTCCTGGCGGCTGATGATCACTCAGACTAGTGGGGAGGGTGTGGGGAATTGTTTTTAGAGGAGCTGCAAGTGGCCCAAGACATCTATATAGGTCCATGAATAGGAAAGGTTCAAGGGCTATGGACCAAGCACAGGCAAATGGGATTGTTTTGCTGGTCAACACAGATACATGGACTAGTCGATCTCCGGGGATTGTTTCCATGGTGTAGAAACTCTATGACTCTAATTATTCTGTCTTTGGGCTGCACAGCATCAGCATGAGTGGCAACAGCCTGGGCAAGAGACTGAGAACTAAGGTGGAATTATGAGTGCAATAATTGCAAAAGAAGACAGCTACACTATCAGCTTTGTGCTGGCAGGTCCATGGAATGTTATAGCAACCTACAACTTACTTAAACGTTGACATCTAAGACATTGACGAACTTCTCTAGATGTGTGGTGGAGAATATATTGACTGGCTGCATCCTAGCTTTGTATAGAAGCACCGATGCCCTTGAATGAAAAATCCTTCAAAAAGTAGTGGATATGGCCCAGTCCATCACGGGTAAAGCCCTCCCAACCATTGAAAATGTCGACATGTAACACTGTTGTAGGAAAGCAGCATCCATCATCAGGGACCCTCAACACCCAGAACATCCTCCCTTCTCACTGCTGCCATCAGGAAGAAGGTACCGGAGCACACACCAACAGGTTCAGGAGCAGTTATTACCCCTCAACCATCAGGCTCTTGAACCAGAGGGGATAACTTCACTGAACTTCATTTGCCCTATCATTGAACTGTTGCCACTGCACTAGACTCACTTTCAAGGACTCTTCATGTCATATTCTCAATATTTATTACTTATTTATTATTATCCTTTCATTACTTTTTGTATTTGCACAATTTATTGCCTTCTGCACTCTGGTTAAACACTCAAGTTGGGTGGTCTTTCATTGATTCTGTTAAGGTTGTTATTCTATAGATTTATTGAGTATGCCCACAAAAAAATGAATCTCAGGATTGTATATGGTGACATATCTGTACTTTGATAACAAATTTACTTCGAACTTAAAATAGCAGCCACCTACGTAGTATGAGTGAAGTCAGAACTTCTACTGCCAATAAAACAGGTCTTGTTTGAGATCTGTTGGAGCTATGGTGACAGCTAGCAGATGCTGCATTATTGCTAATACACTGACTCTTTTTGTAGTGCACAGACACCAGCCCTCTCCTATGGACTGCTTCAACAACATTTTGTGCAACAGAACCTGTGAACATGAAGGGATCTATATGAAAATGAGGCAGAATTGTGTTGAAGAGCTGCAAACATTTTGCCCCCGCTGCTTGCTAAATGGAAGAGACTGTGGGAGGCAGGAAGTCAGATGTCAGCAGGAAGAGTAGATTTAAAGAAATGCATTTATTATTTAATTATTTAGAGAGATGTGTTGGCGCGTGGCCAAGTAGTTAAGGTGTCAGTCTAGTGATCTGACGATCGCTAGTTCGAGCCTCAGCTGAGGCAATGTGTTGTGTCCTTGAGCAAGGCATCTAACCACACATTGCTCTGTGACGACACTGGTGCCAAGCTATATCAGCCCTAGTGCCCTTCCCTTGTACAACATCAGTGGTGTGGAGAGGGGAGACTTGCAGCATGGGCGACTGCTGGTCTTCCATACAACCTTGCCCAGGCCTGCACCCTGGAAACCTTCCAAGGCACAAATCCATGGTCTCATGAACCTAACGAATGCCTATATTTAGGGAGATAAAGTAGAATATGCCCTTCCAGCCCAACGAGCAGTACCTCTCAGCACCCACAGATTTAACCCCAGTCTAATCATAGGACAATTTACAATGAACAATTAATCTACAAACTGGTACATCTTTGGATGGCTGGAGAAAACCAGAGCACCTGGAGGAAACGGGAGAATATACAAACTCCTTACAGCCAGTGTCACAATTGAACTCTGGACTCTGAGGCCCTGTTATGTGATAACATTGCAGGATGTTCTTTTGGTGAAATCCCCTCTGGGAGTAAGTTGATGCAACCACTTCTGCAGGAGAAATGATAATGTGTTGGCGTTCCTTGAGTGATGTGTTTGTCGTAGTCATCAAACTAATGGTGTAAGTAAGTTGTGAGATGGTGATATGAGGTTAGCTTGAATGAAATGGAGTTTATGAACATTAGATATGATTCAAGTTTACTGGTTATTGTTGGTAGGTGTGATGGAATAAGCCAAGTCAGAGACTGGGGCTGTGGGTCTCAGCGTGTTTCCTGTCTGTGGACTCACTTTTGTTCTAAATGCTATTTGTTTACTTTTATTGTTTGCACTTTTTCCTTGTTTCTGCACATTGGGTGTTTTGTCAGTCTTCATTTTAAAAATTTTTTGGGGGGGTTTCTTATTTTGCATCTGCCTGTTAAGGGGCCAAATCTAAAGGTTGTGTAATGATACATACTTGAATAATAAATGTACTTTGAATTTTAAACTTTATATTGTCTCTGCTCCAATTCCCAATCTTGCTGATGTAGTCACCCTGAGAAAAGGATATGGCAAATGAAACATCGATATGCTATGTTCATGCATGAGTCACTTTATGGGGCCAAAATAAATTACAGCACATCCATTTAACTGTATAACAATAGCCAATGAGATATATATTTCATCATGTTCATATCCTCTTCCCATTTATACTGTTATTCATTTAACATTCAGGACTCTGCCACGCCCCAGGCCTACTGGCAGGTGTGAGCAATAAATCACATGCTGAAGATTGAATGCCAGACCTTACAAGTCGATGGCCAACAGCGCTCAATACTATAAAAGAATACCTTGCATACAAATTCTCAGAATTTTCAATTAAATACATTTGCATGTTTTCCAGTATTATCCCTTTTCCTTTCTCAACATAAATGAGATTCACATGAAATAAATTATTTATAACTACATTGAACAGATTTCAACTTGTCACGCTGAAACTCCTGTAAAGAATTTTTCTTTAGCAATTCGGCTGTCTTAAATATTCCTTGTAAGTGCAGATGCTTTTGTTGTTGATGTAAATGAGAGCATGAAAATTCCTCCAATACCCAAAACTGTGCAAACTGAGATAGTGAAATTAAATTCCTATCAGTGACATCTCTAAACTCTCCTCATTGATAGGAGCAAAGCTTTTAACTCGGCTGCTGTTTCTTTCTTTACCACTACATGCCTGATTGGGATCTCTTCTGGGGAAGGTGGGACCTGTACAGATTGGATGGGTTGCACCTGAACTCGAGGGGGAGCAATATACTTGCAGGTAGGTTTGCTAGCATGGTTTGGGAGGGTTTAAACTAATTTGCGAGGGGGATGGGACCCAGAGCGACAGAGCAGTGAAAGAAGTGCATGGAGTAAAGCCAGATCTAACATATAGAGAGGCTTTGAGGAAAGAAAAGCAGAATAAACGGTGTAAAGACAGTAAGGTAGAAGGGCTGAAATGTGTGTACCTCAATGCAAGAAGCATCAGGAACAAAGGTGATGAACTGAGAGCTTGGATACATACATGGAATTATGATGTAATAGCCATTACAGAGACTTGGCTGGCACCAGGGCAGGAATGGATTCTCAATATTCCTGGATTTCAGTGCTTTAAAAGGGATAGAGAGGGCGGAAAAAGGGGAGGAGGGGTGGCATTACTGGTCAGGGATACTATTACAGCTACAGAAAGGGTGGGTAATGTAGCAGGATCCTCTTTTGAGTCAGTATGGGTGGAAGTCAGGAACAGGAAGGGAACAGTTTCTCTATTAGGGGTATTCTATAGGCCCCCTGGTAGCAGCAGAGATACAGAGCAGCAGATTGGGAGGCAGATTTTGAAAAGATGCAAAAATAACAGGGTTGTTATCATAGGTGACTTTAACTTCCCTAATATTGATTGGCACCTGATTATTTCCAAGGGTTTAGATGGGGCAGAGTTTGTTAAGTGTGTCCAGGACAGATTCCTGTCACAGTATGTGGACAGGCCGACTAAGGGGAATGCCATACTAGATCTAGTACTTGGTAATGAACTGGGTCAGGTCACAGATCTCTCAGTGGGTGAGCATCTGGAGGACAGTGACCACCACTCCCCGGCCTTTAGCATTATCATGGAAAAGGATAGAATCAGAGAGGACAGGAAAATTTTTAACTGGGGAAGGGCAAATTATGAGGCTATAAGGCTAGAACTTGCGGGTGTGAATTGGGATGATGTTTTTGCAGGGAAATGTACTATGGACATGTGGTTGATGTTTAGAGATCTCTTGCAGGATGTTAGGGATAAATTTGTCCTAGTGAGGAAGATAAAGAATGGTAGGGTGAAGGAAACATGGGTGATAAGTGAGGTGGAAAATCTAGTCAGGTGGAAGAAGGCAGCATACATGAGGTTTAGGAATCAAGGATCAGATGGGTCTATTGAGGAATATAGGGAAGCAAGAAAGGAGCTTAAGAAGGGGCTGGGAAGAGCAAGAAGGGGGCATGAGAAGGCCTTGGCAAGTAGGGAAAGGAAACCCCCAAGGCATTCTTCAATTATGTGAAGTAAAAAAGGATGACAGGAGTGAAGGTAGGACCGATTAGAGATAAAGGTGGGAAGATGTGCCTGAAGGCTGTGGAAGTGAACGAGGTCCTCAATGAAGACTTCTCTTCGGTATTCACCAATGAGAGGGAACTTGATGATGGTGAGGACAATATGAGTGAGGTTGATGTTCTGGAGCATGTTGATATGAAGGGAGAGGAGATGTTGGATGCATTAAATACATTAGGACGGATAAATTCCCGGGGCCTGAAGGAATATTCTCCAGGTTGCTCCACGAGGCGAGGGAAGAGATTGCTGAGCCTCTGGCTAGGATCTTTATGTCCTCGTTGTCCACGGGAATGGTACCGGAGGATTGGAGGAGGCAAATGTTGCCCCTTGTTCAAAAAAGGTAGGAGGGATAATCTGGGTAATTATAGACCAGTGAGCCTTACGTCTGTGGTGGGAAAGCTGTTGGAAAAGATTCTTAGAGATAGGATCTCTGGGCATTTAGAGAATCATGGTCTGATCAGGGATAGTCAGCATGGCTATGTGAAGGGCAGATCGTGTCTAACAAGCCTGATAGAGTTCTTTGAGGAGGTGACCAGGCATATAGATGAGGGTAGTGAAGTGGATATGATCTATATAGATTTTGGTAAAGCATTTGACAAGGTGCCACATGGTAGGCTTATTGAAAAAGTCAGAAGGCATGGGATCCAGGGAAGTTTGGCCAGGTGAATTCAGAATTGGCTTTTCTGCAGAAGGCAGAGTGTCATGGTGGAGGGAGTACATTCAGATTGGAGGATTGTGACTAGTGGTGTCCCAGAAGGATCTGTTCTGGGACCTCTACTTTTCGTGATTTTTATTAATGACCTGGATGTGGGGGTAGAAGGGTGGGTTGGCAAGTTTGCAGATGACACAAAGGTTGGTGGTGTTGTGGATAGTGTAGGGGATTGTCAAAGATTGCAGAGAGACATTGATAGGATGTAGAAGTGGGCTGAGAAGTGGTAGATGGAATTCAACCCGGAGAAGTGTGAGGTGGTACACTTTGGAAGGACAAACTCCAAGGCAGAGTACAAAGTAAATGGCAGTATACTTGGTAGTGTGGAGGAGCAGAGGGATCTGGGGGTACATGTCCACAGATTCCTGAAAGTTGCCTCACAGGTGGATAGGGTAGTTAAGAAAGCTTATGGGGTGTTAGCTTTCATAAGTCAAAGGATAGAGTTTAAGAGTCGCGATGTAATGATGCAGCTCTATAAAACTCTGGTTAGGTCACAGTTGGAGTATTGTGTCCAGTTCTGGTCGCCTCACTATAGGAAGGATGTGGAAGCACTGGAAAGGGGACAGAGGAGATTTACCAGGATGCCACCTGGTTTAGAGAGTATGCATTATGATCAGAGATTAAGGGAGCTAAGGCTTTACTCTTTGGAGAGACGGAGGATGAGAGGAGACATGATAGAGGTGTACAAGATAATAAGAGGAATAGATAGAGTGGATAGCCAGCGCCTCTTCCCCAGGGCATCACTGCTCAGTACAAGAGGACATGGCTTTAAGGTAAGGGGTGGGAAGTTCAAGGGGGATATTAGAGGAAGGTTTTTTTACTCAGAGAGTGGTTGGTGTGTGGAATGCACTGCCTGAGTCAGTGGTAGAGGCAGATACATTAGTGAAATTTAAGAGACTAGTAGACAGGCATATGGAGGAATTTAAGGCGGGGGGTTATATGGGAGGCAGGGTTTGAGGGTCGGCACAACATTGTGGGCCGAAGGGCCTGTACTGTGCTGTATTATTCTACGTTCTATAACAAACAACAACAAGCAAACACATATGCTTAATTTCTCTAGCATTTTACAACCTGAATCAATGGAATGTCTGCTTGCTGTAATAGTATTTTATGCAGTGCAGTGTTCAATAAATAGCAAGGCAAATTGACTAATCTTCTCAGTAGCATAAGTCAAATGATGAATTTTTACCAGGAGCTTGGAAAGAAAGCTCCAACTTTTTAAAATAATATATTGTAACTCCTGTCTCCCCTTCCCCCACCACCACTCTGCAGCTCCGTCTCCCTCACATTCCATCATCTTCTCCTGGGCCCTCGGAGGCTCCTTCTTCCTCTCACCCCAACCCTCCCCTCTCCACTGACACCAACAGCCTCCATCCCCCCCCCCCCGCACCTGATCCCAGCTCTCATCCGTGCCGGGTCTTTACCATCCCCTCCAACCTTCAACTCTCTAAGGCAGAGCGCTGTGTCCTCAGTAAGGGTCCCACCTTTGTCTTCCCTCACCCACACCTCAGCGAGTTCCGCATTCGCCATGATGCAGAACTCTTCTTCTGCCGGCTCTGTCTTCAAGCCCACTTCTTCGGCAAGGACTCTCCAACCCCCACCGATGACCCCTTCTCCCATCCTCAACCCTCCTCCTCTTCATGGACACCCCGCTTTGGTCTTCTGCCTGCTCTGGATCTCTTTATTGCTAACTGCCGACAGGACATCAACCATCTCGACTTCACCGTACCTTGTTCCCATTCCAACCTCACTCCTTCAGAACGCTCTGCTCTCTACTCCCTCCGCACTAATCCTAACCTTATTATTAAACCTGCCGATAAGGGGGGTGCTGTTGTAGTCTGGCGTACTGACCTCTACCTTGCCGAGGCGCAGCAACAATTTGCGGATACTTACTCGTATTTACCCATTCGTTCATGACCCCACTAAGGAGCACCAGGCCATTGTCTCCCACACCGTCACCAACTTTATCAGAACAGGGGATCTCCCATCCACTGCTATCAACCTTATAGTTCCCACACCCTGCACTTCCCATTTCTACCTCCTACCCAAGATCCACAAACCTGCCTGTCCAGGTAGACCCATTGTCTCAGCTTGCTCCTGTCCCACCGAACTCATTTCTGCATACCTCGATACTGTTTTATCCCCCCTTGTTCAATCCTTCCCACCTATGCTCGTGACACTTCTCACGCTCTGGATTTTTTAAATGATTTTAAGTTCCCTGTCTCCCACCGCTTTACTTTCACCATGGATATCCAGCCCCTATATACCTCCATCCCACCAGGAAGGTCTCAAAGCTCTCTGCTTCTTTTTGGATTCCAAACCTAACCAGTTCCCCTCTACCACCACTCTGCTCTGTCTAGTGGAATTCGTCCTTATTCCTAGTAATTTCTCCTTTGGCTCCTCCCACTTCCTCCAAACTAAAGGTGTAGCCATGGGCACCCGTATGGGTCCCAGCTATGCCTGCCTTTTTGTTGGCTTTGTGGAACAATCCATGTTCCAAGCCTATTCTGGTATCTGTCCCCCACTTTTCCTTTGCTACATCGACAACTGCATTGGCGCTGCTTCCTGCACGCATGCTGAGCTCGTTGACTTCATTAACTTTGCCTCCAACTTTCACCCTGCCCTCAAGTTTACCTGGTCCATTTCTGACACCTCCTTCACCTTTCTTGATTTTTCTGTCTCTATGTCTGGAGAAAGCTAATCTACTGATGTCTACTATAAGCCTGCGGACTCTCACAGCTACCTGGACTATTCTTCTTCTCACCCTGTCTCTTGCAAAAATGCCATCCACTTCTCGCCATTCCTCTGTCTCCGCCGCATCTGCTCCCAGGATGAGGCTTTTCATTCCAGGACGAAGGAGATGTCCTCCTTTTTTAAAGAAAGGCATCCCTTCCTCCACCATCAACTCTGCTCTCAAACACATCTCTCCTATTTCACACACATCTGCTCTCACCCCATCATCCTGCCACCTCACTAGGAATAGGGTTCCCCTTGTCCTCACCTACCACCCCACCAGCCTCTGTGTCCAACATATAATTCTCCGTAACTTCTGCCACCTCCAACGGGATCCCACCACTAAGCACATCTTTCCCTCCCCCGCCTCCGCTTTCCATAGGGATCGCTCCCTATGCGACTCCCTTGTCCATTCGTCCCCCCCATCCCTTCCCACCGATCTCTCTCCCAGCAGTTATCCTTGTAAGCGGAACAAGTGCTACACATGCCCTTACACTTCCTCCCTCACCACCATTCAGGGCCCCAGACAGTCCTTCCAGGTGAGGCGACACTTCACCTGTGAGTCGGCTGGGGTTATATACTGCGTCCGGTGCTTCCGATCTGGCCTTCTACATATTGGCGAGACCCGACGCAGACTGGGAGACCGCTTTGCTGAACACCTACGCTCTGTCCGCCAGAGAAAGCAGGATCTCCCAGTGGCCACACATTTTAATTCCGCATCCCATTCCCATTCTGATATGTCTATCCATGGCCTCCTCTACTGTAAAGATGAAGACGTAATCAGGTTGGAGGAACAACACCTTATATTTCGTCTGGGCAGCCTCCAACCTGATGGCATGAACATTGATTTCTCAAACTTCCACTAATGCCCCACCTCCCCCTTGTACCCCATCCATTATTTATTTATTATTATTAATTTTTTTCCCTCTCTCCTTTTTCTCCCTCTGTCCCTCTCACTATACTCCTTGCCCATCCTCTGGGCTTCCCCCCCTCCCCCTTTCTTTCTCCCTCGGCCTCCCGTCGCATGATTCTTTCATATCCCTTTTGCCAATCAACTTTCCAGCTCTTAGCATCATCCCTTCCCTCTCCTGTCTTCTCCTATCATTTTGGATCTCCCCCTCCCACTCCGTCTTTCAAATCTCTTACTATCTCTTCTTTCAGTTCGTCCTGACGAAGGGTCTCAGCCTAAAATATCGACTGTACTTCTTCCTGTAGATGCTGCCTGGTCTGCTGCGTTCACCAGCAATTTTTATGTGTGTTGCTTGAAATTCCAGCATCTGTAGATTTCCGTGTGTGTGTGTGTGTGATGGAGTTATTTGTATTTACTTAAGCAGAAAAGTGAGACCTCATTTTTACCTAACATGATATAGGTAGCATCTTTCACGCACAAAATCGAGGATCTATGTCAGTCTGTTAATCAAATCAAATCCCAACCATTGCACCAAAGTGTAAACTTTATCAATTATCATCTTCATTCACTAAGTAACAGAAGTTTAGCCTAAATCTTCAAAATTCCCTTCTGTAGTTTAAAGGAAAAGGCTGCTTATTTCCCAATGTTCTGGGATTGAAGATGAGAACAAGATGAGAGAGCAGAAATCAACGCCTTCAGAAAAGAGACCGACTCTCTTCCATCGACATGCTAAATTAAAAAAGTGCATAGCTTGTGCGACAATTTCAGAGATTTATTGTCAGGTGGCAAAAACACTGGACCATTAGCACACAGTGCAGAGCTTGAGAAAAGAACACTTCTGTTTATTAACCTCTCTGAGGCACATCAGATATTATATTGAAAATCATGTAAACCTCCACCTGTCACTTCCTCTTGCCAAGTACTTCATCTTCATGTCTTTATGAGTGGTTACATCTCCAATCTATGTTTACTTGAGAGCGAACAAAACAAGAAAGAAATTAAATATTGAAATCCTACAAGGACTGTTGAACCACTGGAGTAAATAGAGATCTTTGTTATTTGGGATTGAAATTTATAGCACAAAAATAGACCATTTGGTTCTATTGATACATGTGTATAGCCCTCTATTACTATAAAACTATTTCAAATTAAATTTATTATTAATGTGCATATATGTTACCATATACAACTCTGAGATTCATTTTCTTGTGAGCATACTCGATAAATCTATAGAATAATAGCCATAACAGTATCAATGAAAGGTCACCCAGCTAAGACATTCAACCAGAATGCAGAAGACAACAAGCTTTGCAAATACGAAAGAAGGAACAGAGAACATAGAACATAGAAATCTACAGCACATTACAGGCCCTTCAGCCCACAATGTTGTGCTGACCATGTAACCTACTCCAGAAACTGCCTAGAATTTCCCTTCCACATAGCCCTCTATTTTTCTAAGCTCCATGTACCTATCTAGGAGTCTCTTAAAAGACCCTATTATATCCGCTTCCACCACTGTCGCCGGCAGTGCATTCCATGCACCCACCACTCTTTGTGTGAGAAACTTACCCCTGACATCCCCTCAATACCCATTTCCAAGCACCTTCAAACTCGTGTTAGCCATTTCAACCCTGGGAAAAAGCCTCTGGCTATCCACACGATCAACGTCCCTCATCATATTATACACCTCTATCAGGTCACCTCTCTTTCTCTGTTGCTCCAATGAAAAAGGCCAAATTCACTCAACCTATTCTCACAAGGTATGCCCTCCAATCTAGGTATCATCCTTGTAAGTATCCCCTGCACCCTTTCTATAGTTTCCACATCCTTCCTGTAGTGAGGTGACCAGAACTGAGCACAGTACTCCAAGTGGGGTCTGACCAGGGTCATATATAGCTGTAATATTACCTCACAGCTCTTGAACTCAATCCTATGGTTGATGAATGCCAACACACCATGTGCCTTCTTAATAACACTGTCAACCTGCGCAGCAGCTTTGGGTGTCCTAAGGACATAGACCCCAAGAGCTCTCAGATCCTCCACACTGCCAAGAGTCTTCCCATTAATATTACATTTTTTTTAGATTATGAGAACACTCGGTCCTCTTTTATTGATATTTAGAAATGCATACATGCATTAAGAAATGATACAATGTTTCTCCGGAGTGATAGCACAGAAAACAGGACAAACCAAAGACTAACACTGACAGAACCACATATAGTTACAGCAGTGCACAGCAATAGCATAATTTGATGAAGAACAAACCACGGGCATGGTAAAAAAAGTCTCAAAGTCCCCGAGTCGATCGGCTCCCGAGTCCCTGATAGCGGCAGCAAAAAGGGAGAAACTCCCTGCCATAAACCTTCAGGCACCGTCAACTTGCCAATGCCTTGAAGCAGCCGACCACAGCTGACACTGAGTTCGTCCGTCCGAAAACTTTGAGCCTCTGACCAGCCCCTCCGATACAGCCTCCCGAGCGCTATCCTCTGCCGAGCGCCTTCGACCTAGCCCCGGCCGCTGAAACAAGCAAAGCCGAGGATTCGGGGCCTTCTGCTCTGGAGATTCTGGTTACCACACAGTAGCAGCGGCAGCGAAGCGGGCATTTCAGAAGTTTTGCAGATGTTCCTCCACACTCTCACGTCCGTCTCCATCAAATCAGAATTGTGCACGGCCCCCTACCTGACAGATTACAGATATCATTCACCAGAGAGGCCGCACGCGCTGCCGTTGTGCCACCATATTATATTCTGTCTTCAAATTTAACCTACCAAAATGAACCACTTCACACTTAATCTAGGTTGAAGTCCATCTGCCACTTCTCAACCCAGTTCTGCATCCTATAGATGTCTTGCTGTAACTTCTGACAGTCCTCCACACTATCCACAGCACCCCCAAACTTTGTGTCATCAGCAAACTCACTAACCCACCCTTCTACTTCTTCATCCAAGTCATTCATAAAAATGACAAAGAGGAGGGGCCCCAGAACAGATCCCTGAGGCACACCTCTGGTCACCAACCTCCATGTAGAATATGAACCATTTACAACTACCCTTTGCCTTTTGTGGGCAAGCCAATTCTGGATCTACAAAACAAGGTCTCCTTGGATCCCATGCCTCCTTACTTTCTGAAGTGGCCTTGCATGGGGAACCTTATCAAATGCCTTACTGAAATCTATGTACACTACATCCACTGCTCTACCTTCAGCAATGTGTTTTGTTACATCCTCAAAGAAATCAATCATGACTTTCCCTTGACAAAGCCAAGCTGACTATCCCTAATCAGATTATGTCTCTCCAAATGCTCATAAATCCTGCCTCACAGGATCTTCTCCAACAACTTTCCCACCACAAAGTCAGACTTGCTGGTCTATAATTTCCTGGGTTATCTCTACTCCCTTTCTTGAACAAGGGAACAACATTTGCAACCCTCCAATCCTCCGGTACTTCTCCCGTCCCTGTTGATGATGCAAAGATCATCGCCAGAGGCTCAGCAATCTCCTCCCTCAATTCTCACAGCAGCCTGGGGTACATTTCATCTGGTCCTGGTGACTTAACTAACTTAATGCTTTTCAAAAGTTCCAGCACATTCCCTTTCTTAATGTGTATATGCTGAGACATTTCAGTCCACTGGAAGTCATCGCCACGATTGCCAAGGTCCTTATCCCTGGTGAATTCTGAAGCAAAGTATTCATTAAAAACCTCTGCTACCTCCTCCGACTCTGTGCACACATTTCCATTATCACACCGGATTGGTCCTATTCTCAAATGGTTCATCTTACTTCTCTTCACATACTTGTACAATGCCTTGGGGTTTTCCTTAATTCTGCTCAGCAAGGCATTCTAATGTAATTTTCTAGAGCTCTAACAGTACCAAGATTCTTGAATCTTTCGTAGGCTTTTCTTTTCTTAACTAGATTTTCTACGTCCTTTGTACACAATGATTCTTTAACCCTATCATCCTTTCCTTGTCTCAATGGAACAAACCTATGCAGAACTCCATGTAAATGTTCCCTGAACATTTGCCACATTTCTTCCATGCATTTCCCTGAGAACATCTGCTCCCAATTTATGTTCCCACATTCCTGCCTAATAGCTTCATATCTCCCCCTACCCCAATTAAATGTTTTCCTGAATTGTCTGCTCCTATCACTCTCCAGTGCTATGGTGAAGGAGATAGAGTTGTGGTCACTACCTCCAAAGTGCTCTTCCGCCGAGAGATCTGACGCCTGACCAGGTTCATTTCCCAATACCAGATCACGTACAGCCTCTCTTCTAGTTGGTTTATCTAAATATTGCGTCAGGATACCTTCCTGAACACACCTAACAAACTTCACCCCATCTAAACCCAAGATGCCAATCAATATTAGGAAAGTTGAAATCTCCCATCACAATAAGCCTATTATTATTGCTCCATTCTAAAATCTGCCTCCCTATCTACTCCTCGATATCCCTGTTACTATTTGGGGGTCTATAAAAAACACCCAGTTGAGTTATTGCCTAATCCTGTTTCTGACTTCCACCTACACTGACTCAGTACACCATCACTCCATAACTTCCTCCTTTTCTGCAGCCGTGACACTATCCCTAATTAACAACGCCATGTCCCCACCTCTTTTGCCTCCTTCCCTCTTCTGTTTGAAACATCTAAAACCTGGGACGCTCAGCAGCTATTCCTGCTCCTGAGACATCCAAGTCTCCAATAGCCACAACATCATAGTTCCATGTATTGATCCACACTCTACGTTCATCCACCTTGTTTATGATAGTCCTTGTATTAAAATAGACACATCTCAAACCATCACTCTGAGTGCATCTTTGCTCTAACATCTACTTATCCTCCCTCACAAACTTTCTACAAGCTGTCTCAACTTGAGCTCCAACCTCCCCATCCTCTGCCTCTCCACTTGGTTCCCAAATAATAATAATAAATAAATATGCAATAAATATCAAGGACATAGATGAAGAGTCCTTAAAAGTGAGTCCATAGGTTGTGGGAACATTTCAGTGTGGGGTGAATGAAGCTGAGTGAAGTTATCCTCTTTGGTTCAAAAGCCTGATGGTTGAGGGGAAATAACTGTTCCTGAACCTGATGGTCTGAGTCCTGAGGCTCCTCTACCTTCTTCCTGATAATAACAGCAAGAAAAGCGCATGTCCTGGGTGGTGCGAGTCCCTGCTGATGGATACTGCTTTCCTGCGACAATGTTCGAAGTAGATGAGCTCAATTGTTGAGAGGGCTTTACTGTGATGAAGGGATTTACCCGCCACTGTAATGAGGTTCACTTTTTATTCACTCACAAGAGGTTTGTCCTGAATTGCCTAGTAGCATTCACTAACATAAATTACCCAGCAGCAATCTCATCTACCATAATTCCTAAACTGGTGGTATAATTCTCACTGGATCTCCACACTGCTTGTGGTACCTGAACAGCTCGACCCAATCTTCCCTCAGTACTGATCACTGAGTTTTAAAACCCGGGCCTTTGTACTTCACTCTGCATCTGTATCCTCAACTTCCTCACTGGGAGTCCACAGTCAGTGTAGATTAGTAATTACACCTAATCCTCACTGATAACCAACACAGCTGTACTTTAAGGATTTGTGCTTAGCCCACTGCTCTAATCCCTCTACACTCATGACTATCTGGCTAAGCACAGTTCAAATGTGCTATGCCTTTGCACTTGAGACTTGCCATCTTGTCAAAACATCTCAAAACCTTCCCTTTTGCTTCCTCTTAGGATTTCGTATACATCAATAAAATAAAGCTATTTTTCAAATGTTAAAGGCATCAGTTGTCTCAATGTCTAATAATTGTCTGCCTGATCTTCTACAGATTTTCCCTCTGTCCAATAAAGAAGACTTCTTTCTCTCCAAGTTCTCATTTGGAATGAAAATAGCAACCATGACACCAACTTGTTAGATTTTCTGATATTGTTCCGTGTTTTCAGTGTGTGCACTGATATGTCCATTGTGCTCTATTCAATGTTTCACTGAGAATGTCCAGGATGGTTTACATGCACCAAAGAGCAAAACGTATATGGGCTTAAACATGTGTAACCGGTTTCTCCTTTGTTATGTTAAAATTAAAATGGCTTCTTCGTTATGTTAATCTTTTATGTTACTGCGTAATTGAATTAAAATGGTTTCTTTGTTATCTTAAATGCTGAGAAAGTCTCTAGCTAGAGATTTGCATGGGTTATAACAAATAACAGAGTACTATGAACCAATGGGTGTCCATGTTATTCTTCCTTGGGGTGATATGCCGTCTCACATGGCTGGGAACCAGGGGCTTTTGGTGTGGACTTGGAGGAGAGACCGTGAGGACGATGGATGTGCTGGGAAGCCCAGGTTGATCACTCCGGGTGGTCCCGAGCTGCGAGTCGAAGGGGTCAGAGTGGTCCCGAAGAGTTCCCCGAGCTCCAACGTGCGCACGAAGAAATTGAACTTTGATAAGTCTGGCACCTTTTCCATTCCTTTTTTTGTATTGAACTTCTAGTAATCTCATCGATTTAGTAATATTTATAAAGTGTAATTGGTAAAACGTACGTTGTGTGCTGGCTGAAGATTGACGTTTGAACCTGAATCAGGTGGCAGTTGTACAGCAACTGACATCACCGGGAGACAAGGTGGGCGGCAGACAGGGTTTCCCCTAGATAAATACGAGCCAATATAGCTAAGCGTTACATGTGTATCAAAAAAACTCTTGCAGTATTTTCATATCTCCAATAAATAAATGTGCTGCATGTCAAGACTAGTGAGTTGGTGGTTTCCAACCATTCTTCTTGTGACATTGCTTATTGGGAGTCCCTATCCAACAAAGGTTCATCTCAGAAACAAGAGATGATAGAAACCTTGAGCAACACACACAAAATTTTGGAGGAATTCTGCAAGTCAAGCAGCATTTATGGGGAAGAGTAAACAGTCGACGTTTTGAGCCGACCCTAAATCAGGGCCGGAAAGGAAGGGGACAGAAACCAGAATAGAAAGGTAGGAGGTGAGGGGAAGAAGAACAAGCTGTGAGGTGATAGGTGAAACCAGCTGAGGGAAAAGGTAGGATGGGGGAGGAGGGGGAAGAAATGAGATGCTGGGAGGTGATAAACAGAGGAGGAACAGGGCTGAAGGAGGAGGAATCTGATGGGAAAGAAGAGTACCACGGTAGAAAAAGTAAAAGCACCAAAGGGGCAAGTAAAAAGAAGAGAAGGGGTGAGCGAGAAACCTGAGGCGACTGGAAAAAAAGAGAAGATGAAAAATACCTGGAATTAGAGAAATCAATGTTCATGCCACCAGGTTGGAGGCTACCCAGATGGAATACGAGGTGTCGCTCCTCCAACCTGAGCCTACCTTTATCATGGGACCATTCTCAGATCAGGAAGAAAGCAGTCCCCCAAGCTACGTCAGGTCTCACCAATGTAGAGGAGGCCACACCGTGAGCACTAGATAAAATAGATGAGCTCGCCATACTTGCAGGTGAAGTATTGCCACACCTGGAAGGACTGTTTGGAACCCTAATGGTGGTGAGGGAGGAGAAGTAGATGCAGGTGTAGCATTTGTCCTACTTGCATGGTTAAGTGCAGGTGGGAGATCAGTGGGGAGGGACGAGTGGACAAGGAGGTCATATAGAGAGCTATACCTTTAGAAAGCAGAGTGTTGAGGGAGTGAAACATGTGCTTAGTGGTATTGAAGTTCACCTAGTTAATAATAGAAAAGAGGAAACCGAGAGTTTTTTCAGATATACAGTATAAAGAGTAAAAGAGACAAGAGTGGATATTGGACCTCTGGAAAATGATGTAGGAGAAGTAATAACGGGGGATAACGAAACAGTGGACAAACTCAATAAATATATTGCGTCACTCTTCATTGTGCCAGACACTAGCAGAATGCCAGAAATTCAAGAGAATCAGGGGGCAAAGTGAGTGTCATTGCTCTTAGTAAGCAGAAAGTGCTCGGGAAGCTGAATGGACTGAAAGTTCACAGTTCAAATTTCAACGGTCAAGGTAACTTTATTATCAAAGCACATATCTGTTGCCATTTTTTCCTTTTTATTGTGGACATTCACAGTAAATACAAGGAAACACAATAGAATTAAACAAAATTGCACACAGGAACGATGGACAAACAAGCAACGTGCAAAAGCCAGCAAAGTATGCAAATACAAAGGATCGTAACTCACCACTTTTCACAACATCTTTAATATCACCAAGAGAAACACAACGCCAGTTCTTTCATTGCACACAAAATGTATGATGGGTGTGCTTATATTCGAATCATACTTTTGATGCTCCTTGTGTGTGTTCAGCAACATGTCTCTGAATTGAAGTTTCACTTTGTGTTGCAGTGTTGTCCATATTCACCAAAGTTGCAGCAAACTATTATGTTTCACAATATTCTTTGAGATTCCAAGAGCTGAGTACCTTGAGGATTGGAGTAAAACCGGAGCACATTCCATCCAACTCTAATTAAGGTTAGTCATTTCTTTTTCTTAACAGTGAGCACAACAGAAATGATTCTGACATGTTACCCTAGTGAGGACAGTTATAAATTACAAGTATTACAGAAAAGGTAGTAGCATGGGTAGAAGTTTGTCTGCTGACAGGAGTCAAAGAGTCAGAATAAAGGGGGCTTTTCCTGATTGTAGATGAACTGAACACACTGATGAGGGAGAAGGAGAAGTGGAGAGTCTGTCATCATGCCCAACGCCGGCACCCTAGGACTGAGTCGACATAGTAGTAGTATTTCTGGTTGGCTGCCTCTGACTATTGGTGTCAGTGTTGGGATCACTTTTTTCATGTTATATGTCAATGACTTGGGTGACAGAGCCGATGGCTTTGTGGCCAAGTTTGCGGATGATCCAAAGGTAGATGGAGGGACTGGTTGTGTTCAGGAAGCCAGAAGTCTGCAGAAGGATCTAAATGGAGGAGGGAAATGGGCAAAGAAGTGGCAGATGGAAGTTGCAGAGAAATGTATGGTTATGCTTTTTGGTAGAAGGAATGAAGGCATAACTATATTCTAAATTGGGAATAAATTCAGAAATCAGAGCTGCACAGGGACTTGGGAGACATTGTACTGGATTCCCTCAAGGTTAGCTTCCAAGTTGAGTGGGTGGTAAGGAAGGCAAATTCAATGTTGGCATTCATTTCAAGAAAACTAGAATATAAGAGCAAGGATGTCATGCTGAGGCTTTATAAGGCACTAGCAGACCGCACTTGGAATATTGTGAGCATTTTAGAGTCCATTATCTAAGAAAGAATGTGCTGGCAATGGAAAGGGTTCAGAGGATGATCTCAGAAATGAAAAGGTTAATGTATGAGGAGGCTTTGCTAGCTCTGGACCTATACTTGCTGGAATTTAGAAGAATGAGGGAGGATCTCATTGAAACCCCACAAATTTTTTTTATATATCAAAATATACTTTATTCAAAAATAAATATATACAATAAACCATTCAATAACTTTCCATCCTTTATATACGTTTTCATTAAAGTCAGTACATATCCGTACTTATGGCCACCCACGTGGCACTCCAGTAGTTCAGCTTACCACACCATTGTTGAGGGGTCGACCCCTCCCACTCCCACGGGTGGAGAAACCTATACTGTGGTCCTTCCCCATCAGGCCCTTGCAGTGGCTGCACCGAGTTTCAATGCGTCCCTCAGCACGTACTCCTGCAGCCCAGAATGTGCCAGTCGGCAGCATTCTCCCACGGACATCTCCATGTGCTGAAAGATCATCAAGTTTCGGGTCGACCAAAGAGCGTCTTTCACCGAGTTGATGATCTGCCAGCAGCACCAGATGTTGGTCTCCGTGTATGTCCCCGGGAACAACCCGTAGATCAGAGAGTCCTCTGTTATGCAGCTGCTGCAGATGAAACGTGACACTAGCCCGTCCATCCTCCTCCACACCCTCTTTGCGAACTGACAGTGTGCGAAGAGTGGGTCACAGACTCCTCCTCACTGCAGTCCTCCCGTGGGCAGTGGGATGCAGAGACGACGTTCCGGGCGTACAGGAGGGATCTGACTGGGAGGGCCCCTCTCACCGCCAGCCAGGTGAGGTCTTGGTGCCTGTTGGTGAGATCTGGCGATGAGGCATTTTTCCAGATGAACTGGACTTTCTGCTCAGGGAACCACCCCACTGTGTCCATCACGTCCTTCTCCTGCAGTGCCTGCAGGACATTACGTGCCGACCACTGCCTGATGGCCCTGTGGTGAAAGGCGTTCTCCTGGAAGAACTTTGCTACATAGGACAGGTATGCCGGCAACGACTAGCTGACTGGGGCTTTGCGCGGGAGTGGGGCCAGACCCATCCTTCGTAGCCAGGGCGACAGGTAGAACCTGGGCACATAGTGGTACTTGGTGCCCACATACCTGGGTTCTACACACAACCTGATGCAGCCACATACGAAGCTGGCCATCAGGGTGAGGGCGACATTGGGGACGTTCTTGCCCCCGTTGTCCAGGGACTTGTGCATGGCGGTCCGTAACACCCGCTCCATCTTGGATTCCCAGACGAATCTGAAGACCGCTTGGGTGATTTCTGAGCTGTAGGAGTGGGGGACGGGCCACACCTGCAACAAGTACAGCAGCCCTGAGAGCACCTCACACCTGATGACCAGGTTCTTGCCCGTTATCGACAGGGAGCGCCCTCCCCACAGTCCCAGTTTCTGTTTCACCTTGGCAGTCTGCTCCTGTCAGTTCTTGTTGCACGCCTCTGCCCCTCTGAACCAGATCCCCAGCACCTTCAGATGGTCAGACCTGATGGTGAAGGGGACGCTGGATCGGTCGGGCCAGTTGCCGAAGAGCATGGCTTCGCTCTTCGTGCAGTTGACCCTGGCCCCTGATGCTAGCTCGAACTGTTCGCAGATGCTAATCAATCTGCGAACTGACCTCGGATCAGAGCACCCCCCGAATATTGAAAGGAGTGGCCGTGGAGAGGATGTTTCCTATAGTGGGACAGGCTAGGACCAGAGAGCATAGGCTCAAAGAACATCTCTTTAGAACAGAGATGAGGAGGAATTTCTTTAGCTAGATGGTGGTAACTGTACATCTCCTTACCACAGATGGTCGTGCAGGTTGTGTTTATTAGATTTATATAAAGAGGAGGTTTAAGGGCATCAAAGCAGGAGAATAGGATTGAGAGGAATCATAAATCAGCGATGACGAAATGGTGCAACCAAATAGCTTATTTCTATTCCAGTCTTTGGTCTGCTGTGGCAAATGATGTACTGGATGCAAAGGCTCGTGGGTGGGGTGATAGGTAAGAACAAAGGGAACCTTATCCCTGCAACCCACATCAAAGTTGCTGGTGAACGCAGCAGGCCAGACAGCATCTCTAGGAAGAGGTACAGTCGATGTTTCGGGCCGAGACCCTTCGTCAGGACTAACTGAAAGAAGAGCTAGTAAGAGATTTGAAAGTGGGAGTGGGAGAGGGAGGGGGAGATCAGAAATCATAGGAGAAGACAGGAGGGGGAGGGATGGAGCCAAGAGCTGGACGGTTGATTGGCAAAAGGGATATATGAGGACCATGGGACAGGAGGCCCAGGGAGAAAGAAGAGGGGGAGGGGGGAAACCCAGAGGATGGGCAAGGGGTATAGTGAGAGGGACAGAGGGAGAAAAAGGAGAGAGATAAAAAAAAAGAATGTGTGTATATAAATAGATAAATAATGGATGGGGTACGAGGGGGAGGTGGGGCATTAGTGGAAGTTTCAGAAGTCAATCAGGTTGGAGGCTATCAAGACGGAATACAAGGTGTTGTTCCTCCAACCTGAGTGTGGCTTCATCTTTACAGTAGAGGAGGTCGTGGATAGACATATTAGAATGGGAATGGGACGTGGAATTGGGTGCCCATACGGGTGCCCATGGCACGCATGCTGAGCTCGTTGACTTCATTAACTTTGCCTCCAACTTTCACCCTGCTCTCAAGTTTACCTGGTCCATTTACAACACCTCCCTCCCCTTTCTAGATCTTTCTGTCTCTGTCTCTGGAGACAGCTTATCTACTGATGTCTACTATAAGCCTACTGACTCTCACAGCTATCTGGACTATTCCTCTTCTCACCCTGTCTCTTGCAAAGATGCCATCCCTTCTCTCAATTCCTCTGTCTCCGCCGCATCTGCTCTCAGGATGAGGCTTTTCATTCTAGGACGAGGGAGATGTCTTCATTTTTTTAAAGAAAGGGGCTTCCCTTCCTCCACCATCCACTCTGCTCTCAAAGACATCTCCCCCATTTAACGCACATCTGCTCTCACTCCATCCTCCCGCCATCTCACTAGGAATAGGGTTCCCCTTGTCCTCACCTACCACCCTACCAGCGCGGGTCCAACATATAAGTCTCCGTAATTTCTGCCACCTCCAACGGGATCCCACCATTAAGCACATCTTTCCCTCCACACCCCCGCCTCTGCTTTCTGCAGGGATCGCTGTCTACCCAACTCCATTGTCCATTCGTCCTCCCCCATCCTTCCCCACCGATCTCCCTCCTGGTACTTATCCTTTCTAAGCAGAAGAAGTGCTACACATGCCCTTGCATTTCCTCCCTCACTACCATCAGGGCCCCAGACAGTCCTTCCAGGTAAGGCGACACTTCACCTGTGAGTCGGTTGGGGTGATATACTGCGTCCGGTGCTCCCAATTTGGCCTTCTATATATTGGCGAGACCCGATGCAGACTGGAAGATCATTTCGCTGAACACCTACGCTCTGTCCGCCAGAGAAAGCAGGATCTCCCAGTGGCCACACATTTTAATTCCACATCCCATTTCCATTCTGATATGTCTATCCACAGCCTCCTCTACTGTAAAGAGGAAGCCACACTCAGGTTGGAGGAACAACACCTTATATTCCGTCTGGGTAGCCTCCAACCTGATGGCATGAACATTGATTTCTCAAACTTCCGCTAATGCCCCACCTCCCCCTCGTACCCCATCAGTTATATATTTATTTATATTCACACATTCTTTTTTGATCTCTCTGCTTTTTCTCCCTCTGTCCCTCTCACTATACTCCTTGCCCATCCTCTGGGCTTCCCGCCTACCCCTTTCTTTCTCCCTAGGCCTCCTGTTCCATGATCATCTCATATCCCTTTTGCCAATCACCTGTCCAGCTCTTGTCTCCATCCCTCCCCTCCTGTCTTCTATCATTTCAGATCTCCCCCTCCCCCTCCCACTTTCAAATCTCTTACTAGTTCTTCTTTCAGTTAGTCCTGACAAAGGGTCTCGGCCTGAAACTTTGACTGTACCTCTTCCTAGAGATGCTGCCTGGCCTGCTGCGTTCACCAGCAACTTTTATGTGTGTTGCTTGAAATTCCAGCATCTGCAGATTTCCTTGTATTTGCGTTAACGTTATCCCTGTTATGGATGAAAGCAAATGTGCAGATGAGGGCAGCATCAACAGTGCTGAAAGAGAAACCCTATTCTTTGAAGAAGGAAGACATTTCAGCTGTTCTGGAAAAGAAAACCTTATCCTGAGAGCAGATGTGGTGGAGATAGAAGAACTGAGAAAATGGAATACCATTTTTACAATTGACAAGGTTTAGTCATGATAACCGTGAGTCAGTAGGTCATAAAAGATATCAGTAGATAGTTGGTCTCCAGAGATGGAGGCAGCAAGATCTAGAAAGGGGAGAGATGGACCTAGTAAATTTGAGGGCATGGTGGAAGTTGGGACAAAATTAATGAAATTGACAAACTCAGCATGGGTACAAGAAACTGTGGCATTGCAGATGTTGATGTAGCTGAGAAAGAATACCAACATGCACCTGTTCGATGTAGTTGATTATAAGGCAGTCGTAGCTAGCACCCATGTGGATGCCCAGCTCTATACCTTGGGTTTCGAGAAAGTGGAAGGAGCTGTAAGAAGAATTGTTGAGTATGAGGACCAGTTCTGCCAGATGGAGGAGGCTGGTGGTAAATTAGTAATTAGTTCAGTGGGGGAGGAGCAGGCAGCAATAAAGGACCTACCCCATCAGACAGTCAGGTTCTTTCTTAAAGAGTAAGGTTTCCCTTCCACCAGATGTTGCCCTCACCTGCATCTCCTCCTTTTCCTACACATCTGCCCACACCCCAACCTCCTGCTGCCATAACAGAGACAACATTCCCCTTGTCCTACCACACCATGAGCCTCCATATTCAACACATCATTCCCCATAACTTCTAACGATGGGATCCTGCCACTAAACCAAACTTTCCCTTCCGCCATTCTCTGCTTTCTGTAGGGATCGCTCTCTATGTGACTCTCCTATCCACTTAGCCCTCCCCAATGATCTCCCTCCTGGCAATTTCTCTAACTTCCAGTAATTTGATCCCCCTACTGCTCTTCTCTTTTTCCATTCCCCTTTCTCCTTCTTTGCTCCTCTCCTGCCCATCTCCCTCCACACCCTCCTCCTTCCCTTTCGTTGGTCCTCTCCTATTGGGTTCCTTCTTCATGCCATTACCTCTCCCACAAATCACCTCCCAGTTTCTTACTTCAGCGCGCCCCTCCCCTGCCCACCTCCATCCCTCACCTGGTTTCACCTATTACCTGCTGGCATATACTCCTCCCCCTCCACCCCTCATCTTATTCTGGCTTCTGCCCCCTTTCTTTCCAGTCCCAAGGAATGGTTTCAGCACAGAATGTTAGAGGTTTACTCCTCTTCATAGATGCTGCCTGACTTGCTGAGTTCCTCAAGCACTTTGTGCGCGTTGCCCAAAGGTTCAGCCTTGCTTGTCTATTGTTTACTGACCAATGAGTCAGTAACATAACAATTAAGGCAACTACTTTACAGAATGGTTACAGCACTGAAGGCAGGGCACTTAGCTTAGTTGGTGTATGCCAACTGTATCTAAGAATAATTTAGCCAGTCCCATACAGCCCTCTCTCTTGAAAGCTCTGTAGATGTATTTCTTTTCAGAGACTTATCTGAACGAACTCTTTCTGGAACATTATGTATGTATGTATGTATTTATTTATTTACTTATTGAGCTACTGCGTGGAATAAGCCCTTCTCATTCTTCGAGCCACACCACCCAGCAATCCCCCAATTTAATCCTAGCCAAACCACAACCAATTAACCTACCAATCTGTGCACCTTTTGACTGTGGGAAGAGATCAGAGCACCCAGAGGAAACCCACACAGTCACGGGAAGAACAGACCAACTCTTTGCAGGCTGTAGCGGGAATGGAGCCCAGGCTGCTGGTACTACAAAGCGTTGTGCTAAACACTATACTGCTGTGCTGCTCCACAATCGAAACTACCTCCACTGCTACTCCAACAGTACATTTCAGACCTTGCCACTTGCTAGCTGAAACTCTTCCTTGTGTCCCCTTTGGCTCCTTGGACAATAATTTTATTTTCTTGTCCACTAGCTCTTTTTCCTTCTACCAGCAGGAGCAGTTTTGTTTCTACAACCAGCTACCTTTGAGAGTACCTCTTGTGACCTTTGCTGTTCCAAGGGAGTTTAGTCAATCTGCTCAGCTGGTTTCCCCAAGCCCCTCAAGAGCAATAACATTAGACTGAGCAACAGCAGGAGATTTTGGGAAAGCGGTCAATGATTGGTCAGCACAGGATAAAGAAAGAAAAAGTAGAGGAGAAAAGGTATAGGGAAGGGAATTCTGAACTTTGCAGATGAAGATCCAGCTTCCAAAGATCAAAGTATTTGTGGGAGAAGACATCAACCTCATACTTATAAGACTGGAGTGTCCAGACACAATGAGAGTCAAGACCATAGAGAGACTTCAAAGCAAGGATGAAGATTTTGAAACTGGTTTCTAATTGAGCAACACTTCAGAGTGGATGAGGGATGATGGGAGTATGTAGCTTGGTAGGATTAGAAAATAGATTTTGAGGTATTAGAGTGGCCCAGTCTGTTGGGTGATAACAAGATTATATAGCATACTCAAAACAGAGCTAACAAAGGCACTGTTGAGGCTTTCAGCTGCAAATGGGGTGAGGCAGTGTAGAGTCATGGAAGTGAAAATAAACTGTTGTCCCTCAAGTGTCAATAAAACTTGTCTGATTTGACCATACAGATGAAAAAATAGGGTTTGAAGCGACTTATTGCAATGGAAAATGAAAAGGCAAGGTTTAATGGTTGTTCGTGTTTGGGAAAGATTTTTGCCAGTCTTATCGGGCAAAACTCCAGTACATCCATTGGTAGGTTGGCAGCGACAGTGCATGCAATTAATATTGTCACCAAGAAACGAAGAAGAAATGAGACAATCTGCATAGCCTCTGAGGTTTGTGAGAGTGTAAAATCCCCACCAGAAGCAAAGAAGCTAAGTTGATGCAGGCATCTTGAGAGAAAGTGAATCATTTTTTGAATTAAAGTGATTACATTTAGCACCACCCCTGTGCACACTTAGAACAATCTGTAAGCCTTGCCTGTTCACTAATTTAGGCTCAAACACTTGTAAATGTGAAGTTAATTCCTAGATGTACAGAGATCTCTGTTTGATATATAACAGATTCTTTTCGCACCAGTGTGAATAAGGGGTACTTAAACATAATCATTTTCTTTTTGTGATGGTGTAAAGCAGCAATTTCCAACAGGACAGTACATTACCCAAAGGGGGAATTAGGGGAAATAGATGTCGTTGGGAGAGTTTCAAGATTCTTGGGGCAGGTGGTAAGCAGCACCCTAACTTGAGACATGAGATATGGCTAATCATTAGTAGAGCAGGCACTTCCAATAAAAAGGACGAGACCACTGGAACACAGGAAGAACCACAGCTCTGCAGGCGGTGAGCACTCATCGTCACAAAGGGTCTAAAACGCAGCAATCTCATCCGACCTGACCAACCAAACAGACATTATAGGGGATGCATAAATTAGGAACCAGGTGCCCAACAGTTCCCCTTGACTCATGGTACAGAACCAGTTCATGCAATTTAACAGTTGGTAAGTCAAGTACACCCTCTTAACTTTCTCTACAGACCTATGGAAAACAGGCCACATAATGATAGAACGCTGCCCGGAAGCAAACGGTGAAATAGAGCCAATCAGTGAACCTGTCAACCCAGAGGTTTCCTCTTGAGGTGTTTAAAGTGACCTTGGCTTCATATGCACAATCAAGAAACATCTTTGTGGATTATGAGACCTTGCGTGATTGGTCAATCGCCCCAACTGGAATAATACAAAGGTAGCTTGTCGAACATCATCTCTAACCCGACTGACATTCAGGTTCCAATCTGAAGCCTTAACACAATTGTTGCTGTTGTGATTGTCTTCATCTTCACCTTGCTGTTTCTTTGTGTGCTGTTACCATCATTCTGTCCATGTCAACTCGCTTCCGTCATCAACATCCAATAGATATTCCTGGTTTATGTTAATTTTTATTTTAATTTAGCCCAGTTAATGATGGACACACATACGGCTCAACCTCCATGAGTCTGAAGGTGGTGAAGTTTTGAATTCTAATCCTGCTAAGAAACAGACACTACAGAAAGTGCATCAATACAATGTTACATACTTGGAGTATGGTTTTATTTCATTCCCATCAGGTCAGCAACCCACCATGTGTCTTATTTGTAATACTGTACTGTCTGATGAAGCCATGAACCCTTCAAGATTGCAGGAGCACTTCCATAAAAGACACCCTGAAAAGGCTACTCATGTTCCAGAAGATGAAAGAAACATTTGAAAAGTGTTGCGCAGAAATCATTTGCCAAGAATGCTAAAAATGACCTTGATAGTGTTCTCATTGCTTCTTATAACATTTCCAAAATGATAGCAGTGTGGAAAATCTCATATAATTGGTGTAAGATTAATAATACCTGCTGTATCAGAAGTGCTCACCACTGTTCTCAAAATGGATACTAGTATTTTAAAATCAATTCCTCTGAGTAATAACTCTAACTCATTGTATTGACAAAATGAGTGAAGACATTGAATATCAACTATGCACAGAGCTACATAAAACAGGATTTGTTTTATACAACTGGATGAGTCAATAGTGTGAGACAAAGAGGCATTGCTAATGGTATATGTACAGTTTATATAAAATGGAAAAGTTTATGAAGAGATTCTCTTCAGTAAAAAGTTAAAAATAAATATCAATGGAGAATCAATCTATGATGAGCTGAAAACGTATATTAAGGATAAAAGTATTCAGATTTGGAACATGGTTTCTTGCGCAACAGATGGAGAACCATATATGACAGGACACCATGCTGGTTTAGTGGCAGTTATGAAAAGAGAACTTCCAAGTCTCTTTGCAATCCATTGTGTAATTCAATATCAACATCTTGCAGACCAAAGCCTCAGCCAGTGACTTTCTTTTTCAAGCATGACTCTTGTAATATCTGCTATGAACAAAATTAAAGCTCATCCATTAAATAGCAGAATATTTCACCAGTTATGCCAAGATAACAATGAAGAGTTTGAAAGCTTGCTTCTTCACACTAAAATGCGTTGGCTGTCAAAAGGCGGCTGCTTAAATCATTTCTTGGATCCTTTTGACGCTGTGGTTAAATTTTTGCTCAAAGTCAACAAGAACTTAGGAAACAAGATTAAACATCTATGTGGAGATGTGACATACCTAGCTGATCTGTATGACCATCACTGATGGCAGTGTACCATCATTCCCTATGTTGAAAAAAAAAATGCCCTGCACATCTCCTTTGAACTTTCTCCTTTTAATTTAATGCATGCTCTCTAATGTTAGCCTCCTCAACCCTAGGAAAAAGACATCAGCTGTCTACCTGTAGAGCTCTCACAACTTTATAAACTTCCACCAGGTTTCCTCTCAGCCTTTGTTGCTCTAGAGAAAACAATCTAATTTTCTCTATCATTCCTTATAGAGTATGCCCTCTAATCCTTATCCAGGAAGCATCCAGTTAAACTTTTCCTGAAATCTCTCTAAGGCCTCCACACCCTTCCTATAGTTGAGAGGTCAGAATTGAATACATTTAAGATGAGATCGCTGACAAGGTATGGGGCATGGATCCAATATTGTCCTGACTGGTTTCAGCTGCTTAACCAACTAAAGTCAAATGATCTGAGCATTAATTACTATTTCTGGATATTCCCAGGTTCTGGTGTTTGTGCAGTATATCTTTAAATGTGGAACGCACTATTCTTTGCTTCCATGTCAATTTCATATTGTGATCCTTTCGCACAAGGCTATCCATCTGGAAAATCAGGTATTTTGTAATATCATCATTATCATTGTGTGCCATGACATATAATGTAGACAATCATAGTCTTTCTATGATCATGATTTATCTTGGCAAAATTTTCTACAGAAGTTGTTTGCCATTGCCGCCTTCTAAGCAGTAGTTTTACAAGACGGGTGATCCCAGCTATTATCAATACTCTTCAGAGATTGTCCTCCTGGTGTTAGTGGTCAGATAATCAGGATTTGTGGTCTGCACCAGCTCCTAATATGACCATCCACCACCTGCTTCATGCGACCCTGATGGGAGGTGGGCGGGGGGGGGGCGCGATGGTGGGTGGAGGCGAAGCAAGTGCTACACCATGTCCAAGGGTGACCTGCAGGCTAGAGGAGGGAAGGAACTCTTTACACCTCCTTTGACAGAGACATACAGTATCTCCACCCTGGCACCCAGTTTCTGAGGCTTTGGGGAAGAGCTGATTCTATGTCGGTGCCTTGACTGAAGCATCACAGGAGAAAACAGAACATTGGGAACAGTGGATCAGCTGCTCGGGGCTCTGTACTTGGCCAATCGCACACTCTCGCTTTCGCTTGTTGATGGGGGAGGGATTATTGACAACTCTCCAGTTGGAGAACTCAGAAAAATGTGATGTGGCAGACTTCAATACCATAATCACTGACTTGTTTGTCTATGTTAGTCTCCCTTCTCACTGTGAAAAGGTGACACCTCTCTGTCCCTTTATTAGGGGGAGAGAATGCCTGTGGTATGTCAAATTGTTGGATAAATGATTAGTTTTTGTTGTACTGCAGATCATGGGCTTCTTTGGGGGGCTTTGCTTTTGCTTGCTTGGTGGGTGAAGGTGTTGATGCCTTTTTATGCTGAAGTAAGTGAGAGAAGTGGGGAGGGTTGTTGCTTTGCTGCTACTTTTGCTTGGGATGGGGGTTTTGGGGTCTAGAATTCTTATCATAGAAACATAGAAACATAGAAAATAGGTGCAGGAGTAGGCCATTCGGCCCTTCGAGCCTGCACCGCCATTTATTATGATCATGGCTGATCATCCAACTCAGAACCCCGCCCCAGCCTTCCCTCTATACCCCCGACCCCCGTAGCCACAAGGGCCATATCTAAAACCCTCTTAAATATAGCCAATGAACTGGCCTCAACTGTTTCCTGTGGCAGAGAATTCCACAGATTCACCACTCTCTGTGTGAAGAAGTTTTTCCTAATCTCAGTCCTAAAAGGCTTCCCCTCTATCCTCAAACTGTGACCCCTCGTTCTGGACTTCCCCAATATCGGGAACAATCTTCCTGCATCTAGCCTGTCCAATCCCTTTAGGATCTTATACGTTTCAATCAGATCCCCCCTCAATCTTCTAAATTCCAACGAGTACAAGCCCAGTTCATCCAGTCTTTCTTCATATGAAAGTCCTGCCATCCCAGGAATCAATCTGGTGAACCTTCTTTGTACTCCCTCTATGGCAAAGATGTCTTTCCTCAGATTAGGGGACCAAAACTGCACACAATACTCCAGGTGTGGTCTCACCAAGGCCTTGTACAACTTCAGTAGTACCTCCCTGCTCCTGTACTCGAATCCTCTCGCTATAAATGCCAGCATACCATTCGCCTTTTTCACCGCCTGCTGTACCTGCATGCCCACTTTCAATGATTGGTGTATAATGACACCCAGGTCTCGTTGCACCTCCCCTTTTCCTAATCGGCCACCATTCAGATAATAATCTGTTTTCCTATTTTTGCCACCAAAGTGGATAACTTCACATTTATCCACATTAAATTGCATCTACCATGAATTTGCCCACTCACCCAACCTATCCAAGTCACCCTGCATCCTCTTAGCATCCTCCTCACTGCTAACACTGCCACCCAGCTTCGTGTCATCCGCAAACTTGGAGATGCTGCATTTAATTCCCTCATCCAAGTCATTAATATATATTGTAAACAACTGGGGTCCCAGCACTGAGCCTTGCGGTACCCCACTAGTCACCGCCTGCCATTCTGAAAAGGTCCCGTTTATTCCCACTCTTTGCTTCCTGTCTGCTAACCAATTCTCCACCCACACCAATACCTTACCCCCAATACCGTGTGCTTTAAGTTTGCACACTAATCTCCTGTGTGGGACCTTGTCAAAAGCCTTTTGAAAATCCAAATATACCACATCCACTGGTTCTCCCCTATCCACTCTACTAGTTACATCCTCAAAAAATTCTATGAGATTCGTCAGAAATGATTTTCCTTTCACAAATCCATGCTGACTTTGTCCGATCATTTTACCGCTTTCCAAATGTGCTGTTATCACATCCTTGATAACTGACTCCAGCAGTTTCCCCACCACCGACGTTAGGCTAACCGGTCTATAATTCCCCGGTTTCTCTCTCCCTCCTTTTTTAAAAAGTGGGTTACATTAGCCACCCTCATCGTCACTCATTCTGTGGGGCACTCCTGTTTTGTGGCTGTCTGTGAAGAACAAGAATTCCAGGTTGTACGTTGTATACATTCTCTGATATTAAATAGAACTGTTGAATGATTGAACTACTTTTCCATTATGTACGTCTTACAACCCTTACAACACAGTGCCACAGCTATTTAATCTGCTGCCACAGTTTCAGCAACCCAGGTTTCAATACTGACATCCATTCTTTTTGTGTGATGATTACATGTTCTTCTTATGATCACTTTTGTTTCATCTTGGTTAACTCTTCCATCCCAAAGTCATGTAGTTTGGTAGGTTAACTGGCTATTGTAAGGTCCTTCAAGTGTGTGGGACAATGGTAGAATTCGGAGGGGAGTTGCTGGGTATGCAAGGAGGTTAAATGGGATTAACCCTCCATAATGCTTTAGTCAGCATAGCCTTAATGGGTTGAAGAGCCGGTTCCATTACAGCACTGGAACCAGAACCAGAATCAGGTTTAATATCATTGGCACATGTCGTGAAATTTGTGGTTGTACTACATAATGGATAATAATAGAAAAAAACTGAATTACAGTAAGCGCTAGAAAATTCGTGAACCCAGTAGAATGCTCTCTATTTCTGCAGAAATATGACCTAAAATGCAAACAGATCTTCACGCAAGTCCTAAAACTAGATAAAGAGAACCCAATTTAATAAATAACACAAAAATTATACATTCAGAATTAGAAATAGTTTATTATCACCAGCATGCAACTTAGTAGCAGCAGTTCAATGCACTACATAGAAGAGAAAAATAAAGTAAATAAGTAAATCTTACACAGTATACTTTATACAGTATACATTTTGAATAGATTATAAATTGTGCAAAAACATAGAAACATAGAAACATAGAAAATAGGTGCAGGAGTAGGCCATGCGGCCCTTCGAGCCTGCACCGCCATTTATTATGATCATGGCTGATCATCCAACTCAGAACCCCGCCCCAGCCTTCCCTCCATACCCCCTGATCCCTGTAGCCACAAGGGCCATATCTAACTCCCTCTTAAACATAGCCAATGAACCGGCCTCAACAGTTTGCTGTAGCAGAGAATTCCACAGATTCACCACTCTCTGTATGAAGAAGTTTTTCCTAATCTCGGTCCTAAAAGGCTTCCCCTCTATCCGCAAACTGTGACCCCTCGTTCTGGACTTCCCCAACATCGGGAACAATCTTCCTGCATCTAGCCTGTCCAATCCCTTTAGGATCTTATACGTTTCAATCAGATCCCCCCTCAATCTTCTAATTTAATTGCATTTAATTCCCTCATCCAAGTCATTCATATATATTGTAAACAACTGGGGTCCCAGCACTGAGCCTTGCGGTACCCCACTAGTCACCGCCTGCCATTCTGAAAAGGTCCCGTTTATTCCCACTCTTTGCTTCCTGTCTGCTAACCAATTCTCCACCCACACCAATACCTTACCCCCAATACTGTGTGCTTTAAGTTTGCTCACTAATCTCCTGTGTGGGACCTTGTCAAAAGCCTTTTGAAAATCCAAATATACCACATCCACTGGTTCTCCCCTATCCACTCTACTAGTTACAGCCTCAAAAAATTCTATGAGATTCGTCAGACATGATTTTCCTTTCACAAATCCATGCTGACTTTGTCCGATCATTTCTCCGCTTTCCAAATGTGCTGTTATCACATCCTTGATAACTGAATCCAGCAGTTTCCCCACCACCGACGTTAGGCTAACAGGTCTATAGTTCCCCGGTTTCTCTCTCCCTCCTTTTTAAAAAATTGGGGTTACATTAGCCACCCTCCAATCCTCAGGAACTAGTCCAGAATCTAATGAGTTTTGAAAAATTATCACTAATGCATCCACTATTTCTTGGGCTACTTCCTTAAGCACTCTAGGATGCAGACCATCTGGCCCTGGGGATTTATCTGCCTTCAATCCCTTCAATTTACCTAACACCACTTCCCTACTAACATGTATTTCACTCAGTTCCTCCATCTCACTGGACCCTCTGTCCCTTACTATTTCTGGAAGATTATTTATGTCCTCCTTAGTGAAGACAGAACCAAAGTAATTATTCAATTGGTCTGCCATGTCCTTGCTCCCCATAATCAATTCACCTGTTTCTGTCTGCAGGGGACCTACATTTGTCTTTACCAGTCTTTTCCTTTTTACATATCTATAAAAGCTTTTACAGTCCGTTTTTATGTTCTCTGCCAGTTTTCCCTCATAATCTTTTTTCCCCTTCCTAATTAAGCCCTTTGTCCTCCTCTGCTGAACTCTGAATTTCTCCCAGTCCTCAGGTGAGCCACTTTCTCTGGCTAATTTGTATGCTACTTCTTTGGAATTGATACTATCCCTAATTTCTCTTGTCAGCCACGGGTGCACTACCTTCCTTGATTTATTCTTTTGCCAAACTGGGATGAACAATTGTTGTAGTTCATCCATGCAACCTTTAAATGCTTGCCATTGCATATCCACCGTCAATTCTTTAAGTGTCATTTGCCAGTCTATCTTAGATAATTCATGTCTCATACCTTCAAAGTTACCCCTCTTTAAGTTCAGAACCTTTGTTTCTGAATTAACTATGTCACTCTCCATCTTAATGAAGAATTCCACCATATTATGGTCACTCTTACCCAAGGGGCCTCTCACGACAAGATCGCTAATTAACCCTTCCTCATTGCTCAAAACCCAGTCCAGAATAGCCTGCTCTCTAGTTGGTTCCTCGACATGTTGGTTCAAAAAACCATCCCGCATACATTCCAAGAAATCCTCTTCCTCAGCACCTTTACCAATTTGGTTCACCCAGTCTACATGTAGATTGAAGTCACCCATTATAACTGCTGTTCCTTTATTGCACACATTTCTAATTTCCTGTTTAATACCATCTCCGACCTCACTACTACTGTTAGGTGGCCTGTACACAACTCCCACCAACGTCTTCTGCCCCTTAGTGTTACGCAGCTCTACCCATATCGATTCCACATCTTCCCGGCTTATGTCCTTCCTTTCTATTGCGTTAATCTCTTCTTTAACCAGCAACGCCACCCCACCTCCCCTTCCTTCATGTCTATCCCTCCTGAATATTGAATATCCCTGAACGTTGAGCTCCCATCCCTGGTCACCCTGGAGCCATATCTCTGTGATCCCAACTATATCATAATCATTAATAACAATCTGCACTTTCAATTCATCCACCTTATTACGAATGCTCCTTACATTGACACATAAAGCCTTCAGGCGCTCTTTTACAACTCTCTTAGCCCTTGTACAATTATGTTGAAAAGTGGCCCTTTTTAATGCTTGCCCTGGATTTGTCAGCCTGCCACTTTTACTTTTCTCCTTTGTACTTTTTGCTTCTACGCTCACTTTACACCCCTCTGTCTCTCTGCACTGGTTCCCATCCCTCTGTTGTGAACTAACCTCCTCACGCCTAGCCTCTTTAATTTGATTCCCACCCCCCAACCATTCTAGTTTAAAGTCACCTCAGTAGCCCCCGCTAATCTCCCTGCCAGGATATTGGTCCCCCTAGGATTCAAGTGTAACCCGTCCTTTTTGTACAGGTCACGACTGCGCCAAAAGAGGTCCCACTGATCCAACAACTTGAATCCCTGCCCCCTGCTCCAATCCCTCAGCCACGCATTTATCCTCCACCTCATCGCATTCCTACTCTCACTGTCGCGTGGCACAGGCAGTAATCTTGAGATTACTACCTTTGCGGTCCTTTTTCTCAACTCCCTTCCTAGCTCCCTATATTCTCCTTTCAGGACCTCATCCCTTTTCCTACCTATGTCATTGGTACCTATATGTACCACGACCTCTGGCTCCTCACCCTCCCACTTCAGGATATCTTGGACACGATCAGAAATATCCCAGACCCTGGCACCAGGGAGGCAAACTACCATCCGGGTCTCTGGACTGCGTCCACAGAATCGCCTATCTGACCCCCTTACTATCGAGTCCCCTATCACAACTGCCCTCCTCTTCCTTGCCCTACTCTTCTGAGCTACAGGGCCAGACTCTGTGCCAGAGGCACGGCCACTGTCGCTTCCCCCGGGTAAGCTGTCCCCCCCAACAGTACTCAAACAGGAGTACCTGTTGTTAAGGGGCACAGCCACCGGGGTACTCCCCATCACCTGCCTTTTCCCCTTCCCCCTCCTAACCGTGACCCACTTGTCTGCCTCCCGTGGCCCCGGCGTGACCACCTGCCTTCCACTCCTCTCTATCACCTCCTCGATCTCCCTGACCAGACGAAGGTCATCGAGCTGCAGCTCCAGTTCCGTAACGCGGTCCCTTAGGAGCTGCATCTCGATGCACTTGGCGCAGATGTAGACGTCCGGGAGGCTTGGAGACTCCAGGGCCTCCCACATCCGACACTGAGAACAGCAAACTGCCCTCACAGTCATAATGCCCCTCTCCTCAAATAGCAACAGAAAATGAATGTCAAACCTTCCTCGCCTCGCCCGCTTCCGCCTAAGCCCGTTGAGCCGAAGCCCTTAAGTCTTCACTCCGCCGCCCGCAAACTACGCTGCCCGCTCTATGAGGCTTTGTTCCTTTTAAATCTGCCGCGCTGCACTGCCCGACGTCACACGCCTGCGCAGTCCCGCCTCTCAGAAAGCCGTTGGAGAAAAAAAATAACGAAAATTTCAAAAATCTCTTTCTCGGCACTCCCACTCAGACTCTCAGACTCCTTCTTCGAATCAAACCCGAAGCAGGATGTCTGCCCTTTTAAATCTGCCGCGCTGCACTGCCCGACGTCACACGCCTGCGCAGTCCCGCCTCTCAGAAAGCCGTTGGAGAAAAAAAATAACGAAAATTTCAAAAATCTCTTTCTCGGCACTCCCACTCAGACTCTCAGACTCCTTCTTCGAATCAAACCCGAAGCAGGATGTCTGCCCTTTTAAATCTGCCGCGCTGCACTGCCCGACGTCACACGCCTGTGCAGTCCCGCCTCTCAGAAAGCCGTTGGAGAAAAAAAAAATAACGAAAATTTCAAAAATCTCTTTCTCGGCACTCCCACTCAGACTCTCAGACTCCTTCTTCGAATTATATTAAAAAAGTGAGGCAATGTCCAAGGTTCAACGTCGTTTAGGAATCAGATGGCCGAGGGGAAGAAGCTGTTCCTGAATCGTTGAGTGTGTGCTTTCAGGCTTCTGTACCTCCTACCTGATGGTAACAGTGAGAAAAGGGCATGCCCTGGGTTCTGGATATCCTTAATAATGGACGCTGCCTTTCTGAGACACCGGTCCTTGAAGATGTCCTGGGTACTCTGTACGCTCGTACCCAAGATGGAGTTGACTAAATTTACAACCCTCTGCACCATCTTTCAGTCCCATGCAGTAGCCCCCTGATCCCTTATACCAGACAGTGATGCAGCCTGTCAGAACGCTCTCCATGGTACATCTATAGAAGTTTTTGAGTGTATTTGTTGACAGACCAAATTTCTTCCAATTCCTAATAAAGTATAGTATGTATTTTTTTTATTGAGAAAAATGATCCAATATTACATGTAGTTGTTGGAAAAAATATGTGAGCCTCTGGGGTAATGCTTTCTACAAAAACTATTCATAGTCAGTTGTTCCAATCAATGAGATGAGATTGGCGGTATGGAATGTAGAAGTGCCCTTCCCTTTAAAAAAAGGCACACAAAGTCAGGTTACTGACAGAGTCTACCCTTCTCAAGATAGATTCGTTTATGTGTGCCATGCCTCGATCAAAACACTTCTCATAGGACCTAAGAATTGTAGAGATGTAAGAAGCTGGAAAAGGCTACAAAAACTTCTCTAAAGACCTGAGTATTCATCAGTCCGTAGTAAGAGAAATTGTCTACAAATGGAAGAAGTTCAGTACTGTTGCTACTCTCCCTAGGGGTGTGCAAAGATCACACCAAGAGCACAATGTGCAAAGCTGAAGGAGGTGGAAAAGAACCCAAGGACAACAACAGAAACCTGCAGAAATCTTGAGAGCTTGCTGAAGTCTTTGTTCATGTATCCACTATAAGAAAAACACTGAACAAAAATATTCATAGAAGGGTGCCATGGAGGAAACCGCTGCTCTCCAAAAAAGATCATTGTTACACATCAAGTTTGTAAAAGAAGACCACCTGGATGTTATAGAACAGTTCTGTAACAATGTTCTGTGGACAGATGAGACAAAAGATGAACATTTTGGCAGAAATACACACTGCTATGATTGAAGGAAAAAGAGCACTATACACCAACACCAAAACTTCATTCCAGCTGTGAAAATGGTAGAAGGGATATCATGTTTTTTTGGGGGGGGGGTAAGGAGGGAGAGAGAGACAGAGAGACAGAGAGCGCACGTGTGCTTAGGCTAGGGTTAAATCAGGGGACTGCTGGGCAGTAGGAATTGAAAGGGCCTGTTCCATGCTGTATCTCAAGAAATAATACAAATTACTCTTTCTGAAGTCCAAAATCAGTTCTTTGGTCTTAATGACGTTGAGTGTAAGGTTGTTGCTGCGACACCACTCAACTAGCTGATATATCTCACTCCTGTATGCCCCCTCATCACCATCTGAAATTCTGCCAACGATTGTATTGTCAGCACATTTATAAATGGCATTCAAGCTATGCCTAGCCACAGTCATTTGCAATGTGTATGGAGAGTAGAGCAGTGGGCTAAGCATTCATTCCTAAACTGTGCCAGCATAATCACACACAAAGAATTTACAGTGATTGTTTTCAAGAGTGTGTAGTTGTTGCTTGCAGATTTCACTGTGAAAAATTGCAGAAGGGCAGCTTTGGGGTTATTAAAGAATGATTATGAGCAACAATGGGCTCATGTACAAATAATTTTGGCCACATTTTCTAACAGTCTTTTTCAATGACCTAGTAAACAACATAGTAAAATTACGTCCTCAGGTTGCTGTTAAAATGTGTTGCCGTTTTTTTTTCTTACAGCTAATGTTATTAACTAAATTGGAAAATGTTACCCAGAGCACACTTAAATTTAAAATTTCTTTGAAATTAAGTCTAAAAGTGATCAGTAAGATAGACATGTTTGAATTACAATGGAATAATTTCTTTGACAGTTGAAGTGTTCAATTTAATTTTAAAGTTCAAGTGTTTATGAAGGTCAAGGAAGTTTTCTCACTGCCTCGTTTTTGTACATTTCTTTCATCCAGTATGCATTATTGAGAACTTAATCAATGTTAAACCTTTCCACCCTTCCCCTAATGTGGAGGAAAAGAGGGATAGTTTTGTAAAGTTTGACTTTTAAAAGGGACATATCAGGGGCTCCCAACCTTCGTTATGTCTTTAACCAAGGGGCCCATAGACTGTGGGTTGGGACCCCTCCCAAGACCAATTTATCAGTTTGTCTACTTGTCAGAAATGAAGCCTTGTTTCTTTCATTTAACTTTGAATATTTGACCTCTCATAAGAGGATCTATAAAATTGATAAACTTTTGGGAGAAGGCCAATTTCAAGAATGAAGGATTCTAACATAAGTGGGCAACACTTGAAGGTTATTCAGTGGGGAGGTATTCAAAGAGGAAAAAGAGAGGATGAAGAACAGATATTCTCCCTCAGAATAACAGGTAGAGACTTTGGCTTAGAGCTGCGTTGATACCAAACATTACACAGGGTAAAATAGCAATACGGACAAATTTAAATTGTACAGATCAAATAGGAGTTCAATATATCCAACAGCCCTGATGAGTACAGAAAAATATAGATATTAAACTAAAAATAGATATTAAGAGGGCAAAGATAACGTTATCAAAGTTACAGTGTTTTAGATATACACAATGAATATTGTGGTGCAGCAGTTGGTGCTATGACTCTCAGCTCCAGTGAGCCAGACGTCAATCCTGCTCTTTGTATAGAGTTTGCACATACTCCTTATGACTGCATGACCACTCCAGTTTCCTCCTACATCTTAAAGATTTTGTAAGTTTCCTATTGGGTTCGGGAATTGGCCAAAGGGGCGTTGATGGACATATGCAAGAGTGAATTAGTTTCAGGAATATAGGGGAAAGAGAGGAAGAACATTGTAATGCTGTCATACTTCAATGCTGTAATTATTAATTAAACAATATAGCATATCAGAGTCCCCAAAAACAATCCGTATATGGAGATAAAAATGGAAAATATTGAAAACACTCAGATTTGGCAGCATCTTTTTTTGATGTAAATATGATGGTCAGATCTTCAGATGGTCATCAACCTGAACCATCCACTATCTCTCACTCCGTGGATGCTGACTGACTTCATATTTTGACAATTGTGTTTTTTTTTATTTCAGATTTGCAGTGTCTGCACTATTTTGCTTTTTAGATTGATGTAATCTTTGTAGATTTGGGATTTAAGCAAGAGCATTGAAAAATCTGTTGGGCTGATGAAATAAAAGTTCAATGGAACAAATTAGATCTAAAATTGGTACAGTGACAGGAAACACAAGGTACTGATAAATATGCATTATTGTGGTTCAAAAGTTGTATAAAGTGGTTTAGTACTTTGCTTTATGTGAGATATGCCATATGCAATAAGCAAAATGAAGTAGTTTTTAAATAGCATAAATACAACTACCAAATTCTGGAACTAATCAACAGATTGGTCAAATGGGCAAGAATGTGGGAAATTGAGTTGAACTAGGATGGATCCGCATTTGGGGTAGGCAAACACATAAAGGAAGTACAAAATGAATGGTGGAACATGTGGTGTAGAGGCGCAGATGGAGATCTTGGAGTGGAATTCCAGTTTCCTGAAAGTAAAAAAAAAAGGTAGACAGGAAGGGTGCATGGATAATGGTTTATTTGCCTAGGCTTAGAATAAAAGAGAAGGAAGAACATGCAGGAATTATATCATTTAGATAGTGTATAGCACCATTTTCAACATTCAGGTTCCTGGGCATCATTATTCTTCAGGAGCTCATGGAAGAGCCATATCTTCTTCAAAAACAAAAAGGCTCAACAGAGAATGGAGCTGGAAAAACTCAATTTTCTCTGGAACATACTGGTACAACTCTACACTGCCATTACTGTCTGTTATGGGGCAGCAAAAAACACCCTCTCCACCTGTTACTTCAGTCACTGCGCTATTGTAAACACTTTAAACCACTTTTTATAATGCTATTTTCATTGTAAACACATGCACATGAATTTATCAGGCCAGGCAGCAACTTTTATTTGTGTTGCTTGATTTTCCAGCATCTGCAGAATTCCTGTTGTTCACATGAATTTATGCACTTTTTTCTATATCCGTACCTTAGCCTCCAATGTTAGGTTTATATAATTCTGTTACATAAGCATGGCAGTGGACAAACACAAGTGCAGAACACAGGTGCGGGGGCAGAGTCAGGAGGCATTATTGCCATAGCTAGCATGAAATCAGTTTCCAGCAGAGCCTTTACCTGAAGTCTTGGGTTTGGAGAGAATCCAGGAGCAATGCTAGACTTAGAGCTGACAATCCTACAAAAACAAGGTTACTCACACTGGAGTCAACCAACAAACTGGCAGCTCCTCATTGTGATCACGGGGTCTTTATCCTGCATTTTCTGATGGAAAGCAGGTGTGTGTAGTTAATGGAACCTGGGAATGACTGGAAATTAAATGAGGGGATTGAGGCCCAATTCTGAGTTAAATGACAAGGTGGGGGATTGCCAGAAGTGACCATGACAAATTCTTTATTCTTTAGAATTGTTGAATGTTGTTTTGTTGCATGTCACGCCACCACACCACAACAAATTCCTAATACATGCAGGGAAGGGAGGGAGGGAGGGAGGGGGAGGGAACGTCAACTCAGACCATGAGAGGCCTGCGTCAGGCATTTTCATGCCTTACAAGGCGCAAATTGGAAGTCTGTGTGGGGCGCCACTCCTCGCACAGACTAGAGCAATGTGTGATTAAGTGCCTTGCTCAAGGGCACAAACACGCTGCCACAGCTGAGGCTCGAACTAGCGACCTTGAGATCACTAGACAAACGACTTAACCACTTGGCCACGTGCCCAATACATGCAAATTTATGGCAAATAAAGTTGATCTTTTATCCTTGATCCTTTAATGCACGCAGACAAAATAGGTCAAAATGCCTTTTCCTCTGCTGCAAATTTCTACAGTTCCTCTGACATTTTTGGATGTAGATGATGGATTCATTTCCACTGATCACTCAATAAGAAAGACGTTCAGGCCCCAGAGACAGTGCAGAAATGATTTATTGAAATATAACCAGGAATGGGGCACTTCACTTCTGTGGAAATATTAAAGGGATTTTCATTCACTTTGGAATAGAAAAAATGTAATGGGAGCTTTAAAGGAGATCTGTAACACTACAAGGGCTTTTGTTAAATTGGGGTGGAGTGGGGGTGAAACTCTTTGTTCCCATAGATGGATAAATAAAATCAATTGAACCAAATTAATTGGTAAAAGAACTGGGTGGGGAGAAGAGGAGAAATGTTTCCCACTCAGTAGACTCAAGTAACCTGGAATGCTCTCACAGAAAGTGGCAAATCAGCATCAACTTTCAATAGGCAACCCAGTTCATGTGTGTAAGGAAATCATTGTGAGCAAATGGAGTATCTGCATAACTCTGGGAAAGCCAAAGGGGAGATGATGAACCGAACGGTCTCCTTACATGCTGCATGATTACATGATTCGACCACTTTACTCTTGAGATCCAAATTCTTTCCAGATTTCATGTTTCCTGTTGAGTCCGAACATTTCATGCAAATTGTCATTTTACATTGCCTTGTCTCAGTTGACGTAGGAGTAGTCATTTAACACATGTGAGCCCAGGGTCTGAGCACTACAAAGTCATTTCTCAGCCTTGGGCTCTCATGATAAAAGCAATGGCACATAAGAAAAGAGGGAAATATAGGGCTGATCCAGTAGAAGGTTAAGCTAAATGTGAAATATTGCAAATACAACATAACACTCAAAATAAAAGCAAGAAATATTCCTCTAGACTGGCATTAATATTAGAGAAGGAGCTTTTGTATCAGAGTTCTGAATTACTGTAACAGAAGCAACAGTATGCAAGTCAGATGAAGGTATGGTTCACAGTGGCATGGTAGCTGTTAACTGCACACCCCTTTGGTATCCAAAGCACAGGGAGGTCAGTGATCTTTCGTTCTGAAGAAAATTAACTTGCCTGGAGCAGCAACTCTGTCTCTCTCCCCAATCATGTTTCCAACACTTTCTATCTCTATTTCAGGTGTCCAGTACTGCAACTTTTTGTCCTTCAGTTAAAAAGTGGTTTTGTTTTTCCAGAGAATATGCAAATCTGTCAACATTTTGCTTAAATGGGACCAATCAATGTACTGGGGTGTAGGGGAAGCAGAATAAATGAAAGCAGCATGTTGAATTAAGCCTTTTCCCATTCCTGTAGGGGTGTGGGTTTTCTTTACTCTAGGTATATTCTTCTAAAGTGTGACGTCTCAAGCTTATATTACTTTAAAGCATAAAGAGCAACAGTTTTTCCAGGTCCCAAAAACAACCCCATTTCGCCACTGATTTTCCTGGTAACCTATTTTCCCTAGAATCCCATCAGCTCACTCTAGAAGATTCTACCACTCGCACATCAGGAGTAAGCTACCTACTAACCCATGTATTTTTTTGGAATGTGGAAGGGAATTGGAGCACCCAGGGGAAATATCGGTGTTCGCGGGGAGAACATGGTTAGGATTGAACCTGGTTGACAGGTGCTAAGAGGCAGTAGCCCTAATCACTGTGCCACTCTGGGAACATGTTATGCCCCCTGCTGGGGATAACTGACCAGAGTTGGTAGACTTTTAATGGGGAAAGGAGGAGTTGGCGTTGGAGTTTCAATGGCAGGTATAACTCCATTGTAGATGTCATAATCTTTTTCCCTACGGACAGTCAACGACACTTCATTATACAGTACATTAGGAGCTTGTTATCTTGGATTTGTGCAGTTAATATCCCTCTGCCACCTGAGAAGATTAACAACAGGTTCAATACGATTAACAGCTTTACACAGCTCACCTTGTCTCATCAGAACATCAAACTGCCATGTAAGTGTTTTCTTAAAACCTGCAAGTCCACGTGAATCATTTTCAGATTCACATAACAGAACCGCAGACAGAAACAGCCATCAGCACTTCCCTTGAATTTTGCTCTGCCTATCATATATATTTAGCACTTCAATATGGTCTGACAGGCCTGCTCCCTTAGAGGGTTTGAGATGAGCCGCAATTGCGCTAATTCACAGCAACGTTTATTCTAGGGTAGCCATCAGTAGAGGAAGCATATTCCAAATGAATAATGAATCATCATACAAATGGCAGAAAGCTTAATACCATAGAAGTCAGTTTTTATTACTGAATGACATCCATTAAGTGGGAGATGATTAAAAATGACCTGAGGCTCCGATCCTTCTGTTGTTATGGTTAAAGTGGAATTCTGGTCCATTCGTTGTGACCCTTGACTTCTTAGCTTCTGGGCAAGTTGATGTTTTCCTGGAATTGTTCTGGCTTTCTGCACACCAGTAATTAATAAAGGAGGAAGTTTGATTTCATGAATTGTCAATTAACCTTTAGTTTTTAGACAGGGAATGGGAAAATTGCAGAAGTGCACTTATAGTTAGCACCATTAAGCTCTATGGACCCGGATTTATTCTTGACTGGCTGTTTAACAGGCTGATGTTGGTGTGGAGTTTGCACATCATTTCCTATGGTTTGAGTTTCTGCTCTGATTTCATAGTGTTGTACAACTTCAGATCACCATGTCCATACCATTCAGTGTCAATTGATGGGTTCCCAACCTGAGGTCCATGGCCTCCATGCTTAATAGTATTGATCCATAGCATAAAAATGATTGGGAACCCCTGATCTAAACTGATCCCGTTTACCAGCACTTGAACCATAGCTTGATATGCCCTGGTGATTCAAGTCTTTATACAGATATTTATAAGTGCATTGTGAGTACCTACCTCCATCACCTCCTCAAGAAGTATATTCCATGTTCCATCCCTCCCTAGATTTTAAACATATCTTTCTTTGGATCCCCTCTAGATATTTGATTCCACCTTGTCCTCAACCCATCATCTCTAGTTTTAGAGGAATGCAGAATATTATCCTAATACCTCCCCTATTAATGTCCCTCAGTTTGATCCCCTAAGCCTAGGAAAACAAACATAACTTATCCAGTATCTTCATCCCAGACAGCAGCCTGGAGAAATGAAGACACAAGAGTCTGCAGATGCGGGAACCTGGAGCAATGCACAATCTCAATGGGTCAGGCAGCATCTGTGGAGGAAAACAGTCCAGAAGAAGGATTTGAATCTGAAGCATCAGCTATCCATTTCCCTCCAAGGCTGCTGCCTGTCCCACTGAGAACAATCTGGTGAAATATCTCTGCACTCTCTGGAGTGCAATCATGTTTTTCCTACAGTGTGACTAGCACAACTGCACATAGTACACCAGCTATGGCTTCACCTGTGTTGTATAAAGATGTACCAAGCCTCCCATCCCTTGTACTCTATACCTACGCTAATGAAGGCAGTAGATGTGTGTGATCTTCCCCCTCCTGCACTGAACCCTGTAGGGATCCTTGGAATTTTATGTTATTTCCATTTCTCAATGCTTCTTAAGACTTCTTACCTTTAATTTTATTATTCATTATCTCCTTATTATTTCTCCCAAAGTGAATCACCAATCACTTATCAGGAAAAAAAATTACATCTACTGTTCTCTGCCCATCTTGCAGACTGACTATTCAATTTGTAGCCCTCGACTATCCTCCTCACTATCTATCCATGCAGACTGCATAAACTGTATTGCTCTCATTATGGTACCATTACAGAAAATGCAATGATTGCGCAGATAAAATAGCTCCTTAAAAATGCCAAGCTGCCTATTTTGTTGAATTTTCATCTTTTTAAGTGTGAATTAATCCTGGCCCCTCAGATTCCACCCACCCTCCAATTAATTGTAAGATTTGTCATTCCCTGGTGTATTCCTCTTTTCTTCATGAATAAAGGTACACTTTTACTATCCATCTGTCACATGATAACTTACTTTCTGCCCATTATGCCAATGGTGTTGAGGGCAGCAATGAAGGTCCTCCATCTCTGGTGGTGTTCAGGGCTTCCTTCATCGTGTCAGTAGCTTCCTCTTGGTTTTCACTACTGTCACTCATGCAAGGCCTGGTGGAAGAATCTGGAATACAGTTACGCTCAGATGTAGATGAATTATTTATTTTCGTTTCCAAAATAATTTTGTTTTACTAGTCAGGGTTGTCAGCCCTGAGCTGAACCTCCTAACCAGGAGGACTGGTGGACCATGTTTATTCTGGCCTCTACCCCTTGACTTGTTTGGCATGGATGACCCTACCAAGAGCTGGCTCTACCCAACACAGCTAACCGGAACATTAAGACATGCAGGCCACCAAGCCACGACAAAGTTATGGTCTTCTTGGAGATCACACAATATGTTCATTAACTTTTTCACTTCTCCCTGATCATATACTGATAAGTTATTTGACTATTGTAAATTCAGTCTTAGTTTGGTTAATGGTTCAAGAGAGGAAAAAAACAAAGGAGAGTATATGGGCGCACGTGAAAGAGAACATGTTGCAGAGCTGCAGAGAAATAAAGCGAGGGATTGGGACTAATGGGAGCCACCAAACCAGTTCACTACCTACTTCTTCTAACCTGGGTTGTTGGTATTTAGTTCATAGTTCAAGGTTAATTGTCCTTCAGCCATAGGTGAATACCCATGAATGTAGCCAAATGAAACAGTGTTACTCTGGGCTAAGGTGCAAAACATAGTGCCAAATGATTGGTCAAAGCTGTTAGACATTTTTAATGTAGAAATCTGCAAGTCCAATTCACTGACTTATATATGGTCGGCGGGGAGCAGCATGGCCTCGGTTATAGTGAGGACTAGGCCTCAAGCTGTGGTGTCACTTGTTTACAACATCCCAGGAAAGAGGTGTCAGAGTCCGTGCACTCCACTGGAGATGGTGTGGTTTGTAGTCCAAGATGGAGTTGGCACTGCCCTTCCCAATGTTCACTTGGCAGAAGACATACCATATTGTGTTTGAATGCAGATTTCTGCACCATTCATGGCCTCAGGATCTTGGACTATATATATTTTTTGTGTGACTGTATTTCACTGATAGCTTACAGGGTATAAGTGCTATAGGTGCTTTGTGTTGTGTATGACTGTTGGCACTATGTTTTGCTGCTTAGCCCCAGAGTAACGCTGTTTTGTTTGGCTATATTCATGGGTATTCATGTATGGTTGAATGATAATTAAACTTGAAGAATGAACTAAATAGTCACCACCTGGGTCACAAGCAGTAGGTAGTGGACTGGTTTGTCACACTTCTAGTATAGGGACAAAAGCGTCTCCATTAAGTGTAGGGCCATGAGCTGGGGGCAATGGTGAGGCCTGTGGAACAGAACCAAGGCCAGTGAAGAGTAACGGCAAGTGGTCATTGCTTATTGGTACCAACACACACAAGAAGCTGAAGGAACTCAGTGGGACAGTCAGCATCTGTGGAGGGAAATGGACAGTCAACATTCTGGGCAGACACCCTTCATCAGAACTGGAAAGAAAAAGGGCAGAAGCCAGGATGGGTCTCGGCCTGAAACGTCGACTGCACCTCTTCCCACAGATGCTGCCTGGCCTGCTGCGTTCACCAGCAACTTTGGTGTGAGAAGCCAGGGTTAAAAAGGTTTGGTGGAATGGAGAACGTGAGCTAGCAGGTGATAGGTGAATCCAGGTGAGAGGAGGAAAGCAGTGAGGTGTGGGAGGCGGAGATCAAAGGAATGGCGTGAGAATGTAGGAGGTGATAGATGGAAGAAGCAAAAGGATGACGAAGATGAAGCCTTTTAGGAGAGGGCATTGGGTCATGGAATAAAGGGATGGAAGTAAGCAGCCAGAGACAGGAGGGAGTAGGAGATGAGCAAAATGTGAGGGCGGACAATGGGAAAGAGAAGGATAAAGGGAATACAAAGGAGTGAGGTTACCAGAAGTCAGAGAATGGTGTGAGTTTGATGAGGCAGTGGAGTGCCATTGATTATGAGAAGAGTAATACTGGGCTGGGGAGTGGTAATACGGATTTAATGCCACAGAGGAGAGGATTAGGTCATTGGTTGGGTTGGATGGAAGGTCTAGATAGGCTCACAAACTGGGTTGGTCTTGGGGCATATATAGAAGAGTGGTGAAGTAATTTAACTGAAGGGTGCCTACCTGAAGCAGACTCCCCACATTGGGCAGGGCTCTGCTGCCATGATATCTTTAACAGAAAACATATTTACTCTTTGAGCACCCAACAGTCAATCAATTTCAGAGCAACATAAAATTGTTTTCTCCCAGCCATGGTCCACCTCAGTGTCATGCTTGGAATGAAGTTATTAAATGTGTGTGTTGCTTGGACAGTATCCCAATCTGTGTTCTCATACGCCCTCTTAAATTTCCTGAGTGGATGTGTGGAATGGTTATGCCTAGGAAAACATTTTTGTTTTAGACTCAAGTTTTAACACTCATTTAATGCACAAATCATGCATTATCCCTGTGAAAATCATGCATTATCCTTGTGAAAATCATGCAGTGATCATTTCTGGGTGGAATACTGTCAAACAGGATATTAGATCAACTATGATACACAGTGGCACACCAGACTTTTCCCTGATATTGGATGTGAACCTTAACACATCATCATTCTGACCACAAACAACAAACAACAGGAATTCTGCAGATGCTGGAAATTCAAGCAACACACATCAAAGTTGCTGGTGAACACAGCAGGCCAGGCAGCATCTCTAGGAAGAGGTACAGTCGACGTTTCAGGCCGAGACCCTTCGTCAGGACTAACTGAAGGAAGAGTTAGTAAGAGATTCGAAAGTGGGAGGGGGAGGGGGAGATCCAAAATCATAGGAGAAGACAGGAGGGGGAGGGATGGAGCCAAGAGCTGGACAGGTGATTGGCAAAGGGGATATGAGAGGATCATGGGACAGGAGGCCCAGGGAGAAAGACAAAGGGGTGGGGGGAACCTAGTGGATGGGCAAGGGGTATAGTCAGAGGGACAGAGGGAGAAAAAGGAGAGTGAGAGAAAGAATGTGTGTATATAAATAAATAACAGATGGGGTACAAGGGGGAGGTGGGGCATTAGCGGAAGTTAGAGAAGTCGATGTTCATGCCATCAGGTTGGAGGCTACCCAGATGGAATTAAGGTGTTGTTCCTCCAACCTGAGTGTGGCTTCATCTTTACAGTAGAGGAGGCCGTGGAAAGACATGTCAGAATGGGAATAGGATGTGGAATTAAAATGTGTGGCCACTGGGAGATCCTGTTTTCTCTGGCGGACAGAGCGTAGGTGTTCAGCAAAGCGGTCTCCCAGTCTGCGTCTGGTCTCACCAATATATAGAAGGCCACATCGGGAGCACCGGACGCAGTATATCAACCCAGCCGACTCACAGGTGAAGTGTCGCCTCACCTGGAAGGACTGTCTGGGGCCCTGGTCCATTTACCTGGTCCATTTCCGACACCTCCCTCCCCTTCCTAGATCTTTCTGTCTCTGTCTCTGGAGACAGCTTATCCACTGATGTCTACTATAAGCCTACTGACTCTCACAGCTATCTGGACTATTCCTCTTCTCATCCTGTCTCTTGCAAAAATGCCATCCCCTTCTCGCAATTCCTCCGTCTCCGCCGCATCTGCTCTCAGGATGAGGCTTTTCATTCTAGGACGAGGGAGATGTCCTCCTTTTTTAAAGAAAGGGGCTTCCCTTCCTCCACCATCCACTCTGCTCTCAAAGACATCTCCCCAATTTCACGCACATCTGCTCTCACTCCATCCTCCCGCCATCCCACTAGGAATAGGGTTCCCCTGGTCCTCACCTATCACCCCAACAGCCTCCAGGTCCAACATATTATTTTCCATAACTTCCGCCACCTCCAACGGGATCCCACCACTAAGCACATCTTTCACAGCTTTCTTCAGGGATCGCTCCCTACACAACTCCCTTGTCCATTCGTCCCCCCTATTCCTCCCCACTGATCTCCCTCCTGGCACTTATCCTTGTAAGCGGAACAAGTGCTACACATGCCCTTACACTTCCTCCCTTACCACCATTCAGGGCCCCAGACAGTCCTTCCAGGTGAGGCGACACTTCACCTGTGAGTCGGCTGGGGTGATATACTGCGTCCGGTGCTCCCGATGTGGCCTCCTATATATTGGCGAGACCCGATGCAGACTGGGAGACCGCTTTGCTGAACACCTATGCTCTGTCTGCCAGAGAAAGCAGGATCTCCTAGTGGCCACACATTTTAATTCCATATACCATTCCCAATCTGATATGTCTATCCACGGCCTCCTCTACTGTAAAGATGAAGCCACACTCAGGTTGGAGGAACAACACCTTATATTCCGTCTGGGTAGCCTCCAACCTGATGGCATGAACATCGACTTCTCTAACTTCCGCTAATGCCCCACCTCCCCCTCGTACCCCATCCGTTATTTATTTATATACACACATTCTTTCTCTCTCTCTCCTTTTTCTCCCTCTGTCCCTCTCACTATACCCCTCGCCCATCCTCTGGGTCCCCCCTCCCCACTTTGTCTTTCTCCCTGGGCCTCCTGTCCCATGATCCTCTCATATCCCCTTTGCCAATCACCTGTCCAGCTCTTGGCTCCATCCCTCCCCCTCCTGTCTTCTCCTATCATTTTGGATCACCCCCTCCCCTCACACTTTCAAATCTCTTACTAACTCTACCTTCAGTTAGTCCTGATGAAGGGTCTCGGCCTGAAACGTCGACTGTACCTCTTCCTAGAGATGCTGCCTGGCCTGCTGCGTTCCCCAGCAACTTTGATGTATCATTCTGACCACACTCACTTCTGGTCTTACTAACTTCAACTGGAGTACGGACCTTCAACTTACAACCGTTATGAAACAGCAGTAAATCTACTGGGATATGCCCAGAAGCATCAACTTCAATAATTCCACGTTCACACACTGGTTCAGCCAGTTTCACTTTGCAATGCTCAGGAGACTTGAAGCATCTTTCTACCTATCTCTCTGTCCCTTCTTTTTATATTAGGGCAGACCATTGCTGAGGAGCCGGAATTATGACATGACCATAACTCCCCTCTCTTGTATTTCTTTATCTCAAGATCAGACCTTTTTATGTGGTTGTTCCATGATTAGGTTCCTTTAAAATCTGATACATTTCCTATGGATCAATGTAGAAAAGGCAAGGGGGACGTCATGTGATGACGTAGGATTGAGACATGGAAATCCAGCTCTCCCATAAAAAATCAAATCGGGGGAAGGGTTAAGGGGAGGGGGGAGGGTAGATATTATTGTTCCATGTAATCAAGTTTGAAAACTGAATTAAAAAATTATTTTGAAAAAATATCGAAAAGACACGGCACTTGGAAGATTCCCATATTGTTTTCTTCAGGATCTATGCATGACCTGTTTGAGAGCATTATTCTAAATGGTCTTTCTGGCCAATTTCACAATGCTTCGCTGGTCCTTTGATGTACCATTAAAGCTATATATAATGTTAGTTTAGCTTAACAAAAATGGGTCAGATCCAATTTCCAGTCAAGCTTACTTCAGCTAAACCAACCTTCCAGCACTGAGAAAAGCAAGAAAGATTCACCATTTGTCATGATGCCTCGAGAGCATTTACAGCCCATGAAACACTGAAAGATAGCCACTGCTGTGATATGGGAATGTGATTCCACAAACAGCAAAAAAACTGAACATATTCCTTTTTTCAGTATTAGATACCAAAGATTGACCAAAGGAATATGGAATTGTAATGAGCTCTTCGGGCTTGCGTGGGGCGCTGGACAGCATTCGGCTCTGAGGCTTTTAGAGCTCCTGATTTGGTTAGTTGTTGTTTAACGAGAGTTGTTAATCATTTACGGTGCTATGTTTTTCTCAAGCAACTCACTCTTTTGTAATGCAGTCTCCTGGTGCTTTCTGCTTAAGTTTGTGAAGTTTATTTTGATAGGCTCAGGGATTCCATGTACTTTTATTATTTAAGTGGACACTTAATTGGCACTAATTGCGGGGTACTAGTTTTGAGAATGTTACTAGTTTATTTTTACTACAAAAAGATAACCTCTCACTAAAGATTAAACAAGATTGGGAGAGAGAACTTAATATGATCTTTGTTAATGAAGATTGTTTGCAAGTTCTGAAAATGGTCAATATGTGCCAGTCACTGTTTCATTCAATTTAAAATTGTTCAGTTATTATTTAACAAAGGAGAGACTATCCGAAGTATTTCCTAACATAGACAACTATTGTGATAGGTGTAAAACTGAAGTAGCCATTTTGTCACATATGTTCTGGCCATGTTCTTCATTAAAATCTTTTTGGAAATCTTTATCTTCTACAATTACTAAAGCTCTGAAAATTAATTTACAACCTAATACATTGACTGTTCTATTTGGAATAGTTCCGCATCATATTCAGGGTATTTCATCTTCAGACCAATATGTAATTGCATTTGTTACATTGTTGGCAAGAAGGGCTATTTATTGAAATGGAAAGGTACCTTTGTCCCTACCTTAATTCAATGGTTTTCTCAAGTAATGTTATGTCTTAGTTTGGAAAAAATTAGAAGTAGAACTTTTGATCCTCGATTCAATTTTGAGAGAAGATGGGGCTCTTTTGCCAAATATTATCATTTAATTTGAATTAATTTATATGGTTTCCTTCCAATTTTATTTTATATAAATGTGAATTGGCGGTTGATGATTTTTCTTCTTTATATATATATATAGATGATTGTAAGATGTATTGCTCCGGAAGTTGGTTGCTAATGGTTTTTTTTCCTCTTTTTCCTTTCTCTTGTAGCTAGTGGGTTTTTTTTAGTTAGTTGGGGTTCTCTTTTTCCCTTCTTTTCTTTATAAAAATATTTTTTTCATTATCATATATTATTCTTTTTTGATAAGTATTTTCTTCAGCTTTATTAACTGTATATATATCAATTTGTTGAAGTCTTGTATCATTTTATAGCTGTAGAAGATTATGTATCAACAGAAAGATTTTAAAAATGGAAATGAGAATGTTGCATCGTGTGGTGTTGCTCGGCCAAGCCACCAGTGTCCTTTTGGAATTATTATGAATAAACTGTCCTTGCAGTCTCTACAATCGAGTCCGTCTTTCCTCCACACTTGGTCCCGACATTGCCAGCACATACTGTACCAGGAGTGACTCTCTTGAAATAGTGGCACGAGATCTTTAATGTCTCCTAGAGATAATGAAGGGGGCTATACTTCTATCTTCTTCAGAACATGACTGCCTCTGACAGTGAGCACACATTCATGACTGCACTCTACTGCCATTTGGTTTGAAAGAGCAGGGTGTCGGGACAAGACGCAAGGGTCTGCCCATTTCTGCTCTCTGCTCTGTAATACTTACTCGGCTCTGCATTGAAATGAGGCTGAGGCTGTAGCCTGCTCTGTCTGTTCTGGGCCTCGTCTCTGTGGACTCATTTCTGCTCTGAGTGCTATTTGCTTACTTTAATTATTTGCACAATTTTTTTTCTTTCTTTCTACACGTTGGGTGTTTGAAAGTCTTGTATTTTTGAATGGGTTCTTTTGGGCTTTTTTGTATTGTGGCTGCCTGTAAGGAGATGACTCTCAAGGTTGTATCATATATACATACTTTGATAATTAATGTACTTTGAAATTTGAACCTAGAATTTTGTGCCTGTGTGGTATAAGTTAATCCTTCAATATTCTTTGCCACAGGTGATGGTGCTGCCAAACAACTGCCTACCTGGCACTGTGTCACATTTTTTGGTCTAAGTTCAAAGTTCAAAATAAATATACATCCCTGAGATTCATTTTCTCACAGTCATACTCAATAAATCTATAGAATAGTTACCATAACAGGATCAATGAATACTGCCGAACTTGTGTGTTCAGACAGAGTGCAGAAAGCAACAAACTGTGCAAATACAAAAAAAAAAGAAATAGTAATAATAAATAAACATTGAGAACATGAGATGAGTCCTTGAAAGTGAGTGCATAGGTTGTGGGAACATTTCAATGGTAGGGAAGTGAATTCGAGTGGAGTTATCCTCTTTGGTTCAAGAGCCTGATGGTTGAGGGGTAATAACTATTCCTGACCCTGAGGCTCCTCTACCTTCTTCCTGATAATAGCAGCAAGAAAAGCGCATGTCCTGGGTGGTGGGAGTCCCTGCTGATGGATGCTGCTTTCCTGCGACAATGTTCGAAGTAGATGTGCTCAATGTTTGAGGGGGCTTTACCCGCTACTGTAATGAGGTTCACTTTTTATTCACTCACAGGAAGTTTGTCCTGAATTGCCTAGTAGCATTCACCAACATAAATGACCCAGCAGCAATCTCATCTACCATAATTCCTATACTTGGTGGTGTGATTCCTGAGCTCCTGTACCTTATTTTTGTGATGTGTCTCTACCCATGTCGAGGGATGGGTGTGCATTCAAACATTGTGACTTTTTGTCTGATGATGACGTAGTTTTGGCAGAAAACATCTCTGCATAAATAAATGCGACCTCAGTTTTTCAAGTGGCATGGTAGAGGAATGAAAACAGCTTCGAGTAGATTCCAAGCTTACACATTGAAGGCAATTTCACCCTAAGTGTCTAGGAGAAAAGCTGCAGTATCAGGTGGATGCAACTGCAAGTCAGCCTCATTGCACCAGCTTTCTGATAAGAACATAAGAAATAGGAGCAGGAGTCGGCCATCTGGCCCGTCAAGCCTGCTCCGCCATTCAATCAGATCATAGCTGATCTGACCATGGACTCATCTCCACCTACCTGCCTTTTTCCCCATAACCCTTATTTCCCCTACTATGCAAAAATCTATCCAACTTTGTCTTAAGTATATTTACTGATGTAGCCTCTACTGCTTCATTGGGCAGAGAATTCCATAGGTTCACCACTCTCTAAGAAAAACAGTTCGTCCTCATCTCCATCCTAAATCTACTCCCCTGTATCTTGAGGCTATGCCTCCTAGTTCTAGTCTCACCTACCTGTGGAAACCACTTTCCTGCCTCTATCTTATCTATCCCAAAGCATATTTGCTGGGAGGTTTAGGTGAAAATCTCCACCTGCAAGCATTTACTGGAAACTAGTAACTCATTTGCCTTCAGTTTTCACATTCCCTATCTTTAAAGAGGACCAGTATCAATCATCATTATTTTTAAAGGAAGTATAAGTTTTGCTACAGAAGAAACACTCTTAACTTGCTGTCCATTCATACCATCGTTAAATGGATGAAACAAAGAGAAGTTAGTTTTACATATCAGCATCAGTATATAAATTAAGCAAGTTGCCATCAAGGTTACTCAGCTGCATCATTCTCCTATTAAAAGCTAATAATGCTAGAACTAACAGAATCTAAATGACATTCTTTAAATTCCCATTAAATACACACCATTTCAGGAAAGTATGCCATTTTCGAATATTCCCCACATTTACATGATGAACGCCCATCTGCAAGGAATAATTCACAAAGTTCTGCAGCCATCTATCTTTGTGATGCATGTGACTTGTAGAATTCTGTAACGATAATGATGAAGTGTCAGTTGTAAAGGAACTGTTGCAACGCTTTTGCTCACATGAATGTAACTTATCATTTTTGAAATGGCTGTTGTGCAGTTAGTTTGCTGTCATTCCACTCTTGTTTCAAGGACAGAGACTATCTTCCGACAAGTGAAATAAATGGGGAAAGGCAACACTTATTTAATAGAACAGAGAGAGGTGGTCTAGCTCATGGTTGTGTTAACTGGGGAATAAAGTCCATTTGCTCACATCTAATTTCCTTGCTGTTTATTAATGAAATTGAAAAGGTTTAACATGCCCTCTAATCTGTGAGTTACAGATAGGAAGTCTAGCCTTATTGAATCCTGGACTGGGTTCAAGGTGCTGAATGGCTTTCTCTCCTCCTCTTTTAATGTTCTGTGTTGAAGCATGGTTGCTGGGGTCCAAGAGTTGTAAAGTAAAACTACCCATCAAGACAAACATGATATATATGATGGGGGTGCGGAGAGTGATCTGAGGAATGTCTTCAATCTTGCTGCAAGGCTTCTTCCTCCCAACTGAATGGAACAGCATCCCCCTGTAGATCGATACAGTCTCCAGCCCAGCCAACCACGGATGTATCAAGACCTGCTCCAAGATCCAGTGATTCCTTGCCAGTGTCATGGTAGTAATTGAATCTAAGATGGCCTTGATGCATTGTCACCCATTTACCATCTCTGTTAGATTATGTCATCTTCTCCAGTTAGGGGTGTTTACAGTGGAGATGCTGGCAGTGTTGGTTGCGTTGCAATGGGTGCAGAAAGCCAGACAAGCCAAAGCATTGATATGTTCAGATTCATCCTCAGTTCTAGCAAGTTTAAGGTCTTTTCACACAAACAGTCGGCAAGATGTACTTTATGAAGTCCTTCAGTTAGTTACAAGAATTGCAAATCAGGGAGGTCAGGTAAAATTTCTATGGGTTCCAGCACATGTAGGGGTGAAGGGGAATGAGAGGGTGGATGAGTTGGCAAAGCGGGCGTTAAAGAAAGAAAATGTGGAAATGCACATTAGTATCAGTAAAGCAGAGGTTAAGTGTGTAATCTGGGAAAAAGTCAACCGAATGTGGCAAGAAAGATGGGACAGGGAGGGGAAAGTGAGGCATTTATATCAAATACAAAAGAGTGTTGCAGTTATTAGGGTAGGTAATGGAAACAGAAGAGAGGAAATTGTGTGGACTAGGTTAGGGCTGGGGCATTGTGCATTAAACAAAACATTGAAAATGATAGGGAAACACCAGACAGGATTGTGTGAGGAATGTCAGGAAGAGGAGTCAGTAGAACATGTAGTTTTGTGTTGCAGGAAGTATGGGATACAGAGAGAGATGATGAGAAATAAATTAAGGGAGTTGTGGATGCAGGAATTCACATTAAAAGGGTTACTGGGCATGGGTGAGAGAGCACAAGTCCGGGTATTTTTAGCGTTTTTAAGGGGTACAGGGGTTTTTTTTATAGAATATGATGAATAAACAGGAATAGGATACTAGGATGGTCAAAGATGGGAGGGTGAAGTGTAGGTTTGTATATATATGTGCGTGTGTGCGCGCGCGCGATTGGGTGAAGGGATTTAGAATGTATGTCCAGTGCACATTCTGGAGCAGAGGGTGGCGGTAATGCACCATTAAGCTGGATGCCAACCGCCGTAAAACAAGATACAGACAGACAGACAGTAATCTATCACCAGCAATGTGCCTCCTAATAAGGGAGATGAAACTAAGTGTCACTGACTAAGCACGTTTAAGTGCAAACAACAATGATTCATTTGGTAGGTCTGGGCTTGTACTCAGTGAAGTTCAGAAGAATGAGGGGTATCTTATTGAAGCCTATCAAATATTGAAAGGCTTACATAGAGTGGATGAGGAGAGGGTGTTTTCAATAGTGGGAGAGTCTAGAACTAAAGGGCTCAGCCTCAGAATAGAAGGACATCTCACTAGAACAATGATGAGAAGTTTTTTTTTAGCCTGAAGGTGGAACTCATTGTCACAGATGGCTGTGGAGGGGAAGCCATTGGGTATATTTAAAGCAAAGATTGATTAGTTCTTGATCAGTCAGGACATCAAAAGTTACAGGAAGGAGGCAGGTGAATGGGATTAAGAGGGAAAATAAACCAGCCATGATTTAGCTAATGGGCTGAATAGCCTAATTCAGCTCCTGTGTAATATGGTCTAATGATCAAAACCAGTGTATCCTGTTTTGGCTTCATTAAAGATAAGGAGCCATTTTGCCCATCTTAGGAATGTTATGTCAGCCAATCAGGATGGTGCTGGTGCATGTTGTAACTTTCTGCCCAGTGTGATGCAAGGAAGATTCAAGAGAGCTGGGCGGAATCAGATTTGGGAAGACAGTAGTCTGATTTGGGGTCTTTTGATGGGAGCTGGGCATGAGGGAAGATGCCAGCAGAATGCTGCCCAAAGGAGAGACCCAGTTTTAAGACGTGCCTTGTGCAGAAGAATGATTCCAAGGAGAAAGTGCCAATACTCCTGAGTTAGCCAGTTCTTTAAGATGATCTTCAAGGGAAGTTTGAACTGTGACTGGTATCTTTCATGCAGATCATGGGTTCAGTGCTTAAGTTCAGCACAACGCCCGACTACTTCAGAAATGAGCTACAACATTTATGTGCATATTGGACTGGTTTAACTGTTATGGGCCCTTTTGTCTTTCTTTTCTTTTCCTGTTAACTGTTTGATAAAGTTGAAAACTGGTAAACATACTTTCTTTATAATTTTATGCTGGTGTACGATCTGTGTGGGGCAATATTTACACAGCATTTGCTACAATCAATATTTCTTAACCAGAACAACCTAACTTTCCTCTTTGGTAAAACCCAAATCGTACCAACCCCAGATGTGTGTTACTTATGGAAGGTTGCCTTCTCACTGCTGAGTCATGTGGCTGTCAGCAGAGCTGGCTAATGAGCCAAGTTTGTACATGGACCTGGTGAGGGGCTTGCACAACTTTTTCTGTTTGCATTTCAGATTTCTATAGTGTTCTTCTTCCTTTTTTAAACATTATCCCATATTTTATCAATTGCTAACGAAGGGTCTCGGCCTGAAACGTCGACTGCACCTCTTCCTAGAGATGCTGCCTGGCCTGCTGCATTCACCAGCAACTTTTATGTGTGTTGCTTGAATTTCCAGCATCTGCAGAATTCCTGTTGTTTGCGTTTTTAAATGTTTGTTATTAGTTAATTTAACTCTGAGCTGGAAGTCTGTGGATACAGTGGATTCTGGTGAATTAGTCCATTGGTTAATTGGGGCAGTTGCTTATTTGGGACCTCTTCTAATGAACAAAAATTAATCACAAAAATAGCCAGGATTTCTTTCATTTATTTGGGACATATTTTCACTTAATCGGGACAGGAGACTGTTGCTGTACAGTTTCTAACTAGTGTCAGCTGCATGCACTTGCATGCCATTACACACTACACCATGCTTGGAGTGAATAGTTTCTAAATGGCATCAGTTCCACGTGTTTGTGTTAATAAAAACAATAATTTTTGTCACTGAGAGTTTTTATTTTATTTGAACCAACTTTAATAGTTTTAAATGTTGATGACATTTAAAGTGTATTTTTTTCATCATCGTTTAACATGGCCTCTAGTTTAAGCAGAGGTAAAACATTTTTCAAAGTTCAAAGATTCAAAGTGAATTTATTATCAAAGTATACTTATGTCACCATATGCAACCCTGAGATTCATTTTCTTGTGGGCATACACAGTAAACCCAAGAAACGCAATAGAAGCAATGAAAGACTTCACCCATCATGTCGGTGAAACAGTGTGCAAAAGACAACAAACTGTGCAAGTACAACATAGAAAAACATAACAACAAATAAATAATCAATAAATATCAATAACATGAGATTAGGAGTCCTTTAAAGTAAGTCCAGAGGTTGTGGGAACATTTCAATTATAGGGCTATTGAAGTTGAGTGAAATTATCCCCTCTGGTTCAAGAGCCTGATGATTGAAGAGTAATATCTGTTACTGAGCCTGGTGGTGTGAGTCTCGGGATCCTGTACCTTTGTCCTGATGGACTCAGTGATGAGAGAGTGTGTCCTGGAAGTGGGGTGGGGGGCAGTTTCAAACATTCAGATTTGTGATACCAAAAATAGTGTGAGTGAAAATGTAATGATTTCACTATTTCAACAAGTTAGGACCTATGAGAATTTGAGGGTATTGCCAATAATCTTAGATGTTGCAATAAAATTGAAGATTTGAAGGATACAATCATTGAAAGCATTGTATGAAGGCAGTCCATTATCTGCACTAGGTGGCTGCGCTGATTTCATTCATTTACAGTTAATCAGAAGAATATGGCAGCGTACACGGGATGAATTCCTCCATTGATAGCTATTAGGATTTAATGCACAGTTTTATAGTACCATAGTAGCATTGGTAATATTCTAATTTGTGCTGCATTTCATTTAAATACGTACATTATTTTTTACTCAGTTAAATGGTAGTTTGTCTTTTTTATACATTTTTAAATATTTCCATAAAACTTCAGCTAATTGGGCCAATTAACTGTGTGAGGTGTGTTTGATGCCTCTCGGCCTTCACTCATTGAAATTTAGAAGAATGAGGGGGATGCTAGTGAAACCTACTGAATATTGAAGGGCTTAGACACAGTGGGTGTGGATAGGATAGTTTCTATAGTGGGTGAGTCTAGGACCAGACAGTAAAGCCTCATAATATAGGAATGTCCATTTAGAACAGAGATAGGGAGGAATTTCTCTACCCAAATTATAGTGTATCTGTGACAGGCATCACCTTGGACGGCTGTGGAGGCCAGGTCATTGTGTGTACTTAAAGTAGAGGTTGATAGGTTCTTGATTGGTCAGGGTGTGAGGAGGCAGGAAAATATGATTGAGAGGGATAATAAATCAGCCATGATGGAATGATGAAGACTTGATGGCTGAATGGCCTAATTCTGCTCCTACGTCTTTTGGTTAGAGGGTGATGAATCTGTGTAATTCATCGCTACAGATGGTGGTGGAAGGCAAGTCATTTTGCATACTTAAAGTGTGAGGTTGCTAGGTTCTTCACTAGTAAGTGGAATAAACAAGAGAATGAGATATACGGCAGCGTACACTGAATGAATCCTCCATTGATAGCTATTAGGATTTAATGCACAGGTTAGATTAGATTAGATTATGAGAACATTCAGTCCTCTTTTATTGTCATTTAGAAATGCATACATGCATTAAATGACACACTGTTTCTCCGGAGTGATATCACAGAAAACAGGACAGACCAAAGACTAACACTGACAGAACCACATAATTATAATGTATAGTTGCAGCAGTGCAAAACAATACCATAATTTGATAAAGAGCAGACCATGGACACAGTAAAAAAAAGTTTCAAAGTCCCAAGTCGATTGACTCCCAAGTCCCCGATAGCAGGCGGCAAAAGGGAGAAACTCCATGCCATAAACCTCCAAGCACCGTCAACTTACCGATACCTTGGAAGCAGCCGACCACAGTCGACACTGAGTCCATCTGTCTGAAAACTCCGAGCTTCCGAGCAACCTCTCCAATACAGCCTCCCGAGTGCCATCCTCTGCCGAGCACCTTCGACCTCTCCCCGGCTGCTGAAACACGCAAAGCCGAGGATTTCGGGGCCTTCAACTCCGGAGATTCCGGTTACCATGCAGTAGCAGCGGCAGCAAAGTGGGCACTTCAGAAGTTTTCCAGATGTTCCTCCGTGCTCTCGCATCTGTCTCCATCAAATCAGAATTGTGCACAGTCCCCTACTTGACAGATTACAGACATCACCACCGAAGTGGCCGCGCTTATAGTACTAGTCTTATAGTACTATAGTAGCATTGGTAATATCCTAATTTGTGCTGCATTTCATTTAAATACGTACATTATTTTTTACTCAGTTAAATGGTAGTTTGTCCTTCTTATACGTTTTAAAATATTTCTATAAAACTTCAACTAGAGGGATATAAATCAGCCATGATGGAATGGCAGAGCAGACTTGATGGGCCAAGGCCTAATTCTGCTCCTCTGTCTTATGTGTTATGGTGTTATGGTCTAATGCCCGTCAGGGAAGGAAATCTGCCAACTTTCCATGGTCTGGCCTCGGTGTGACAAGCTTTCTCCCAATGTGATGGGCTGATTTCTTCTCAGGTCAGGGGCGATGAACGACGAGCAATAAATGTTGATGCTTTCAGCAACATCCAGATCTAGCGGATAGTGTTTTTTAAAATGATCTCTTTGCATTGATGCATTTTGTGTGTAGTTTTTAACCCTTCTGGCTTGTAGTCATATCTGTTTTCCTGGTAATATCTGTCTTTGTACTCACTGTCTCCCAGAACCTCATTGTTGTGGTGTATCTAGGTAAAGTGATCTTTGGTCAGAAGGAGCAGCAGAAATATTTCAGTATGCTTCAGTATGAAGATACTTCTGTTGCACCTCACTAACAAATTACTTCAAAAAAAAAATCCCTTGCATCATACACTGGGTGCTCTCTTCAGTTACCCAATGAGATAACCATAGCCTTTGACCAGAAGCAGATGTCGTTAGGTGATGCCCAACTTTCATGGAGTGTTTCATCCTTAACCACTACACTCTCCAGTTGGTGGGTCTGCAGTGGTGGCCAAGTCACTGCCCATCTGCTCCTGATTTCCAGCTCAACTCCTCTCGCCTGCTCCATACTCAGCAAGAGGCTCTTTCTACTTCCTCCCCCATCTTGTGAGCTGCTTAGTTCTTGCTCTTTCCATCAAGGACCAGCACAGACAGCAACCTCCATGTTTACCTTGCCGGGAACCCTCTACAGTTGATCTCCACGGGCATTGGCCATGTCTGCCATCCTTTGTCCCTGCGCTCCTGGACTGAGGACTAGTACTTCAGGGCCTTCCTCCCAGCGTACTGTGAGCTCCACCAGGATGATTTTCTTGTGTTCAGTGGACCACAGTGTGACAACTGGTTGAAGTGAGCTTTGCACCACCTCCAGGAACTGAAGCTTCCTCCCCACATCGACCCTCATTTCCCATCATTTGGCACTTTGCTGCAGCTTGGATTTAGGCCTCTTTGATATGACTGGTGTGGCCCTCTCCTTCATGAAAATGACTATCCTGCTTCCCTCTGTACCAGGTAGTCTCTTTACACAGCTCTCCTGCTCCAGTGTGTCAACAAGGAACAACAGGACCTTGTTGTGGCGCCACCTATACCATCCTGGTGATAAAGCTGTATTGCACCCTGACAGTATGTGAGCCAGTGACCCCTGCTGAACCATGGTTTTCAGTTGGGTGCTGGGCACTCGGAGAGATTCGTTGGGGGTGCGGGCGACCAGCACTCAACCGGGGGCCGTGGTCGAGTGGTCGGCGACTTGAGTCAGCTCCCCCACCTGACTTAGTCTGGTGAGGACACCCAGCAGGACTAAATAAAACACAAGAACTGACAAAGAGCGGTTGAGCTCCTTGTGAGCCAACAGCCATCTTCCGTGGAAGAGATTAAAGCCTCACCACGTATCTACGAATCATATGCTATGCAATTAGTTAGAAGAGACATAATGAACTTAGGCGCTGCACCGTGTGCCTGGACCTGCCCAAGGCCTCCAACTAAGGAAGGGCCAAGCTCAAAGAAGCGGCCACGGCTGGAGGTCGACACGGGCTCGGGCTCGAGTTCGATGGGGGCGGCGGCGGGTGGTGCCAAGGCGGCCAGCGAGAACAAACTGAAGGAGAGGCTGTACTCGGTGCTGTCGCAAGATCGAAGAAGATGGAGGTGTATAGCCGCCAACCTCAGATTCGGGACAGCACCCACTGACTGACTGAACCTTACTGACAACAAAGATTGCAGTTAGGATCCTCTCTCAGCCCCCATGTGTGCAGCAGTGATGGTGTAGGGAGTGTGTCATAGACGGGCTGCAGGAAGAAAGAAATGTGGAAGGGCTCCGGTCTCCAAAGCTTTGCCTAAGTCATCTTGTGCTTGGGAAGATTACATTTCGTCTAGGTGCCCTGTGACCCCAACTCCACTGCCTTCAATAACTGCCTTTCACCCTCGTGGTTCTGTACCTCTGCCTGGGCGATGTCACATCTATGGCTTGCACTTGCACGCCCCTATCATCGGAAGTGTGCAGAGACGAGGCCTGACCATCTCAGGCATGAGTTGCCAATGACGTCTCTCAATTGCAGGTAGCTCACTGTCTGGTCTGTGGCTGAGTTGGCGGCCCACTTTCAGCCAGATCTTGTTGTGACCTCTGCTTGGATTGTTAGCTTGTCATTAGAGCCCTTCAGTATGAACACATCTCTAAACTTTGCCACCTTGAACTCCTCCACTACCGATGACAACAGCAGCTGTAGCTACTTGATCTTATGTAGAGCTCCACTGAAGAAAAAGCTGGGGGGATCCCCAGCCACTTTGCAGATGCTTGTTGACTTTCCTCTCAATACCTTCTACAGTGGTCATGGGGAACTCATACACCGTGGAAAGCCAGAGCAGTCTTGAAAGGGGACCATGTTGGTACAACCATGTCTTAACTTTGCCAGGGAGTCCTATTTTGTTGATCTTCTTCAGCCACTCTTCAGTCTGTTTTACAGTGTTGGTAATGTTGGTGCTGTCCATCATTGCTATATTAAACCATTTTCCCCAGATACTTTACTGGGTTGTCGTCCACTTTGGATGGAATGACTTCTCCCTGTACTTGAAGACTGAACTTGCTAGTAATCTTGCCCTGTTTGATCCAGGTGGGTATTGGAAATCCTGAACAATGTAGCTACCTGGGCTAAGATGACCTTCAGGGCCAGGAAGTCCAGAGGTCCAGACTTCCTGGCCCTGAAGGTCATCCTAGCCCAGGTACATAAAACTCCACGATTCCCTCTCACACAGTCCATTCCCCTCCATTTTTCCTACATTCATATGCCTATCTAAGAGTGAATTATTTGTGCCTATTTTATCAGCCAGTACCTCCACCCTGGCACTGCATTCTAGACACGCTCCACTCGCTGTGTGAGAAGATGCCCCTGACATCTCCCATAAACTTTCAGAGCAAATTATTAGTTTTAACAGTGAGGGAATTTTATGTCCTATACTTCACTGCTGCCACAAATGGCAGATTCCACAGTCAGCAAAGATATATCTGATTCTGAATTAATTGCAAAATTTCCTGGTGAAGGTGAAGAGTTTAAAGGGAACATGAGGGGAAACCTCTTCACTCAGAGGGACGTGAGAGTGTGAAATGAGCACCCAGTGCAAGTGGTGCATGCGAGCTCGATTTCAACATTTAAGGGAAGTTTGGATGGTAGGAGAATGGAGGGCTGTGGTCTGGGTGCAAGTCAATGGGAGTAGGCAGTTTAGATAGGTTAGCATACACTAAATGGGCCAAAGGACCTCCTTCTGTACTGTATTTTTCTATGACTCTGTGACTATAACTGGCCATGCTTTTCAGTTGGTTATTCTGGGATTAGTGAGAACAGCTTCGGAAAGTCAGGCTTGAGTAGCATTTCACCTCTATGCTACCATCAATGCAAGGTGGTTACACTGTAAACCCAGCTAAATCCAGATAAGTGGGTGTCTTTCTCCCAGCAGATTAAAGCTTAATTTTAGATTTTTGCTTGGAATTGACACTAAAACCTGTGCACCAGAGAGTGTAGATAGAAGAAAACACTCCAACTTCACTGTTTAAATCACCTACCTCAATGGTTATAATTTATACAAAAGCCACTCATAAAAGATGCGATTTAATGGACAGTGCGGAAAATTACAAGCGGCCAAGATTAGGATTAAATTAGTCCAGCATACATAATGAACAGAAAAGAAAGGCAAAATGAAAAAGGATATAGGAGAGAACTGGTTACAAAAAAAATATGATGAAGGTAGTAGAGAACAAGAATTTTGGCTCAGAAAATCAAGGAGAGTCAGTATGGACAGAGTCAGGGGTCAGAAATCATTGGTGGGTGTTGCCTACAAGGCCCAAATAGTAGTGGTAATGCAGGGCAGAGTATATTAGGAAATTAGGAGTGCCTGTAAGCAGGGTAAGAAAATACTGTAATTTTAGAGGAATTTACATTGGACTGGGTGAAATAAATTTAGGATCCAGGATCAACTGATTTACGAGTATAATAGGTTCTGATTTATTGGGCCATCCACCAATCGGGGCAGCTGTTTATTTGGGACAACTCGTAAAAAACAGAAACAAAATTGAGAAAATAACCAGCATTCCCTTTGTTTATTTGGGACCCAATGCCATTTAATTAGGCCTAGAGATTGTTCCTGAGCAGTTTCTAACTAACATCAGTCTTGTGCACTTGTGTGGCCATTACACACTACAGTGTACTTAGAGTGAACAGTTTTTAAATAGCTTCAGTTTGTATGTGCTTGTGTTCAAAAGGCAGTGTGTCTTTTCTCACCGAAACATAGAAAGAAATAAGCAGTAAGAAAATTCAGAACTGTTTTTCTCACGACGGCTTCAAGCATTCAGGCTTGGAGATGCCAGAAATGGCCAGGAGCGAAAAGGAAACAATTTTAGTTCTTCAACAATTAGGGACTATGAAGAATTTGAAGGTATCCACAATGTTCTTGAACGTTACAATGAAAAGAAAAATCGGAGGATGTAGTCTATGGTAGCATTGTATGAAGACACCCACTACCTACACCAGGTGTCTGTGCTGAATTAGGTCAGGAGATTGTCACTGAGCAGCTTCTAACTAGCAAAAGTCACACGCACTTGTGTGGCTGTTAGACGCTACACCATGCCTAGATCAAACAGTTTTTAAGTAGAGTCTTGGAGTGTTAGTGTCCAGAAAGCAGGGATTTTTGTCACTGATAGTTGGTGAGAAAAAAAGAAAGACAATTCAGAATTGTTTTGTTCACTGCAGCTTCAATAATTCAGGATTGGTGATGAAGAAACAGATGGGACTGAAAGTGAAACAATTTCACTGCTTCAACCAGTTGGGAACTAGGAAGAATTTGAAAGTAACAACAATCCTCCTGAATGATACAATAAAAATGAAGATTTGGTGGATAAAATCATTGTAGGCATTCTATGAGCTGCGCTGATTTTGTTCATTTACAGTCAATCAAAAGAACACAACAGTGTGCACTGGATTAATTACTCCGTTCTATGCATTGCACTACATATACATCAGCTTGCGATCTCATTGATGCACATGGTCTACGAGCAGAGCATTTTGTGTGTACTCATTATCATAAAGTATTTGTATTTTTAGGAGTATTTATGATAGCGAATGTCTCACCAATATTGCAACCGCCATGATACTTCTTGTTATAATTGTGGCAAGTATACACTTAAATCTCAAAGATGGAGCATGACTACTCTTATTAAGAAAACCTATGAGCTCATGGACCATAAAATCTGCAGATGCTGAAAATCTAAGTAGCACATACAAAATGCTGGAGAAACTCAACAGTCCAGGCAGCATCTATAGTGAAGAGAGAAGAGTAAAGAAGAGTAAAGACGACTGATGGTGTAGTGGCATCAGCGCTGGACTTTGGGGTGAGAGGTCCCGGGTTCAAATCAGCCATCTCCTGTGCATGCTCTCTATCTGTGCTGGGTTGAGTGTCGAGCTAGCAACTCGACCTCAAAAAGTACTAATGGTGTCGAGATCTTCATCGATGACGGTGGACGAACCTTATGGAAAAGAGTAAACAGTTGATGTTTCGGGCTGAGACCCATCATCAGGACTGCAGGAAGAAGTTACTTCACCAGTACTAATGTAGGATCTCAGCCCGAAACATCAGCTATTTACTCTTTTCCATAGATGCTGCCGGCCTGCTGAATTTCTCCAGCATTTTGTGTGTGTTGCTACGAGCTTGACTTTGAGTGTAAAATTGGTGACCAAAACAAAACCAGGGCTCCTCATATTTGTTGCACAACATACACTGTTGATCTTAGAGCTTGGCACAGAGGTACTTAGAAGTCAATGCCATTCACTTTCCCAATGATATGGTGAGAGTAGATGGATCATGTGACAGGCTGCTACTTCTGTCTGACCAGCATGTCTGGTTTCTCTGCTAAAAACAAGATATCCATTGAATACCCCAATCTCCCTTCAGTCATGAGATCTGTGCCACATGGCAATAGTCTTCTAGTACTGAAGCCACCCAAGACATGGAATCTAAAGGAGGCAGATGAAGATGCCATGATGCAGAAGCCAGGGATGGAAAATGACACTGATACAGATTTTGAACCTTTTATGTTGAGTGAGCTAACCTGATAATTCGATCTGAATTAAATGACCTAGTCAGAGACTTGTGTTTGTCAAAGGCAAAAGTAGAATTATTGGGTTCAAGACTGCAAGGATAAAATCTGCTGTCACAAGGCACCAAAATTTCAATGAAAGATTTTGATATTTGAGACAGATGTTTCCCAGGATAATTGGTGTCAAGATTAAGGAAGGCATTTTGTTGTCCACAAATCAAACAGGTCATCAATGACAGGCAATTTGAAGAACTTCTAGTGGGACCAGAGAAAATCGAATGGAAGGCATTCAAGGATGTTGTTGAAAATTTTTTTGGCAACGACAGAGCACCAAACTATGTGCAGCTGGTTGACAAAATGCTTCAACCATACAAAACCATGAAGTACAACATGTCACTAAAGATGCATTTTCTGCATTCCCATTTAGATGTCTTCCTTGCAAATCTTGGTCCTGTCAGTGACGAGCATTTCACGAAAACATTACAGTCATGGAGAAACAGTATCAGGGCAACTGGAGTCCATCAATGCTGGCTGATTATTGTTGGGCACATGAGCTAGAAGCCTCAGACACTGAGTATAAATGAAAATCATCAACAAAACATTAGCTTAGTTAAACTATTGCAAAGCATCAGTACTGTTATGCTGTTAAATATAATACATTCAATTAAAGTTAGTTCCTTGTTTCCCCCAAATTCCTGTGTGATACAAGTAGTCTGAAATTAAATCTGTATTCAGTTTCAAGTGATCTATCACAGCCACAAGGAATTTTTGAGCAGAAAACACTGCAAGAAATGTGCTGTCCAGTGTAATTATTAGGATCTAATATAGAATTTTATCATATTGGTATTGTTCCAGTTTGTTCTATATTTCACTTAAATACATTATTTGTTACTCAGTTAATTGGTAGTTTATATTTTTTATACCTTTTTAACTATTTCCATGAAACTGGCTAAATAGAGATGCCCTTTAAATGGGCCCTGATTTGTCTTCAGTTAACTGGAATCCACTGTTTTATCAGCATATTTTAAATGAGCAACAATGAGGGATGAATATACGAGACTTAGGGCATTCGAAAGAAAAAGTTTTTTTTTGGAAAAAAAGCTTGTGTTTCCCCCAGACATTGCTGCTACAACACTCCGGCCAGGTATGGTACTGTGGTCCACAACCAGCCAAGCTGGCATATGCTGTAGAGTTGACAGTACCATGGGAAGATGGTGTCGAAGAAGCCTATGAGAGGAAAACGACTGAACTGGCAACTGAAGCTGCCCAGAATGGCTGGAAGGCCAAGATTTTCCCTGTAGAAGTGGGATGCAGGGGATTTGTTGCTACATCTATGACCAGTCTATTGAAGAAGATGGGGGTGAGGGGTCACTCCCTCCAACAAGCAATCAAGTCCTTGTCAAATGCAGCAGAAGAAAGCAGTAATTGGATTTGGATTAAAAGGAAGGCAACAACTGGGCTGCAAGATGAAGACAGGAGGGTATGGAACTGAGGGGGTTGTCTGGGATGCCAGGTAGCACCGTTGAGCCCTCTGGAGACACCATAGCTTATCAACAACCCGTCAAAGAAGGAGGGTGCCCACCTGATGGCCCTGATGACGTACCTACCCTCCCTCCTTGTCACCACTCCAAGCCCACTGCCAACATCGAGAGTGTCGATTTACCATAGGGATTGAAACATCAAGTCCTAGTAGCTCTACTCCACACCACCAAGGCACTTCCATTACTGTCTATCCAAGTTAGCCCAAGCACTGATAGGATTGCCAGCCTATGTCCATCATTGTGTTCCTCTGGTCTAACCATTGCGTTCGGACATACCTTGAGCTGGTTGGGTTAAGTTGTTCTCCGATCTTGGCAATCCACTTGCAAGTGTTTCATCATCAGTGCTCTGTTCACTTGAGTTACAGGTCTTTCTTCATAAATCTCTTCTGCATTCAGAAAGGAATTTCCCCTTTATATATTGCAGTTTGTGATTCATTTCCCACGAGCCAAGGCTCTGAGACCAATTTTTATTTCTGGCCACAAACCCAATAAATGTGAATTAAATTAAAATAATCTGAACACGTAAATGAAAGAACAAAGCTATATTTCAGTAAGCACTGTACACTCATTGGCTGACAATTGCACTGCATAAAATTTTGTGGAAATATTGTCAGCTGCTGTGAATGTTGTCTGTGTAAATTAAATGACATTTCAAAGGCAAACTTTTCAATATATCTGTCATTGAAGCTGTTACACATTCAACGTGCCACATTCTATGAAAGCTTATGAAAATTCTATGAACATTCCATGAAAAGTGTGAAGTGATTTATTTTGGAAGGTCAAATTTGAAGGCAGAATGCAGGGTTAATGGCAGGATTCTTAGCAGTGTGAAGGAACAGAGTTCAAAGTTCAGAGTAAGTTTATTATCAAAGTACATATATTTCATGTGGGTGTACACAATAAATATGAAAAACAGATTAGAATCAATGAAAGACCACACCCAACAGAACAGACAAACAACCAGTATGCAAAAAACAACAAATTATGCAAATAAAAAAGAAAAATAATAATAAATAAATATAATAATAAATATCAAGAAAATGAGATGGAGTCCCTGGAAATGAGCCAGTGGTTATGGGAACAGTTCAGTGATGGGGCGAGTGAACTTATCCCCTTTGTTTCAGGAGCCTGATGGTTGAAGGGTAATCAAATACCAGTTGTAAAAGAATCTATAAAGCAAAGTACTTGAGACCTGTGTCAAGCATGGCTTGGGCATAAACACCTTCAACTTTAATGGATACATCAGAGCTTGTTCCCAGTAAAACTTCAGGAGTAGTGTTTTGTACTTTAGCATTTCCCTTGAGACACTGACAGGAATATATCCTCTCCAAAACGTCAGCTCGCTCCTTACTGAGTCCCTCCGTAGTTTTACCTCTTTTCTTCTCTGTTTGAAGGATTTTCCTGTCCTTCACACTCCCACAAAATGCCCACAGTTGTAACAGAAAATACTGGTCACTTCCTTGGCCAGGGAACCCCTCTCAGTAGTAGCCCTCATATTGGTAAGTCCCACAGTGGGTTTGGCTTTCTATCAGCCTTGTCACACTTGGAGGCAGCACCAGCTGATATCATCCGTGATACCTCGGCCTTCAGACCTTTCTCAGCATCCTAGAAAACCCCTGCTTGTGTGGCATCAGGGGTCGCTTCAGCAGCAGAGTCTACTACTGAGGAATGTGCCCTGCTGGCAGAAGCCTCCTGCTCCTCCATTGCAATTTCTTCCTGTCTAATTTCAGTAAAAGATGGAGGAGGGCGTATCTTGTGGGTCATTCAAACACGTAGAGCAATCGCAACATGTGACAGCATGCTCTTCACAATTTGCTCCATCCTTACGCAATTTCTGTCAGACAGTTGAGTGCCCCCTTTTGTGGCACAACCGGTGCAGCAGTTTCTCCAACCTGACAGTATAGGCAGACAGCTTCTCTCCTTCCTCTGGGAATGTGTGCCGAAACTTCATCCTAAGATCAGCTGCACCTTCCGCAGCGCCAAGAGCATCTTCTAGACCTTGCACGTAATTAGTTAATGTCACTAATAGATTTTCTGCCTTCAGGAACCTCACTATATCAGCCACCGGGCCCCTCAAGCTCTCTACCATTCTCAGTTTTTCCTGTTATCTGAGCACTGCCATCCATCCATTAACTGAGATGTCTGCTCAGCCTAAGCCTCTATCCTTCATCCCCATCAGAGTGGACTTGACCCCAGAGGACCCTCCCAAACTACAATAACTTTGGCTCTCCACAGATATACTTCTGCATTTATCAACCAATGATGTAATGGCTAAAATGAGTTCAGAGTTTAAAATCAGCTGCTGAAGGACTCATTCGACCTTTCAGACAACTCCTTCCCTTCACTTTGCAGAAACAAGAGCAACCTGTCTTTAAAACCTCCATCCTTAGTTAAAGGAAACTTGTCTCACAATTCTTCACCCTTGCCTACACTCCCCTCTCTCTAAAAGTATGGACGGCCCATGGCCCCGCCTCTGGAGGCACCCCAATTATACCAGGCAGATCCACTCCCATCATGTCCTTGCCAGTCTGGAGTAACACAGCATCCTTACTAGCCATTCAATGAGGGTAACTTTCCCTAATACTTTAACAGCACTTAAAACCCTAACCAGCAATTCATCTGGGCTTCAGATATCCACCCACTCAGAACACATGCATTAGTAATGGGTAATCTCTTTGAATCACGCTAAAGCTTAATCTCTGCCTCATCCATAACCACATATCTTCATCACTTCTCTGGATAACAGTTTAACACCCAGCTTAAACACACAAACCATTTAACCAAGTCTTACAGCATATACACAGTATTCAGGGAATCAAATCCCCGACAATAGCCCCCAAAATGAAACCCATTTTTACTCGACATCTCGAGAGACACAGCTCCTTAGCCCCTCGCTAACAGGCACTGGATTCAGTGGGGAGAAAGCCACCTTTCTCAAACTCTATGTCTAGGGTCAGTACGACTTGGGTCCCACCAAAACCAGGAAGTTGGGATGTCTCGACCACCTGAACCCTGATCTATGTAAATACTGCCCCCATGCAATTCGCCATTGGCAAGAAATAACAGATCGTACACTGCATACAATGATAAAGAAAGTATATTTACAAATCTCAGCTTCATTTAACAGTTAGTAGGAAAAAAGAAAAAATAAACAGAGCTCATTACAGTTAACCCAGTCCAAATGTACACATAAGTTGGAGCTCATCTTGAAGTTGTCTTTAACTCACGCGTTGGACCCACAGTCTGTGCGATAGCACACACCACCTTCTGAGTGGCACTCAAAATCCATCTCGAACAAACGGGCTCCCCCACAGACGTATTGGTCCTTCCTCCTGGAAGCCATTGATTTGCACAAAGCTCCCTGTGCAACTGGGACAGCATCCTTAGCCACCTTCCCTCCCGTTTTCTCCCAGCTCCCACCAAAAAGACCTTGACCCACGCCAAAGTCCTTCAAAAAAAACCTTTCTGCCCAGCATTCTCTAGAACCTTCTCCCAATCCCACCATCCTGATGGACTGACACTACATTCCTAAATCAAGCAACACAGCCCCTTATCTTCAGCTCAAACCCAGACATGCTAAAAGTAGAACAGACTGCTCTTACAGAACTGCTAAAACGAAATACCTACAGCATAGCAGTAAAAATCTTAACTGTGTGTTATTCATGTTCATACATCTGGAAATCTGAACAATATTAAATTTTGTTAATATTAATTATTAACATCTCAATCTATTTTCCTTATGGCTGTTTTGAATTAGCACTGCATTGTTAAACAGGTGCATAGAAACAGGCATTGGACAGTCTACCAGCTTCAGTAATAAACTTCTGCCTGGATCACCTCTGTTCTATTCTGTGATTATTGTGTTCCATGAAATGAACGTCTCTCTGTATGAATAAGTATGGGGCCTTCTTCACTGAGAAGCAGAGGCTGTCTATTGACTCCATCATTCATTCTTTATTTCCCATGTCATATGACATGGGAAATAATGGTCTTTCCATAATCGTGATTGTTTCTGGCATATTTTTGTATAGAAGTGGTTTGCCTTTGTCTTCTTTTGGGCAGTGTCCATACAAGACTGGTGACACCAGCCATTATCAATATTTTTTAGAGATTGTCTGCCTAGAGTGAGTGGCCACATAACCAGGACTTGTGATATCCACCAGCTACTCATACAACCATCCACCATCGGTTCCCATGGCTTCTCGTAACTCTGATCAGGGGGCTAAGCAGGTGCTACACATTGCCCAAGGCTAGCAGAGGTAACGGGCACCTTACACCTCCTTTGATAAAGTCGAATCTCCAACCCACCACCAGACTGTCTGCATAACATATCATGAAATAATTCTGGTCACATAAGTGTTGTAAAATATGGACAGAATCTGAAGAAGCTTAGTCAAATTCCACAATAAAGACAGCAGCTAGTGTTAAATTTCCAGATTTGCCCAAATGGAATAAGGATGATTAATACAGAAAATAGAAACACCACTACAACATGTGAAGATCTAATATATGTTAGGAACACATTGGAAAGTAAAGGCCCTGCTGCAATTTTATTGTACAATATACAGTAACTAGCCTTCGTCCGAGCGGCCTTCTCTGTATGATTGAGTAAGTAATGGAGTCAAATCCTGCCATGTGCTTGACCAATTAATCTAAGGTGACGAATCAATGCAGGAGGTGCTATCATTCAGATGAAATTGTAAATTTATATGCTTTGATGGTTGGAAGTGATCTTGTGATAAAATTTCATTAAAGAGGAGTGATGAATTCTCCTTGCCAACATTGTTCCTTTGAATACAATATATCAGCAGAATGAATTAACTGGTCACTGTTAGAAGGGAGGAGAGCATAAAATCAAATTTATGTGTAGAATATTCAGACAGAAGTATAAGCAGCTGGTTAATGATAAATAGATGACCTACCAGATAGCAGAATCGGAATCAGGTTTATTATTACCGGTTTGTGATGTGAAATTTGTTAGCTTATCAGAAGCAGTTCTATGCAATACATAATCCAGCAGAATAATAATAATAAATACATTTAAAAAGTAACAATAAATAAACAAGTCAATTATATGTACTGAATAGATTAAAAAATGTGCAAAAACAGAAATACTCCATATTAAAAAGAAGTGAGGTAGTGTCCAAAGATTCAATGTCCATTTAGGAATCAGATGGCAGACGGGTGCAAGCTGTTCCTGAATCACTGAGTGTGTGTTTTCAGCCTTCTGTACCTCCTACCTGTTGGTAACAGTGAGAAAACGGCATGTCCTGGTTACTGGAGGTCCTTAATAATGGATGCTGCCTTTCTGAGACACCGCTCCCTGAAGATGTCCTGAGTATTTGTAGGCTACTACCCAAGATGGAGCTGACTAGATTTACAATCATCTGCAGGTTCTTTTGGTCCTAGGCAGTAGCCCCTCCATACCAGACAGTGATGCAGCCTGTCAGAATGCTCTGTACCCTACAACTATAGAAGTATTTGAGTGTATTAGTTGACATGCCAGATCTCTTCAAACTCCTAATAAAGTATAGCTGCTGTCTGGCCTTATTTATAACTACATCGGTATGTTGGGACCAGGTTAGATCTTCAGAGATCTTGACACCCAGGAACTTGATGTCATGGGGGGAGCGGGGGGCACGCAGCAGGGAGTGGACCCAAATGCAAGACTCAGACACTGAAGTACTAGGAACAGGACTTGACTAGAGAGCTGGGAAAAGAACACAGACTTGGGCTAGGACATTGGCAAGTGGGACCAGGACTAGGCACTGAGCACTAGGAGCCTGGGCTTGGACTCCGAGCGAGAGACTGGACAAGGACCCAGAACCTAGGTCTTGACTCGGGCTCAGACCCGGGAACTAGGCGAGGACATGACATGGCTACAGGACTGGACATGGCTTGGTTTCCGCGTGGTGAGGACATGACAAGGCTTGGGTTCGAACTCCGAGCCAGAGACTGGACAAGGACCCAGAACCTGGGTCTTGACTCGGGCTTGGACTCCAGGACTAGAGGAAGACGTGACATGGTATTGGGAGACAGGACTAGGTGAGGCTACATGACAGAACGAGAGACTCCTGGGCAAGATGAGGGAACTCCAGTACAGGACGAGGGACATAGATAGGACAAGAACACGAAGCTTTGACTTGGAAGAGGGGGGACTGGAAGGCAGAGCCGTCGACTCGAGGGGGGACTGGAAGGCAGAGCCGTCGACTCGAGGGGGGACTGGAAGGCAGAGCCGTCGACTCGAGGGGACAGGAACACAAAGACATGGAACACAGAGCCGGACCCCTCCTTGGGAACAGGACTTGGGGCCAGGGCTCTACACAGAGTCAGGACCCCTCCTAGGGAGCAGGACATAGGGCCTGGACTCATACACAGAACACAGAGAGACAGTTCTCAACAGAAGGTAGCAGCGAACAGCTGGACCTACCTAGCAAAGGCGTGGACACAGAGACTGTTCAAAACAACGATAGGCAGTTCCTTCTCTTGCTCCGGCAGTTGAACCTGACAACGGGGGACGGGGGACGGGGGACGGGGGACGGGGGACGGGGGACGGGGGACGGGGGACGGGGGACGGGGGACGGGGGACGGGGGACGGGGGACGGGGGACGGGGGATTCAGGCAGGGGGTTTGGACAGGAACAATCCAGCAACTGAAGCTGAACCAAGGAGCTATTTATGCAGCCAGCCCAAAATGTGAATCAGCTGCCTCAATTAGAGCACCCAACAGAAAAAAGGAAAAACCAGAAAACCTGGAATAAGGCCTGATGGACCGGACCGTGAACTGGAATTCAGACTTTACAGACTGGACCATGACACTGAAGCTGCTCACTGTCTCCACTTCTGATCCCTCTTTGAGGATTAGTATGTGTTCCTTCATTTTACCCTTCCTGAAGTCTACAATCAGCTTTTTCGTCTTACTGACGTTGAGTGCCAGGTTGTTGCTGTGGCGTCACTCCACTAGTTGACATATCTCACTCCTGTACGCCCTCTTGTCACCACCTGAGATTCTACCAATGATGGTTGCATCATCAGCAAATTTGTAGATGGTACTTGAGCTATCCCTAGCCACACAGTTGTGTGTACATAGAGAGTAGAGCGGTGGGCTAAGCACACACACACCCTTGAGGTGCGTCAGTGTTGATCATCAGTGAGGAGGATATGTTATCACCAACCCACACAGATTGTGATTTTCCAGTTAGGAAGTCGAGGATCCAATTGCAGAGGAAGGTACAGAAGCCCAGGTTCTATAACTTCTCAATCAAGATAGTGGCAATGATGGTATTAAATGTTGAGCTATAGTCAATGAACAGAATCCTGACATAGGTGTTTTTGTTGTCCAGGTGGACTAAAGCCGTGTGGCGAGCCATTGAGATTGTGTCTGCTGTTGACCTATTGTGGCGATAGGCAAATTGCAACCGGTCCAGGTTCTTGCTGAGGCAGGAGTTCAATCTAGTCATGACCAACCTGTCAAAGCATTTCATCACTGTCGATGTGAGTGATACCGGGCAATAGTCATTAAGGCAGCCCATATTATTCTTCTTAGGCACTGGTATAATTGTTGCCTTTTTGAAGCAAGTGGGAACTTCCACCCATTGCAGTGAGAGGGTGAAAATGTCGTTGAATACTCCCACTAGTTGGAGTACCTTGCTCTTTTTAAAATAGTGTATTGAATCTTTCAAATATGCAAGAGCTGGATTACGTCTTAAACCGAGTCCTCAGTTTAAGATGCATTCCAAAAGCAATCACATCTGCCATTGCAATTCTTCCTTTTTAATCACATCCCTTGACTGAGATCCCAATATCAGCGATTATCATGGAGCAAAATTATTAGAAGGCCAGGCTCTATCTCGGCCAATGCTGATCACCAACTTCTGGATCTTTCAAAGAGGTATTCAAAAGACAAAAATGTAAATCTCTTCATTGTCTCCAAGTGTTATTGGCCTCAGTCTCAGATCTTATATCAAATTATTCTTCCACATTTCATTAATAACACCCATGTATGGGATCTTCAAGCTAGCCTGCTTCATCCACTCCTCACATTCTGTTGAATTCTCCTTCACCATTGAGAGAGAGAGAGATTGATTACTGACTGCAGAGCCTCCGACAGCCACTCAGGCTGTCTTTGATGTTCCAACTCCTGCTACACTTCAGCTCGTGACACCAGTGAGAAGTCATGTCCGCAGGGCTGCAGGAGGCCCCAGGGGCACCCGACTTGGCCGAATCAGGACAGACCAAAACATAGGCTTCTAAGGACAGGAACATACCGTTGTGCAGAACCATAATTTTGAGTGCCGCTGTAGATCAAAGATCCCAATGGGACCTCAACCACCTGAAAAGGAAAATGGAGACATGAGGAAGAGTTTAACTGTTTTGCTGATGAGCTGGGAGAAGTCGCCCTCTGGCGCTTTCTTTTCAGTATACAAGTAAAAAGGAGAGCAAAATACTAATTACTCCACATCCAATGCAGCACGAGAAAGAAAAACAATAATAAAAAGAACATAATAAATGTAAATACATCAGATAGCATATATACATACATTGGTTTTATGTCCAAAAGGTAACGCTGGACATAAGAACGTACATAAGGTGACTGACAGGAAATGATAAAGTAGTGGTGGTTAGGGGTGTGGAGGGGTGGGTTAGTGGGTAAAGGTGCTGATCAGCATTACTGTTTGGGGAAAGTGATTGTTTTTGTCTGGTGGTCCTCTGGCATGTGGATGCTACATAGCCTCCTTGCTAATGGGAGTGGGACAAACAGTCCATGAACAGAGATCCTTCATGATGTTACTGGCCCATTTCTGGCACCTTTCTGTATATATGTCCCTGATGTTGGGTAGGCTGGTGCCAGTGATACAGTTTTGACTACCCATTGCAGAGCCTTCCGCAGTGCAGTTTCCGCACTGTACAACGTTGCAGTTTATTTGGATACTCTCTACACTGCATCTGTAATATGGATGTGCAAAGTCCAGCTCTCTCCAGCCTCCTCAGAAAGTGAGCTTTCTTGAATGTGTAGAATATGTTCTGAGACCATCAGAGGTTGTGTGTGATGTGCACTCCCAGGAGTTTTGAAGCTGCTCATAGTCTCTGCTGCTGTGTCGCTGATGTAAAAAGTGGTGTGAGAGGTATGGATTCTCCTTAATTCGTTAACCATCTCCTTTGTCTTCTTGATGTTGAGGAAGATATTATTTGCCTGACACCAGGGCTCAGTCTCTTCCACCTGCTCTCTGTAGGCCTTCTCATTGCTGTTGGTGATGAACCCCATAACTGCTGCGTCATCGGCAGGCTTGACAATGTGATATCTCGGGTGTTTGGCTGTGTAGTCATGTGTGAGCAGAGTGTACAGCAATGGGTTCAGCACAGAGCCCTGGGCAGTGGGGGGCCATGTTGAGGATGATAGGGAGGGAGCAGCATTTCTGTACCCTAACTGAGGTCTGTTGGTTAGAAAGTCCCACACCCAGTTGCAGAATGCCGCATTTAGACCGAGAGGTAGGAGCTTGCTCCCCACAGTCTGTGGGACAATAGTGATGAATACTGAACTGGAATGCAAAAACAGCTTTCCGACATAAGTGTTCTTGTTTATCAGATGTGTCCTGGCCAGGTGCATGACAAAACAAAACAAATTATCTTGTAATTACAGCCACAAGGCAGGCCAGTGAGCCTGAAATCAGTAGTGGGAACTTTATTCGTTGGTGTTCTAAAGTATCTTACTTATAGGTATTTGGATAGGTATAAACTATTTAGGAATAGTCAGCACAGCTCCATGTAGAAGGTTGTGACTAACCAATCTTGTAGAGCTTTTTGAGGACGTTACAAGGAGGGTGATGAAGGTAAGGCAGTGGATGTTGTCAACATGGACTTTAGTAAGGCATTTGACAAGGTCTCGCATGGGAAGTTGGTCAAGAAGGTTCAGTCGCTCAGAATTTTAGATGAGGTAGTAAATTAGATATTGGCTTTGTGAGAGGAGCCAGAGAGTGATGGTAGATGGTTGGCTCTGTATCAATGATTTGGATGATGATGTGGTTTACTGGATCAACAAACTTGCCCATGACACCAAAATTGAATGTGCAGTGGACAGTGAGGAAGTATATCATAGACTGCAATGGGATCTTGACTAGCTGTAAAAATGGGCTGAAAAATGGCAGTTGAAATTTAATGCAGACAAATACAAGGTGTTGCACTTCAGTAGGACTTACACAGTCAATGGTGGGGTACTGAGGAGTGCTGTAGAACAAAGGAATCTGAGAATAGAGGTACATAATTAATTGAAACGAGTATCACAGACAGATAGGGTTGTAAAGAAAGCCTTTATAATTCAAAGTATTGAGAACAGAAGATGTTATGCTATGTTGAAGTTGTATAACATGGTAGTGAGACCTAATTTGGAGTGTTGTGCGCAGTTTTGGTCTCCCACCCACAAAAAAGATGTAAGCAATATTGAAACAGTACAGAGAAAATTTACAAGGATGTTGTCAGGTCTGGAGAACATGAGTTAAAAGGAAAGATTGAATAGGTTAGGACTTTATTCCTTGGAACATAGAAGATTAAGGGGAGATTTGATAGTGGTATAGAAAATTATGTGGGGTATAGACAGGGTAAATGCAAGCAAGCAGGCTATTTCTGCTGAGGCTGGGTGGGACTACAACCAGATGTCATGGGTTAAGGGTGAAAGATGAGAAGTTTAAGGGGAACATGAGGGGAAACGTCTTCACTCAGAGGGTCCCGGGAGTGTGGAATCAGGTGTCAGCACAAGTAGTGCACGCTAGCTTGATTTCAATGTTTAAGACAAGTTTGGATAGGTACATGGATAGTAGGGATATGGAGGGTTTTGGTTCTGGTGCAGGTTGATGGGAGTAGGCAGCTTAAATTGCTTAGCATAAACTAGATGGGCAGAAGGTCCTGTTTCTGTGCTGTACTTTTCTATGACTCTGTGACACAATTGAACGTCTTGCTCTGTCAAGTCAATTACCTCTTCCCATGTTAGAGTTTCCCATGACAATAGGGCCTGTCTAATTGTGTCAACTAGTTTAGGGCATCACCACAAGGATAGGACACTGGCATAAGCTCACTGCCAGTGGATTTAGAGGAATTTTCATAGATAATATTGATGGCATTTCCAGGAACCTTGAAGCACTACTATAGGTAGTACAAATTTCAGATGCAAGGAAGAGGGGACAAGAGCCAATTGGCTCACCAGACTATGGGTTTTGAGGGGTTAATCTTTAAGGTGCCTACAGAAAGGTACTGACAGTCCTCTTACCAATTTTTTTCCATTGACATTGGGGCACAGGTTGGGTGTTTGAAGTTTCATGCTGAAATGGTGTCATGTTCACAAACTTATTTTCACTTACACATGAGGCCTCAGACTGCAAGTGATGGGTGCCTCTGGCAACAGAATAGCTAGCTTGGGTGAAATGTAATTTTAATTCTCTATCTGCTCTCACCAACCACTCAAATTTGCAGCCTCCCTTGAATCACTGAGCACAGGTTGAATTCAACTGTGCAGTAAAGGCTGAAGATTTGCTCTCTCTTCTCCCTCTCCCCACACCTTAAACTTCTCTCTCCCTCACTCTTCCCATTCCACTCCTCCTGTCCCTCTCTCCCTCCCTATCTCTCTCCCTCGACTGAGTGGCTGAAAGTGGCAATTGAACTTTTCACTTAGGGTTCAGGGATCAAATCCTGGTTGAGATGCTGACTTTATAGCCCAAATTCTATACCAAGTGCTGTATTTTTAGAGGCGGCATGGTAGTGGAGTAGTTACCACAATAGTTTTACAGTAAGGAGTTTGTACATTTTTTGTGTGACCGCATGGATTTTCTCCAGACATTCTGATTCCCTCCCAAATTCTAAAGATGTACATTTAGGGTTAATGAGTCGTGGGCAAGCTGTGTTGGTGTCGGAAATGTGAGCGTTCCTAGCACATCTTCACACTGTGCTGGTCTTTAAACTAAAATGGCACATTTCACTACATGTTTTGGTGCGTGTGTGACAAATAAAGCTGATTGTTATTTTGTCACCATGTTCCCTTGTTCATTCCTCTGATCACCACTTATTTTCAGCTTCTCTCCATTTAGCAAACAATCCGCCTTAGATTGCTCTCACAGAAGTTCATGACCTCACACTTCCCCATGTTAAAATCCCTTTTCCAAGTTGTCACCCAAGGTCTCTATTGCAGAATTACAATGTCCTCATCAAATGTTCTTCCGCCTATTTTTTGTATTAACCACAAGGGAAAGAAAGGGCAGTGAGTGATTTCATTGATCAATGTTTTTTTGGTGCTCCATAGTTTTAGACACAGGGTGCAATTCTTACTTGACACTGCATTGTTATACTGGTTACATTGGATTCTATTCAAGATCAAGCTCTATCAATTTTCATTTTGAAAGGTTTGATTAATTTGTAAGCACTTACAACATGATCATAAGATGAGAGATTTTTCATCAATATTTTATTGGTACAATACTGAGCAAAAGTCTTAGGTATATATATATATATATATTTCAGGTTGACCGTGTGGTTAAGAAGGCATACGGTGTATTGGCCTTCATCAACCGTGAGCTTAAGAGCCGAGAGGTAACGTTGCACCATATAGGACCCTGGTCAGACCCCACTCTGCTCAGTTCTGGTTACACCACTACAGGAAGGATGTGGAAACCATAGAAAGGGTGCAGAGGAGATTTACAAGGATGTTGCCTGGATTGGGGAACATGCTTTATGAGAATAGGTTGAGTGAACTTGGCCTTTTCTCCTTGGAGCGACGGAGGATGAGAGGTGACCTGACAGAGGTGTATAAGATGATGAGAGGCATTGATCATGTGGATAGTCAATTTTAAGGTGCTTGGAAGTAGGTACAGAGAAGATGTCAGAGTAGGTTGTTTACGCAGAGAGTGGTCAGTGTATGGAATGGACTGCTGGCGACGGTGGAAGAGGCTAATACAATAGGGTCTTTTAAGAGACTCTTGGATAGGTACATAGAGCTTAGAATAATAGAGGACTTTGGGTAACCCTAGGTAATTTCTAAAGTAAGTATATGTTCAGCACAGCATTGTGGGCCAAGGGCCCATATTGAGTTGGAGGTTTTCTATGTTTCTATATTCCTTACAGTGTGTTACACTTACGCATATAGCTAGGGTGCTTTTGTATCTTCTGCCAATGGAAGAAGGGAGAACGGAGAATGGCTAGGGTGAGTAAAGTATTTGGTTATGTTGGCTGCTTTACCAAGGCAGCACAAAGTGTAGAAACAGCCCATGGAGGGAAGGCTGGTTCCTGTGATGTGGTGAGCTATTTCTTGCATCAGAGACAGTACAGTTGCTATGCCAATCCATGATGCATCTGAATAGGATGCTTTCTATGGTGCATTAATAAAAATTGGTGAGGGTCAAAGGGGTCATGCCAACTTGCTTTAGCCTCCTGAGGAAGTAGAGGTGATGATGATATGTTGAATACGTTGATTCCCAGGTTTAAGATTTTGGAGATGAGTTTGTAATTGTAGTGTTGAAGGCAGAGCTGCAGTTTAACATAGGTGTCTTGCATAAGTAGCAATTCCAGATTGAGAGTCCATGGGAGATGGAAGCTCTGCTGCAGGTAAAGTTGAAAGGTTTGGAAATTTTGCAAAAACAAACTGAAAACTTGAATTTACATTTCCATATCTCCTGTTTCTATTTAATTCCTTTTTCAATAGGAAACTTGCAGAGGAATGAAATTGCTTTGAATCAGAATCAGGTTTAATATCATCAGTATATGTCATGAAATTTGTTGTTATGTAGCAGCAGTACATTGCAATACAATAAAAACGGTGAATTACAGTAAGTATATATGTAACAAAAAGTTAAATTAAGTAAGTAGTGCAAAAGGTTTTTAAAAAGTATTGAGGTAGTGACCATGGGTTCAATGTCCATTCAGAAATCTGATGGCAGAGGGGAAGTAGCTATTCCTGCATTGTTGAGTTTGTACTTCCTCCCTAATGGCAGCATTGCGAACAAGGCATGTCCTGGGTGATGGGGGTCCTTAATGATGGATGCCACCTTTTTGAGGCATCATCCTTGAAGATATTCTGGGTGCTGGAGAGGCTTGTGCCCATGATGGAGCTGACTGAGTTTACAATTTTCTGCAGCTTATTTCAAATCTGTGCCGTTCCCCCCCCCCCCACCATACCAGTGGGTGAAGCACCCAGTTAGAATGCTCTTCGACAAGGCCAACCAGACTTTTGAGGTTCAGACCCCAACATGTATCTCAGAACTATGAGGAAAGTAGTAATGATTACACAATTCAATACCTCCCATATTTAAAAAAGGATTAAAATCTCATCATTCTAAAAGTAATAAACATACCAAAATCAAAGAATCAGACAAATTACTCTAAATATTCCTTTCCAAATCAAGTTATACGCCTTTTGATCTCTCCTTGATTCTCCATTTATGTTCTTGCCCTTTTCTCTTTTCTGTTCCTCTTACTTGTATCTCCGTCTCTCTTGCCCTCCACCACCCCCTTTTAAGTCAAAATCGTCCTTCAGCATGTTTCATTATCTTCAGAACTAAGACATTTCCTGAGACATCTTCTAGTGTAAAAAAAATGGTAGGGGAGATATGGCTAAAGTAGGAGAAAATGTTTCAATCATTTTCAAAGATCTACCTTGGAGGGCCGTAAAAGTTGCTCCCTGACAAGATAACTTTAAGCAATCTGAAAATAGCCTATTATAGTTTTCTTAGGAATTTCACGCAGCTTGTTGGAGCTTTGGCACTGAATGTGCATGTTAAATTGGTGAGCAGTAGAGGGACAAAGTGTGTTCTTCAAACATCTTGTGCTGGAAATGTTCTAAACTATGCAAAGAACCCGAGATTATAGTTCATATGCAAAGGTCGATGGTAAATTTGAGTCTGGCTTCAGATCACAAGGATAAGTGAAGGCTTATCACTGGGGAGACAGGTCTTTGTGAGGGTGGGCGAGGTTCAAGGAATCAGATGAGGAGAAGACGGGTGCTTAGAGTGTCAGGTGGGCAATGAGGGGCAAGGATTGGTCTCAATGTCAGAGTCATAGTTGTTCCCAACTTGGGCGTGAGGGATTTGTGGGACCAAAGGGCAGCCAATATAAGGGGTCAGCTTGTTAGTTAAGCAAGAACGTATCTGAATTGAATTCTCAGTGAAAACTCTGGTAAGCCCCCCTCCCCCATTAATCAAAGCTGAGGTAATCATCACATAATTGAGGGCCTGTCTCTATTCCTTTCCATATCAAGTGATATGCCCTTTGATACAAACACACACACACGTACAGCGGATTCCAGTTAATTAGGTCATCGGTTAATCAGAGCAGCCGCTTATTTGAGACAACTCTTAAAGAACTAAAATTAATTGTGAAAATAACTGAGAGTCCCTTTGCTTATTTGAGAAACTCTGCCTCTTAGTTGGGGCAGAAGACTGATGCAGAACAGTTTCTAACTAGCATCAGATGTGTGATGTTATGTGGTTACTACACACTACACCGTACTTAGAGCGAACAATTGTTAAATAGCATCGTTGCACGTGCTTGTGTTCACAAAGCAGTGACTTATTTTTCTCACTGAAAGTAGGTGAGAAGTAAACAGTAAGAAAATTCAGAACTGTTTTGCTCACTGCGGCTACAAGCATTCAGGCTTGCAAATGCCAGAAATGGCCAGGAGTGAAAATGAAACAACTTTACTTCTTCAACAAGTTAGGTATTACGAAGAACTACGAAGAATTTGAAAGCGTCAACACTCATGTTGAATGCTACAATGAAAATGAAGATTTGGAGGATACATTCATTGATAGCCTTGTATGAAGGCAGCTCATTATCTACATTCGGTGTCTGTGCTGATTTTGTTCATTTACAATCAATCGAAAGTATATGGCCGGTTTCACTGTTTCAGTATCTCCATTAATAACTACTAGGAACCAATACTCAGATTTATAATACTGTAGTAGTATTGATGCTTTTCTATTCTTTTCTGTATTTCATTTGAATACATAATTATCACTCAGTTAAATTATAGTTCACCTTTTTTAACTATTTCCATGAAACTTAGGCTAATTGGGGCAGCCACTTAAATGGACCAAAATGTACTAGTCCCAATGTGTATCAATTAACGAAGCCACTGAAATGAGATAACTCAGGAGCTTTTACAAGGTATGCTTGTACACCTACTCGTTAATGCAAATATCTAATTAGCCAATTATGTAGATCAGCTCAATGCATTAAAGCATGGAGACATGGTCAAGAGATTCATTTGTTATTCAGACCAAACATCAGAATGGGGAAGAAATGTGATTCAAGTGGTGAAAGACGGGGTGGTTTGTGAATCTCAGAAACTGCTGTACTCCTGAGATTTTCTTGCACAACAATCTCCAGAGTTTCACAAACATGAAAAAATCTGTAGAAGCTGGAAATCTATTGCAACACACACACTGCGGAAGACACTAGCAATATGGTGGAGGTTCCAGGTGTCGGTGGATATGGCATGTGTGAAGTTACCATAAAAAGAGAGAAGGTTCTTGGGAAACTGAAAGGTCTAAAGGTAAATAAGTCACCTGGACTAGATGGTGTACACCCCAGAGTTCTGGAAGAGGTGGCTGAGAGATCGTGGAGGCATTAGAAATGATCTTTCATGAATCACTAGAATCCGGAATGGTTCTGGAAGACTAGAAAACTGCAAATGTCCCTCCACTCTTCAAGAAGGGATAGAGGCAGAAGAAAGGAAACTATAGGCCAGTTAGTCTGACCTCAGTGGTTGGGAAGATGTTGGAGTTGATTATTAAGGATGAGTTCTCAGGGTACTTGGAAGCACATGATAAAATAGGCCGTAGTCAGCATGGTTCCCTCAAGGGAATATCTTGCCTGACAAATCTGTTGGAATTCTTTACAGAAATAACAAGCAAGATAGACAAAAGAGAATCAGTTGATATTGTGTACTTGGATTTTCAGAAGGCCTTTGACAAGGTGCCATACAAGTGCTGCCTAACAATCTACAAGCCCATGGTATTACAGGAAAGAGTCTAGTATGGATAAGGCAGTGCCTGATTGGCAGGAGGCAAAGAGTGGGGATAAAAGGAGGCTTTTCTGACTGGCTGCCAGCGACTAGTGGTGTTTCATAAGGGTTTGACTTGGGACCGATTCTTTGTACGTTATATGTCAATAATTTGGATGATGGAATTGACGGTTTTGTTGCAAAGTTTGCAGATGATCTGAAGATTTGAGGTAGTTTGAGGAAGTAGAAAGGCTACAGAAGGACTTAGACAGATTAGGAGACTAGGCAAAGAAGTGGCAGATGGAATACGGTGTCAGGAAGTGTATGGTCATACGCTATGGTAGAAGTAGTAAAAGGGTTAACTATTTTCTAAATAGAGAGAAAATACAAAAAAAAACTAAGGTACAAAGGGACTTGGAAATCCTTGTGTAGGATTCCCTAAGGGTTAATTTGCAGGTTGAGTCTGTGGTGAGGAAAGCAAATGCAACGTCAGCATTCATTTCAAGAGGACTAGAATATAAAAGCAAGGATGTAAGGTTAAAACTTTATAAAGCACTGGTGATGCCTCACTTGGAGTATTGTGAGCAGTTTTGGGCCCCTTATCTTAGAAATGATGTGCTGAAACTGGAGAGGGTTCAAAGGAGGTTCACAAAAATGATTCCAGGATTGAATGGCTTGTCACTTGCAAAGCATTTGATGGCTCTGGGCCTGTACTCGGAAGAATGAGTGATGACCTCATTTAAACCTATCGAATGGTGAAATACATTGATAGAGTGGATGTGGAGAGGATGTTTCCGATGGTGGGAGATTGTGTAAGACCAGAGAACACAGCCTCAGAATAGAGGGATGTCATTTTAGAATGGAGATGGAGAAATTTCTTTAGCCGAAGAGTGGTGAATCTGTGGAGGCCAAGACTTTATGTACATTTAAGGCAGAAGTTGATAGGTTCTTAACTGGTCAGTTCATGAAGGGATACAGGGAGGAGGCAGGAGATTGGGGCTGACAAGAAAATTGGATCAGCCATGATGAAATACAGAGCAGACTTGATGGGCCAAATGGCCTAATTCTGCTCCTATAGCTTCTGGTCTTTTGGTCTTATGTCCAAAATGCTGGAGGAACTCAGCAGCTCAGCCAGCATCCATAGAAAAATGTGAACAGTCAACATCTTCATCAGGACTCGTCTCTAGAGTTTACACACAATGGTGTGAAAATACAAAAAAATAAATCCAGTGAGCTGCAATTCTGTGGCTGAAAATGCTTTGTCAATGAGAGTGGTCAGAGCAGAATGGCCGGACTAGTTAGACTGACAGGAAGAAATAACCACGCATTACAACAGTAGTGTGCTGAGGAGCATCTTGAGCATCAGCTTATTGAACATTGAAGTGGATGGGCTACAGCAGCAGAAGACCATGACCATACTCTGACTGGCCTCTTTATTAGGTACAGGAGGTATGTAATAATGTGGCTATTGGGTGTGTATACAGTATATCAGAGGGGTAGAGGGATTGAGGTACAAAGTTTGTAGATACATATTTGTTTTATACGTATTGAGATCCTTAAAACTAGTCACTTCAGGCAGATGGGGCTTGTCAGCCACAGCAGCTCATCTAGGAAAAGGAAAACTCTGACCTCAAAACTCTGTTGCCTTGTGCCTATACCCACTCATGGGGAAGCCTTTGGAAGTATACCCTGAGGGACTATATGGAGCTGGAGTCCCTATGGAAGTCCTATATTGAATTCAACACTGACTGGCAAGTCTCATGACACTGCTGGTGCCAAACTGCATCGGTCTCTGCTGTTTCTCTGGATTTATCAGCTGCATGGAGAGGATTAACCTGCTGTATGAGCAACAGCTTGCTCTCCATGTCGTACTGCCTTGGCTTGCGTATCCATGGGATGCAACATCCATGATCAACCTTGGCCAGCCAAGGCTTCCTCTATGGAACGTAGACACAAAGCAAGAAAGGAAAGTTGTGTTCAAATGTGTCTAGGCGATAAGGAAAATTGGAAGTTTACTTTTCGGTAGTGAAGAGTTAAAAAGTGATGGAAAGTTCTTTATATTTTTGGATTGATATCTTGCAAGTTCCTTAAATCAAAATATCATGAAGCTTTAATATTCACAGTTACATACATCGGTATAATTTATTCAATTCAAATGGAGTTGAGAAAATATTGAATCTGATTGGAAGAGAATTGATATTACAGAGTTGGATTAGATTAATACCATCTGATACCAATCTAATCGAGTCTGAAAAAGGACTGGTGTCTGAAATATGACAAGTCACAGTGTTTTACCTGACTGGAGTTAGCTTGAGTGCAGAGCTGGGTCAATGATATGGATGGAAGTAAAGTTGCCGATAGATTGGATTCTGTATGATTTGTTCTGAATAGAGGAATGTGTTTGTTAAACCGAATAGCTTTTTTTTATCATTACGTGTTTCACATTACTATTACTCGCATCTGTCTAGTCAGTTGCACATAGGGGCACACACTAGATACAAGGGTTAAAAACTCAGTGTATGCTTTGGAAAGTAACAAATGAATAATATAAAGCACACGTTTGTTCCAGTTCAGCTATATTTGTCTTAATCCGTTTTCTTCTGGCTAATTGAAGAGAAATGCTAGCATCCAGCTTCTATAACAGAATATCGACAAAGCTGAACTTTTACTTCAAGCTCAGTGCAGCTGCAAGGATTAGTGCTCTTAAGTAAGAAATGGAATTATGAAGGTTCAATCTATTTTTTATCTGGAGTGGGCTTGATTTTGCCCCCATAAGTATAACCATGTCATAGTACCTATTAACATGAAGACAGGAAATCAGTAGTATGATAAAACACAATGCAACACCTTTTGCTTTGTATAGAGAAGTACTCCAGACATGCTAAGATAGTATATGTCACTCTCTACAAGATTAAAAATTGAACCACATTTTTGTAACTCTTAATGTAATTTTTGACATAATACTTTTCCTTTCAGATTCTCTGAGCTGATTTCTATCACTGTTTCTCATTTGTTAATGTTCAGTTGATTACACTATTACACTTTGGGGATGTGGGGGGCTGGGGTGGCGATCTCCAGACACATTGACAATAATAACAGTGTTCAAAGTGCACTCAGCATTTTTACTTAAATCAGAATGAATAGAATTCTGCCCAATTAATCTATTCCAGCACATTCAATCCATTGTAGCTTTCACCTTTATCAAACTCCAGTAGCGTAATCCACTATTCCCTTTTGTACTTCTCCACCCTCGGTTATCTGTACCATTGGCTTCAAGCATTCATTACACCTATGCTGAACTTACCAATCTCATCAGCTTTGCCTCTAGCTTCCACCCTGCCCTTAAACTGAGTTGGTCCTTTTCTGACAACTCCCTCTCCTATCTCAATCTCTCTATCTCCATCTCTGGAGACAAAGTGATGATGCACATCTTTTATAAACTTCCTGATTCCCACGGCTATCTCGACTACACCTCTTCCCACCCTGTCTTCTGTATCCCAGGATCCGGCTTTCCTTTCCAGGACACTTGAAATGTCTTCAGCTACATCTCCTTTGCTTCCCAAACATCTGCGCTCATCCCATTTTCCTGCTACCTTGACAGTGAGAAAGTTCCTCTTGTCCTTACCTACCAACCCATGTGCCTCCACATCCCACACATCATTTTCCACATTGTGTGCTATCTTCAAAGTGACTTTACCACCCCACCCGCAACTCTCCACTTTCTCCTGGGATTGCTCCCTCCAGGATCCACTTATCCATTCATCCCTCCCCACTAAATCCCCTTCTGGCACTTATTCCTGCAAGTGGCAAAGCCCTACACTTGCCTATTCACCTCCTCTCTCCCCTCCATTCAGGGCCCTAACAAGTCCTTCCAGGTGAGGCCACACTTCACCTGTGAATCTGCTGGGGTTGTCTATTGCGTCCAGTGCTCCTGATGCAGCGTCCTCTACCTTCATTGATGAGACCCATCGTAAATTGAGGGACCGCTTCGTCGAGCATCTCTACTCCATCCGCTAAAAGTGGAACTTCCTGGTGCCCAAATATTTTAATTCTCATACCCGTTCTAGTTTCTGACATGTTAGTCCTGTGACAAGAATACTCATAGATTAAGATGTAGCTGTCTTGTGCTGGCACCAGTGGGATCAGCAGTTGGTCTGCCACCTGTCTTCAGGAGAGAGAGAGATAAGGAAAACAATGCAGCAGCATTTGCAGATGTGTAATGAAGGGACGGGAGACAGAGTAACAGAAGGAGAGAGCTGTCAAGATCGGCTCCCCCTTTGAACCCTGAACTGTTTGAAGTGATGGATAGGCGATACCCCAGCAGGGGGAGGAAAAGAGACAGGTTTGCTAAGGCAAGACACACACGACACCCGAGGTAATGAGACCCTGGAAGCGGTGTGCCTCTCACAAGTCGGTGGAAAGCTTTTGGTCGGCTGGTCGCAGGATCAAGCCATAGACGCTCAGGGTGGAAAGGCACGATCAGTGGGAACCTGGTGTGTGTCCACCCTTGCCTGGGTGCCGGGTTCACCGCAGGGAAACGATCGTATCTGGAAACGGAGGGGTCACGGTCGGTGACCTCAGATGACATCACAAAGGGCTCGCCCGAAAGCTGACTGCAAAGGTCTGTGTGGAAGCCGTTTTGAATATTCATTCGTTTTTGCTCTCTCTCTCCTTCCCCCCACTGTCCATCGCCACGGCAGCGATTACTGCGAACTGAACTGAACTAAATTGAACTGAACTTTGCGTCACTTTGAAACTGGTCATTTACCCCTAGACAACGATAGAGCTTGATTGATCCTGTTATCTTAATTCTGTGTACATGTATGTTTATCATTGCTGAACGGTTGCATTCATTATCCTTTTGATTAGAGTACTGTGTTGCTTGTTTCTTTAATAAAACTTTCTTAGTTCTAGTAATCCAGACTCCAACTGAGTGATCCATTTCTGCTGGTTTGGCAACCCAGTTACAGGGTATGTAACATAAGTGGGGTTCTCATCCGCGATTTTGAACGCTAAATTTGCGACGGAGTAAATTGATTGTGTCAAAATTCCTGAAACAAAGAAAAGACAAACAGCAGAAATGGAGGCTGAGGAAATTATAAAGGCACCAACGTTGGAGGCATTAGAGGATGCCAGGAAATCGGAACTGGTAGCTGTGGCCAAACGGTTGAATCTTGCTAAGGGGAAGTCGACAATGAGGAGAGAGGAGATACACAGAGCTATCGTAGAGCACTATGTATCTAAAGGTGTGTTTCCCCAAGGCGAGCTGGAGGTGGTGTCTATTGAAAAACCTGCCGGAGACGCGGTATAGGTGCAGCTTGAAAAACTGAGACTCGAGCACGAGTTCCGGGTACGGCAGTTGGAGCAAGAAGAGAAGGAGAGAGAGTTAGAAAGGCGAGAGAGAGAGAGAGAGAGAGAGAGAGAGACAGGAGAGAGAGAGAGAGAGACAGTTGGAGCGAGAGGAGAAACAGAGGGAAAGGGAATTCGAGCTGGAGGAGTTAAAGATAAGGGCAGAGCAGGAGCCTGTGCCGAACCAAGGTGGAGGGTTCCGGGCGACCCAGGAGGTTCGGCTGGTTCCCCCATTTGACGATACGGACGTGGATCGGTACTTTCTCCATTTCGAAAAAGTTGCTACAAGTCAGGACTGGACGAGGGATAAGTGGGCTGTTTTGCTTCAGAGTGTACTGGAAGGGAAAGCCCAACAAGCTTACTCAGCTTTGTACGCAGAAGATGCCCAGAGGTATGAGGTGGTGAAAGAGGCTATGCTCAGGATTTATGAGTTGGTCCCAGAGGCATACCGGCAGAGGTTCCAGAATGTGAGGAAGCAGTGGGGCCACACGTATTTAGAGTTTGCCTGTGAGATGCAGACATATTGTGAGCATTGGTGCGCCTTGAAGGGGGTAGAGGGGGATTATGACAGACTGCTGCAGCTGATTCTGATTGAGCAGTTTAAAGGTTGTGTCCCTGAGGGTATGAGACCCTACCTAGATGGGAAAGAGGCAGCCACATTAGCCGCAACTGCTAGTTAGCAGATGAGTATGCGTTGACGCATAAAATGAAGTTTTCCCCGAGTAAAGGCTACCAGAAGGGTAGTCAGGACGGCGGGGAGAGTCCACCGGAAAAGTCAGAAAGTAAGCCGGGGACTAGTGAGAAGGATAAGGTAGACCGGGAGCAGTCTGGTAGGAAGTCTCCTGGGGTCGTCTGTTATAATTGCGGAAAAGTCGGACACTTTGCGTCCAGCTGCTTTGCCCCGAAGAAGGAGACGGGAAAAGGAAAAATGGCGATTTTGACTGGCTGTATTGAGCTGGTAAACGAACCGCTAGGAAAGGACAGGTCTGCCAAAGTTCAGGAAGGGCGCGAGAGGTTTATCTCGGCCGGATTGGTGTTGGTGAAGGAGGGGTTAAAACCAGTTCCAGTGCGGATCTAGAGAGACACAGGAGCATGTCAGTCACTAATACTGAAGAGTGTATTAGAGTTTAGCTCAGAGACCCAGACTGGGGAGGTCAAGGTCAAAGGTATTGGGGAAGGGACAGAGGCCGTCCCTTTGCACCAGATACACTTACAAAGCAACCTGGTCTCTGGACTAGTCACGATCGGGGTGAGGCCCGAATTACCGATGAAAGGCATGGAAGTCTTGCTCGGTAATGACCTCGCCGGGGGAATCGTGTTCTAAGCAGTGAGATTGACAGGTCAGCCTGCCAGCATTGAGGCCCCGCCCATGGACTCACAGGTTCATCACGGGACTGCGGTAGTAAATTTAGCTGAGACGTTTCTGCCAGCCTTGTACGAGAAGGGGATAGAAAGTGAAAAGAAGGAGTGTAGTGAAACAAGAGGTGGTGAGGGAGCTGAGACAGACTTAGCATTAGCCAGGAAAGAACTTGTGCAGGCGCAGGAGCGAGACGAGGGGCTGATGGTTTTGGCAGAGACAGCTCTCTCTGACGCAGAATTAACAAGGGAATTAGTAGGCTATTGTGTGGAGGAGAAAGTGCTAAGGAAGAAAGGGAGACCAAGTACCGTACCCGCAGATGAGGAATGGTGCAAAAGGGTTATGGGGATGAGATTTTTAACCTGGCCCACAAGGTACCCCCCGGTGGACATTTTGCGGTGCTGGAGGAAACAGTTGGTGGAATCATGAAAGAGGTTTACTGGCTGCCCAGGAGGAAGGATGTTATTGATTATGGCCGACGCGAACTGAGACGGTCACAGGCTTTTGATATGCTAACAAACCTAGTCGGTGTTAGTGCAGAAATCAATGAAGCTAGAGTCCCCCTGATAAGAGAAAAAAAACATTTTGAAAAGATGAGTATGGTATCGACCAGATGGGAGAAGGCTATTGTTTTGGCCAGCTCTGCTGATAAGGTCTCTCCCTTAATCCCCGAACAACGCGACTCTTTAGGAGAAGTAATTAAACAACTCGCACACGTGTGTTTGATTGTCCCGAGGCGATGCAAAGAACTGGGACGTTGGGTGGTCCCTGTTTCACTTGGCTAGCCTAGCGAGCAACAGCCCTATAGATTGAGTAATTCAGTGGCTAAAGGGCTGACGAACACAGAGGTGTGTATTGGCGATGTAATACGGCTGTCTGAAGCCAGCTTGATAGTGAACCTTGAAAAAAATGAGTTCGGCCACACGAAGCTCACTTACCTGGGAATTGTGGTGACACAGGGGCAGCTGGCAGCGATGCAAGCTAAAGTGCGGGCTATCTCTGACATCCCAACCCCGACAGACAAGAGGGCCCTCAGAAGGCTCTTGGAGATGGTGGGGTACTGTAGGAAGTTTTGCAATAACTCTGCAGTTACTACACCTCCCCTCCTACTAAGCCCTTGCGAGAGAAAATTAAGTCGGAATGGGACGACCCTTGTAATTGTGGTCCAGGACGAAACCAAATGAGAGGTTACATTGATCGCAATTCATCAGTGTTTTTGGTCACTATGAAGTTTGCTAAGTTGGAGCCTGGTCTAAGGGATTATTAATAACACATATAAAAGGAACAGAAAATGTGATGGCTGACTGTCTGTCAGGTGTTGACAACTTCAAATTCGCTGTATTAGCCAAATAGCTGATAAAGATGTGTATTTGTGTGTATCAAATAATGTATTCATGTTTGTAATTTTTACCCCGGTAAAAATCCTTAAAGGGGGGGAAGTGTGAACAAGAATACACATAGATTAAGATGTAGCTGGCCTGGGCTGGCACCAGTGGGATCAGCAGTTGGTCTGCCACCTGTCTTCAGGAGAGAGAGAGATAAGGAAAACAATGCAGCAGCATTTGCAGATGTGTAATGAAGGGACGGGAGACAGAGTAACAGAAGGAGAGAGCTGTCAAGATCGGCTCCCCCTTTGAACCCTTAACTGTTTGAAGTGATGGACAGGCGATACCCCAGCAGGGGGAGAAAAAGGGACAGGTTCGCTAAGGCAAGACACACACGACACCCGAGGTAACGAGACCCTGGAAGCGGTGTGCCTCTCACAAGTCGGTGGAAAGCTTTTGGACGGCTGGTCGCGGGATCAAGTCATAGACGCTTAGGGTGGAAAGGCACGATTGGTGTGTGTCCACCCTTGCCTGGGTGCCGGGTTCACCACAGGGAAACGATCGTATCTGGAAACGGAGGGGTCACAGTCGGTGACCTCAGATGACATCACAAAGGACACGCCTGAAAGCTGACTGCAAAGGTCTGTGTGGAAGCCGTTTTGAATATTCATTCGTTTTTGCTCTCTCTCTCCTTCCCCCCACTGTCCATCGCCACGGCAGCGATTACTGCGAACTGAACTGAACTAAATTGAACTGAACTTTGCGTCACTTTGAAACTGGTCATTTACCCCTAGACAACGATAGAGCTTGATTGATCCTGTTATCTTAATTCTGTGTACATGTATGTTTATCATTGCTGAACGGTTGCATTCATTATCCTTTTGATCAGAGTTCTGTGTTGCTTGTTTCTTTAATAAAACTTTCTTAGTTCTAGTAATCCAGACTCCAACTGAGTGATCCATTTCTGCTGGTTTGGCAACCCAGTTACGGGGTACGTAACAGTCCATAACCCCCTCGTGTCAAGATGAGGCCACAATCCCAGTGGAGGAGCAACACCTTATTTTCAATCAGGGTACTCTCTAACTTGATGGCATGAATATTGATTTCTCCTTCCAGTAAAAAAATGATTCCCTCCCCCTCCCCACTTCTTCTATTCCCCCTTTTGGCCTCTTACATCTTCTCATCTGTCTATCACTTCCCCCTGTGTACCCACCTCCTTCCCTTTCTCCTATGGTCCACTGTCTTCCTATCAGATTCTTTCTTCTCCAGCCCCTTACCTTCCTACCCACCTAGCTTCACGTCATATCTTCTACATATCTTTATTTCCTCCCCCCTCCCCCACCTTTTTATTCTGGTGTCTTTCCCCATCCTTTCCAGTCCTGAAGAAGGGTCTCAGCCTGAAATGTCGACTGTTTACTCTTTTTCATAGAGGCTGCCTGATCTGCTAAGTTCATAACAACAAAAGAACATAAGAAATAGGAGCAGGAGTAGGCCATCCGGCCCATCGAACCTGCCCCGCCATTTAATAAGGTCATGGCTGATCTGTCCGTAAACTCAACTCCATCTGCCTGCCTTTTCCCCATAACCCTTAACTCCCCTACTATGTGAAAACCTATCTAACAGTAGCTTAAATATATTTAGTGAAGAAGCCTCAACTGCTTCCCTAGGCAGAAAATTCCACAGATTCATCACTCTCTGGGATAAACAATTCTCCTCATCTCCGTCCCAGATCTTCTCCCCTGAATCTTGCGGCAATGTCCCCTAGTTCCAGTCTCACTTGCTAATGGAAACAACTTTCCTACTTCTATCTTATCTATCCCTTTCAAAATTTTGTATGTTTCTGTAAGATCACCTCTCTCTTCTGAATTCCAGAGAGTATAGTCCCATGCGACTCAATCGCTCCTCATAGGTTAACCCCTTCATCTCTGGAGTCAACCTGGTGAACCTCCTCTGCACTGCCTCCAAAGTCAGTATATCCTTCCTCAAGTATGGAGACCAGAGCTGCACACAGTACTCCAGGTGTGGCCTCACCAGTACCCTGTATAGTTGCAGCATGACCTCCCTGCTCTTGAATCCCTCTAGCAATGAAGGCCAACATTCTGTTTGCCTTCTTAATAACTTGTTGTACCTACAAGCCAACTTTTTGCGATTCATGAACAAGCACTCCCAAGTCCCTCTGCACAACAGCATGCTGCAATCTTTCACCATTTAAATAATAAACTGCTCTTCTATTATTCCTTCCAAAGTGGGTGATCTCGCATTTATCAATGTTGTATTCCATCTGCCAGACCTTGGCCCACTCACTTAACTTATCTATATCCCTCTGCAGGCTCTCCACATGCTCTGTACGATTTTCTTTTCAAATCGGTTTAGTGCCAACAGCAAATTTTGTTATGCTACACTCAGTTCCCTCTTCCAAATCATCAATGTAAATGGTAAACAGCTGCGGGCCCAGCACCGACCCCTGCGGCACCCCACTCACCACTGACTGCCAACCGGAGAAACACCCATTTATACCAACTACCTTCTATTGGTTAACCAATCCACTATCCATGCCAATACACTTCCTCCAACTCCATGCATCCGTATCTTATTTATAAGTCTCTTGTGCAACACCTTATCGAACGCCTTCCAGAAATCCAGGTATATGACATCCACCTGTTCCCCTCTATCCACTGCACTCATTGTGTCTTCAACGAACTCCAGTAAGTCTGTCAAACAGGACCTGCCCTTTCTGAATCCATGTTGCGTCTGTCTAATGGAGCCCCTCCCTTCTAAATGTTTCTCTATCTCTTCTTTAATGACAGCTTCAAGCACTTTCCCGACTACAAATGTTAAGCTAACTGGCCTATAGTTGCCCTACATCCTTTTTAAAAAAGTGGCGTGACATTTGCTGTCTTCCAATCTGCTGAGACTGCCAAGAGTCCAGAGAATTTTGATAAATGATTACTATCGCTTCTACTATAACCTCCAGAAATTCCTTCAGCACCCTGGGATACATCCCATCAGGACCAGGGGACTTATCTACCTTCAGGCCCTCTAGTTTGCTCATCACTATCTCTTTAGTGACAGTGATTTTATTGAGGTCCTCACCTCCCATTTCATTCATAACATCATTCTTTGGCATATTATATGTGTCCTCCACTGTGAAGACCGACCAAAATAGTCGTTCAATGCCGTAGCCATTTCCTTATCACGCAATATCAATTTCCCCTTCTGGTCTTCCAAGGGACCTACGTTGACCCTCTTCCGCTTTATGTATTTATAAAAATTTTTGCTATCTGTTTTTATATTTTGTGCTAGTTGACTTTCATATTCTATCTTTCCTTTCCTTATTTCTTGTTTAGTTGTTCTCTGTTGTTTTTATAGTTTTCCCAATCATCCAGTCTCCCACTACTCTTTGCGACGTTGTACACATGAGCTTTTAATTTGATACTATCTTTTATTTCCTTAGTTATCCAAGGGGGGCTGTCCCCACACTTACTCTCCTTACTTTTGACTGGAATATACTTTTGTTAAGCACCGTGAAAAATCTCTTTGAAAGTATTCCACTGTTCCTCAAATGTCCTACCAAATACCCTGTGCTCCCAATCCACAATAGCCAACTATTCTCTCATCCCGTTGTGGTCTCCTTTGTTCAAGCATAATACACTAGTTTTAGATCTAACTATTTCATACTCCATCTGAATGCAAAATTCAGTCATACTATGATCACTCTTTCCAAGAGGATCCCTGACTACAAGATCGTTAACCTTACCTGTCCTCCAGCATTTTGCGTGTGTTGCTTTGGAATTCCAGCATCGACAGAATCTCATGTGTCTATACACTGCCTCTGTGCAAATGGATCTGAAAGTGCATTACAGTCTCACAAAGCACCCAGTCACATTTAGCAACACAGTTTTAAATAAAATTGATACTGTGCTTTTAGACAGAGATGTCTTGCCTCACCGGAATTGTTTAATATCTATAGTGAAATGATTCTCAGAGAAATAGAAGACCTAGATGGGATAAAAATTGGAGGTGTTAACATCAACAATGTAAGATATGCAGACGATACCACCCTAATAGCAAGTGCTGCAGAAGACCTACAAATCCTCCTAGACAAAGTAGGACAAATAAGTGCAGATTTTGGTCTAACCGTCAACTGTAAAGAAAACCAAATGAATGGTAATATCAAAACAGCAGGATACTCCCAACTGCCAATTGTTCATTGGTAGTCAAGAGATTGAACAAAATACCAGCTTTAATTACCTTGGTAGCTTTATATCACAAGATGCTAGAAGTAAAGTAGAAATAAAAAGAAGAATTGCCATTGCCAAAACCAACTTCCAAAAAATGAAACCCATTTTTACCAACAGACACATTTCTATGACAAGGCTTAGGCTACTAAAATGTTATATCTGGTCAATCTTGCTGTAGGTTTCTGAAACATGGACTATAACACCAGAACTCCAAAGAAACTTAGAAGCAACAGAAATGTGGTTTCTTAGAAGAATGCTGAAATTATCAGATAGAGATAGGGTAACTAATGAGACAGTACTCCAAAATGTGCCCATACAAAAAAGATCTTTAATGAAAACATCAAATGAAAGGAAACTTAAATTCCTGGGCCACGTCATCAGAAAGGGAGAAAAAGAATGCCTTACATTACAAGGCCGTATGCCTGGGAAACACAGAAGAGGAAGGCAAAGAAGAAATATGGACACTGTGAAAGGACTAACAGATCTAAGTGCACGAGATATCATTGACGCTGCGTGGGATCGTTTGGTGTGGAAAGCCATGATCATCCAAGCGTGTAACGAGCAAGGCACATGAAGAAGAAGAAGACTGTGCTGTGTATGTTACCAAATCTTAAAAAAAAATCCTAGGCCCCGACGTTTCCATGAATCATACAGTCTGCTTTGTCAACTTCAACATTGTATTTATCTTCAGAGCTTCACCTAATGCATAAAGCTCTTTCGCTTCAGAGCAGGCTCGAGGAGCTACAATACCACTGTCGGAGGTTGATCTTTTGACTGAGACCTTTCAGGTGAGTGCAGAATATCCCACGGCGTGATTCAGAGAGCAGGGGAGTTCTCACTAGTTTTCTGGCAAATATTTATCCCACAACCAGAGGCAATAAATCAAAATCCAGGGATAATCAGGCTACTAATCTCCCTGATGCTAATGAGACCTTGAAAAGTACTTTAAAACACTTCAGGAGGAATTACGTTCAGGCTTACTTTATTTTGAAATACAAATATATTTTGTTTCCTCCGCCAGATCTTAAAGCAATGACAAAAAGAACTGCAAAGCGTATTGCATAATTACAATATTTATCCAAGCCAGCTGTATGAAAACTAGAGCATTTTAACCAATTAACAAATTGTACCTCTTAATATGACCTGATATGTCTCCACCAAAGGTTTCAAAGGAGGTGTAAAGTGCTCCATCCCTCTGCTAGCCTGCAGGTCACCCTTGGGCAAGGTGTATCACCTGGTTACCCTCCAATCAGGGTCATGTGAAGCCACAGGAGCAGGTGCTGGATGGTTGTATGAGCCGCTTGTACATATAACAAGTCCTGGTTATGCCACCACTAACACCAAGCAGACAATCTCTGAAGATAATGGCTGGGATCACCCATCTTGTAAAGACACTGCCCAGAAGAAGGCAATGGCAAACCATTGCTGCAGAAAGATTTGCCAAAGAACAATCATGGCCATAGGTAAGACCAGGGTTGCCTATGTCTTACCACATGGCACATAACGGTGATTATGAATGCTGCATTAGAGGACTAAAGCTACTAAGCAACAGTTGAGTTATTTACACATTACTTTCTTTTAACGCTGGATTTACCTAGTGCTTTTCCCACAGGGCAACCATTGTCCTTTCTGGTTGAACTACTTGGATGGAATATCCAGATTTACACCTTTCTTTCTTTGATCTTTTTTGCATCATGCTTCTGTGCACACTGAAAGCTGACTGTATCCAATGCATTTTCTCTGTTCAATTTGATTTTACCAACTCAAGTGCAAACTATCCATCTCTCAAATTAAACTTTTGTCCTTCAAATCAGACCCTGTAAGATAGCAAGAAATATATTTAAATATTACCTAAAATGTGTTTCCAATATACCAAGCGTAGTAGTTGACATAAAAATTCAATTGTACTCTGGAGTGTGAGCCTAACTGACTGATACCTTTGTGATTTCGTCATTTTTCTGCCATGGTGATGTGACATATTTTTCATTTCCTGTCAGAATTTTGTACCTCTAATATACATAATAAATTTAATCATGGTGTTAATATCTCTTCCACTTGCCACACTCACTTCAGCAGAAATAACCCAAGCAAAATGGCTCCAGAGTTTTAAAGTAGATCCTTGTGTAAATACGGCACCTCCACAGGGAAGTATTGAGATGATTTTTTACATTGTAAGCTTACAACCTTTGTATTGAAGGTCACACAGCCCATTTCCTTTCACATTGTCCTCTTATAACTTTAAAGTCCTGTTAAGAAAGAGACATGACTGCACCTCCCACAAGCTGGTAAGCCTTGTTATTTACAGTTTGAATTCAGTTAGTGGTTAATCATAGTAATTGGTTTACATTTACATTGAATCATTCCTAATCTACTTATTCTGTGACCTCTGGGTCAGTATCTGCAATATTCAGGAAGGAGACTGTGCTGTGTTATAGACCTGTGAGAGTCTACTGATCACATTTTGGGACATTTCACCTGATCAATTGAGCCAGGCAAGCTATACAGATGCCACACAATCTCACACGTATGTGGTTTATAAACGGCAGCACTTTAAATGGATGAAAAACATCTTAATTGCAATTCCTGGTTATAGTTATAGTTCTGCAGTGCTGTCTTGTGGCATGCTCCAGAAGTACATATTCTGGAACTGTTCACTCTCACGTAATAATGCTTCCGGGATATGGCCTATAATAACTAGTATCAATATATAAGATCTTTATTTAGTGTGAGCAAAGGAGACGCAGTGTAGAATCTCCTGGACTTCTAAATACATTGATATATTTTAGGTACAATGAAAAGAGCGGGTGACTACAAGCCATTTCAATACTTAAAAAGCAAGTTTGCCTCAGTGCTTTGGGGATTGTCACGCACCCCGTGACGGGTTAAAGAACCAGCAATATATATGTGTGTGTGTGTGTGTGTGTGTGTGTGTGTGTGTGTGTGTGGAAATATATGGAACCCAAGCTTCTTCAAGCCTAGGGGTAAATGGATACAGTCTTAGAGTGATGGGTAAAGTTCAGTTCAGTTCGTGGTATTCAGCTGAGTAGTGATGGAGAGAGAGAGATTTGTAATCCAGGGTAAATGTCAAGAGAAGGCAATTATGTCGATATTCCACAGATTCCACGACAGCCATACAAAATAACAATAGCAGTAGGTTTTATCTCTGAAATTGTTCCACTCCATGCACGAAATATCACCAACAATGATCTTCAACGACTATCCTTTCAACACAAGTGCTACCACACCTGAATTCAGCTCCGGGTCATTCCAAAGTGGTGGCCACAAGATACTCAAACAGAATCCACATATGGATTATCACCAATAGTAGCTTATCACTAAGGGGACCCTCTTCTGGGGAACCAACCTCAAACACACAACGTGATAGCCACTTATCCAGTTCCATAACATACAAAATAACTCCGACAGTGATTTGCCACAGGGGTGCCTTTCTTCAGTGAACTATCACACCCAAACAAGGGTAAAACACAAGTGGTATTCACCAAGGTTCTCCCTTCACCAGAGAACCCACTCTTGTAGACTAACTACATGACAGTCACACCTTTGTATTCGAATGGAACTCAAACTCACCCTTATGGGCTACTTGGAGGGAGAGAGTCCAAACAGTGACCTCTTCATCACTAGGTTTCTTCTGTTTCAAACCTTCCTTTCCGCTCTTCTCTTCCTTCAAAGTCACCGAATGTGACCATAACGAAGGGGACCGTTCTTCTGTGGTGAAATTATCAACCTAGGTAAGGGTTGGAAACACAAACAACTCCCCACTGGTCAGACATTTTCCACACTGTGAGAGCCACTGCTCGATTCTCCTGATTGATCCTCCAAAAATCCACTTTTCTGCAGGCACAACAAAGCTCATCCAGTGTCCAGAACCACGTGTCTGTGAATCTATCATCTGACCTTCTATTTATCCCACCATGCTGAACACCAGCTGTTCATCAAGAAGCTCCTCCCTTTTTTCTCTGTAAGAACATAGAAGCTGCCAGTGTCCTTGCGGAAGTGTAAACACGCTGCAGAGAAACCATAACAACATCTCCAATGCAGTCTTCGTCTCCCTCTCGCTTAATAACAGGGTGTCTCAGTTGGACACCTCTCTCTCTCTCTTTTTAAAAGTATAGTCCATAAAAAATATGACCCCTAGTGGTACATAACAGGATAGACCAATGGTTCCAAAGAATCAAACATTGACAAAGAAGAGCAAATTCTAATTGACAGGACAAATTCTAAATATTCAAATTCCTTTGTGGAGATGACATAGAACATGCCAATGTTCTAAATGATTTATGAGGATGAAAGAATACCCAGACAACCAAAAGGAGACTTTTTTCACTGCAGTATTGTGAGGGAGGGCTCTCTGGATACACAGTTCTCCATTGCTGATTGACAGAGCAAAGGTGTTTGATACGCTAAGTGTCAAAATGGCACTATTGACCATGTTCAGGGTTGTAGACACAGGTTCCACTTTATCATTGTCACAATGGCGCTAAACACTTGAGCTCAAGATGTCTGTTGACGGTTCCAAAGCAAGAGTTTCATCTATATTTACCCCAGTGTCAGTGGGTGTCTGACTTTGCCCTCAGTATAGGAAAGTGCAGAGAATGGGGGGGTATCAGCCTTATGTAGGGAGAAACAATCAGTTTAGTTAGACATTTAAGTAATAGATTTATTAGTTTAGCACAGCTTCCTGGACTGAAAGACCAGTTTCTTCTCTGTTCTGTTCTATGTAATCCGATATTTTCAATTTTCCCTGTAAATTAACCACACCAATACAGTGGAATGAAGATTGAAATTAGTCGCAATACAACAACTGGAAACCATTTATTGCTAGAAGATTTCCACAATAATTATTTTATTGTGCTGGTGGTTATTCAATATCTCACTATGCCCTGTGCAGGACATTTTTAAGGATTATTTGATGCACAAAAACATTTAAATTAGTGAGTAGACAATCTTCAGTGTAAGGTAAAGCTGAAAGAATAGAACCTTTAACGAAGATAAAGCCCTTTGAGTAATAACTTTAATATGTAATATTAATCTTCTACAATTCTAATAGTTCAGCAATTAAAACTGAATTCAATAATAAATGAGGAGATGTCATAATATTAGAAATCAAAGGAAAATAATAGAGTGAGATTGTGCAACAGATTCAAGTAAGTTAGTTATTCTGTAAGGGGCTCAAACTTGTACCAGGATGTGAAAAATCGTGGTTACCACAATGTTGTTTGCTGCTATTAATTCAATGCAGAGCAATCCCACCACTAGGCACATCTTCCTGCCCCCCTCCCCCCCCCAACACCGCTTTCCACTTTCGACCCAACTCCCTTTTCCACTCATCTCTCCCCACTGACCTCCCTCCTGGAACTTATCCTTATAAGCAGAACAAGTGAAGAAAGCTTCATGAGGTGGTGCCTCAGGAAGGCAGTGTCCATCATTAAGGGCCCCCATCACTTAGGACATGCCATCTTCTTATTGTTACCACCAAGAAGGAGGTACAGAAGCCTAAAGGCACACACTCAGTGATTCAGGAAACGCTTCTTCCCCTCTGTCCTCTGATTCCTAAGTGGACATTGAACCCACGAATACTAGCTCACCTTTATTGTTTCTGTTTTTTTGCACTATTTTTAATTGAACTATTTAAAACACACACACACACACACACACACACACACACACACACACTTACTGTAATTGATTTACTTTTTTTCCCTATATTATCATGTATAGCACTGCGCTCCTGCTACTAAGTTAACATATTTCATGCCATATGATGGTGATATTAAACCTGATTCTGAAGTGCCACACTTGCCCCTACACCTCCTCCCTCAGTACAATTTAGGGCCCCAGCAACTCCGCCCTCACTACAATTCAGGGCCCCTACACCTCCACCCTCACTACAGTTAAGGCCTTAAACAATCATTTCGACTGAGGCAACACTTCACCAATCAACTTTCTAGCTCTTTACTTCACCCCCTCCCAGTTTCGCCTATCACCTGCCACCTTTTACTTCTTCCTCCGCTCCCCTCATCTTCTTACTCTGACTTATCCCTTCCTTTCCAGTCCTGAAGAAGTCCCGAAATGTTGGCTGTTTACTGTTTTCCACAGGTGCAGCCTGGCCTGCTGAGTTCCTCCAGCATGTTGTGGGTGTTGCTTTAAAAATATGCTCACTTTTCTTTTCTCTTTTCAACCTCCTGTACCTTTCTTTCAACACCTACCACTATAAAAATTTTAGATGATGTCCAGCTGACAGACTATTTGGTACTTCAACATCACACTAACCTACTTAGATTTTTACTGAGATAAAGTGCGGAGTGGATCCCTCTAGCCCTTCAAGCTGCGTCTCTTAGCAAGCCCTGATTTAGCTCTAGCCCAGTCATGGGACAAGTTATAATGATCAACCAGCCTACTGACTGGTACGTCTTTAGACAGTGGGAGGAAACCGGAGTGGCTAGAGAAAACCCATGCTTTCGATGGGGAGGACGAACATACTACTTACTGATCAGTATTGGCGAGTAGAAATATGTCTGTGGTCACCATTGTTTCTATCGGTTACATTCAACTTAATGAAGCAACAACTCCGAATGTTGGTGTAAGTGTATCATTGTGCAATATCAGACTATTCTATTACTTGAGTTGCTTTCCCGAATGACTCCTAACAGATGTAAACATTTGCAAAAGTGAAGTTATATTTAATAAGTTATGTTATACCATAAATGGAATGAAGTGGCCAGCAATTAATTTAAAGAACATGAGCAGCAGCGAGCAAAGAATACGGGAGATATGCTTTCAGACTTGTGCAACTGATGGAGACTGTGTTTGAGTGATTTAGTACATTGTGTCTATTAAATGTTATTAAGTGAAGGAAGACTAAGTGTTTTCCTGAATATTCAACACAGGACAAGCCAGGTGACAAGAGTAGATTATTGATATGCAATATTGGGATGGCGGGGGGGGGGGGGGGAGATGGTGAGAGAAGGTAAATAATTGGCTGGAGGTGGGCGGACATGGGATTATAAAACCAATAAAGTAAATGTGGAATTTAATAGAAATGGATAGCAGGTGACTATTAGAGTCATAGAGTAACAGACATGTACAGCACCAAAACAGGCCCTTTGGCCCATCTTGTCTATGCTGAACCATTTAAACTGTCTATTCCCATCAACCTGCAGTGGGTGCTTAGCCCGTGATACACCTCCTATCCATCTACCTATCCACATTTCACTTAAACATTAGGATCGAGCTCGCATGCACCACCTGTGCTGGAGGCTCATTCCACATTCTCACAGCCTTCTGAGTGAAGACGTTTCCCCTCATGTTCCCTTTAAACTTTTCACTTTTTACCATTAACCCATGACCTCTAGTTGCAGTTCTACCCAACCTCAGTGCAAAAAGCCTGCTTGCATTTACCCTATCTATACCCCTCATACTGTAGGTGAAGTTGATGCTTTATGGAGTACACTTGCATCAGTGGTGAAGAGCATTATGCCATTAGTGTAAAAGTGATCTGTAATGTCTCAAGACATCTCAAGGTGCCATCATGTCAACGGAGTACTTTTGAAATATACTCTGTTGTATAATCTTAGGCACTTTGAAATTGGCCTCATCAGTAATGCATTTATGAAAACTGAGCTGTGATTTAGGATGACTAGACCACAGTTGAAGGATTTGACCTAGAGAGGTGATCAGAGAATCAAATATTCTATTACCGACATGAAAAAAATACATGCATAGTTGGATATTAGTTGATTTTGCTGGTAATTAGTGGGAGAGAAATTTTTGATTTTATGAAGTGGGGGACTGGGAGGGGGGTGAGAAATTCCAATCCCCAAACTAATGGGATTTGATTTAGAAAATACATGAAAGTACTGAAAATGTAAAATTTAATAATAACCAGACCAATCATGTCCAGGGATGCCTACCCCAAACATATCCCCCTCAGATTTGAACAGAGTTGATGCGGTGTGGATAATACACCGGTTAACAAGAAGTGTGTTGGAATTTAAACATTAAATTGGAGTTTCAATTCTTTAATTTAGTTTCATTAATTCTGGGATTTCTGCAAGTAAAGAGACCCAACAGCAATAGACATGAAGGACTCCTCCTGATCCCATAAGTGCAAATGTTTCCCTCTTCCAGGACACTCACCAGATCACCTAAACTACAATTAAGAATGGGAAACGCCAGCCATTTTTGCCTCCACCCAATGTTATTGTCACACTAACAACTGGCTTCTACCTAGTCCCGACTTGCAGCCTACTATTTCCTATCCAATAAAGACCGTATCCAATCAAGCATTTCCTATCCGATAAAGACCCTATCCAATAAAGCATTTCCTATCCGATAAAGACCCTATCCAATAAAGTATTTCCTACCTGATGAAGACTCTATTGAATAGTTCATTTCCTATCCAATAAATACCTTATCCAATGAAACATTTCCTATCCAATAAAGACCCTATCCAATAAAGCATTTCCTATCCAATAAAGACCCTGAGGAAGGGGCCATGTTACGGTTGGGGAAATAATGGCACTAGCGTGGGAGGTAGGTTGTAGACATGTTGGTGGGAGTGAGGGAGAGAAAGACATCTGCTCAGGAGTTTAAATTCCACAACATGGTAGACAGACCCTTACTGGTTAATTAAAAGGGAGTTTGATTGTATGGAACATTAAGGAATAAAAATAATTAAAACTGCTGAATGCTGAAACAGGGCTCACTGAAAATACATTAGTACATTAGTTACATTTAAACTGGATTTTATTACAGGGGAATGGGTGTTTAATGATTCATGTGCAATTGATGGGCCAAAGAGCATGTTTCTGTGCTGTATGTCTCTAACTCAATGAATCTAGAACAGGTAAGCATGAATGAACAAGTTGTGCATTGTTGACTGAGAATAAATTGCTATACAGATTACAGCACCAGAAATGCATCAAAATAATAATTAATATAAAAATGTTAAAAAGTAAATGTATTATCAATATACATATATGTTACCATCAGCAACAATGAGATTCATTTTCTTGCGGGCATACTCAATAAATCCATAATAGAATCAGCAAAGAATCAGAATCTGAATCAGATTATCACCGGCATGTGTTGTGAAATTTGTTAATTTAGCAGCAGTTCAATGCAATACATAATATAAAAAAGAGAAAACAAACTATTAATAATAATAAGTGAATCTATTACAGTATACATATATTGAATAGATTAAAAATCATGCAAAAAACAGAAAAAATATATATTAAAAAAGTGAGGTAATGAGGTAGTTAGGAATCAGATGGCAGAGGGGAAGAAGCTGTTCCTGAATTGCTGTCTTTGTCTCATCAGGTTTCTGTACCTCCTACCTGATGGTAACAGTGAGACAAGGGCATGCCCTGGGTGCTGCAGGTCCTTAATAATGGACGCCGCCTTTCTGAGACACCGTTCCCTGAAGATGTGCTGGGTACTTTGTAGGCTAGTACCTAAGATGGTGCCAACTATATTTACAATCCTCTGCAGCTTCTTTTGGTCCTGTCAGTAGCTCCTCCATACCAGACAGTAATGCAGCCTATCAATGAAAGACCACACCAACTTGGGTTTTCAGCCACTGTGCAAAAGACAACAAACTATGCAAGTACAAAAATAAAGAAATAATAGTGAATAAATATCAAGAACATGAGATGAAGAGTCCTTGAAAGTGAGTCCATAGATCGTGGAGCATTTCAGTGGTGGGGCAAGTGAAGTTATCCCCTTTGGTTCAAGAAACTGATGGTTGAGGAGTAATAACTGTTCCTGAACCTAGTGGTGTGAGTCCTGAGACTCCTCTACCTTCTTCCTAATGGCAGCAGTGAGAAGAGAGCATGTCTTGGGTAGTGGAGGTCCCTGATGTTGGGTACTGCTTTCCTGAGATAACTTTTCGTGTAAATGTGCTCAATGATGGGGAGCACTTTACCTGTCATGAACTAGGCTGCATTCATTACTTTTTGAAGGATTTTCCATTCAAAGGCACTAGTGTTTCTATACCAGGCTGTGATATAGCCAATCATATAGTCTCTATTACACATCTATAGAAGTTTGTCAAAGTTGTAGATGTCATGCCAAATCTTCACATACTCCTAAGGAAACAGAGGTGCTGTTGTGCTTTCATCATAATTTCACTTGTGTATTGGGCCTAGGACAGGTCCTCTGAAATAATAACACAATTGAATTTAAAGTTGCTGACCTTCTCCACCTCTGATCTCCTGATGAGAACTTGCTCACAGACCTCTAGTTTCCTTCTCCTGAAGTCAATAATCATCTCCTTGGCCTTTATCAGGCAATTTTGCACCAGAATATGAACCTTGAAAATTATCTTATTGAGAAGATAATTCTCTTCAGTAGAAAAAAATGTACATTTATATGGCATTGTCTTTATTTGATATTGCAATGGTATAAAATGATCAAAGAAATTCCAGCAAGTTACTTAAGTGGATATTTGGACAGGGAAACAAAGTTTAGTCAAAGAGTGGTGCAAAAGGAGAGGAAGGAAGAACAATTTTAAGGAAGGGATTCAAGTGCTACATCCTTGGCATGTCTGTTAGTGATGGAATGAAATGTTGACACTATAAACTACCATCAACACAGGGACAGTAGGGAACAGCTACACTGGATTTAAGGTAGTTTAGTGTAAACTATCTCAACATAACTTCTGCGTGCTTAGAATTAGAAGTGTAGAGGTTATAACTAAAGGATCAGTCAAGCAATGAAAATGCTGAAATTATTGGCATTCCAGAAAGAAACTGCATAGGGAAGGGAAATTGATGAAGTGCATCAGCAAGATGAAATATCTGGGCCAGGTGGAGCAGTGATCATTTATTATCAGTAATATATTACTGCCTTTTGCTTCTGTTTGATCATTTGCCAAATATCCGGGGAATTCAAAAGGCAGATGATAAGAATGACAGAGATAATTTTTGAGAATGTAGATAGTCCTAAGCAAAAGCCTATCATTACCAGTCAACATTTACTAGCCATCAGTAAAGATAGATGTGATTATATCAATAGATGTAATGGAACAGGTTCAACATTAAGATTTCATGGTTACAGGGTAAAGGTCAAGGAAGCTGTGAACACACAAGCAATTCCACAGAGGTACATAATTATCATACAATCATCTTAAAAACCAGAAGAAAGGGAATACCATCTCTTCCCCATTTGAGCCTCCTGATTTGGCTGTATATGACAATTTCTTAATCAATGCTGGGTCAAATGATGGAATTCCCTATCTAGAAGAGATATGTGAATGTATTTGCCCCACTAGCTGCAAAATTTCAAGGAGCCACTCATCATTCCAGAACGAGGGGTCACAGTTTGAGGATAGAGGGGAAGCCTTTTAGGACCGAGATTAGGAAAAACTTCTTCACACAGAGAGTGGTGAATCTGTGGAATTCTCTGCCACAGAAAACTGTTGAGGCCAGTTCATTGGCTATGTTTAAGAGGGAGTTGGATATGGCCCTTGTGGCTACGGGGGTCAGGGGGTATGGAGGGAAGGCTGGGGCGGGGTTCTGAGTTGGATGATCAGCCATGATCATAATAAATGGCGGTGCAGGCTCGAAGGGCCGAATGGCCTACTCCTGCACCTATTTTCTATGTTTCTATGTTTCTATTACTTTTCCGAAGACAACCAGGGATAATCTATCCCAAGAAGAACTAAATAAAGAAAAATTGTTTCCTAATATATAGAGCAAATATTCGAAGGCAGACACTATATTAGCTTTAATACTTTATTGTACATAAGTAACATTGAAAACCCTGTAATAGTGATGTGGTATAAAAACTACGTGAGCTGCACAGTTGCTCAATCACCACTTTGGTTTACAAGCATGATTTGCATAGGGCCAGATGAAGAAGCCTAATACTTAAAAGAGTCTGTCAGAATTCTCTATCTGTTCTCCATTGTGGAGATCATGACGGTCAAATCATTATCCCTTGAACCATGTTGCTAATGAACCATGTACAGTAAGTACACAATACTTTGGATATGTCACCAAGATTATGCATAATTGCAGTAAGTCACCTTTATTCTTGAACTCAAATCCTCCTGTGATAAAGGTGAACAATTTACAGTAATTGTCCTTCCTCACTAGCTGCACCTGCACGTTAGATTCTGGGTACATGTGTACAAGGACATCCATATTTCTTCGAATATCAACACTACCCAATCTCTCACCACTTAAAATAAGTGCTGTGCTTTTCACATTTGTTCCCATTATATCCCATTTGCATGCTCTCGCCTTTTCATTTAGCTTGTCTATATCCCTTTGCAGACTTTTACATCCTCCTGAGTATTCACAATCACATTTTCTTTTGCATTGCTAGCACACTTGACACTTGGTGCACTCACTTGGACCCAATCATTGATATTATTTTCAACTGTAGACACCTGGGGTCCAAGCATCAATCTGCATGGTACATTCAGCCAAAGTACGAAAAATCTGTTTTCTCTCTCCTCTCCTCTCTCCCTTCAGATTTCTTTCTCTCCAGCCCTTTAGCTTTCCTACTCACCCGGCTTCAGCTGTCACCTCCCCCGCCAATTTATCCTGTCATCATCCCCCTTCATTTCCAGTCCTGAAGTAGGGTCTCAGCCTGAAACATCATTTCCATTGATGCTGCCTGACCTGCTGAGTTCCTTCCAAATTTTGTGTGTATTGCTTCTGTTTTCTCTCTGCTAGTCAATTCTCAATCATGTCACTATACTACCCCTAATCCATGATCCAATTTTGTTGACCAACCTGCTTCACGGGACCTTGTCAAAAATCTGCAAATCTCCTTATGTGTTTTACAAGTTATATCCTCAAAGAGCTCCTGCAGATTAAGTGGGTGTACTGCATAGAGTTCTGGTGACCAGACCACAGGAAAGGTTTGATGGTGCTGGAGAGGGTGCAGAGACAATTCACCAGGATGTTTCAGTTATGAGGGGAGACAGGAGAGGCTGGGTCTGTTTTCCCTGAGGTAAACAAAATTATGAGGGGTTTAATAAAGCAGACTTTCAGAAATGTCTCCCCTTCTCAGTGGAGAATAAAATTAAGGGACATAGAAGTAGGGTAGATGGTAAAAAGTTTCGAGGGGATTGAAGGGAGATTCATTTCCACCCAGAGAATAGTGAATAGCTAGTATGCACTGCTACAAGTGTGGAGAAAACAGAGGCATTGTCAGTATTTAAGCAGTGACTGGATGAGCACTTGCATTCCCTAGGCATTGAAAGCCACAGGCCAAGTTAGATGGGTGCCCACTGGTCAGCACAGATGTGATGGGCCAAGTGGCCTGCTTCCATGCTGTATGACTTTATGACTCTAGGTTAGTCAAACATCATTTCCCTTTCAGAGTTCATGGCATCTGTTGAAATCAAGTATAATTTTCCTAGTGTTCCATTGCAAATGTCATCATTATGGATTGCAGCATTTTCCTATCAAGGCTGGTTGTCCCCTAATTTCTGTCTCCTTCCTTTCTTAAATAGTGGAGTCACATTTGCCAAAGATAAAACACCAGAGACATGGATTTAATCCTGACCCCTGGAGCTGTCCATGTGGCATTAGCATGATCTTACTATCACTGCGTGGGTTGATTTGTTAATTGACTACATTAAATTGTCCTGAATATATATGGTTTAGTGGTAGAATCTGTGTCAGTGGGGGGGGGGGGGGGATGTGATTGCGGTTGATGAGAATGCGGGGATAGCAAAACTGGAAACAGAGATGGCAGAGAGACACTCCTTCTACCAAATGTAAGTCTTCATTCCTCTATTCATTAACTCCCATCTACAGGCACAATTCCTGTAGAACAGCAGAGTGGAAGTTTGATGTCAGTAACCTTTTTATCAAAAGTGCCTTGGGTGCTGTTGATAAATGACATTAAGCGTGGGAGCAGGAAACTGAAATGGAGTCAGATCAGAACAAATTCTCCAAAAAAAGAGCAAACTACTTAATTCAAGAATTAAACTGTGCAGGGATGATAGAATCATATCAGGAATATGCATGAAGTAAAATTAGTTAATTATTTCCAGATAATTGTATACTTTTGAGAGATCTGGTTTCACTTTACTATGTCCCAGAAAGAGATTGAAAAATCAAGGTGAAATTTAGCGCAGCATCTTCTTTTGTTTTTGTGGTGGAGTTCAGGTTCAATGTTAAATCGTTCGGATGTACAAGTAATTGAATCGGTGTAGGGTGGGGTATGGTCGCCAAATAAAAAGAAATGAAGTCAAAGCCAATGGTGTTCACGAGGTAATCACTAGGCACTGCAGATGTCTTTACTAAGCCACAAATAATGACGCGAGTGTTTTTGTGTGGGGGGATATTGGTGTAATGATTTAATGATTTATGACTTTATAATCCGACTTCCTGGTTAAATTGTTGCAGATGTATGAGGAGTTAGTATTTTTTCGGTAAGTACTGGCTCCTTTAAAAAGGTAATGGCCATAATTGTATTACAACTGAATAAAAAGAGACAGACAGACGTAATTCATTGAAATCCAACAATGTGGCCAAAAGATAAAATCAATGAAGCTGTGGTTTATTCAATGAAAAGTTCGTATTTCGTTGACTGATCTCATTTGCCTAGAATTTCTAATTAAATTTAGGAGGTTCTTGAAGGAAAGGCCACGCCTCACCGGCAAATCAAATATTACATCTCTCCAAACACTCCCAGCAAATCAGGAAGCTAGTAGGATTACAGAAATCAGTGGCTCGTGTAAAATAGCCCCCGGACTGATAAGCGTTGACATTAATGTGTCTTCGAATGAAAGGGGAGGTCTCGCATGGGTCTGCTCCGCTCGCGCAAATACAGATGTGGGCGACAATGGACTGAGAGGGTTCTCCTAAATGCTTCGCAGGAGGAAGGATGCCTCTTAAGAGATGAGTGCCAACCAGGAGGACCATGTGATCCTGTGTCAAAAAGCCATCGGACTTGTCAACGAATTGTGTAACAACAACGTTCTGGAGGATGAAAAGTGCCTGGAATTTGTGTTTGCCTCCTCGGGTCAAAGTCCCAGTATAACCGAGTCAGGTAATGTGAGTAGCAGGTATTGCAACTTACCTCTTTTACAGGATGGACAATTAACAGAAATTAAAGTGGGTGTTACTGTAGGCTGTGAACAAAGTTGGGGAATAAATTGCCTCTCATTAAAGTTACACAACTAAAACCACAATACCTCGCCAAAAATCCGAATAACACCGGAAGTTTGGGGTAAACGTGCATTCGCTTCACGTACTCTGTGCTGGGCAATAAGTGTTCGCGTTCACTAATACTTTACATAAATTACGCTTAAAATGCATACTATCTTGTGTTGGTTTCAGAAAATAAAACGTTTGATTCTAAAAGTACTACTCTATTTCCATCCAAAGTCTCCAAAAGTGCCAAGAAGTGAAATTGAGAATTATCCTATGTTTTTTTTCAACTTGATTCTTCAACACGATAGTCAGAATCGGAATCAGAATCGGAGAAATACAATCAGTTTGCGATGTCTGTAGATGCAAGTTGTTCTCTGGCAGCCTGTTGGCACTAGAGGGAAACAGTGACCGGTTTCACCCAGGGCAGAAACCAGTTCTCCGCGAGACGAGGGAATCAACCACCTCACTTAAACTGGCGGTGCAGGGGAAAGGAGCAAGGCATAACACTTACAGCTCTGTTTGAGTGGCGAATGTTGACGGTTGCGAGAGTTCCTTTTAACAAAAAAAAATCTGTCCTTTTAACAATCTAAACGAAGACTGCCGCGAGTTCCGGGGAATCACATTAGATGGTAGGTCCGTTTTTGGGTTGACTTTGTTAAAAGAGAGACAAAATGTGTTGTCTGCATAGATCATTAGAATAGAGGAAAGCTCGATTTAAGCATCAGAAATTATCAGAATTGGAGGTACCGTCTCATTTTGGAGCAAAATCCGTATGTGTTCATCCAATGTGTGTGTCTGTACAGGACAGGGTGCGTCGAGTAATTTCACAATATAACTGTATAAATCATCAGATCTCTGCCACGTTCGGTGTCCATTTATGTTACAATGAACTGGGCTGAACTTAAAGCTTTTTCGAACGCTATGGCGCGACTTCCCTCGAACATTTCTCTTGTATTTGTTTGATGTCACTCGGTGCTTAAGTTACTCGTGAACTCCCAAGTCCAGGGCTGAGTGGACATTTAAAGTTGCGGGTGAAGTTGTGCAGGTACTGTGCCCAGTGAAGTTATCTCTGCAGCTGTTGATTCCCAGTCAATGCCTGGGCTGCGAACTGCGGTTCGGCGCTGTTCCATCTGGAGCAGTGTTGCAATCACCCTCTGTGCCACGCGGCAGTGCCCTGGAGCTGTTCAGTGCTGAATCTTAGGGTGGACAGTAGATGTGTAAGACGCCAGACCGTCATGGGGTGATATTCAGTTCCTTCACGATTTTATTGTTTTTAATGTAGATATTTACCTTCAGAAATAGCTATAGAAAGCTGGATAATATTAGGCTGTAACTTAATGTTCTGTGGGATTGATGGAACATTTTTTAATAATGTTGATGTTCCGCTGTATATTGCGTAAGGATTTTTCAATCTCCAGAACGAATCGTCAAATATTATATAACTATTATTTTACCATGGCGTGGAATTCTGATCGAGATGAATGTTGAATTATTTCTTTTTGATGACCTGAATGTATAAACATCCGAGGTGTGGATCAGGACCCCGGGGAATGGGTTCAAGTTAATTTTGCAAGTTACTCATATCTTTTTGCTGGGCATATGGATATGTATTTTGCCAATAATTAAAGAACCGAACAGCCTTGAATATCTTGACCGAGTTGGAGAAGCCATTTTCAACTCAAAGGAAGCAATAACTTAGATTGAAGTTGAACTCGCTGTAAATTTAAATACCCCTTTAAATTCCACCTACGCGCAGTAGTTAGCAGGTTCTATATTTTTCTGTGTATCCAAACACATCGCCCCTTGGGGACAAGCTTAGCTTGAGTAGAACATGATATTTAGGTTAAATGAAACTTTTACCACTTGTTTTTAGGTGAAAGACCTGCTTGAAACTGAAACTCAATCTACAGAAAGGTAAAGTTAATCGCTTAGCAGTTTTAGCGGCCACTTTCCTAATGGAGGGTGATCCCGCAATAGACTGGAGTTAAGTGCCAAATCTTGTGGGAGGTCTTGAATTCTTCACAACGCTTTCTTTCCAGAGCAGAATTCTTCATATCCGCAAAGGCAGTGAATTCCCTCGGAACTGCGGAGAGAGACCAAAGGTTTGAAACACCACCTGCATATTTACCAATTGCACTGTTCCGCAAGTCCTTTAGTCTCGTGCACCAGAATGGCAGTAAATCACATATGAGACTTGGGCATTTCCCGTTGTTTTATTTTATTACAGTACTGCCCGATATTATCGTTAGCCGTGAGTGTCACTAGGTTCAAGTCCCAGATTGACTCGCTTGGTGTTTTTCCTCCTATTTCTAACCGCACCTGAATTTTATCTTTCATCCTTCATTGAATGACTTCGCCGCAAGCATTGGGGATGGAAGTATTCTCTTGCGCCGTGCACAAACGTTAAGATGCTAAGTAATAATTGCCAGGTGCACACTTCACTATCATGGGATTTCCGGCGCACCCATTCAGAACCTTCCTTTCTTGCGGTGGGATCGCATTCAGGGAAATGTGCGTATCGAGGGTGTAGATGTCAGTTAGGGCCCTAAGGAATTACTTACAACGGGATGATCCTACATATTATCCATTTTAATACGCGTAGCAAGGCTGTATTATTTGAATCTAAATGGGGTGAGTGAAGAACAAATGGACCAATTAAACATTAATGGAAACTCTTCACAATTTGGTTCTAAATGGGCAGCTATGTGCACCATTCCCTGAATTATTTCTCCATCTTTAATAAAATTAATTATATTTTCTCCTACATAAGTTCATTTCAAACATGAGGAGATCGCAAGCTGTTTCTTTTATATTGTGAGTTTTTAGAATAATGTTTGTAAGTTGGTTTGGATATGTAAATTCTATATCCTTGGTGGGGTTAGAATAATGGGTGCTTGCACTGAATGATGATTCAATTTTGCAAAATCCAATTTTATGAGACATATCATTTACTGTTTCACACATTAAGACATATTGCTGTTATTTCTTCAGAATAGAGCATCCATTTAGTAAAATCGGGTACAGTTCAGAGTGGTAAACGATGCTTATTACAAACAAATCAGTAATCTAATCTAGCATGGATGCAAAACATTGCAATAGATGGGAATCTAAGCAATATATACTGGAAGTATTCACCAGGTCAGACCATTGAAAGGAAGAAATGGAGCCAATAATTTAAATTAATGATCTTTAGAAATAACTGAATACTTTTTGGTGCAACAGGTTTTAAACATATCCAGATGCAGGATATATGCAGAAATGGTTGTCAGCTGGGTACATCTGCAACTAAGTAGAACATGGGGATGATTAAGAGTCCAAGGTGTTGATGGAACAAAGAAAGAATAAAGGGTCATGGGAAAAGTAAAGATATGGGAAACTGGTTACTGGGGTACTGAATGGTAAAAGCAGGGACATTGCCAATAATAACTATGATCTGTTGAGCTCATTATTAACTTTGGAAATGTCAATTATACAGTACCGTGCAAAAGACAGTCATATAGCTAGGGTGCCTAAGACTTTTGCACAGTACCGTATTTGTCAATGTGGAGCAGAGAGCGAGTTTGTAACTCCTGTGGGAACAAAGGAATTTGGGAATTAAGAAGGTGGGATACCAATCGAGGGGTGTGGTACAGGCGGCAGAAAAGAAGTGCCGGGGTAGGGGGTGGTACAGGTGCAGCCACACACAGCCCTGAGACACCAGGCAAAGTCATTTGATTCCAAACAATTGATTTAGTGACCATGAAAGAATGTCTTTCTGGTACTTCCCATGCCTTCCCCTCTCCCTTCCCTTTTTCCCAACCATGATTCCCCTCTCCCTACCCTCTTCATATTCTCGGTCTGCAATAGAAACCCATATCATCTGATTCAAGTTAATTAAGATGGTTTCCTTCGGATTCTTGTTTAAATGGATTTGAGTTGGCAGATTGATGTTTTTCTTTTATGGAAGTTTGTATGGCGTATAGCTCCGGGGTCATGCTTCCAATGTTTTTTTCTCCTCTTTTCGTTTTTTTTGTTAGCAGGGTTTTTTTTGTTTTAGTTAGTAGGGGTTCTTTTTTTCCTTTTTTCCAAAAAAATATTCTTAACACTTTATAGTTTCTTATTATTGTTGATATATTGTTTAGCTTTGTTAATCAGTTATTTGGTAATTTAATTCCTCATTGTACATATTGACATATTGACTTGATTACTTTAATGTATTTTTTTTTGTTGATCTCAATAATAATCAATAAAGAAAGACTTAAAAATGAAATAGAAACATAGAAACATAGAAAATAGGTGCAGGAGTAGGCCATTCGGCCCTTCGAGCCTGCACCGCCATTTATTATGATCATGGCTGATCATCCAACTCAGAACCCCGCCCCAGCCTTCCCTCCATACCCCCTGACCCCCGTAGCCACAAGGGCCATATCTAACTCCCTCTTAAATATAGCCAATGAACTGGCCTCAACTGTTTCCTGTGGCAGAGAATTCCACAGATTCACCACTCTCTGTGTGAAGAAGTTTTTCCTAATCTCGGTCCTAAAAGGCTTCCCCTCTATCCTCAAACTGTGGCTCCTCGTTCTGGACTTCCCCAACATCGGGAACAATCTTCCTGCATCTAGCCTGTCCAATCCCTTTAGGATCTTATACGTTTCAATCAGATCCCCCCTCAATCTTCTAAATTCCAACGAGTACAAGCCCAGTTCATCCAGTCTTTCTTCATATGAAAGTCCTGCCATCCCAGGAATCAATCTGGTGAACCTTCTTTGTACTCCCTCTATGGCAAAGATGTCTTTCCTCAGATTAGGGGACCAAAACTGCACACAATACTCCAGGTGTGGTCTCACCAAGGCCTTGTACAACTGCAGTAGTACCTCCCTGCTCCTGTACTCGAATCCTCTCGCTATAAATGCCAGCACACCATTCGCCTTTTTCACTGCCTGCTGTACCTGCATGCCCACTTTCAATGATTGGTGTATAATGACACCCAGGTCTCGTTGCACCTCCCCTTTTCCTAATCGGCCACCATTCAGATAATAATCTGTTTTCCTATTTTTGCCACCATCTCAGAATCAGGTTTACCATCACTCACATATCTCATGAAATTAGTTTTTTTTTGCTGCAGCAGTATGCAATATATAAAATTACAACAGTATTGTGCAAAAGTCTAAGGCACCCTAGCTATGAATATGTGCTATGTATATGTGCCTAAGACTTGCAGAGTACTGTACAAAATCATACATGACATCCGAGTGATGGTTTTGCACAGGAACAGCTTGATTGGTAGATCCACTCAGTTCTGTTCATCATGACTAATGGGCAAGTGTTCTGACTAATGCTCTGTTTAGTTTACGCCATAAAGTTGTCAAGCACAAACCTATGCATTTTCTATCCATCTAAATTATTAAATAATGTTCTCCAGCTGTACGACTGGTCAAAATGTTACATTAAGGGGCTAAACATAAGGCAACATTAGTTATTGGCATTCATAATGAACATTTTTCTTCTGATTTTAGTGTTTCCAAAGTAATATAATTTTACTGGGCACTCTGGTATTGATTTGTTTATTTTGTGTCATGTCAAATAATGCAGGTCATCATGGTCTTTCCATGACCATGATTTCTCTTGGCAAATTTTCCTACCTAAGTACAAATTTTTCTACAGATCTTATCTGTCTGGAATCATTGGCTGCATAACTGAGGCATAATATGTACCAGCTGCTCATCCGACCATCCGCCACCTGCTCCAATGGTTTCACATGACCCTGATCAGGGGGCTAAGCAGGTGGTACACCTTGCCCAACGATGGCCTACAGGGCAACAAAGGGAAGGAGCGCCTTACACCTCCTTTGGTAGAGATATATTTGCACCCCACCACCCTCTATTATTAGATTTGTAGTAAACTTGCATGTTTTTGGTTTACACCCAATTTTCACACGCTGGCTGAGTATGGTCTTGATCCTTCTGGTTAGTCTTGATCGATCCCATACAAGTTTTATTTGAGTAAAAGATTGATGAAAACAGGGTTGAGGCCAGGTAATTAATTAACAATAATTGTAATGATTTTGTTTTTAAAGATGTTTGCAAACTTTAATGAGATACAGTAGACTTGGCACACTTTCTTTAGGCACTTGCACAATGACTTCCTTGGAATTCAAGGGTGCCAGCTCTATCAGAATTTGAAAATTCACCCAGTAAGTCAGAAATTGAAAGTAATGTTAATTAACTATCTAATACACCGAAAAGGAAATGCCTGTCTTTTCACACATGTAAAAATGATTACACAAATTACACTTGTTTTGGAAGTGATTATTTCTATTAAGTTATTAATGGCAGAAATCATGCCAAGAAATTACGGACCCAATGCATTACTCCTGTTTCAGTCTCCACAGATGCTGCCTGGTCTGATTAATATCTCCAGTGCTTTCAGTTTTAATTCCTGATGATTTGCAGTTGTGTTGTCAGGTTGAGACAATTTGCTGAGACCGCATGTCTGAAAAAGTTTACTTCTATAAATCCACTGCCCAGAAGTCTGGAATGGAGCAGAAGTGGAAAACCAGTCAATATCCTGCAAGCTCCTTGAAAGATTAGTCATACTCCTCTAGTTTTTTCTTCCCTTGAAGATAGCAACATTTTAAAATTTGTATATCATTTGGACGTTTCAACTTCCAATCCGATTGGAAGTAACCGATGAAGCTCCTTCACCATCCTTTTGTAGAATGCATGAATACTCATTTTAACTCTGGTTCACATTAAATCTGTATCCTCAGGGTTACATTGAACGGATAAAAACAGAGACAAGAATGAAGTCTGTAAAATAAGTATTCTATACTTCTTTCTGAAGGACAAAGAAATTGATAGGGTTAGTCCTGATAATGAATGGAGAATATTATCCATATCTATTTGCCCTCTCTCCTTGAAACATGCCATGGCTTTCCATTTTAATCTTAATTACTGGAATTCCTTGTGAAAGTCCTCCCATCCAGGCCTCCGACAATTTACACCGGGAAACCAGTTGTTACCTAGAACATTAATGAAGCCCCAAAGGATTATGAGGAAGTTAATCTTATTCTCTCTCCCTCATCAACTTTCTTGGAGTCTTTGACAACGGTTAAGCATGTGGGTCTCCTATATCTTTTCAAATTCATTTACATGAATTAGATTATGAAGACACACGGTCCTCTTTTATTGTCATTTAGTGATGCATGCATTAAGAAATGATACAATATTTCCTCCGGTGTGATATCACAAAACACAGGACAGACCAAGACTGAAAAAACTAACAAAACCACATAATTATAACATATAGTTACAACAGTGCAACAATACCATAACTTGATGAAGTACAGTCCATAAGCACAGTAAAAAGTTCAAAATCTCACAAATGTCCCACATCTCACGCAGACGGGAGAAGGAAGAAAAACTCTCCCTGCCATGCCCGACCACAGTCCGACGCTGAGTCATCCGAAAACTTTGAGCCTCCGATCAGCTCTCCGACACCGAGTACCGAGCACCATCTCTATCCGAGCAATTCGACCTTAATCTCAGTCGCCAACAGCAGGCAAAGCCAGGGATTTTGAGGCCTTCCCTCCAGAAGATTCATGATCGCGCAGTGACGACAGCAGCGAACGGACATTTCAGAAATTTCTCCAGATTTCCACTGTGCTTTCACGTTTGTCTCCATCAAATCAGAATTGTCCACGGCCCCTAGTTAACGGATACAATATCGTTTTCACCGGAGGGCTGCACATTCTCCCATCCTTATCTATTCTATCAGAGACAGTTGCAAAGGCTTCTCTTGTTCCATGCCATTAACACTGGTACCTCTCACAATTTCCCCCACCACACAAAAAGATCAATCATTGACCGCTTCTTAATCACGTGCCATCTTTCATTTTCATTATCTGAAAATAAGGTGCATTTTTCTGCAGTAAAGCTGATATAACCTTGTCTCATCTTGCCAATACCTCTTATACTTTTTACTTTATCTGAATCACTAGTTTGTTGCCCAAACACCATTGTTGGATGAAGAGAAATATCCTTTAAATAATAATCATAAGGAAAGAAACCATTACCTTTTCTTCAGTTACCTGGTAAGATGACTCTGATACCACAGTGTACGCTGGAAATATTAGAACCCAAGTGCGGAGGAAAGACAGGCTCTGATGTAGAGACAGTGACAAAAGTTTATTCCTAATAATTCCAACAGAACATCGGTGGCTCTGCCTAGTGACACTGCAAAAAGTAACATTCTCAAAACTAGGACCCTGTGATTAGTGCTAATCAGGCTTCCATTTAAATAATACAAATAACACAATCCCTGAGCCTATCAAAATAAACTCCATAAAGTCAAACAGAAAGAACCTGGAGACAGTATTACAAAGAACAAGTCGCTCAAGAAAAACACAAGGATATGTAAATGTTAATGACTATCATTAAATAACAATCAACCAATTCAGGTGCTCTTAAAAACCTTAGAATCCAGCGCCCTCCAGCACCCTGCACAGGTCTGTAGAATGCATTACACTGACCTTAGTTCTGGAGTTCCGAAAATGAGATAGGCAAGTAGAAAATGTTGTGTTGTATTTGCCTCTGAGCTAAGTTTCAAGCTTGATATCCATGTCTTCTCTTATGCTGCATTTGTCTGCCTCCATATCATCTGATTCCAGAAAATACTAATCTATTACGTTCCCAATGGCTGCTCCTTATTTCCATAAACTTGTTGCTATTTAAAATTCTGCTATTAACACTGAGCCTGAATTTTGGTCACCAATCTGTGGCTCCATTAATCAACACTTTGATTTTAAAGTTCTCGTTTTTAAACATTCTGTGATTTTGGCCGTCTTATCACTTCTCCAAACCCATTGACGGATCTAACCTAATGCAAATACTTTGAGTGGATTCTCCAAAAGGAGTGGTGGGAAATTGCTGGAACATGCAATTTCTCCTTCAACTTCAGGAAATTGGGACCAGTGAAAATGTTTGCATCTCATTGAAAGTAACTGTAAGATTGAAGTATATTCAAGAAAAAAATGATTTTTTTGGTTGTAAAGGGATATGGAATGAGTGCAGGAAAGATGGTGAGATCAATGAGAGAACCCATTGCAACTCCTTCTCTTCTTTAATGAGAATAGAATTACATGAGTGTCATCCAGGTGAATGACCACGAAAGAAGGTTGAAGAGGAGTATATTAACTTTTCCATGTTACCTGCAGATTTTGGTAGTAACTTGAATAAGCGTTGTTTTCCAACAATGCTAATTCAGAAGCCTGCCTGGGAGGATTCAGCCAAGGAATTCTGAAGCAAGGCATTAAGACCATAAGATATAGGAGGCAAATTAGGCCATTTGGCCCGAGTCTGCTCTGATATTTCATCATGGCTGGTCTAATTTTCTTCTTATCCCCAATCTCCTGCCTTCTCCCTGTAAACCTTCATGTCCTAACCAATTAAGAATCTGTCAACCTCCACCTTAAATATACTGTACATAAAAACTTGGCCTCCACAGCAGACTGAGGCAAAGAATTTCACACATTCACCACTCTCTGGCTAAAGAAATGTTTACTCATCTGTGTTATAAAAAGAATCCCTCTATTATGAAGCTGTATCCTCTGGTCTTAGACTCTCTCACCATAGGAAACACCCTCTCCACATCTACTCTATCAACACCTTTCACCACTTAGTAGGTTTCAGTCAGGTCACTGCTCATTCTTCTGAATTCTAGTGAATATAGGCCCAGAGTCATCAAACACTCTTCATATGACAAGCCATTCAATCCCGGAACCTCCTTTGAACTTTCTCTATTTTCAGCACGTCTCTTTCAAATTTTTGGGGCCCAAAACTGCCCACAATACTCTAAGTGAGGCCCCAACAGTTCTTCATAGAATCTCAACGTCACACCCTTGCATTTATATTCTAGATCTTTTGAAATGAATGCTAATATTGCATTTGCCTTCTTCACCACAGACGCAACCTGCTAAATAATCTTTAGGGAATCCTGCACATGGACTCCCAAGTCTCTTTGCACCTCAGTTTTTTGTATTTTCTTTCACTTAGAAAATAATCATCTCTTTCATTTCTTCTACCAAAGTGCATAACCATAATTCCCCGGCACTATATTCCATCTGCCATTTCTTTGCCCATTCTCCTAATCTGCCTAAGTCCTTCTGTAGCTTCCCTATTTCCTCAAAACTATCTATCTTCACATCGTCTGCAAACTTTGCAACAAAGCATCAATTCCATCATCCAGATCATTGCTATATAAGGTAAAAAGAATTGGTCCCAACATAGACCTCTGTGGAACACCATTAGTCACTGGTAGCCAACGAGAAAAGTCTCCTTTATTCCCACTCCTGCTGCTTTATCCACGCTAGAATCTTTCCTGTTAATAGGCATGGGCTCATAGCTTGTTAAGCAGCCTCATGTGTCGCAGCTTATCTAAGGCTTTCTGAAAGTCCAAGTACACAACATCAACCAATTCTCCTTTGTCTATCCTGCTTGTTATTTCTTCAAAGAATTCCAACAGATTTATCAGGCAAGATTTTCCCTTGAGGAAACCATGCAGACCACAGTCTATTTTATCATGTACCTTCAAGTATGCTAAGACTTCATCCTTAATAGTCGACTCCAACATCTTCCCAACAACTGAGGTCAAATGAACAGGCATATAACTTCCTTTCTTCAGTCTCTCTCACTTTTTGAAGTGTGGAATGACATTTGCAATTTTCCAGTCTTCTGGAACCATTCCAGGATCCAGTGATTCTTGAGAGATCATTACTAATACCCGCACGATCTCTTCAGCCGCATCTTTACTCTTATTTGGCGGTCTCTATGCAACTTCCATCATGGTCTTTTCACCTTTGCAGTTCCTTAGCTCTAACAACAATTATTCAACACCTTCTCATACTACGTCACCTCTTTCTAATGATTTGATTTCATCTTTTACCAACAGAGCAACGCTGCCCCCTGTAAAAAGATCTCCCACCTGGCACTTATCCCTGTAAAAAGATCTCCCACCTGGCACTTATCCCTGTGAAAAGATCTCCCACCTGGCACTTATCCCTGTAAAAAGATCTCCCACCTGGCAATTATACCTGTAAAAATACCACCCCACTAGCCTCCAGATCCAACACATTATCCTCCGCAACTTCCGCCACCTTCAACAGGACCCCACCACTAAGCACATCTTTCCCTCTCCACCCCTCTCCGCTTTCCGCAGGGGTCGGTCCCTTCGTGACTCCCTGGTCTACACGTCCCTCCCCACGGATCTCCCACCTGGCACTTATCCCTGTAAGCGCAAGTGCTACACCTGTCCCGACACCTCCTCTCTTGCTACCATTCAGGGCCCCAAGCAGTACTTCCAGGTGAGACAATACTTCACTTGTGAGTCTGTTGGGGTCATCTATTGCATCCGGTGCGGCCTCCTCTACATCGGTGAAACCCGATGCAGATTGGGGGACCACTTCATCGAGCACCTCCGCTCCGTCCGCCACAACAGACAGGATCTCCCAGTAGCCACCCACTTCAACTCTGCTTCCCATTCCCATTCAGAGATGTCCATACATGGCCTCCTCTACTGCTATGATGAGACTAAACTCAGGTTGGAGGAGCAACACCTCATATATCGTCTAGGTAGTCTCCAGCCCCTTGGTATGAACATAGAATTCTCCAACTTCCAGTAATTCCCTCCCCCTCCCTTCCCCTATCTTTGTGTCACTCTGCCCCCTCCCCCAGCTGCCTATCACCTCCCTCATGGTTCCGTCTCCTTCTACTACCTATTGTGTTTTCCCCTATTCTTTCTTCACCTTTCCTGCCCATCACCTCCCTGCCTCCGTTCCCCCACCCCCTTATCTTTCCCCTTACTGGTTTTTCACCTGGAATCTACCAGCCTTCTCCTTCCCACCCTCCCCCCACCTTCTTTATAGGGCCTCTGCCCCTTTCCTCTTCAGTCCTGACGAAGGGTTCTGGCCCGAAACGTCGACTCATCATTTCCACAGATGCAGCCTGACCTGCTGAGTTCCTCCAGCGTGTTGTGAGTGCTGCCCCCTCTGCTTTCCTTCCTGTCCTTTTGATACAATGTGTATCATTGGACATTAAATTCCCAGCTATAACCTTTCAGCCATGATTCAGTGATGTCTACAACATCATACCTGCCAGTCTGCAAGTTCATCTACTTTATTCCATATACTGCATGTGTTCAAATGTCTTGTATTCACCCTTTTCAATTTTCTCTGCTTTTTACCTTGCATCTCATCCTGTTGACTGCAATTTTGCCCTATCAACGGCCTCTCCTCATTACACATAGCCTCTGTATGTAAACCAGGTACCTCATCTTCTTCACTATCATCCATCTTTCCTATGATACTTCTTGCATTGAAAAATAGGCAGCTCAGGACAGTAGTTGCATCATGCTCAACCCTGATTCCTAACTTTGTCTGAGGTCTTACCAACAGCTGCCTCCACAACCTCTCCACTAACTGATCTGACACTCTAGTTCCCATCCCCCTGCAACTTTAGTTTAAACCCCACCATGCAACATTAATACACTTTCTCACTGAGATATTGGTCCTCCTCTAGTTTGTGTGCAAACCATCCCTTCTGTACAGGTCTCACCTTCCCTGGAGAGAGCTCAATGATCCAAAAACGTATGCTCTCCCTCCTCCACCAACTCCTTAGCCACGTATTAAGCTGTATAATATTCCTAGATCTAGCCTCACTAGCACGTGGTATGGGTAGCAATCCTGAGATCACAACCCTGGACGTTCTGCCCTTTAACATAAGACCAAACTCCCTAAACTCCCTATTGCAGAACCTCATCACTCGTCCTACTTATGTCATTGGTACCTACATGGACCATGACCTCTGGTTGTTCATCCTTCCGCTTAAGAATGCTGAGGACTTGATCCAAAATATCCTGGACCTTGGACCTGGGAGGCAAAATATAATCCCGGAATTCTCGTTCACAACCACAGAGTCTCCTGTCCATTGCTCTAACTAATTAACCCCCTATGAGCACTGAGTGCCTTTTCTCCCCCTTTCCTTTCACAGTCATAGAGGCCGACTCAGTGCCAGAGACCCAACCACTGCAACTTCCCTCTGTTAGGTCATCCCCCAACAGTATCCAAAGTGATAAACCTGTTGTTGATGGGGATGGCCACAGAGGTACTACTCTGCACTGGCTCCTGAACCCCTTTCCCCTTCTTGACTGTTTCCCAGTTTCCTGTGTCCTGCCCCTTGGCTGTAACAAGCTTTCTATATGTTCTATCACCCTCTCAGCCTTCCCGAATGATCAGGAGTTCAATCCAGTTCCAGCTCCAGCCCCGTGTTGCAGACTGTTAGAAGCATCAGGGTTGTTGTCATCAGGGACACTGGAGGTCTCCCTGCCTTTCCACATCCTGCAAGAGGAGCATTTCACTATTCTGCCTGGCATTTCTACTGTCCTGGCTGAGAGATATAAAGAAAAAAACTTGAGCTTTTCTTTTCTTTTGACTGAAGTCTCTCCTTGCGGAAGCCTTGAAGAACTGAAGTCTCAAGGTCACTACTATATCTACTCAGACGACAGCCTGAGCGCTTACCCTTGTCTTCCTTTAATTTGCTTTTGCTGATCAATCCCAAGCACCAATTGGCCACTGGTCAAAATTCTTTATTGCTGTAGCACCCACTGATGGCTTTTGTTCTCGGGCAGTGGACCTGATTGAAATCTCCTCCTCTCAAATCTTCTGATATCTGGATTAACCACTGATCAAAGCTCTTTTTGACCAGTGACCAATCCAGAAGGGAAGCAAAAGAGGGCTGAACTGCCAACACCTGGTTCTACTTTTCCTGTTAGCTTGACTTTTCTGTCTGTTTTCCAGTTAAATATCAATAGTTGCTTGTGTAACCACTGCCATTCTCTTTTCTTCCAACATGATTTTATGAAAGGATATTTTGCTTCACCAATTGAATAAGGTAATTGAGGATTTAACCAATAGGGCAGATAATGGAACTGAAGGATGTGCTATACCTAGTTTTACAAAAAAGACTATTCAATACAATACCAAACAAAACATTGTTAAGAAAAGTCTGTTGTGGATAAGTATTCGCACAGACAAAGGATTGGCTATGGGGTCAAAACTAAATGATTGACCTGTCAGCTGTTATAGGTGGGGGATTTCAGAATGAGTTCTATATTCACAGCTATCTATAATGCCACAATGAAGGGAGTGATTACTGGTGGGACAAAATTAGGTGGGGGAGTGAGTAGTATGGAAGCAAAAAAGGACACAGAGCTACAGATACTAAGTGAATGGGCGTGAAGGTGGTAGATGGGATATCATACTACATAGAACACTATAGCACGAGAACATGCCCTCTGGCCCATAATGTCTGTGCCAACCATGATAACAATTTAAACTAGACATTGTACTGCATATAGTGTATATCTCTCAATTCCTTGTCCATTTGAATGCCTCATATGTTCCTCCCACTATCTCCTCTGCGAGCATGTTCTTGTCACCTAACACTCTTCTTGTAAGAAAGAAAAGGCTTGCCACATGAATCTCCTTTGTGGCAAATCTCCCATCTCACCATAAAATTATGTTGTTTAGTATTTGATATTTCCATTCTAGGAAAAAGATTCTGGCTACCAACCCTGTCCTTTCCTCTCATAATTTTATGTGTTTCCATCTGGGCAGCTCCTAGTCTCTGACCTTATTGAGAAAACAATCCAAGTTTGTCCAACACCTCCCCAGAACTAATGCTCAATAATCCAGGCTACATCCCGGTGAATTTCTTCTGCACCCTCTCTAAAGCCTCCACATCTTAACCCAATAAATTCCTATGAAGACCGATCAACCACTCATGCCAGCTCAGAAGTTTAGTGATCAGAGTGTGACCTAGGGTGCTTTTGGAAAGGGATCAATGCCTCAAGTCCATTTGGAGTAATTTAATGAGAGAAGCATGATTGAGTTACTTATGAATCTTGGCTATGAGGGTGGGGGAGTTCATGAATTAGGATTATTTTGGTCAAGAGGATGATAGGTATGGTTCGGTGGGTAACAATGGTTTTGGTGAAGTTGTTGGATCTGGACCTGGTGATTACAGATTTCACCAAAAGTTCAAAGGTTCCAACTTTCAAATGTTCCAAGGTTCATTTATTATCAAACTATACAACTTGAAATTCTTCTTTTCTGGGTAGCCATGGAAACAAGAAAGAAAATAAAGACAGCACGATCATCAGCCCCCAAATCCCCTCTCCCCGCATTAAAAATGAACAAAAGCAGATCAGGCACATCAACCCCCAAATCCGCCCACCCCCCCGCACACAAAAACAAGAAAGATCGGGTGAAAAACACAGAATATAAGCTGAAGTCTGTAGTCCAAGACCACATCCAAAATGCAGAAAACCTGGGCATCACTCTCCAGGCCCAACGGCAGACTCTCCAGTACAGAGTGATCAAAAGATGGGCAGGCGATGTTCACCCTCAGCACATGGCTTGCCACTTCAATCTCCCTTGTCGCTTTTACTGGTGAAATAGAGCCTAACAATTGCTCACACCCCGTCCCGCAGCCTTCCTGCCATGAATTCTGCGCACGCTGTCTCTGTCTCCTGGAATCCCCTTGGAGACTGCACAGCGCTGAAACACCCAAACGATTCCAAGTTTCCACATTCACCTTGTTGTTTCAATCTCCCTTGTTGCTTTACTCAGTGAACAATGGAAGATTTAACTGGCGAGATGAAGTCAAACATTGGCTCACAGCCTGCCTGCCACGACATTCCTATGTGCTGCCACTGCATCCCATAATCTTCTCAGAGACTGCAAAGCTCTGGAACACCCAAACGATCATCAAACTACAAATCACAGGTTCTAACAGTTCCATAATCATATCCAAGATGAAAAACAAACATAAAAGGCATAAAAGAAGTGAAATGTGTCATTTCCTGATCTGTCCAGGAGATGTCAACTGAAAGGACGTTGTATGCAGGTGCCATCTTGACCGGAAAACCTTAACCAAAAGTTCACAAAGGGATTATAAATCAGGACTTCACATGTGGAAGCCCTTTTACTAAAAATTGTAATCAGATGTAGGTGGGTGGGGTCACAGTAATATGGGCATGTAGGGATGTAATTATAATACTTTTCAAGTTCACTTTCTTGTGCTGTGGTGAGCTGGGACCTACTTAATGAGAAATATTGAACCCTTGGGTGCCAGAGGAAGTAAGGCCATAAGACGATAAGACATAGGAGCAGAATTAGGCTATTTGGCTCATTGTGTCTGCTCTGCTATCTTATCATGACTAATCAATATCCATTTTAACCGCATTCTTCGGGCTTCTCCCCATCACATTTCGCACCCTGACTAATCATGGATCTATCAACCTCTGCCTTAAATACACCTAATGACTTGGCCTCCACAGCTGGCTGTGGCAACGAATTGCACATAGTCACTATCCTTGGCTAAAAAAAAAATCCTCCTCATCTCCGTTCTAAATAGATATGCCTCTATTCTGAATCTGTGTCTTCTGGTCCTAGACTCCACCACTACAGGAAACAATTGCTCCACATCCACTCTATCTAGGCCTTTGAACATTTGATAGGCTTCAATGAGATTCCTCCTCTTTCTTCTAAATTCCTGCAAGTGAAGGACTTTAGCCATCATACAATATCTCTTTTATTCCCAGAATCATTCTCGTGCACCTCCTCTGAAACCTCTCCAATGTTAAAACATCCTTTCTTGGAGAAGGGTCCCAAAATTGCTCACAATACTTTAAGAGAGGCTTCACCAATGCCTTATAAAGTCTCAACATTACATCCTTGCCTTTACATTCTAGTCTTCTCAAAATGAATTCTGACATTCCATTTGTCTTCCTCACTGCCGACTCAACCTGCAAATTAACCTTCAGGGAATCTTGCGCAAGGACTCCCTTTGCACCTCAGATTTTTGAATTATCTCCCACTTAGAAAATAGTCTATGCTTTGATTCCTTCTACCAAAATACATGATCATTCACTTCCCAACACTGCAACCTGTCTGCCACTTATCTGTCCATTCCTCCAATCTGTCCAAGACCTTCTGCAACCTCCCTACTTCCTCAACACTATCTGCCCCTCCACTTATCTTCACATGAGCCTTTAATTTTATTATCTAAATCATTGACGTACACAAAAGAAGTGATAGGTGTGGGAGAAGTGAGTTTGAATTCATGGGAAACTGGCATCAGTATTGGGGAAGGAGGGAGCTGTTTCATTGGGATGGACTCCACCCGAACCATGATGGGACCTGGATTCTAGCAAACTGCAAAACTAGGGTTGTGGATGGGGCGGGGGCGGTGGGTTCAACAGATTGGAGAAGTATGGATAAAGTAAAAGAGAACAATGTGGATAAAGTAAAAGCAAAAGTTTTAAAAAAGAGAAAAGCGAAGGTGGATTGCAGAAAAGTCGTGCATAAGAGACAAAGATTACGAGATTTTCTTTCTTTTTCAATCTTTTTATTAATTTCATAGAATGAAAACATAACATAGCAGTAATACAAATAGTAGGAGATACATTGTTGCACTTAAAATGAGTAATTGTAAGACCAAATAGTATGAATTGACAAAGCTCTCAATTGTGTAGAATAACAATGAATAATACAAAGCAAAAAAAAACTGAAGAAAAATCATGAAAAAGAAAAAAAATAGAAAAAAAACAAACCCCATCCCAAAAAAGAACTAAACTAAACAGAATTAATCAACTAAACCAAAAGACTTGGGCAATACTAACAACTTAAAAATGGGAAAGAAGAAAACCTTAGTGTCGACGACTCCATTCCTCTCAACCAACAGTACAGAGAAATAAAACAAGTTTGGAAATGATCAAATTACATCAAATGAAAATGCTGAATGAATGGCCTCCAAGTTTTTTCAAATGTAATGGAAGGGTCATAAACCACACTTCTAATTTTTTCCAAATTCAAACACACCATAGTTTGTGACAACCAATGAAATACAGTAGGAGGGTTAATCTCTTTCCAATTCAACAGAATGGATCTTCTAGCCATTAGAGTAAGAAATGCAATCATCCTACGTGCTGAAGAGATTAAATAATTTGAATCTATCATTGGTAATCCAAAGATAGCAGTAATTGGATGAGGTTGTAAATCTAGATTACTAGATTTTAAAGGCACCATGAGTGTAAGGACACTTTATCTGAATGCCCGTAGTATTCACAACAAGCTTGGTGAACTTGTGGCATAATTCGGTAAAAAGGGGTATGATTTAGTAGCTTTTACAGAAGCGTGGTTGCAGGGTGGAGAGGATTGGGAATTAAATATCCAAGAATATCAGGTAATACAGAAGGATAGGCAGGAAGGTAAGGGAGGTGGGGCAGCGCTCTTAATTAAAGATGAGACCAGGGCGATAGTGAGAGACGGTATAAGATCTAAGGAGCAGAATGTTGAATCCATTTGGGTGGAGATTAGTAATAGTAAAGGGAAAAAACTCACTGGAGGGAGTTTCTGTCGGCCACCAAATAACAACATTACAGTAGCACAGGCAATAAACAGAAATATCTGAGGCATGTAAGAATGGAACAGCAGTTATTGTGGGGAACTTTAACTTACATTTAGATTGGGTGAATCAAGTTGGTCAAGGCAGTCTTGAGGAGGACTTCATAGAATGCATATGTGATATCTTTCTTGAACAGCATGTTACTGAACCTACAAGGGAACGTGCTATCTTGAATCTGGTCCTGTGCAATGAGACAGGTAAAATTAGCAACCTTGTAGCTAGGGATCCTCTTGGAAAGAGTGATCACAGCTTGACTGAGTTTCTTATACAAATGGAGGGTGCAATAGTTTGATTTAAACAAGGCAGACTACAAAGGGATGAGGTAGATTTCACTTGCTCTATGCAATCGGCAATCGCCTCTGATCTAGGCCGACATTTACGTGCTGGGTGGCACCTAATTAATTAGCTTGTTTATTTCGGCCTTTTCCTTAAAGATGTGCTGGGTGCGTCCCGGCCACCACAACACCCCTGTATGCTTTGTGGCCCGGTATCGGTCTGCAGCCCGGTGGTTGGGGAACCACTGATCTATATTGTGTACATTCAGATATAACACTTTAGTTCTGTACTCATCACCCTTTTCAATTTTGTCCATATGTTACAATGCAACTCATCCCACTGTCTGCAATTTTGCCCTATCATCTGTCTGTCCTTCCTGACAGTCTCACGACGCACTGCTACTAGTTGCATATTAACTGCCCCATCCTGAGCCTTATTCCTCTTGTTCCCAGCTCCTGGCTAAATTAGTTTAACCTGCCCACAAAGATATTGGAAGTAGTGCTTAAAAAAAACATCCTTTCATCCTTTCCCCAAGTGTGGCCAACAACAAGCATACCTCATTTTGTGAAGGAATATTGCATCAGAATGATGTAACGATGTGCGACTTTAATACAGAAATCATCCCACTTGTGCCAGTTTGATTTGACTTGGAAATCATTGCAATCAAGTCTGAATTTCTCACTTGCCATTTTTGAAACATTGGGAGATGTTAATGTAAGGGGTTTCTTCTTTTATGTTACTGTGAAGGCTCATAAAATGGCTTTTCTGTAATAATAACAGCAATATAAGGAGTTCTCTCTCTCCCTTTGCTGTTTGGGTTATATTATTGATAAGAGAGAGAGCGAACCAATGAGTGTCCATGTTATTCTTTTTGTGGGTGATATTCTGTCTCATATGGCTGGGAACCGTGTGGTTTGGGGGGCTTTCGGGAGGAGACCTGAAGAGGAAGGACGTGCTGGAAGCACTCTCGTCGACGACCGTGGTTGCTCCCGAGCGGCGAGTCGAGGGGGCCAGAGGGGATCGAATGGTGGAAAGAGGACCCCGTTAATTGAGCTCCAACTGTTGTGCATGAAATGGTTGAACTCTGATAAGTCTGGTGCCTTTTACTTTCCCTTTTATATTGTATCTCTATTAATTACATAGTTCCAGTAAGATTTATAAAGTGTAATCTGTAAATCGTACATTGTGTGCTGTCTGATATTTGATGTGTGAGTTTGTACCAGGTGGCATTATACAGCAACGATGCAACAGTGAGACACAGCTTGGCCGGCAGACAGGGTTTCCCCTAGATAAACATGAGCCGATAGACCTGAGCGTTACATTTGTGGGGGCTCGTCCGAGATTGAATTCTGTGTAAGCTGTATAAATCGCCACATTAAGTAGTGTGGAGTTGGATCAAGATAAGATTGTAAGCTGGTATGAGCTTGAGAATGTACTGGTTAATCATGCATGTGAATTAAGTGGGGTGGATTTCTGCACTTCGGAAGAAGTGCTAGTGCGAGGGTTGAGTCTGATTAAAGCTATTGGCAAGGTAGAACTGATAGCGAGAAGGTGTGGTAAAGAACTGGAATCAAGCTGGGCTTTGGTTCGTATGAGTACTGACGTCATGATGTTGGAACTGCCAGCGACGGTCGGCGTCCCAGGGGAGGCAGGGCCGTGGGGCCTCCACACCCTCCCGGAGGACAAATGTGAGGAGACACTAGAGGAGGAGTTAGATGAGACACCAGAGGAGGTGCCAGTAGCCAGTGGTGGAGGGTTGAAGGAATGTGTGAGGGAACAAGTTCTCAGGGTAATGAGGGAAGAGGGGCAAGAGGGGTCAGAGTGGGAAGGATTGGCCAGGCCCTCTCCCCCAGCTAGAGGTGAGACCTCCAAGTTGGCAGTCGCAATTACCTCCCTGGTGAGAGGGGCCGAGTGGTCCTGCCCGAAGCTGAGAATTTTCTCAGGAGCCATGCCCACCCCGGAAGGAGAGGATGATTATGAGACATGGATCGAAAACATGTCCCAGTTGTTCGAGGAGTGGCCAGGCTCGGATGAGGAAAAGAGACAGCGATTGGTGGAAAGTTTGCGGGGAGTGGTGGCTGGTGTTGTCCAGGGGCTGAAAGTTGAACAGCCCTCGGCTTCCCTGGCGGAGTACTTGGAAGCTTTGGAGGGTGCATTTGGATTGATGGGAGGTTCGTGGGAGCTTTTAGCGGAGTTTCACCACACGTGGGAGGAAAGAGGGGAAAAGCTCTCAGAATACATTTTTCGGCTGGAGATAATGCTTAATGGGTTGCGGTGCTGAGGGGTAGTGAAGGCGGACGAGGTGGTGAAGTTGAGGACGAATCAGATATCTATGCTTCCCTGGGGGAGGACAAGGTGACTTGGAGTCTCCAGCAGTCCTATAAAAGGAACCTCCCTCCATCATTCGGTCAGCTGATTGGAGAGGTGCGGGAGGATGAGAGCGTGTTGGGCCAGAAAGCGTGCTCTGGCCACTGGGGACGATCCTCAGAGGTACAGGAGGTGGTGGCAGAGTTGAGAACCGAGCAACCCAAGGGGTCCCAGGTGGGTAGGGACCCCTCGCATGAGTAGGTTGACAAGGAGAGCACCCCCTTCAGGGGTTGGGCCGTGCATTGGGCTGGAAGTGGCGGGCATCCTGGGAGGAGAGGGGCGGCAGGTATTGTGTGCTATAAATGTGGGGAAAAAGGGGCATTTCTGGCGGGAATGTGAGCGGCAGGAGGTGTGCTACAGCTGTGGGGAAGTGGAACACTTCCGGAGGGATTGTGAGAGACAAGATGCCCCGCGGAGGGCAAGTCCTGGGCAACTAAGAAGGGAGAGGTGTCGGGAAACTTAGGAGAGACTCGGTGAGGGAATAGACTGGAGTCTCTGGAGAAACACGTTCCCCGAAATCTGCCATGGGACCCCCGCAAGGCCATGCTCTTATTCCGGACAGATTAGTGGGACCCCATTCCAGTGTGTCCCTATGGATAAAGGGAATCTTTGCAAGGGCTATCATCAACACTGGGTCGCAGGGTCACCTTATTGTGCCGGTCGTTCTACAACAAATATCTAAAGAATTTGCCAGTAACCCCGTTTGATGCCCTGGAGATTTGGGGTATAAGTGATGGTGACTACCCATACGATGGGTACCTGTCAGTGAGATCTGAATTCTTGGAGGGCGGTGTGGGAGTGTCGGAAGCCCTTGAGACGTTGGTGTTGGTTTGTCCGGATCCGGTGGAAACAGGTGGCACTGGCTTTCTGGTGGGGACTAACTCCCATCTTGTGCGATGGCTCCTGAGAGCCTGTAAGGAGAAGGCGGGGGAGAACTTTCTGGAGACCCTCTCAGTACACCCAGTGTTTTGAGCGGCGTTCGAGGAAGCGGGTGGCCACAGAGGGCTGGATCCTGAGTTCAAACGAGGGACGGTGTGGTGTACTCGGGCGAGGCCTAAAGACAAATGAACCCCGTTTAGAGAAAGGTCACGGCGGCTGGCCCCAGCTGATGTGGAAGATGTGCAGCAGCACTTGCGGCAGTTGAAGGATGCGGGGATTATCGTGGAGTCCCGAAGCCCCTATGCATCCCCCAGATTAGTGGCTAGAAAGAAAAATGGGAAGGTACGCATGTGTGTAGACTACAGGACCCTGAACCAGCGCACTGTCCCTGACCAGTATACTGTCTCGAGGACTGAAGACATGTTGGCCTGTTTGCGTAGTGCCCAGTGGTTTAGTGTATTGGATTTGAGGAGTGGGTATTACCAGATTCCGATGAGTGGGGCCAATAAAGAGAAGACGGCCTTCATCTGTCCCCTGGGATTCTTGCAGTTCGAACGAATGCCCCAAGGCATATCGGGGACCCCAGCCACCTTCCAGAGGCTCATGGAGAGGATGGTGGGGGAAATGAACCTGCTGGAGGTGTTGGTGTATCTGGATGACCTGATAGTGTTTGGATCTACTTTGGAAGAACATGAGGAGTGGCTGCTGAAGGTGTTAAACTGGCTGAAGGAGGAAGGGTTGAAACTTTCCCTGGATAAATGCCAGTTCTGCAAGATGCCGGTCGGCTATGTTGGACATATAATCTCAGGAGATGGAGTGGCTACTGATCCAGCTAAGATAGATGCAGTGACCACCTGGCCGAGACCCCAGACTGTGAGTGCCCTGCACTTGTTCTTGGGATTCTGTGGGTATTATTGGCGATTCATGAAAGGATACCCTAAAATGAGTCACCCATTGAACCAGCTTTTGTGTGGCTATCCCCCCTTGGGAAAGAAAAGGAATGGAGACCGAGGGCAGGAGGCAGGAGGATATCTGAATCTGTCAGAGCTCTTTGGACCAAGGTGAGATGCTCAATGTGAGGAGGCATCCCAATCGCTGAAAGGGGTGCTGACACAGGCCCGGGTGTTGGCTTTTGCCAACCCCTGGAAGCCCTATGTGCTACACACTGATGCCAGCTGAGAGGGGCTGGGGACTGTCCTGTACCACGAGCAGGGCAATGGATTGAGTCCAGTGGCGTTTGTCAGCCGAAGTTTGTCGCCTTCTGAGAGAAACTGTCCCACTCACAAGTTGAAGTTCCTGGCGCTGAAATGGGCAGTGGTGGACATGTTGAGTGACTATCCATACGGGCCCAAGTTTGCGGTGAGGATGGACAACAATCCTCTCACTTATATTCTGTCCTCAGCGAAACTGGACGCTATAGGGCATCAGTGGTTGGCGGCCTTGTCCGTCTATGAGTTTAGCCTGAAGTACCGGCCAGGGAGCCAGAACATTGATGCTGATGCTTGATCTCGTCGGGCGCATGAAGGATCAGGCACGGACGAGGAATGGAAGAGTGTCCCTGCCACAGGAGTGAAGGCCATGTGTCAATTTGCGAGCGACGCTGAAGCAGGAGCCCCGATGGGGCCGGATTGGGCAGTGGATCAATTGGGGGTTGATGATGACGCACTACCCACTGTTTACTGTAATTTGACTGCTCTGAGGAACAGGCAGCTGCCGGAGCTGAGCCCCGAGGAAGTGGGGGCGGCTCAGCGAGATGACCCGGGCATTGGCACTATCTGGTACGCGGCTAAGAAGGGAGCTATGGCTCAGGCGGAGAAAGCGAAACATGCTTCAGTGCCCTTACTACTGAAGGAATGGCCTCGGTTGAAGCTGAAGAACCAAATCTTGTACCGGCTCACATCGCCCCCGACCATCCCCGGCGTTGACAGCTGGTCATGCCTGAGAAGTATCGGAAGACTGCACTCAAGTCACTACATGATGATTCCGGGCATTTGGGGGTGGAAAAGACCTATGGATTACTCAAGGACCGGTTTTACTGGCCCCAGATGAAGGGGGAAGTTGAAGAATACTGTAAGAAATGCAGTCGCTGCATCTGGAGGAAGACCTTGCCTGCGCAGGCGGCTCCTTTGTCCCACTTGCAGAGTGCGGGACCCATGGACCTGGTGTGTATGGATTTCCAGTCTATTGAGCCAGACACCAGCAACACCGCGAAAGTCTTAGTCATCACGGATCACAACACTAGATATGCTCAGGTGTTTCCCACTAAGGACCAGAAGGCAACTACAGTGGCGAAGGTGTTATGGGAGAGGTACTTGGTTCATTATGACCTCCCCAAACGGATACATAGTGATCAGAGACAGGACTTCTAGAGGAAGCTTTTCCATGAATTACTGGATATGCTTGGGGTCGAGAAATCCAGGACCACGCCCTATCACCCACAGGGTGATCCTCAGCCCGAGAGGTTTAACCGGACCCTGTTGGACATGCTTGGGACTCTGGAGATCAGTCAGAAGAGTAAGTGGAGTTAGCACATCGGGTATTCGGTTCACTGTTACAAGTGTACCAGCAATGACGCAATGGGTACTTGCCTTATTATCTGATGTTCGGGCGGGAAGCGAGGTTGCCCAATGACCTTTGTTTTGGGACTGAAGCAGGTGAATTACCTTTGAAGCCCTATCTGAAGTATGTGTCCGATATGAGGAGAGAGTTGAAAAGGGCGTATGAGTTGGCTGAGGCGGCGGCCACCAAGCAGAATCAAGGGAACAAGAGGAGGTATGATCGGTAAGTGAAGTTCGCCCAACTTATGCCAGGAGACCAGGTCCTCCTAAAGAATTTAGGACTCCCTGATAAACACAAGTTGGTGGATCGCTGGGCAGCCACCCCCTATGTGGTAGTGAGCCAAACGCCGAATCTACCTGTTTACCGGGTGAGACCAGAGGATGGGAAGGGGCCTGTCAAGGTACTCCATCGGAACCACCTATTGCCCCTGGGTCAAGAGGTGCAGGTAGACCAAGAGCCCGAATTGGAGTTTACGCTTAATACGAGAACTCTGCAGAGGCGCGGGGCGAGGGAAGAGCCCACCGTGAAAGGGATACTGATTTAGAAGACAATGATTCAGGTGTGTGGTACCTACTTCCGTTCATTAATTCCCCAGTACCGGAAGAAAAGGCAACGGACTCTTCCCCCACTGAGTTAGGTGAGAGGAGGGAGGGTGTTGCGGGGCAGCCTGGGATACAGCCGGCCTTGGAGGGAAAGAGAGTGGAACCAGAACCCGAGACAGAGGGCTCCAAGTTGATGAGGGGTCCCAGTGACGGAGCGGGCGAGGGTTCGACAGGTAGACCCGGGGTGTCTCCAGTGGTGTCTGAGCCGGAAGGGTCGCCAGAGGAGGCACGGAGGTCTCAGAGAAGTAGGAAGCCCCCAGAGAAGTTGACCTATGTAGCGCTGGGAGAACCAGGTGTGATCTCTACCGCCCTGGGAAGTTATGTCACTGCTTTATGCACCTAGGTTGGGTTTTGTGTTTTGCAAGGAGGATTGGTGAACTCCTTTAATGTCATGAGGACATGATTTTCTTTGGTGGGGGAGAATGTAAGGGGTTTCTTCTTTTATGTTACTGCAAAGGCTAATAAAATGGCTTTTCTGTAATAATATCTATGAGTTCTCTCTCTCTCTCTGCTTGCTTGGGTTATATTATTGATAAGAGAAGTGTAAGGGGGTTTTGTCTCTTATATTACTGCATAGGCTAATTAAAATGGCTTCTTTGTTATGTTATACTTGGGAATGCTTCTTTGTTATGTTAAACGCTGAGAAAATCCTTCCCGCTAGCAGCTTGTTTTGGTTTAGAGTGTGATAAGAATATGTTATGAACCAATTGGGATAGTTGTTATGTTTTTGGTGTATTTGAAGATACTGTATGCGCGGGGTTTTGGGGCAGAAGGCAGGAGAGAGAGACAGAGGATGGACCAGGTGCTGTGAGTCTGCTAACAGGGTCGGACCCCGAGGAGGGCGTTCGGCAAGG